>NC_060148.1:4020000-4661250 GCF_021461385.2 Schistocerca piceifrons
TCTTTGTCAAATATATTGGATGGAATATTGGATCACATCTTTCATCAAATCTTTGACAAAGAAATTTGATAAGTGTAATACCGACCTTAGCTCGACTCTGCACACTGCAGGCTCAAGAAAACGATCGCCGAGGGTACGACGCGAGCCACCACCCTGTTGTCTACCAGCCTGGTGACCTCGTCTGGATCTTCACTCCTGTTCGGAAGGATGGTCTCTCTGAGAAGCTTCTCAGGTGCTACTTTGGACCTTATAAGGTTGTAAGACAGTCGTCTGATGTTACTTATGAAGTTGAAGATTTCGATTCCGACACAAGACGACGAAAGATCAGAGATATGGTGCATGTGCTTCGAATGAAGCCCTACGAGGATCCTGCAACCCAGGGTAAATTCGAAGCTCTGGCGACAGGCGACAAGCGGAAAGGTGACGAAGAGCGTAGGGCGAACATCAGTCATCGGGAGTCGGAGTACGCAGGATCGATGAGTCATTCCGGACTAGGACAACGTGACACCGAGACGCTGTTCTCTTAAGGACAGGGCAACGTAGCACAATAGAGGTGGGCCAAACGGTTATTCTGGAGTAACCGTTATCACAGTTCCAGTTATTCTTTGATAACCGTTATCGGTAACGGTTATTAATAACTGCCAAGTTATTTTTCGCTAGCGAATACCGATAACTCCGACAGTTAAATAACGACATAGTTGGAATCCATCAGTTTAGTTATCAGTGTAACTGCGAGTAGTGTGAAATAGCAGGAATGTCGCATGAATCGTGTCATAACCTCAGCTTATTAACTCCGGGTACATTTTAGTTGATGTTAGAACGATTATTAGTGTTTCATATTATATGTTTGTAGGTTATCGGTCGCTATTAGAAATATTATCTTCGCAGCTGCGACAGAAAGTACGCGGAACTTCGCCAAAGCACTGTTTAAGTAAAATGTTAACAACGTGCGTTTTTAAGTATGAAGTAATATGTAAACTGAGTACTGTAGGTTAAATTCGAAGCTTAATTTCTTGTGCTGCTCGCATAATAGAATAAAGTGTACAGCCTTATAATACAACAAAAAATATACGTAATGTGACAGATTCGTTTACTCCTGTGCTGTAAAAGCTAGTCGTATTGGGGAAAGTGTGAGTACGCTAATCCAAGTTTTATGTCAGATTTGCAAACTGCTCGATTTCTCCAGCGACAGCATGTTTATAACATATGAAGACATGCAGATCGAAAAGGTTGACAGTGTTACATTTCTGGGACTACAACTCGATAATAAATTCAGTTGGGAAGGGCATAACACATTTTTTCGTTCTGTTATTTCATAAGGGAGCATATTCTGTGGTAACTTATCAAACGTAGCAAAAGTTTTTCGCATGTAAAAGCGTGTAATAAAAATCGTTTGTGGTATCAATTCAAGAACATCATGTAGAAACCTGTTCAAGGAACTTTGTATTCTAACCACAGCTTCCTAGTATATTTATTCCTTTATGAAATTTGTTTCAAGTATTTCCAACCAATAGCTTAATACATAATATCAGTACTAGAAATGGAAACAGCAATCTACATAAAGACCTAAAATTAGTTACCTTGGTCCAAAAGGGGTCCAATATTCAGGAACATGCATTTTCAATAAACTGCCAGCAAGTCAGCAACCATTAAAAACTTGGTTTCAGATAAGGCACGGTTTACAGTGTGTTTGAAAGACTATTTGATACAGAAGTGTCTGATTCCACCCGTCATCAATATGCCGGAAATGGCTATTTTAAGTGTCTATGACGTCACTACATACACATGGCAACAAACACGAAGTTACATATAAATAATACAATAACATTTCCCACCAAAAATACAATCAAACCAATGGGACAACTGCGGGAAGTTGGGGGTTTTAGGGTGAGGACAAGCTAGTAAAAAAAACACACCATGATCCCAAAACACAAAATGAAGAACAAAAAGAAAAAAAATACAGCATTCTGCTACACCAACAAAAATCTGCAGGAATCGGACACTTCCCTTGAACAATATAGGTCAACTATAGGTGACCATACCAAAACACCAATACCCACAACTAACAGTACGAAAATTGGAATCAGACATTTCCCTTGACCTACATAGGTCAACCTCAGATGACGATACTAAAACATCAACACACACAACTATGAAAATGGGAATCGGTCATTTCCGGTGACCTATATAGGTACACCACAGCTACTGATGCCAAAAAACCAACACCTACAACTGCGAAAAATAAAACCACAATCCCAAAAGTCCACAAATCAATCATCCTTACATAAATTAAATCACATTCAATACTTCATAAATACACAAAACATCACAGCTAGAAAAAAAAAATATATTAATTACCACCAGCAAATTCCGGCACTGCAACCTAGATCGACAGCCCCCCCCCCCCCCCCCACACACACACAGACACACAAAAACCAACTCATAAACACCGTGCCGTAATGACATTCACACACCACAACACCTTTACGTCGAAGCAGACGGGTGGAATCAGACGCTTCCACTGACCCCTCCTTCTACTCTGTAGATGAATATCGTAACAGAGACTGATAGACCAGCTTAGGTAAAAATTCTGCTATATTTCAGTTTTGACAGCACTTGGTTGCAACAGTCAAGATCGGGTATTCTGTGTACGATAAATTTATTAAAAGTACGTAACTGTGTTTTATTCTGTCAGTGTACCAATTCTGTAAATATTAGCAGTTACTGTGATATATTCACATATTTTGACAATCTCCTGACAAATGATGAGGATAATAATTATTATATTCCACTGTATTATGTTATACTTTCTGACATGTTATTTGTCATTCGCGATGGCCAGCGGCTATTTCCGTAGCAGTACGAAAATATTTGTTCGCTCCAGTTACTATCCTCTCTGGAAATATCACCTTTTACTGGAGTCACCGAGTCAGGAACGTCTACACACACAGTTATTCCGTTACCAGCTTCCAGGTTATCTGTGGTGGTAGCCAGATAACTACCAGAGAACTAGAACTACGAGCCAATAACGATAACTGCCAGAGGAGAATACCGGTCTCTGACAGTTATTTCCATAGTCGCTCGAATTCCTAAGTAACTTTCCTTGTACTACCCGTCCAAGCTAAATTAACACGTAAGGCGGTGGCTTAAGGGAACGACCGTACTTGTTAATGCCTGTACTGCAGCTCCTATCAGCCACGGCTTGGACATTAACTTTATTTAATTGTTTATGCTAAAAGTAACGAAGGCCCACGAAATAGTACACAGTTCTTATCAAAAGATGGCGCGCAGTCTCACAGTTATTCCCATGGTCTATAGAACGCCTTCCAAATGCGCAGTACAATCTTCGGTCAACAGATGGCGCGATGCACTGTTGACACTAAACAGTTATTGAAATAACTGCCAGAATCAGAGGAACAGTTATCGCAGTAACCGTTACTTCTCAGTAACCGGTTATTTCTATCAGTTACGTTATTTTTTGCCACCTCTATAGCACAAGAAGCTGAGTAGCAACGTGGTGTAGTAGGTAGGATATTAAACAGTTGCATCGCGGGTTGTGAGTTCTAAACTCACCTGGACCGTACAATTTTGATTTCTGTAATCGGCTCGAGTACATTGTAGAAGTATCCACAAATGTCAAGAATGATTGTACTGGAATGTTCTGTAGCTCTATATATAATGTATGTGTTCTGGCTGGAGGTAATTAGCTCCGCACTCTTGTATGTGCAATAAACCTTATTAAGTGACGTTAGTGTTCGTAATTCAGCTGATTACATTGGAGGGGGTGTCTTCGAGAGACAGATCTGTGACGCTAAGTATTTTGGTGTAAATTATCCGTTTGTGTGGTCATTCTTGAGGGTATTTTTGTTCCGTCGTCGCAACTACGAAAATGCGTTTTTTTTTCCACCAGGCACATTTCGCTTTATTGAGGTAAAGCATCATGAGTGGGCTGTAATTAAGTTCTTTACATTTTGATTTGCTTTTAGATCGAAAAACAGTTCATTAACAATAAGTTGATTTGTACTTACAGTGATTTTCGGTTGGTTTCTCGCTTACATTGGGAAATGTTGTCTGCTAGGACATCGTTGTTTTTCTGCATTAGACTGATAATTTTGTTCTCGTTTTTAGTTGTTCGGCAGCACTAGCATTTCTTGTTTTTCACAACACACTTTTATGCACATCACTGCATTCAGTTTGTTTTTGTACTTCTAATGTGTTGTGGTTTGAGTTTTGTAGTGCTCCCAACATAACCTTTACACGACTTTGTCTCTAACTTGCAATTCTTTTTTGGATTATTGCACGAGTATAATTCTATTTAATTATGCTTCTGTGAATTTATGTACTGTGTAAGAGTAGGGAAGGACTCTCTCTCTCTCTCTCTCTCTCTCTCTCTCTCTCTCTCTCTCTCTCTCTCTCTGTGTGTGTGTGTGTGTGTGTGTGTGTGTGTGTGTGTGTGTGTGTGTGTGTGTAGGGGTGGGAAAAACCATGCCGAGTGCACATAAGTGTATAGCAGCGTGATGGCGTGCGAGTCAAAAGAGAAGGAGAGGAGCGAGACGTTAAATGAAATTGTAAGTGGGACGCGTGGTTGTGAGAGGGGGTGAATGATGGGAAAGCTCTTTTCTTTTTCATGTAATTTCATCAGTTATTTTATATAGTGTGTGGTTTCCAATATTTATTTGGTCATTGAGCAACTGTTTATTTTGTGTTATTGCTTTTTGTACGCAGAAATTTTCTTGGAAAGGGAGGAGGTGTCTGTTTACTGATTTTTGTGATATTCATAACTTTTTCAATATTGCTTGGTCAATGGTGTTCTCGTTTTAGATGCTCTGCACATGCTGAATGATTTGTACCATATTGAAACACTCTGACATTCTTTATATCTTGTTTTGAATGTCCTACCAGTAATTGCAATGTATACCTTTCCACAATCTCTGCAACTGAGCTGACAGATTCCAGATTTCTGGTGTCTGTCTGGTTTTGATTTCAGTTTTGGGATGTGATTCTGTATGGAATTGTTTGTTTTGTAAGCAGTGTTCATGCCTTGGTTTTTGAATGTGTTACCTATTTTATGTGTGAATTTGTGGTGGTATGTCGCTGTATGCCACATTTTTGTTGTAGGGCAACAAGCTGTATGAGTTGGTGTGGTTTGGTTAGTCTTTTCATTATTTGTCTCTCTGTTTTTTTGTCTGGTTTGTCTACCATTGTTTCTTTTTGTCCATGTTTAATGCTATTTATTTTATAATCGCTAGCCTTTCCTGGTAATGAGAAGTGTTTGGGTGTATCCTGTTCAGCCTGTTTAACATGAATCTGATTGCTGCTTGTTTGTGATTCTGTGTGTGGATTGAGGTTGCATTGAAGATAACGTCACTTGTCATGGGTTTTCTGTATATGTCAAATGTGTGTCTGTTATTGTCTTTTCTTAGGTTATGTCTAGAAAGTTGAGTGAGTTTTCTTGTTATTCCTCTATTTGGAAGCCTAAGGTTTTGTGTGGAGTATTTATGCCTTTGTGTAGTTGCTGTATTATATTTCCAGGATCATCTACCATGCATATTATGCAATCCATGAACCTGTGCCAGTAGATAACGCTGTACCTTTTCTTTGTTAATATGTCTTCAAATACAAATTTTTCTATATGATTTATGAAAATGTCCGCTAATGTTACTGAAATAGCTGAATCCGTGGGTAAACGTTCTTCTTGTATGTAATATTCTTTATTGAATTCAAGATAATTTTGTTGTGTTGTTAACTAATAATTTTATTGTTTCATCTGTGTGTTCATGAGATAGCTGGTTGTGTGTTTTCAGGTTTTCTTCCATTATTTTTATGGTTTCATTAATAGGGATGGAACTGTACATATTTTCTACGTCAATGCAGGGCAGTGTTGCTGTGTCGGGGATTTTAGTCTCTCTTATATGTTCAACCAGTTGAGGGTATTTCTGGATGTTCTATCATTTTCTAGTTTATCATACTGGGTGAGCAGTGACTGCATTTGTTTTGCTAGTAGGTATGTAGGAGATGCTCTGAAATTTACTATTGAACGGACTGGATAATTTTCTTTATGGACCTTCAGTTGAGATATCATGTCGGGCGCTTGAGGATTTTTTGTACAAGTCTCTGTTTCCCTTTGTCTGTAAGTGTATACTCTATACTTTTGAGTGTGTTTTTAGCATGTGTTTGAAATATGTTAGTTAGGTTTGACTATCTTTTTGATGTTCTTTTTACTGATGAATTCTTTTTTTCTGTGTATTCTTTCGATCTCACGAGGACAACACTCTTACCTTTGTCAGATATTGTTATAATGATGTTTTCTGTTTGCAGTTTATTCTTTAGATTTTTAAGCTTTGTTTCATCACAATTAGTTTTGAATTTGTTGTTTTCTTTTTTAATATATGTTGCTATACTGAATTTCAGAGCAGCTTCTACATACCTACTAACAAAACAAATGCAGTCACAGTTCACCCAGTATCACAAAAAAGAAAATGATGGAAAAATCAGAAATACCTCTCAACTGGTTTATCATATAACAGACGCGGAGTTACAAATAACTTCCGCAGATACATGTGGTGTGTTTTACAAACGAAACACGTTCGTACCATTCTGCGATGGTACAGCATTTGGCGCAGAATTTACGAACCTTGCCTATCAAAAATTTGTTATTTATGTTAGAATTACACACAGTTTCGATTCATGGTGAGTTTGCCAAATATGTGGAATACATTACCATGCTTGTTGCTGGGTATAAAAAATTCCCGCCGTAAGCAATGTACAGACATGGGCGCATACGTCAATTTTATCAGTAAAAAACTATAAGTAAACATTTTATTTCACGAAACAGGTGTTTATTGTCTCAAAGAGATTTCTGTGAAAGTTCTAAATTGAGAATGAGGTGAAGTAATATGCGTGATGTTGCTTGTTGTTGCTGATAGACGGCATACTGACATGCTGCCTTGGTAAACACATCACAACTGCAGCGCCACAAAGCGGACACCATCTCAACTATCTGTGCTGACAATGCGGCTGCCTCGTGGAAAAAGAATTTTTAACCCTAAGCTCTGCAGCCCATAGGATCGGCAAACAGACTTCAATAACATCAAAAGATGAATGGAAATTCATAAGAGTAATGAATGAAGAGGCAAAAGGAACTTTCAATCACAGGTTGCAGCAAATGGATTGGTCTTTAGTATATAGCCATGATGAGGTTGATACTAAATTTAACTGTTTTATAAATGAATTCTGTGCTCTTTTTGAAGAAATATTTCCCAAGAAATGGGTCAGAAACAGTGTTTCCAATCCTGTAAGTAAGCCTTTGATTACAAAAGGTATAAAACAGCCATGTAAAACCAAAAGGGAAACTTATGCTGCAATAAGATTCTGTAAAGATGTAGAAAAATGGGAACACTATAGATTATACTGTAAAATTTTGAAGAAACTAACAGGGAAATCAAAAGCCCTTTATTATGAGAAGAGAATAGATAATTCTAATAATAAAATGAAACCAATTTGGAGCATTGTAAAAAAAGAAACAGGAAGAGATACAACAAGCAAAGAAGATGTAAATAAAATCAGATATGAAGGTACCGTAGTAGATAACCCCAAAACAGTGACTGATATTTTTAATAAACACTTCCTATCAGTAACTCAACAGATTGGTTGAAAGCCCAATGTTGATGAAGCTGTAACTCTTTGTCAAGCAGTATATTCAAACAATTTCAGAAATTCACCTTAATCCTATCACTGTAGAAGAAATTCAAAAACTTATCATGTCTCTCAAAAGTACAAACTCTGCAGGGGTTGATAATATATCTAGTAATTTATTGAAATCTTCTTGTGTGTGGATAAGGGACATTCTCTGTCATTTTCAATGCTTCCCTTCAGAAAGGTGTTGTTCCCAGTAGACTTAAGTATGCCATTGTGAAGACCCTGTACAAAAATGGCGATAAAGCTGAACTAACTATCGACCTCTCTCTTTGCTTACAGCTTTCTCCAAAATTCTAGAAAAGCTAATACATGTAAGAATTACTGATCATCTCATGAAGAACGGAGTTCTCAGCAAGAGCCAATTTGGCTCTCAAAAGGGCCGTTCAACAGAAGATGCAGTCTATGCACGTGCAAATGAAGTCCTAGAAAACCCTTATGAAAAAATGCTAGCACTTGGTGTCTCCTGTTTTTTTTGTTTTGGTTTTAGGGCGCAAAACTGCTATGGTCATTAGCGCCCGGTCCGTGACTTAGGAAACAGTAAAAACCGAAAATGGAAACCAGCAGCAATGGGAACGAAACTCAAAAAATTGGAGAAACTAAAAGCAGAAGGAAGGCTTAAAAATCCACTACAGAAAGGGGTTGGGAGTCCCCAAAAAAAGGTTCAAATGACTGACGTCATTTCACTGGCATTAATGAACTCGAGAACGCGATCGGTCGAGCGCGTGTCATCTGCTAAAATTGACAATATATCAGGCGACAGCTGTAGACGGGCGCGTAACGGAGTAAAATAGGGGCACTCAATTAAAAGGTGTCTTACTGTCCACAGCTGAGAGCAGTGGGGACAGAGTGGGGGAGGATCGCCGCTTAAAAGATGTCGATGGCTAAAAAGACAGTACCCTATCCGGAGTCTAGTTAAAATTACCTCCTCCCGACGACGCGTTCGAGACGAAGAGGTCCAAGCACAGGGAAGAGCTTTCACATCCCGCAATTTATTATGGGGAAGTGTCGACCAATGTGCGTGCCATAAAAGAACAACACGACGACATAAAACGCTCCGTAGATCGGCGAAGGGAATCGATTGAATAGCTGGCCGAAAAAGAGAGACTGCAGCCTTGGCCACAATATCGGCCCTCATTTCCACTGATACCAACGTGTCCCGGGAGCCAGAAGAACGCCACCGAGACGCCCCCCAGGTGGAGCAAGTGCAGACAGTCCTGAATCGGGTGGACCAGAGGGTGGACAGGGTAAAGAGCTTTGAGACTGAGGAGAGAGCTGAGAGAATCTGAGCAGATGACATACTGTATCCGCTGTTGGCGGCGGATGTAGTGGACAGCCTGGAGAACAGCGTAAAGCTCCGCAGTATAAACCGAACACTGGTCGGGAAGCCGAAATTGATTTGGCGTGTCGCCAACAATATAGGCACTCCCTACACCTAACGATGTTTTCGAGCCATCAGTGTAAATAAATGTGGCGTCCGTCATTTGTGCACATAGAGCAGCAAATGCCCGACGATAAACAAGTGAAGGGGTACCGTCCTTGGGAAATTGACAAAGGTCACAGAGCAGGCAGATCAGGGGACGGAGCCAAGGCAGCGCTGTACCCCAAGTTGTCAAGAAGGTTTTAGGAAAGCGGAAGGAAAGAGAATGGAGCAGTTGACGGAAGTGGACTCCTGGTGGTAGTATGGAGGAGGGGCGGCCTGCATACCCTACATCAAAGGAGGCGTCGAAAAAAATGTCATGCGCTGGATTAGCAGGCATGGAAGACAGATGGCTAGCATAACGACTCAGAAGGACTGCTCGCCGATTGGACAGTGGAGGTTCAGCAGTCTCAGCATAAAGGCTTTCCACAGGGCTGGTGTAAAAAGCTCCAGACACTAAATGTAATCCACGGTGGTGGATAGAGTCGAGTCGGCGAAGAATAGACGGCCGAGCAGACGAGTAAACTATGCTTCCATAGTCCAATTTCGAGCGCACTAAGGCGCGATAGAGGCGGAGAAGGACCACTCGGTCAGCTCCCCAGGAGGTACCATTCAGGACACGGAGGGTGTTGAGCGATCGCAAACAGCGAGCCGAAAGATAGGAAACTTGGGAGGACCAGCACAGTTTTATGTCAAACATAAGACCCAAGAATTTAGCGACGTGCGAAAACAGAAGGTTGACAGGTCCTAGATGTAAGGAGGGTGGAAGAAACTCCTTACATCACCAAAAATTAACACAAACGGTCTTACTGGGAGAAAAACGGAAGCCGGTTTCGGTGCTCCAAGAGTAGAGGCGATCGAGACATCCTTGAAGATGTCGTTCAAGAAAGCTGGTCCGTTGAGAGCTGTAGTAGATCACAAAATCGTCCACAAAGAGGGAGCCCGAGACATCAGGAAGGAGACAATCCATAATTGGACTTATGGCAATAGCAAACAGTACAACACTTAGCACGGAGCCCTGGGGTACCCCGTTTTCTTCGGAGAAAGTATAGGAGAGAGTAGTGTTTACCCGCACTCGAAATGTGCGCTCTGCCATAAATTCGCGAATAAAAAGGGGCAGCCGACCTCGAAAGCCCCAAGAGAACAGTGTGTGGAGGATACCTGTCCTCCAACAGGTATCGTATGCTCTCTCCAGATCAAAAAATATTGCTACTGTTTGGCGTTTCCGGAGAAAATTGTTCATGATATAAGTGGAGAGAGCAACAAGATGGTCAACTGCAGAACGATGCTTTCGGAATCCACATTGGGCAGGTGTTAAAAGACTGCGGGATTCCAGCCACCAAGCTAAACGGAAATTCACCATACGCTCCAGAACCTTACAGACACTACTCGTGAGAGAAATGGGGCGATAACTAGAGGGGAGATGTTTGTCCTTTCCAGGTTTCGGAACAGGAACGATGATAGCTTCCCGCCATCGTCTGGGAAAAGTACTGTCGGTCCAAATTCGATTATAAAGGCGAAGGAGGTAACGAAGACTATGGGTTGATAAATGCAGCAACATTTGGATGTGGATACCATCCGGTCCTGGGGCGGTTGAGCGAGAAGAAGAGAGTGCATGTTGGAGTTCCCGCATGGAGAAAACAGTATTGTAGCTTTCGCGATTTTGAGAGAAGAAAGCAAGAGGTTGCACTTCCGCTGCACGTTTCTTCGGGAGAAACGCTGGCGGGTAATTTGAAGAACTCGAAATCTCAGCAAAGTGTTTACCCAAGGAGTTAGAAATTGCGACGGGGTCCACTAATGTATCATGCGCGACAGTGAGTCCAGAGACCGGGGAGAAACTAGGCGCGCCTGATAA
Organism: Schistocerca piceifrons; assembly: GCF_021461385.2. NCBI lineage: Eukaryota > Metazoa > Arthropoda > Insecta > Orthoptera > Acrididae > Schistocerca > Schistocerca piceifrons. Next base: position 4,030,971 of record NC_060148.1, read on the forward strand.
CCGTCGAATCTGACTCCAAACTTCCGAGGAGGGAGTGAAGGTGTTAAATGAGCTAATAAAGAATTTCCAGCTTGCCTTCTTCTCTATCTATGACGACGAACTATTACCCACGGCTTTGTAGAGAAGCAATTGAAATATATAAACATAGGGATAATTTTAATCGGAAAGAAGAGACCATGAAACTTAGTGATATTTGGACAGTAGCACTACAGAATTGCTAGACAGTTTTATCCGTGACGAGATTACGATCGATAGTTAAGTTTTATGTCTGACAAAGGTTATCTCTGCATATCACGTGTAACTCTGGTCACGCCCACTTTCTACGATACATAAGTCGCTCTCAGACGTCCGACCCGTCAGTCGGCAAGACTCACCGGAGGAGAAACACCCCTCTGAAGATGTCCAGCGCAGCTCTGGACGAAACGTTAGGAGCTGAAGAGTTTCATGGACCACGACCTTACATCCCGGAAGGTTTACCAGAAGATATGTCATCCGGTCGTGAAAGCCTTCATACTATGAAATTTGGTTTTCATTGATCTTATCTGCAGAAGCAGTTTTTTTTTCTTTTTTTATTTAACAAAGTGTTTCATTCCACACTGCTGGCTAATGTCAACTGTTTGCTCAGTTTCAAGTGCACGCTTTCATTTTCTGTCGTATATAGCATTATGCCGTAATAAAGAGCCGAGCGTGAGATAGCACAGTACTGGTACTCCAAGAAAACTAGCATCCCAAATACCACTCAGAAAAGCTTAATACTAGGTACTCGACTGTGAATCAAAGTATGAATGTGCACTTTAAGCCAAATTATGTATTTCAGTATGGTTTACGAACTTCACATGCACTTGGAATATTCTCCGATGTCCTGTTTCTTTTACGATATAATAATATCTCTTAACACTATCTGTGTGCCAGCATACATAAACATTCATTTGAAGATGACTAAGCAGGCAAATTTGGTAAGCAGTTATGCATAAAGTATTTTATTTCAAATATATTAACAGCTTTAGCAGAATTTTACAAGTCTTCCTTCGGTGAAACAATGTGTTTTGATCGAGAAGTGTTTCAGCACTTGTCCGTTACCTCCTCTATGCTTGTGGTTATTTAATAATTTATGTTGTCTTCATCTCAAATTTACAGAATGCCGTTCTGTGGTAAATTATAGACTGGCAGCACATTGCCTCATTACTGTAACTCCACAAATGGCTTTCTATTTGTTCCTAGAGCACAACACACACTGCCACTGCCAACTGTACAGTTTCTCGGCACTTCACAGATAACTTTCTACACTTTTTATACACTTTAAAATAGTCTTGAAATAACTTATTATCCACGGTTCCAGTGTGTACGAGTAACAAGTTCTTTCTTTCTAGTTCATTCACTTTTTTTGCAAGAAATTTATATCCTTTTTTACTAGCTTTTCCCTGTGTGTGAAGATAGGAACCTCATCAGAAATACTACATAGCGGTATTGCAGGGTACAAACAAATAAAATCTATGTTCAAGTCATCACATAGCAAAATATTGGGGTACTTTGAGCTGAATACTCTAGTTGTAAATTGAATATTACTCCAGACCTGCTTCCTTATTTTGCACTCCTTATCCGGATAGGAAATGGTAAAACAATTGCCCCAAGTACAATAACTCCCTACGTCCCCTCTGAACACCATGACACAGTGCTTCACACGATGCCTTAATACGCACGAAATTTCAAACACAAATGCGAGGAAAAGCGTACGTGCCGAGCAAGCGCCGTGCACGTCATCGCAGCTGCGTGTGCGCAGTAATGCCCGTTTTCTGCCGCTCCCAGGCAACTTCTCCATTTCCACAAACTAAGCTGACACAGTGCAATGGCTGCAAACGTAGCGTCAGAGTCATTTCCCACATACGGTGAACTTAGTTTGCATATGCAGCAAAAGTATTGTGGTTTCGAAAGTTTCACTTTCAGTTATGTTACGTGCTGTGGCTTTGGCTGTACTTTTTGAGCTGAGAAGGGAGGGAAACTTTACAGACTTCCTTCTGTATTGATTGATGTAGATACGCCGTACGTATAAAAGGCTATTAAAATTCAGAGAAACAAAAACTAAAGAAAGCAAATGAATTACAGGAAAAACAAAAGTGATGGCAAATCACAAAAGTCAAATATGTACACAGGTTGAAAGATGAAGTTTTTATTTATATATGCATCATTCTGAACCCTTGACAGGGGTATACTCTACTTGCAAAATGTAGCAAATATTACATGAGATAATAAAAGCACTCCACACTCTGAGAAAGAAACATAAAACAAAAATATAAAAACAACTGTATGTAAAAGAAAAATGAGAACATTTGAAGAAAAATCGTTAACACAGATTTTATGTCTCAACATGCTAATGTATGTTAATTTTTCAAATCATTTAGTAAAAAGTGATTTTGGAAGTCACAGTTTCTGCACTACTTCCTCATGGCCACGCTTCTACTGCCTTGTGTCACTAAACCTTGTATCTTATTTCACTCCCTTAGAAGCAGATGAATTCTTGTTTCCAGGAAGCTGTGAATTATTTTCTCCTGTACACTGTGGCAGGCTGGGAAAACTACTTTCTCCTCCACTGACGCAACCACGGAAGTGGCTACATCAGAGATCAACAGTTCACCTGAGAGTAACATCTTGTTGTTTGCTTCTCAACTACACCTCTGCCTTTTGAAATACAAACAAAACCTCACTTGCTGGCTCAATAAGTGAGGTCTCTGTAAAGGATTTTAGTTGTAAAAGCACGTTCACAGACATACAGACATTTTCTCTAGACGCTATTGGGCTCCCCTCGAAAAATTTGCAAAGTTCGTGACGCTTCATAACTTGCCTAACAGTGTGACCACATAAATAGTAGAGAGACTGGTGCTCACCATCACACACAGCGTTACGAAGGGGGTTCATCGACTTCCTCGGAACACTTATCCTCATCTTCACTTAGCGATTCCCCCATTAATTTTATTTTCATTATTATCTGTGACAGTAATAAAGATCAGAGAAAGAGCAATAACCCTCAGTGCCAATTTCTACTCTTGTGGTGCTGGTATGGGACTTTTGAACCTGACCACTGAAAACAGATTTTCTAAGGATCTTTTGTAAATCTACTCGACAGCAAAAATTTAAATTTATTCTCATTCAGGAATGTGTCCTAAAATTCCAAAATACTGGCAGTTATCAAAATTACGCCAGACTGAATTGGTTTCCAGGCACTGTTCAGGCCAATTTCCAAGTTTTCAAATAATCACAGTGTCCTAAAGATGGCAGAGAGCCTCACTGTATGTTTGTTCATCAGAACAACTCAGAGCCATAACTGGAGCTCTGGATGTCATGAGGCAAGATCACTCACGAACGTGCTTTAGAAACCGTGCTGTGGTTAAAGTATTTTGCTGCGGTTTCTCTGTCTTGACAGCATACTCACTGGCTGCTGCAGTCTCGCTGTTAATTAGGGCAGTAGCCGAGCCAACTTTCATTTTCTCATAATGGTTTGGCCTCAGACACCCCTCACGCAGTTCTGGTATCAGTTTAAGACTTAAACCAGTGTCTATCTCAAGCCACTGTTACACACGATTTATTTGTACCTTATTACAAGGTAGATCACGTTCCTCGACAACATTTTGTGAAAGGAAGACTGATTGCCCATTGACTAACTGAATCCTCATATTTTTCAAAATGTGTGGTGAATCTGTGAGGAAAATTAGTTTCCTATTATTATCACAAGGATACTGGGAGAAACTAATTCTGAAAACCTTTCAACAACAATTCCAAATTCTCGCCATTCAGTTCGATTTTGCCCTGCCGTATCTGACACGATGCAGTGAACATTGTACGAATGCCCGAGATTCTCTAATAATGTTTATAATGATGTCTTTGACATGAGAACTGAAAAAAAGATGGCCATGTGTAATGGTAACCTATGATTTCTTTCCATCTTGAGGTGGTACCACCCAGCATAAAAACTAATGCATGAGAAGCTGTAGTTGTTGCAAGGGCAAGATTTGATGGAGGTATGGTATGATTACCAATGATGCAGCCATTGCTTCAATCATATTCGAATGATAGATTGACACTAAACTCATCCATCACGAGAACACTATGTTTCTCCCCTGGTAACATGTGCCCAAGCTTGACTTTCAGCGAACTTATGAGCTCCCTCAGCACAACAGGCCTAAATTTTACATTCTGTAGCGAACATCTCACGGTTCTGTCTGAAGGAAATGGAAGTTTATTTTCCAGCAGGACTTTGCACCCCATACCACCACAAGCTAGTCTAATTTTCAGCCCTTCCTGCACTATTTCCCCTTCGTTAATATTGCGAACTGATCTGCACCGAATAAACCGTGCACACTGGAAAGGAGGTTGTCTTTAGTAAAAGGCACAAAAGAAGAGAGGTTGAGTTTTTAGTTTAAAACTTCAATTTCAGCATGAAGCTGTTTTACTTGGTTCTTCAGGGTGGTGACTTCATCTTCTATTGGGTCCAAGTTCTCTGCAGGATTGATGCCATTGTGGTCACATTTGAAGGCTGTCCAGCCTCTGGAACACAAATTTGCAATATTACAATATTCAAAAATAAAAAGCATTTAACACTATAATATGTTTTTAAGTAGCCAGGGATTCTTTCTCAATATACTATCGTATGCGATTTAAGGATACACAAGGTGACAAAATGTTAGTTTCGAAGCACAGAAGCAAATTATGACTATCTGAGTGGTATTATTCCAGGTGTGCGCTTACTACCATGAAATGCAAAATTAATGCCATATACTAAAGTGAGTCTGGCGATATACCATCTGACTTTTGGAAAAGCATCATCCACACAATTCCGAAGACGGCAAGAGCTGACAAGTGCAAGAATTATCGCACAATCAGCTTAACAGCTCATGCATCGAAGCTGCTTACAAGAATAATATACAGAAGAATGGAAAAGAAAATTGAGAATGCGCTAGGTGACGATCAGTTTGGCTTTAGGAATAGTAAAGGGACGAGAGAGGCAATTCTGACGTTACGGCTAATAATGGAAGCAAGGCTAAAGAAAAATCAAGACACTTTCATAGGATTTGTCGACCTGGAAAAAAGCGTTCGACAATATAAAATGGTGCAAGCTGTTCGAGATTCTGAAAAAAGTAGGGGTAAGCTATAGGGAGAGATGGGTCATATACAATATGTACAACAACCAAGAGGGAATAATAAGAGTGGACGATCAAGAACGAAGTGCTCGTATTAAGAAGGGTGTAAGACAAGGCTGTAGCCTTTCGCCCCTACTCTTCAATCTGTACATCGAGGAAGCAATGATGGAAATAAAAGAAAGGTTCAGGAGTGGAATTAAAATACAAGGTGAAAGGATATCAATGATACAATTCGCTGATGACATTGCTATCCTGAGTGAAAGTGAAGAAGAATTAAATGATCTGCTGAACGGAATGAACAGACTAATGAGTACACAGTACGGTTTGAGAGTAAGTCGGAGAAAGACGAAGGTAATGAGAAGTAGTAGAAATGAGAACAGCGAGAAACTTAACATCAGGATTGATGGTCACGAAGTCAATGAAGTTAAGGAATTCTGCTACCTAGGCAGTAAAATAACCAATGACAGACGGAGCAAGGAGGACATCAAAAGCAGACTCGCTATGGCAAAAAAGGCATTTCTGGCCAAGAGAAGTCTACTAATATCAAATACTGGCCTTAATTTGAGGAAGAAATTTCTGAGGATGTACGTCTGGAGTACAGCATTGTATGGTAGTGAAACATGGACTGTGGGAAAACCGGAACAGAAGAGAATCGAAGCATTTGAGATGTGGTGCTGTAGACGAATGTTGAAAATTAGGTGGACTGATAAGGTAAGGAATGAGGAGGTTCTACGCAGAATCGGAGAGGAAGGGAATATGTGGAAAACACTGATAAGGAGAAGGGACAGGATGATAGGACATCTGCTAAGACATGAGGGAATGACTTCCATGGTACTAGAGGGAGCTGTAGAGGGCAAAAACTGTAGAGGAAGACAGAGATTGGAATACGTCAAGCAAATAATTGAGGACGTAGGTTGCAAGTGCTACTCTGAGATGAAGAGGTTAGCACAGGAACGGAATTCGTGGCGGGCCGCATCAAACTAGTCAGTAGACTGATGAAAAAAACTAAAGTGAAATTGTAGATGACCAATTATACTGAATTCACAACAACACTTCAATCATAACAGAGCATGTGAGGCTTAAATATAAAAACCATACTAGCTGTGGGACCAGTTGTACTTTCTGAACAATAAATGATTAAATTATCACGGCCAAACCTAACCACAAGATTAGATATCTTAGCACCTGTTGTGGCACATATTGCCAATAAACGCAAAACTCTGATTACAAAGTTTTAAAAACATGAATGGTAAGGGGAAACTCTTAAGTAAACTTTAACCAGCTATGGTAACAAATCAAAGCATCTATTTTCTAATTTAGGTATAATGTTTAACAGTACATCAGAAATACAGTATATACAGTATCCAGTGGCAAGCAGTAGAACGATATAGCAGAAAGGTATGAGGAAAGACATTACCGTTTCTTTCATCAGATACCAATACAAGTGGACTGTTTATGTAAGATATGTGGTCCTGTTCAGTAAATTATCTTGTGGCGAAGTATTTTGTTCCCTCCATCAACAGAAGAGAAATCTGTTAACATCGAGTATAGATTTAAGTGTCAGGAAATCATTTCTGAAAGTATTTGTATGTAGTGTAGACCTGTGTGGAAGTGAGACGTGGACGATAAATAGTTTGGACAAGAAGAGAATAGAAGCTTTCGAAATGTGGTGCTACAGAAGAATGCTGAAGATTAGATGGGTAGATCACGTAACTAATGAGGAGGTATTCAATAGAATTGGGGAGAAGAGAAGTTTGTGGCACAACTTGACTAGAAGAAGGGATCGGTTGGTAGGATATGTTCCGAGGCATCAAGGGATCACAAATTTAGCATTGGGGGGCAGCGTGGAGGGTAAAAATCGTAGAGGGAGACCAAGAGATGAATACACTAAGCAGATTCAGAAGGATGTAGGTTGCAGCAGGTACTGGGAGAGGATGAAGCTTGCACTGGATAGAGTAGCATGGAGAGTTGCATGAAACCAGTCTCTGGACTGAAAACAAACAACAACAACAACAACAACAACAACAGACCCTGGACATGTCAGTTTGAAAAATATACAGCTGCTGTGAATGAAATATTTGAGTCTGTTTCTGTACACAACTCAGGATTAAAATGAGAGTATGAAACAATTTCTGAAGATGAAGCTCTAAGCCACATATTTACTACAACTTTTAGAAAGGTGTAGTAACACGATTCACGTTTCTGTCGCACTTCACCTAGTGTACACCGGGAACTGTCTGCTAGACCTGCCCGATGTCAACTGATTGGGCCCGACCGTGCTGCCGGAGTTGTTCTTATGCCAGCAGAGGTCACGTCCGAATTCTCGCGTGCCCTCTGGTGGACAGGACCCTACTTGCAGCAACTACCGTCCGTGACGCGCCGTGCCAATGTGCGCCTCCCGCGATCTTTCTGGTGGCTACAGGAAAAGGTATATGCTTATTGTACTCAATTGACAAAGTATTTCCTATGACAACTTCTACGATACAAGTAAGCCTGCTGTCTGCAACCATAATGCTGTGAAGGGATGTTTTGTGTCTCCTACTGATCAAAACAACAAATGTGAGCTGTTGGCAGTCACACGAGATTTTCAGAGTGTCATAATTCAGCAGCAAGTGACAGCATGACATGTGTAAAAAGCTATTGATACAGTGAACAATATTTTTGAGTTACCTGTATCCTCAGCACGTTTCTCTAGTAGGCCAACAGGTTTCCTCTCAGCAATAGCTTTACGTGCCACTGGTGGCTTACGGTAACAGAATATGGTTGGCACAGCATTTGGTTTAAGTTTTACCGCTGCATCAACTTTGTTGGTTTCAAACTGGTCTGGAGTGAAGTGATTCTGGTAAACAGAAACAGTCCTATCAGCCAATTTGAATACAAACTTTGTGATATAAAAATTTCAAAACTATTCATTATAGCTACAGTTTATAATATAAAATATATGAAACAGCAATATCAATAGAACTGAGCACACATTCCTCATAACTACATGAAGTGCAAGAAGCTGAGAGAAACATGAATTAGGTACGGTAGCTATGCAGAAACACTGCAACATTAATCAGTCTCTCAGCTTCTACCTGCAAACTAATTGAAAAATTTCATTTTACATCAGAAAACTAACATCTTTCAGGTAATGTATTGTATATTCATTCAAGTTTAATTTTCATAAGATTCACATTTCCTGTGTAGGTTTAGGTTTGCTGTGTAACAACAAGTACTGTATGATGGGCATATTGTAGGCCTATCTAGTAGACTGCCGATTGTACAAGAAGCTGTATTAAAAGAAGTAATTAAAATACCCTGTACTGTTAAGATTGACGTTGCAATTCAGCTATGCTTTTCTTTTCATTTATTTCAATGACTGTTAAAACAGTAGACTTACATTGTTAAAAGCAAATAATAGGCAATTTGAAAAAGAACATCACTACCACACCAATTATTTTCAAGAAACTTACTGGAAACGATACATTGTTAATTTGTCTTTAAAGAACAGTTAGCTATAGTAGCTTAATTTTCGGAGGATGCAACAACGTACTCTAAAACATCCAAATGTTGCATTTTCCATCTTCAACAGTTGGGCCTACACACTGAATATGCAACAAAAACAACGTTTAGCTATTTCGTCTTTTGTGCCCTTACAGCAGTCTGTACATTACAGATCTACTAGAAACGAACCATTCTCACTACTTTTGGTAAAAATTGGCTTGAAATCGACGTACCTTTTAAAAACAATCTTGGCGGCTTTAGGCTAACCACGTATAACGATGCACCAAATCTGATCACGAAGTAAGTCAAAAAACAGCAAGTTTATTACACAGTGAGTCTTAAGCCCTAAGATGATTTGTGCTAATCAATACAAACTGTGCTTACTGCACACCAGCTAGAGTCTCTTGTGGGTTGCCAGTTGTTTCTGCTGATTTTCATCAGATTCTGCTGAGTTTCATCAGCCATATTCTCCTCCCTGCCGCATCTCTCCCTTCCGAAGCAATCCTGTACAGTTCTCCTCCCTTTTCGCCTCGAAACAAACAGCCGAAAGCACAGCACTGAGGCATTATTCTACTTAAAACTTCGAAAATACACAACACGTCCCATGCTTCACACACAATTCTCAGGCCAACGATGGTTTCTAATGTCATGTGATGCAGTCGCTGCCAATCCTGAGATGCGAACGGCAACCAATGCAGGGATGTAGGATGGCCGTGCTTTCCTTTATACAGAGCTTTACTACTTCTGTAAACATGCCACAAATCCAGAGCAGCAAAGTGGAGTGCACCTAAACTCACCTTGCTCCCAACTTCGGACTTTCTAGCAAAACGACTTCCTCGTGGAAGAACAAATAGGTATGTTTTAAACCCTCAACTATACGAGCAGGTGGATCAGCAAAGTTTCACAAATCATAAGATGGTATGAGACTTGTAGGTGGGACAGATTCTGTAAGGATTCAACATTCACATTTTGCATTATAAACAACACACTTATATCCTACAGCAGCCTCGAAATAAATTCTCGAACTTGCACAGTTAGGTGCTAATCATTGGTTGGTTGTTTGAGGTTTAAGGGACCAAACAGCAAGGTCATCAGTCCCTTGTTTCAGATGTGGTCCGCTAATGTGACATCTCAGGAAAGTCAGAACAATAAAAGGGAAAAGGCTAAAAACATAAAGGGGCAGTCATGTTGTCAGTGGTAAAAACAAAATGAGGGAAGTCATCAAGAGAATGAACCCAACGCTATGCTGAAGCAGCATAGGCAAGACCACCTGTGGCTTAAAAGGTACAACAGCTAGAATGTAGAAAGTACGTATGGGAAAAGGAGACTAACTAAGCCTTAAAAAGAAGGGTAAAAACAGAGTAAAAGGGGAAGAAAAGAGGATTTTGGTCAGGGAGGTGAATCGGGAATCTCCAAGCACTGCTTGCAGTGGGAGACACCCAAACACTCACCGCCCTGCCCCAATACCAGAGAGAGATTAAAAACCTTAAAACTGAGAATAAAAACCACTTTCCCAGAAGAAACCGAGAACCAGAGAGACCATCTGGGAATCGTCAGCCAACATCAAAGGTAAAGCGTGGGGGAGTCTGTACTTAGCACGCAGAAGGGGGCATTCAACCAAAATGTGGGCTACCGACTGGAAGGCTCCACAACCACAAAGTGGCGGTGGCTCATCACGCAAAAGAAAACCATGGGTCAGCCTGGTATGGCCAATGCGGAGACGACACAGTGTGGTCGAGTCCTTTCGGGAGATGCGAAAGGAAGAACGCCACGGGCCTGGTGTCACCTTAATTGCACGAAGTTTATTAGACAAGGGAGTAGCCTCCCAAGAATTGGCCCATGACTGTGCGAAGTGGGATTTGATGTGAAGCCCTAAATCCGCTGCAGGGGGGGCTACAGAAAACGGGGGGGTAAGTAACTGCTCCCCCAGCCAAACGATCCGCGAGCTATTACCCGGGATACCCACATGGCCAGGGACCCAAAGGAAGTCAATGGAACAAGCAGCACGGTGAATATCAGCGAGATGGTCACGGATGGCAGAGACCAAGGGATGGCGCGAAAAACACCGGTCAATAGCAAGAAGGCCACTCATTGAGTCCGTGCATAACAAAACGCGGTTGTGTTGGGACTGTTTAATAAAGGTAAGGGCCTGGGAAATTGCCATCAATTCCGCAGTAAACACCCCACATGTAGGTGGCAGCAGATGATTTTCCCTTCCGACAGAGGACATGAAGGCATACCCCACATGATCAGCAGATTTAGAGCCATCAGTGTAAAAAACAACAGCATCCCGAAACTCCCATAAAATTTGGCGGAAAAAGGAACGGAACACCACCGGGGGGATGGAATCTTTCGGACCTCGGCGGAGATCCATCCGAATTCGAGGCCGAGGAACTAACCAAGGGGGGTGGAGGGGAGGGAGCGAGGAAGGCAGGACAAAGAAGGAAGCTGAAAATCACGGCAAAGAGACGCAAGGCGCAGCCCAGCCGGTAAACCCGCCCGAGGGCGGGAGTCGGGTGGGCGACGTCCATGGTCTGGGAATAGGATAGAATAGGAAGGATGAGCGGGAGAGGAACAGATAGTGAGTGCATAAGACACCAGAAGCTGGGACTGCCGAACAGAAAGGGGGGGCGATCCCAGCTTCAACCAGGAGACTATCAACAGGGCTAGTAGGAAAGGCACCGGTGGCCAAACGGATACCACGATGGTGGACTGGATCCAGCATGTGCAGTGTCGAAGGAGCAGCTGAACCATAAACTTGACTACCACAGTCCAAGCAAGACAGAACTAGAGCACGATAAAGACGGAGGAGGAGGGAACGGTCCGCACCCCAAGAGGAGTAGGCAAGGAAGCGAAGGACATTTAGTTTACGGACACATCCTACCTTCAGATGTCTGATATGGGGCAGCCAAGTGAGCTTGTTGTCAAAAAGAAGGACCAGGAAACGAAACTGTGGGACCACAGGCAATCGGTGGGCATCGAGATAGAGCTCCGGATCAGGGTGGATCGTAATACGGAGACAGAAGTGGACCACCCGCGATTTTAGAGGAGAGAATTGGAACCCGTGTGAGAAGGTCCACGGAGAGGCACGCCGTATAGCTCCATGGAGCTGCCACTCTGCAGATGCCATCGAAGAGGAACTAACCCAAATGCAGAAATCATCCACATACAGGGCAGGGGCGACCAAAGGACCGACAGAGGCCACAAGTCCATCGATAGCAATGAGGAAAAGAAGGACACTCAAGACAGAACCCTGTGGGATGCCCGTCTCCTGGGTCCGTGGAGAACTAAAAACAGTACCAACTCGAACTCTGAACGACCGACGGAACAGGAACTGGCGGATAAAAATCGGGAGTGGGCCCCGAAGACCCCACTGATGAAGGGTAAGTAAGATGTGATGGCGCCAGGCCGTGTCATAGGCCTTGCGAAGGTCAAAAAACAATGCATCCAAATGGCGGCGCTGGGAAAAAGCCTGCTGAACTGCGGATTCCGAGCGAAGTAAATGATTGATCGGAGACCGTCCTTCTCGAAAGCCACACTGGTAAGGGGACAACAGATCCCGAGATTCGAGGACCCAATTGAGCCGACGGGCTACCATCCGTTCGAATAACTTACAAACAACATCGGTCAAACTAATTGGCCGATAGCTGTCAACAGATAGGGGGTTCTTACCAGGCTTAAGGACAGGAACCACGATGCTATCCCTCCACTGAGAAGGAAAGTCACCCTGAAGCCAGATACGGTTAAACACCCGAAGAAGATGTTGCCGTTGTGGAGCACTGAGATGTTGAAGCAGTTGGTTATGAATGGAATCTGGGCCGGGGGCCGCATCATGAGAAAAAGATAGAGCAGAAAGAAATTCCCATTCCGTAAAAGGTTCGTTGTAAGATTCTGACTCACAAGGGGTGAAACATAAGGTGAGAGCTTCAGCCCACTGTTTCAAGTGAAGGAAAGCAGCCGGATAGGAGGCTGACACTGATGCCACTGCAAAATGGGTCGCAAGATGTTCTGCAAGAACTAACGGGTCCTTATAAAGGCCATCTGGGAGGCGAAGGCCTGGGAGGGTGGAGTGCCGATGGCAACCTTGGAGACAGCGAAGTGTAGCCCATACCCGTGACAGAGGGACAGTGGAACCAAGGGAAGAAACGAATCGTTCCCAACATATCCGCTTGCTCTGTTTGATTAAATAACGGGCTTTAGCGCAGAGGCGTTTAAACGTAGTAAGGCTGGCTACGGATGGGTGCCTCTTAAGGTGTTGCAAAGCTCGACGGCAATCACGGATGGCAATGGCAATGGCCGTACTCCACCACGGGACTTGCCGACGACGAAATGGTCCAGATGAGCGCGGGACAGCAAGGCTAGCAGCACGAACAATCGCGTCAGACACGTCACGTAGGACGTCATCAATACAACCTGACAAAGAGGGAGAAAATTCGACCTGTGCAGTGTATAGAGGCCAAACGGCGCGGTGGAAAGACCAACGAGGTAACCTGTCCATCGAGGAGTGGGAAGGGAGCGAGATAATTAACGGGAAATGGTCACTATCACAAAGGTCGTCGTGTGGCGACCAGTGTAATGAAGGGAGGAGAGAGGGAGAAGAAAAAGAAAGATCAATGGCAGAAAAGGAACCACGGCCGGCACTGAAATGAGTAGGGGAGCCATCATTAAGAAGGCACAGGTCGTGGTCTGCAATAAACTGGTCTATGAGAAGACCTCGTCTAGATGGAAAGGCACTGCCCCACAAAGGATGATGAGCATTAAAATCCCCAAGGAGGAGGAAGGGAGGAGGAAGTCGCTGAAGAAGGGTGGTGAAGGCAGCAGGCGTAAGAGTCCTGTCAGGAGGGAGATAAAGATTGCAAACTGTGACCGCAGAGTGTAGGTGGACCCTAACAGCAACCGCTTCCAATGTAGTTTGAAGAGGAATCCACGTGCTAGCAATGTCTGTACGGACCAACGTACAAACGCCACCAGAAGCCCGCAGGGGTCCGACCTGATTTCGACAGAAAACACGGAACCCACGGAGGGTCGGTGAGTGAGAATCAGTAAAATGAGATTCCTGGAGAACCACACAAGCTGCAGAGTAAGACGAAAGAAGGGATTTCAATTCCGGAAGGTGACGATAGTATCCATTAGAATTCCATTGCAGAACCACAGAACGATGATTTAAATGGGGACTGAACACGCTAAAGCCAGTCATACCGCCGGGTCCCAACCCGTCACCGACAAGGAGGCGGCGACACCCTTGAAAGACAGGTCAGAATCCGGTTGTGAAGCTGGGGATGAGACCTCCGGTGACACGAGGCTCTTTGTCCCGGGACTTATGTTTCTTCTTCCGTTCAGGCTGAGATCGAGGAGGGCTGTGTGGCATAATGGAGCCGGCTGCAGCAAGATCAGGAACAGAAAGAGACCGGGCGACCTGGGAGCCGACAGACCGTGGCTCTCGCGGTCGTCGCGCGGCAGCAGACCTTTGGCCTGGAAGGTGCCGGGAAGGGGCATCCCGGGAGAGGCGCCCTTGACCGGCAGACGCCGAAGGAGTGGGAGACTTCTCCGGCTGGGGAGGGGGAGCGGCGCCCAGAGGAGAAGGTGTGGGAGCCGCAGGGGAGGGGGGGAGGAGAGGGGTCAGGGATGGGGGTAAGGAAGGGGGAGGAAGGGGTGAAGATGTAACCGAGGCGTAACTAGATGTCATGGACACAGGGTGCAATCGTGCATATTTCTTACGGGCCTCTGTGTAGGTTAAACGATCGAGGGACTTATACTCCTGTATCTTTTTTTCTTTCTTATAGACTGGGCAATCTGGTGAATGTGGAGAATGACTACCATGACAACTTACACATACAGGAGGGGGAACACAGACTCTCCTCATGGAGTGGATGTCCACAGTCACCACAGAGAGGGGCCTGGGAACAGCGAGAAAACATGTGGCCAAAACGCAAGCACTTAAAATACCGCATAGGAGGTGGGATGTACGGCTTCACATCACAGCGATAGACCATAATCTTAACTTTCTCAGGAAGGGTATCCCCTTCAAAGGCCAGGATAAAGGCACCAGTATCAATACGATTATCTTTAGGACCCTTCTGAACACGCCGAACAAAGTGAACACCCGCCGTCCGAGCTTGTCCTGAAGTTCCTCATCAGTTTGAAGGATGAGGTCCCTGTGAAAAATCACAGCTTGTACCATATTTAGAGACTGGTGAGGGGTAATGGACACAGGAATTGTGCCAAGATGGGTACAGGCACGAAGGGCCGCAGATTGGGCAGCTGAAGCAGTTTTTATCAGCAACGAACCCGACCGCATCTTGCTCAGGGAGTCCACTTCGCCGAACTTGTCTTCAATGTGTTCCACAAAGAATAAAGGTTTGACACTGGAGAAAGTATCTCCATCAGTCCTGGTGCAAACTAGATAACGGGGGAAAGGTTTTGCCCCTAGACGACGGGCCTGACCCTCCTCCCAGGGGGTAGCCATGGAAGGTTTTTTTTTTTTTTTGGTTTTTTGGTTTTTTTAGGGCGCAAAACTTCTATGGTCATTAGCGCCCGGTCCGTGACTTAGGAAACAGGAAAAAAACGAAATTTAAAATCAGCAGCAATGGGAACAAAATCATAAAATAGGAGAAACTAAAGGCAGAAGGAATGCTTAAAAATCCACTATAGAAAGGGGTTGGTTGTCCCCGAAAAAAAAGGCTTCAAATGACTGACGTCATTTCACTGTCACTAATAAACTGTAGAACGCGGTCAGCTGAGCGCGTGTCATCTGCTAAAATCGACGATAGATCAGGCGATAGCTGTAGACGGGAGCGTAACGGATTAAAATAGGGGCATTCAATTAAAAGGTGTCTGACCGTCCACGGCTGAGAGCAGTGGGGACAGAGTGGGGGAGGATCACCGCTTAAAAGATGTCGATGACTAAAAAGACAGTGCCCTATCCGGAGTCTGGCTAAAATTACCTCCTCCCGACGACGCGATCGGGAGGAAGAGGTCCATGCGCAAGGAAGGGCTTTCACTTCCCGCAATTTATTATGGGGAAGTGTTGACCAATGCGCATGCCATAAATGAGCAACTTGGCGACATAAACCGCTCCGTAGATCGGTAAACGGAAGAGACTGAATAGCTGGCCGAGGAAGAGAGACTGCAGCCTTGGCCGCTATATCGGCTGCCTCATTTCCACAGATACCAGCGTGTCCCGGGAGCCAGAGGAACGCCACTGAGACGCCCCCCAGGTGGAGCAAGCGCAGACAGTCCTGAATCCGGTGGACCAGAGGGTGCACAGGGTAAAGAGCTTGGAGACTTAGGAGAGAGCTGAGAGAATCTGAGCAGATTACGTACTGTATCCGCTGATGGCGGCGGATGTAGTGGACAGCCTGGAGAATAGCGTAAAGCTCCGCAGTATAAACCGAACACTGGTCGGGAAGCCGAAAGTGATTTGGGGTGTCGCCAACAATATAGGCACTCCCTACACCTAACGATGTTTTCGAGCCGTCGGTGTAAATAAATGTGGCTTCCGTCATTTGTGCACATAGAGCAGCAAATGCCCGACGGTAAACAAGTGAAGGGGTACCATCCTTGGGAAATTGACATAGGTCGCTGAGCAAGTCGATCCGGGGACGGAGCCAAGGCGGTGCTGTACCCCAAGTTGTCAAGAAGGTTTTAGGAAAGCGGAAGGAGAGAGAATGGAGCAGTTGACGGAAGCGGACTCCCGGGGGTAGTAGGGAGGAGGAGCGGCCTGCATACCCGACATCAAGGGAGGCGTCGAAAAAAAGGTCATGGGCTGGATTAGCAGGCATGGAAGACAAATGGCTAGCATAACAACTCAGAAGGACTGCCCGCCGATTGGATAGCGGAGGTTCAGCAGTCTCAGCATAAAGGCTTTCCACAGGGCTGGTGTAAAAAGCTCCAGACACTAAACGTAATCCACGGTGGTGGATAGAGTCGAGACGCCGAAGAATAGACGGCCGAGCAGAGGAGTAGACTATGCTTCCATAGTCCAATTTTGAGCGCACTAAGGCGCGATAGAGGCGGAGAAGGACCACTCGGTCCGCTCCCCAAGAGGTGCCATTCAGGACACGGAGGGTGTTAAGGGAACGCAGACAGCGAGCCGAAAGATAGGAAACGTGGGAGGACCAGCACAGTTTTCTGTCAAACATAAGACCCAAGAATTTAGCGACGTCGGAAAACGGAAGGTTGACAGGACCTAGATGTAAGGAGGGCGGAAGAAACTCCTTACGTCGCCAAAAATTAACACAAACGGTCTTACTGGGTGAGAAACGGAAGCCGGTTTCGATGCTCCATGAGTGGAGGCGATCGAGACATCCTTGAAGACGTCGTTCAAGAAGGCTGGTCTGTTGAGAGCTGTAGTAGATCGCAAAATCGTCCACAAAGAGGGAGCCCGAGACATCAGGAAGGAGACAATCCATAATTGGATTAATGGCGATGGCAAACAGTACAACACTCAGCACGGAGCCCTGGGGTACCCCGTTTTCTTGGGAGAAAGTACGGGATAGAGTAGTGTTCACCCGCACCCTAAATGTGCGCTCTGCCATAAATTCGCGAAGAAAAAGGGGCAGCCGGCCTCGAAAGCCCCAAGAGAACAGTGTGCGGAGGATGCCTGTCCTCCAACAGGTATCGTATGCTCTCTCCAGATCAAAAAATATTGCTACCGTTTGGCGTTTCCGGAGGAAATTGTTCATGATATAAGTGGAGAGAGCAACAAGATGGTCAACGGCAGAACGATGTTGTCGGAATCCGCATTGGGCTGGTGTTAAAAGACTGCGGGATTCCAGCCACCAAGCTAAACGGTAATTCACCATACGCTCCAAAACCTTACAGACACTACTCGTGAGAGAAATGGGGCGATAGCTAGAGGGGAGATGTTTGTCCTTTCCAGGTTTCGGAACGGGAACGACAATAGCTTCCCGCCATCGCCTGGGAAAGGTACTGTCGGTCCAAATTCGATTATAAAGGCGAAGGAGGCAACGCAGGCTATGGGTTGATAAATGCAGCAACATTTGGACATGGATACCATCCGGTCCTGGGGCGGAGGAGCGAGAAGAAGAGAGTGCATGTTGGAGTTCGCGCATGGAGAAAACAGTATTGTAGCTTTCGCGATTTCGAGAGGAGAAAGCAAGAGGTTGCACTTCCGCTGCACGTTTCTTCGGGAGAAACGCTGGCGGGTAATTTGAAGAGCTCGAAATCTCAGCAAAGTGCTGACCCAATGAGTTAGAAATTGCGACGGGGTCCACTAAGGTATCATGCGCGACAGTGAGCCCAGAGACCGGGGAGAAACTAGGCGCGCCTGAGAACCGTCGAAGCCGACTCCAAACTTCCGAGGAGGGAGTGAAGGTGTTAAATGAGCTAATAAAGAATTGCCAGCTTGCCTTCTTGCTATCGCGGATGACGCGACGGCATCGCGCACGGAGCTGCTTATATCGGATACAGTTGGCTAAAGTAGGATGGTGACGGAAAATGCGAAGAGCACGTCGCCGCTCACGTATTGCGTCACGGCATGCCTCGTTCCACCAAGGAACTGGGGGGCGCCGGGGCAATTCGGAGGTGCGTGGTATTGAACGTTCCGCAGCTGTGAGAATAACGTCGGTAAAATGTGTGACCTCATCGTCGACGCTGGGAAAGCGACGGTCATCGAATGTCGCTAGAGACGAAAAAAGTGTCCAATCGGCTTGGGCAAACTTCCAGCGTCGCGAGCGCGTATATGGCAGTTGAGGCTGCAGTCGAAGGACACATGGAAAGTGGTCACTCGAGTGTGTATCATCAAGGGCGAACCATTCGAAGCGCCAAGCTAGCGGAACAGTACCGACCGCAAGGTCCAAATGAGATAAATTTGCCGTGGAGGCAGACAAAAATGTGGGGACCCCAGTGTTGAGGCAGACTAGATCCGCTTGGTGGAAGACGTCTAGCAATAGTGAGCCACATGGACAAGGATGTGGAGATCCCCAAAGCGGGTGGTGGGCATTGAAGTCCCCAACCAGCAAATAAGGGGGTGGAAGCTGATCAAGAAGATGAAGGAGATCAGCTCGTGCCAGTGGTGTAGACGATGGAATGTATACCGTACATAGAGAGAACGTGTATCCAGAAAGGGAAAGACGGACGGCGACAGCTTGGAAGGAACTGTTTAAGGGGATTGGGTGATAATGGAGAGTATCATGGAGCAGAATCATGAGTCCTCCATGGGCTGGAGTGCCTTCAACAGAGGGGAGGTCATATCGGACGGACTGAAAATGAGGGAGAACAAAGCGGTCATGGGGACGCAGCTTTGTTTCCTGAAGACAGAAGATGACCGGCGAGTAGGATCGTAAGAGGATCGACAATTCATCCCGATTGGTGCGAATGCCGCGGATATTCCAGTGGATAATGGACATAGGGTGAACAGAAAATGGAGAAACGTGACCAAGGGTGCTGTCAACTCAACGACTGCTCAGAGCTTGCGACCGACAGCATGGAATGGCATTCAGTCGAAGGCAGAAGATCCTGATCCATAGGTTGGTCAGGAACAGCTCCTGCCACCAGCGATCGGCCAGTTGACCGGCCACCAGCAGTGCGCCTCGGCGACACGGAAGATGGCCGAGGGCGATTTCCGCCAGATGGTGCTGTAGTTGGGACACGCCTTGGCGGAGAAGGAGAGGAACTGTGTTTCTTCGTAGCCTTCTTGGAGGTATGATGTTTAGATGAAGGAGGAACCGATGGTTGTGAAGTTGCAGTACGTAAAAACTCTTCACGAGAATGCTCTTTTTTCGAAGACTTGGCGTCTGACTTTTGGGCTCGAGATTTAGCAGAACCCGACGAAGGGTGAGCCATAGAGTGGGCAGGCGAAAGTGGTGAGGTTGAACGGGCGATCTTTGCGCTGGCCGATCTGACGACCGTGGTACTAAATGTGAGGTCGCAAGTCTGCGTGGCCGCCTCCTTTGTTGGCCGAGGAGAAGCAAGGACAGTGCTGTATTTTCCTTTCTGAGGCACGGTGGGCTGTCGACTGGCGAGTAACTTTCGAGCAGCAAAGGTCGACACCTTTTCCTTCACTCTTATTTCCTGGATGAGCTTTTCATCCTTAAAAACGGGGCAATCTCGAGAGGAAGCAGCGTGGTCACACATACAGTTGATGCAGTGAGGGGATGGAGGTGGACAAGCACCCTCATGGGCATCCTTGCCACACGTAACACATTTGGCCGGATTGGAACAGGACTGGCTGGTGTGATTGAACCGCTGACATCGATAGCAACGTGTAGGGTTTGGGACATAAGGGCGAACGGAAATTATCTCATAGCCTGCTTTGATTTTTGATGGGAGTTGAACTTTGTCAAATGTCAAGAAGACAGTGCGGGTTGGAATGATGTTCGAGTCAACCCTTTTCATAACCCGATGAACAGCGGTGACGCCCTGGTCAGACAGGTAGTGCTGAATTTCTTCGTCAGACAATCCATCGAGGGAGCGTGTATAAACGACTCCACGCGAGGAATTTAAGGTACGGTGCGGTTCCACCCGGACAGGGAAGGTGTGGAGCAGAGAAGTACGCAGCAATTTTTGAGCCTGGAGGGCACTGTGTGTTTCTAACAACAGGGTACCATTCCGTAATCTGGAACAAGACTTTACAGGACCCACAATTGCGTCGACACCTTTCTGAATAATGAAAGGGTTGACCGTGGAAAAGTCGTGACCTTCGTCAGACCGAGAAACAACAAGGAACTGTGGCAACGATGGAAGAACCGTCTGTGGCTGAGACTCAGTGAACTTACGTTTGTGAGCAGACATAGTGGAAGGTGAGGAAACCATTGCGGAAGAATCCCCCATGATTACCGGCGTCTCCGATGGCGCGCTCCTCCCTTGTGGGGGCCCTCACCGAGGGCACACTCCCGCCTTAGGTGATTGTTCACACCTCAGGTCACACCTCCCGACAAACGGACGGAGGGACCAATCGGCACTTTCGGAAGGTATCAGCTCGGGTAATCACCCCTCCCTGGGCCTGGCCTTTACCAGGGGGTACGTACGTGTCCTACCTGTCTACCTGGGGCGGGGAATTACGCGTTACCCCGTCACCGGCTACGCATGGAAGTGCGTGGGTCGGCCTTCAGACACGCACAGGGAGGAAGAAAGGGAAAGGGAAAGGAAAGAAGAGGGGGTCTCAAACGCCGCAGCGGAGAAAAGGGTAAAGAGAAGAGGTAAGGAAAAGAGAAGGACAAAGGAAGGAAGAAGACATACAAGCAAGGAAGAAGAAGAATGCGGTACATTTACAAGCGTCCGTCTCCGGACGTAGGCGCAAACCATACTCCCAGAGGGGGAGAAAGTGAAGGAAAGAGCCAGAGGTGAGGGGGGGGGGGTGAAGACAGGGGATGGGGAAGGATGCGGAAAGGGAAGGTATGCAGCCCGGAAAGGAAGGAAGGCCACATTAGCTCGGGGCCCCGTGCTCGCTACGCACGTATCCACAAAAGAGTTGTGGATCCCCTGGGGGGAGCCATGGAAGGGAAGGCCGAAGGGGCAAGAGAAGCAGCACTTGAGGAATCAGTACACCGCAGAGAGACGGCCGCAGAAGAACGGCCAGAGTTTTGGACCCGTATGCGTTTCATCCGCATAGCGTCCGCCCTGATACCACCCACTCCGATCAGGGGCTCTCCTCACGGGCGCCACCCAGCCATAGCGAGGACGGTCATTGCCGGGAGTTCCGATGCTCTGGAATGACGAGCATCCACTCCAAGGCATGCATGAGGGGGTCACAGCTCACGTATCAGAAGTGTGATCCCTGTGTGTTCAGGGGGCTCAACCAAAAGGGTACATAGCGACCCCACCACACGGGCTGGCTACCGTGCTGGCTATGCACCCTAGCATCAGACGACGACGTGAAAGAAAAGGTGGAATGTACTAGGAGGGCGCACGTCAGAGACACTAGGTAAGGTGCTCTTCCCCAAATGGCTCACACTACGGAAGAGAAATTTTGTAATGGAGGTCAAACCCCAGAGGGAGACCAAGGAATGCCAAAAGGAGGAGATGATTACACAACAAAGCCGGATTGTAAAACCAACAGAACCAGGAGGATAGCGGGGGCCAACATAAGCAAGGACACCGAGAGAGGGAGAGGAGAGGGCGACGGGAAAGGAGTAAGGAGGGGAAGGGGAAGGAAATGCAGCCCTGGAGAGAAAGAAGGCCGCAATAGCTCGGGGCCCCGTGCTCGCCACGCACGTATCCACAAAAGAGTTGTGGACCCCCTGCGGGGGGGGGGGGGGGGGGGGGGGGGGGGGTGCTACTCATTTTCAACTGTTTGCGCCGGCTGTATGCTACCATCAGAACATGAATTTCTATAAGAGCGTCAGGTAACTCTAAATAGCAAGGCAACTTCATTAACTCTATTGAACGTAACCCCAGTTTATCAGTTACTATTTTCAACTTACTAAAACGGTTTTTGCCCCTACATTTTGTACAAGTTAACTGCATGCATGTACTCTTCAGTCATTTATGTACCATTTAGATTGCGGATTCTTTGAGGCATTCCGAAGTAAGTGTCTCGCATGTAGTATATGTCGATATGCATTCTGGCACCCGGCCGTTGGTGACTGTATGTATACAGTAGGCTTGCAACACATAACTCAGATATTTTGTGAGATGGAAGTGTCCGTAAAAGTAGTGAAGATGGGAACAGCACTTCATCCAGAAATGTCATCCAACCTTGCTATGTGACTCAGCATTTATTGTGTCAAAGTGAAAACTTCATATGCCTCTTCACTTCTGGTGCCACAGTATCTTTATTTCTCAGATAAGTTACCATATTTTCATAGCTATCTTTTGACCTATTAAGTGAAACAACCTGTAACTCATAGCAGTAAGACTGAGCAGTGATTTTAATAATCGCCAGCAGTAGGAATGTAAAGATTACTCGATTCAATTAATCTTCCCCACCTCTTTGTTTATTGCTGTTTGGATATTTCAGACTACATATAATTTATAGAAATGCTATTTTTCCATCTGCTAGTACTGCTGCCGCTCCGAGTTATAGAATGATAGCTATCAGAATTTCATGTGTGCATTTATTGACATGGAGATACTAGGTAATTAATTTTTTGTCTACATCACCCAGAACACCGAACAGGCTACTATGTCTAAATCGTACCGAATGGGGAGGAGCAGTCGATGGAACACTGGAATCTTATTCAGAAGACAACGGTTCAGAGCCACGTCCAGCCATCCTGATTTATCATTCCCCTAAATCACTTCAGCAAAATGCTGGGATAGTTCCTTTCAAAATGCATGGCCTTATTTCCTTCACCATCTTTTGCTAATCTGAGCTTTTAGTCCATCAATAGAGACTCCATTGTTGACTTCTGGGCGAATCAGACTGAACAGTGGAAAAGCTATTGTCACCACAAACCACGTGGAACTGGGAGGATATGCTACACCCTGGTCTTCGACATCAACAAAATAGAACAAGACTGAAGTCGGCTATTTTAGTGCAGTGCAATTACTTGATGCTACCCTGAAACAAAACGATAAAGGTGTTGTTGTCGGCAGTTTCATAAAATATCTGACAACATTTTTTGAAAGCACTTAAAAGGCACAGAGTAAGAACACTGTAACACATCAATAAATTTGGTGTATTTTACATGTGCGCATGCTATTTAAAGAAATATTAATTTCTATCCTGGAAAGAAACTAAATCCTCATTACTTCCTGAGAGAACTGAATGTGTACGTTTTCACGACACTTGACTGTGTTCGAAATGACTACTGTCAGCGACTGTAATTGTGTAGCTCTGTACTCGCTTCCCCACGAACCACGGACCTTGCCGTCAGTGGGGAGACTTGCGTGCCTCAGCGATACAGATGGCCGTACCGTAGGTGCAACAACAACGGAGGGGTATCTGTTGAGAGGCCAGACAAACGTGTGGTTCCTGAAGAGGGGCAGCAGCCTTTTCAGTAGCTGCAGGGGCAACAGTCTGGATGATTGACTGAACCAGCCTTGTGACATCAAGCTAAACGGCCTTGCTGTGCTTGTACTGCAAACAGCTGAAAGCAAAGGGTAACTACAGCTGTAAGTTTTCCTGAGGGCATGCAGCTTTACTGTATGGTTAAATAATGATGGTGTCCTCTTGGTTAAAATATTATAGATGCAAAATATTTCCTCATTTGGATCTCCGGACAGGGACTACTCAGGAAGGTGTCAGTATCAGGAGAAACAAAACTGGGGTTCTACATTTCGGATCGTTGAATGTCAGATCCCTGAATTGGGCAGGTACGTTAGAAAATCTGAAAAGGGAAATGGATGGGTTGAAGTTACATATAGTGGAAATTAGTGAAGTTCGGTGGCACAAGAAACAGGTCTTCTGGTGATGTGAATACAGGGTTATAAATACAAAATCAAATAGGGGTAATGCAGCAGTAGGTTTAATAATGAATAAAAAAATTGGAACGTGGATAAGCTACTACAAACAGTATAGTGAAGGTCTACCACAGTAGTACAAGTTTATATGCCAACTAGCTCTGCAGATGAAGCGATTGAAGAAATCTAGGACAAGAGGAAAGAAATTACTCAGAGAGTTAAGGGAGACCAAAATTTTATAGTCCATGGGGACTGGAATATGGTAGAAAGCAAAGGAAGCGAAGGAAATGTAGTAGGTGAATATGGATTGTGGCTAAGAAATGAAAGAGGAAGCCACCTGGTAGAATTTTGTACAGAGCATTACTTAGTCATTGCTAACATTTGGTTTAATCATGGAAGAAGGCTGTACATGTTGAAGAGAGTTGGTGACACTGGAAGGTTTCAGATTGATTATGTAACGGTAAGACAGATTTGGGAACCAGGATTTAAATTGTACGACATTTCCAGGGGCAGATGTGGACTCTGACCACAATTTAATGGTTATGAACTATAGGTTAAAACTACAAAAACTGCAAAAGGTAGGAATTTAAGGAAGTGGGACCTGGATAAACTGAAAGAACCAGACGTTGTAGAGACTTTGAGAGACAGCATTAGAGAACAATTGACAAGAACACAAGAAAGGAATACAGTAGATGAAGAATGGGTGGCTCTGAGAGATGAAATAGCGTAGCAAGCAGAGAATCAAGTAGGTTGAAATATGAGGGCTCGTAGAAATCTTGGGGTAACACAAGAAATATTGAATTTAACTGATGAAAGGAGAAAATATAAAAATTCAACAAATGAAGCAGGCAAAAAGGAACACAAACATTTCAAAAATGAGATCAACAGTGCAACACTGCTAAGCAAGAATGGCTAGAGGACAACTGTAAGGCCGCAGAAGCATAAATCAATGGTGATAAGATGGATGTCACCTACGGGAAAATTAAAGAGGCTTTTGGAGAAAACAGAACCACTTGTATGAATGTCAAGAGCTCAGATGGAAAATTAGTTCTAAGCAAAGAAGGGGAAGATGGAAGGAGTATA
This sequence comes from Schistocerca piceifrons, assembly GCF_021461385.2. Taxonomy (NCBI): domain Eukaryota; kingdom Metazoa; phylum Arthropoda; class Insecta; order Orthoptera; family Acrididae; genus Schistocerca; species Schistocerca piceifrons. The sequence goes on from NC_060148.1 coordinate 4,055,978, forward strand.
GAGGGTCTGTACAAGGGCGATGTACTTTAGGGCAGTATTATGGAAATGGAAAAGGGCATAGATGAAGATGAGAAGGCAGATACGATACTGTGTGAAGAGGTCGACATAGCACTGAAAGACAAGTCCAAACATGGTCCCGGGAGTAGACAAAATTCCATTACAACTACTGACGGCCTTGGGAGAGCCAGCCATGACAAAACTCTTTCACCTCGTGGGCAAGATTTATGACACACCCGAAATACCCTCAGACATCAAGGAGAAAATAATAATTCCAATTCCAAAGAAAGCAGGTGCTCACAGGTGTGAAAATATCAAACTATCAGTTTAATAAGACACTGTTGCAAAACAGACGTAGGGAAAAACTGAAGAAGATGACCTCAGAGAAAATCAGTTTTGATTCTGTAGAAATGTAGGAACATGCAAGCCATTGCCGATCCTATGACTTATCTTAGAAGCTAGGTCAAGAAAAAGCAAACCTACGTTTATAGCAACTGTAGACTCAGAGGAAGCTTTTGACAATGTTGACTGGAACATGTTCCTTCATATTCTGAAGGTGGCAGGCATAAGATACAGGAAGCATAAGGCTATTTACAAATTTTACTTAAACAGGATGGCAGTTACAAGAGTCAAGGGGCACAAATGGGAAGCAGTGATTGGGAAGCAAGTGTGACAGTGTTGTAGCCGATCTTCAATGTAATTCAATCTGTACATTGTGAAAGCAGTAAAGGAAACAAAAGAAAAATTTAGAGAAGACATTAAAATACAGTGAAAAGAAATAAAAAACTTGAGGTTTGCCGATGACATTGCAATTTTGGCAAAGACTCAAAGAACTTGTAAGAACAGTTGAAGGGAATGGACTGTGTCTTGAAACGAGGATATGAGATGAACATCAACAAAAGCACAATGAGGAAAATGGAATGTAGCGGAATTAAATCAGGTGATGCTGAGGTAATTAGATTAGATGACACACTTAAAGGAGTAGACGAGTTTTGCTGTTTGGGCAGCAGAATAATGATGATCAAAGTAGAGAGGATATAAAATCAGAACATGATAATTCTGTGTACACCATATCTCACAGTCTTTGGACTGACCAGATTTTTTGTGAGATGGTAGTACAGAAGTGGTGGTGGTGGCAGCGGCGGTATCATCAACCGCAGTTGATACCAAAACCCCAACATCTACAGCTAAAACTACAAAAATTGGAATCAATCATTTCCCTCACGTCAACCACAACTATTGATACCAAAAAACCAATGCCTACAACTACAAAAACTAAAACCAAAACCAAAAGCGCAATACCTCAAAAATCTAAGTATCAAACATCTCTACATAAATTAAAACACATTCAACACACTACGAATACACAAAACATCACAACTCGTAAAGAGCAGACAAAAAAATAAAAAAATTACTTACAACATGCACGCACACACACATCATGTCCATACCTAATAACAAAAGCCACACAATAACTTAAACATCTTACCGCACCACAAACAGCAAACCAAAAACGTCAAACGAAAACGCCAAACACACAAACAAAAAAAATTAATTGATAACACACTGAAAAATCTTCGAAACCTTACATTGTGAACTACAAACACTGCCAACGACTTCACACACCTTCCACCACACCCACCGCCAAACGCAAGACGACACCGACACAAACACAACCGACACAAACACAACCGACACAAACACAACCGACACAAACACAACCGACACAAACACAACCGACACAAACACAACCGACACAAACACAACCGACACAAACACAACCGACACAAACACAACCGACACAAACACAACCGACACAAACACAACCGACACAAACACAACCGACACAAACACAACCGACACAAACACAACCGACACAAACACAACCGACACAAACACCGCGCCGTAATGACTCTGCACACAGCCACACCCTTATGCCAGGGATCAAACCAGGTGCCGATGCTTCCACTTAGCCTCGAAAGCACGATGTGTGATAATTAAATTGCTAAAATTTTACATAAGTAATAAATTGGTTTGGGGATCCAGAGATGGAGGATGAAAGGAGTGACAGAAGAAGAGTGGAATTTTGGTTATGCCAGAGCTAAACGTTTGTCAGGTTACCATCTGTTGCATGTTATAACCAACTAGGTTGTGATGGGGGCCAAACTGTTCTGTCATTTTAACTGGATCTAATGAGTGAAATACTCATTTAGAAATATCAATGAAACACACAAATTACTCAATTCGTGGTAAATATTAGGTGGTATATGAGAGAGAGAGAGAGACAGACAGAGAGAGAGAGAGAGAGAGAGAGAGAGAGAGAGAGAGAGAGAGAGAGAGAGAGACAGAGAGAGAGAGAGAGAGAGAGAGAGAGACAGAGAGAGAGAGAGAGAGAGAGAGAGAGAGAATATAACGAAGATGACGGATGTCGTCGTATATGTTGTTAATTGGGATAGAGTTAGTCTGTTTTGGCTCTGAGCACTATGGGACTTAACATCTATGGTCATCAGTCCCCTAGAACTTAGAACTACTTAAACCTAACTAACCTAAGGACATGACACACACATCCATGCCCGAGGCAGGATTCGAACCTGCGACTGTAGTGGTCACGCGGTTGTAGACTGAAGCGCCTAGAACCGCACGGCCACACCGACCGGCTCAGTCTGTTTTCTTCGGTATTTCTGGGTCTGCAGTGTTTGAAGGGTGCCCGATTTTCTGCCCAATATTGTGGTGTGTGGTGAATTATATGTTTATGTCTTTTCCTATTAAGACATTGGCAGTCTGACATGGTGCTGCATGGGAGATCTTATTTTATGTTTGTTTTTTTGTGCTGTGATTCTTTTGCAATCATTTGAGTTTTTCAGGGGCTCTACTACACCGGTGATTTATTATTTCAATTTCTTTTTTACATATATCTTCAGAGTGTTGTTGTTGGATTGCTGTTCCTGCTGACAACATACCAGAATGCTGCGATTTTCAGGCTGTGGGATGACGAAAGGAGTTGTGGGTGTTGTAGATTTACAATAAATTTCAGTCTGATTTCTATTATTCATTATTCTAATGGTCAGGTCTAGTAAGTTTACAATGTCACCTACTTGGATCTCAGCTGTGAAATTTATACTTTCGTGGGAGGTGCTGAATAATTAGGTAACTCATTGCCAGCTTATTGTGACGTATATGACACAGAAAGGAGCCTGCGACCACTTGAGGCATTACGTTTTAGTTATTTTATTTTGCACATTTGGATTTATGTTCAGGTTTTAGTCAGTGACCTCCACACGGACAAGTTCTAAGTAGTGATTTGTTTCTTCACATGGAGTTACTCAAGTTACCCTAGAATCCTAACACAAGACACACCTCATATTAATACAAATAAATCCAACTGATGACTGAAATATTTGTCTGGACTATAGCGTGATGTGGAAGTGAAACGGACAATAAGCAGCATAGACAAGAGGAGAATAGTAGCTGTTTAAATGTAGTGCTGCAGAAGAATGCTGAAGATTAGACGGGTAGACACTCACCAATGAGGAGGTATTTGCATTTGAACAAAATCCCACACATACAATATTGTTTTCTATTACCAGCTTGATGTTCATGAAGATCTGCCAACTCTGACCAGCAACATGTCTCATTCCAGTTCAATAGTGTGGCGGATCCCAAAACTATTCGCTACAAATGAAATAAAAACAATGAGGGATAGATGTGGCACTTCTACACTATAACAATTAGTTTATCACTTGCAGACCCACAAATAGAATTCTCCCGTGAAAATTATGGAGGAGGTCATAATCGATAAAGAGGTATATAATTTTGGTGGAGAAAAATTTATGGCACCACCTGTCTAAAAGTACAATCAGGGTAACAGGAAATATCATGAGGCATAAGGTAACAGTTAATTGGATAACGGAGGGGAGTGTTGGCAGTAAAAATTTTGTAGAGAGACAAAGCCTCAAATGCAGTAGGTATGTTGATACGTATGTTGGTTGCAGCAGTTATTCAGACATGAAGAGGCTTGTACATGAGAGACTAGATCGGAGATACGTACGAAACCAGCCTCGAGGGTCACAACCACAACAACATCCGTGCAGCAGTTATGACGCTACGAAAAGCAGTCAGACTGATCACAGGCAAGAAAAGCTGCAAGCTGGCTGACCCTCTTGGAATTCTAACCATGTGTTTGTTCTTGCCCAGTTTGTGTCTTATTTTCCTTTTCTGATCATGAGTCAGGAGTCCAACTGCAGCCTTTGGGGCCACTAAATTCACATACATCTACTATGCCTCAAAAAACTTCAACAGCTGTTACATTCCTTCAAATAACAAAGCTTATACAGAAGTCACAAATGCACAAAGCCACTGAGAGAGGATCAGAGAGTCTAGAATGATTTTTGGACTTGGTTAACTTAAGTAGTTGTAACAAGTTACAGCAGAGTACGGAAGCCGATGTGGAAGAAATAGAAGCAGTAACAGCGCACTCTAATGTGGAGGTTTTGCAGTGGCACAGCCAGCCGTGAGTAAACGCAGCTGTCAGCCGTGTCATCGGGGTGCTGAGTGAACTGCTGTCGACTGGAACAATGTCTCGTGTGTGACGTTACTGTCGCTCCAATTGGCAGAAGTGGATACACTAATCACAGCCTGCATCTGAATAGGGTGACGCGTAGAGAGTGAAAATAGACGAGCATTGGGTCGACAGAAGCGTCCGATCCCACGCGTCGGTTTTGACCCGTGACATAACATAAGGGTGTTGTCGTGTGTGACGTCATGGAGTTTGGTTTGTGACTGTGGCATGTTTGTAGATGTCGTCGTGTTGTGGTTTGCTGTGCTCTCTGGTGGTATGTTCAGGGTTTTCGTTTGTGTAGTGTAATGGGCTCAATTCGCTTTTGCTCATTATCCAGAATTGTTCGAGTGTTGGCTGTGTTTGTAGTGGAATTCGTTTCAGTGAGTTAACGATTTTATGTGAAGGTTAATTTAGTGTTGTTCGCTGTATGTCGTGTGGTAATTTTAGTAAAAGTAATTGGTTGTTGTTTTTGTTCAGGAATGGATATGAGGGATAAAATTAACAGTGCGCAGGTCAATGGAAGTGTTCGATCCTAATGTGTGGCTGTGTATGTTGGTATTGGTATCGGGAGAGGTTTTTGAGCTATATAGGCCAAGGGAAGTGTTCGATCCTAATTTATGGGATCGGGAGCTGCTGTTGAGCTATATAGGTCAAGGGAAGTGTCCGATTCCAGATGATTTTGCGTTTAGTGGTATTTGGGGAGTTTTGTGATGTCTGCTTTTTTCGTCGTTTTGTGTGGTTTCGTATGGAGGTGGATCTCTAAATTTGTTTATATTTAGTTTGCCCCCACACAAAAACACCCCATTTCCCGCGCTTGTCCCGTTAGTGTCATTAGGCTTTTTGTGGAAAGTGTGTGTGTTTGTTTTTCGATGTATTTTCGTCCTCATAATGTGTACGCAACGACTTTATATGCGCCATATTGGAATCGTGGTTTATGGTCGTTTCCGCCATATTTGTGACGTCATGGGTCAAAGTAGACGGGTGGGATCGGACGCTTCCGTATTTCTCGAGCATCTTACAGGAAGCGTAATGCAACACATCTTTTGGTTAGAATCGGATTAGACAGACAGACAGCTTTGATAGGAAGTAGAACTGCAGTGCACCATAAAATATGGAACAGTTTGCACCTAAGTTAAACGTTTGTTCTGTCAAAACATTAGGATGCTCCATGGAGAGGTAGATGAGCTTTTTTATGTCTAGGTATGTGAAATTCTGATGTGTGATGCTTTGTGCCTCTCTCAACACCATGAAATCACAGTGGTGGAGAAGTTAAATGTAATGGATTACATTCATCATGTATGTGTACAGTTAACTTCAAAGGAGGAGGAGTTGCAATAGAAAAGCAAAAATATAGAAAGAAACAATTTTTGTGTAGACTGGAATGTAAAAGCATCTGCTTGTTAGTTATTACTGCAGAATAAAACACATAATTATAACACTCTTCAGGGGTCTACAAGACTTCCCGTGATTTTGGAGAAATGTAGATGCATTACTGAGCTATCTGTCAAATAAGCTGAATCACAGTTGGTAGTTTGTGAGGATCTGAATGCACATTTCTTAGAAGATAGTGAGAGGTAAAAAGTACTAGAATCAAAGAAGTCCACGGTATTTCCAGAAATATGCATATCGTGATGAATTAATAATGCAGACATCTTTTACATATTTCCGCACATTAACGTATTATGGAAATATCGCAACCTAAATTTAATAGCAAACAGGTGAACTATTCATGCATCAATTATCTACTGAATGTGCTCCGTGTTAATGGTTTTAAGTTTTACAAGCATTTCTGGAGCTATTAATGATCCACCATCACTCAAATGGCTCTGAGCACTATGGGACTTAACTTCTGTGGTCATCAGTCCCCTAGAGCTTAGAACTACTTAAACCTAACTAACCTAAGGACTTCACACACATCCATGCCCGAGGCAGGATTCGAACCTGCGACCGTAGCCGTCACGCGGTTCCAGACTGAAGCGCCTTTAACCGCACGGCCACACCGGCCGGCCCACCATCACTCATTTTCATGGTTATCTGTATGGGGCTGGGTGAAAATATTTTATACCTTTTCTCACTTAAAAATTACAGTACAATCAAAACTGATTTTTGTTTAAATAGTTTTTCCCCCCACAGCTTATGGCAGGTAAATCAGTTCACGTCTGTTGTTAGAATATCAGGCTTGTGACCCAGAATGTTTAACATCCTGTAAATGAAACCATAAATCATAAGTGTTCCTATAGTATTTGAGGCAGTTGCCATTCAGCAGCAAAAGATAATTTAACAAGGTGTGTCGGTTACTTAAGTTATAAAACTAATTTTTCTATTTTACATGTTTCCTAGGGGCATATTTCAAAAACATCTTCCTCTCTGCAACGGCCTTGCGTACCTATAGCGGTTCACATGGACAAAAAGAGGTTGGGGGGCAGCACTGGTTTAAGTATCACAAATCCATCTGTTCCGCAGTTTTAAATGGCTCTGGAATAATGTGATTTGATTTATCGGTGAAATTATAACTGGCTGATCTCACTACGTATGCTGTGTATTAAAGGTGCAAAAAATTCGTAACTATCTGTTACAATTATATTTAAAAATGAAAAAGACGTTCATCTGCAAAACACGAGTGTAGAAATATTACTGATAATGACAACACACACGTTCGAGTAATACACAATAATACCTTCTCATCTGTGGCATTCCTCTTACAGAATTGCTTGAAAGCAATTTAATTTTTAATTTAAAAACTTAGCATTTCCTCTTTAGTAACATTCATTCCTTGGTACGTAATTTCAGTTAGGTTTAATGTATCGCAATATTTTACATGCTGAAGCTGTAGTTGCACTTGAGATCGTTTACTGCAGTAACATCTTACACAAACAGTTGTAAAATAACGAGAAATTAAGAAATCAATTATGATATCCTCATTCCCTTTGCTTTCGTTTTGCGTTTGTCTTGTTTCGTTTACATTCGTCACGTCCCGTGTCGATAAATTAAACACAAGTGGGGGGGGGGCGGGGGAATTAGAAAATCATGCTTCAGGATTTGCACACCACTAATTGCAACGTGACTGTCTTGGGGCACAGTTATGACATTTTTCTGTTTCCAACAACTGTACACTTGTGCAAGCACCAATACTGCACGTCTGAATTTAACCTCAACAATCTACTACTAGTTACGTCAAGAACTTCAATAAGTTAAACTACTGCAGGTCTCTGCTATGTGATATACTCGTTGCGGAATCCTAAATTTTCTAATCCACGTTAATGCGTGAAAATTGCACTTACTTTACACAACGCAGTTGCTTTTGTATTCTGCCAGTTTGCTCTGCAGATGTTCATCAGCCGTATTATTCTTCTTGCTGCATCCATCTCTTCTTCTCTTCGTAAGTACAACTAAAAGCACAGCATTGCTGGTTTATTCAAGACGAAAATACCCAATATTTCCTATTTTAAACGAACATGTCACGAATTACAGTCAACTGTAACCTGCGCTGATGTAAACACGGCCATCCATACTTTTGCACTGAAAAGGCAGCGACTCGAACTGCCATCTGTCTGCGGCAGTTGGTACTGCGGCCAGCAACTCCTGCCCTCTCGCGCCTCTCCGGTGCACGACGTGCAGCCGGCCAATTGTTTTTTCCGCCATTATATCTCGTGCCGTCTTCTCCAGTCTTAGTCGCGCAACGTACCAAATTCGGAAGATTAACTTATCATAAGACCAATTAAAGGATGTTCATTCTTAGAACTGTTTCCCAAATCAATTACACATCAAAATGTGATTAAGATTCAAATAGAGCAACTCTACAGTTATGCACAAGCAAACAAACAAATAAAACTCATTTAACCTAAGGATGAGTTTTGTTCATTTGTGGGAATTCTTTAATGATTATCGACTGGATGGGCAAGGACTGACATAATTAGGAGAGTGAAAATAACCTGGCCTACTCGGCAGTGTTTCCAACACAAAGCGAGTATGCTGAGCCTCCGATTTGAGCGAAAATGGAAGCACTACGATTTCCAAATGTGTGTGAAATCTTATGGGACTTAACTGCTAAGGTCATCAGTCCCTAAGTTTCCACCCTACTTAACCTAAATTATCCTAAGGACAAACACACACACCCATACCCGAGTCGGGACTCGAACCTCCGCCGGGACCAGCCGCACAGTCCGTGAGTGCAGCGCCTTAGACTGTACGATTACGTTATGTAACTGCAGAGAACAATAGGAATAATGCAGATGAGCAAACTCAATTCCAATATGCAAGATCTATCTCGCGTTCCCGATATACTACAGACCATGGCACAATTCAGCTTCTGACAAGTGTCATGATCAACATATAGTGTGATTTCATCAACCACACCTTTCAAAAATTAAATGGTAGAAACCTCCGCCGGGACCAGCCGCACAGTCCGTGAGTGCAGCGCCTTAGACTGTACGATTACGTTATGTAACTGCAGAGAACAATAGGAATAATGCAGATGAGCAAACTCAATTCCAATATGCAAGATCTATCTCGCGTTCCCGATATACTACAGACCATGGCACAATTCAGCTTCTGACAAGTGTCATGATCAACATATAGTGTGATTTCATCAACCACACCTTTCAAAAATTAAATGGTAGAAATTTTGCTGATCTATGCAATAAATTCTGCGTTGACCAGATATGTAGAATACATTACCAAACTTGTACCTGGGTATGAAAAATTCTCGCCACTAACATTATACACACAGGGGCAGGTACAACAATTTTATTAGTAAAAAAGCTATTAGTAAACATTTGGTTCGCGAAGCAGTTGTTTATTACCTCTAAGAGTTTCCTGTCAAAGTTCTAAATTGGAAATGAGAGATGCTCACGAACGCACTGTTGCTCATCGTCGCCGATAGATGGCACACCACAACTGCAGCGCCGCAAATCGCTGTGCTGGCAACACGGCTGCCTCGAGGAAAAAGAATAAACGAATTTTGAACACTAAGCTTTGCAACCCATAGGATTGGCAGACTTTAATATCAACATCTGTTAACAGTGGTGGCGAAACAGATTGAATGTTCATTAAAAAGGGCGGCAAGTGAGAGTTTAGATGGTGTTAACTCTGAATTAAGTTCATATTCAACAGCGTTGTATATAACATGCAGTTGAATGAAGCAAATCTGTACCCGTTGTACTTTATGTCGAATTGCATTCAACAGCGTTGTAAGTAACATTTGGTTGAATAATTTTGTGATTCTAATTCAAGTTGACAGTGTCTTTAAGTGCTATACTTACGAACAGAACAGAACTTCATCCACAAATTTCATCCGGCCTTGCTATGTGACTCGGTACATATTGTGTTAAAGTGGAAACTTTATATGCCTCTTCACTTCTGCTGCCACAGTTTCTTATTTCCCAGATAAGTTTTCATATTTGTGTAGATCTCTTTGTGACCAGTTAAGTGAAACAATTGTTAATCGATTCCAGTACATCTGAGCAGCGATTTTTTAAAAATCGCCAGCAGCAGGAGTGTACGGATTATTTGATTCAACTAATAGTCTGTGTGTCTTAATTTGCTGTTGTTTGGGTATTTCTGGCTAAAGACAACTGATAGGAATGCAACTTGTGCATTTGCTAGTACTACTACTACTACTACTACATCTAATTTATTTTTTTTCCTGTATTGTATTTCGATTCCCCCCGAAGGTGGCGGGCTGGCAGCAGCTTAGTACGCTGCTCTGTTTAAAACGTAAGAAAGAAGATAAGAAACAATAAAAGCAGGCGATAAATCGGTGACTGAAATTGTAAACCGCGGAAAATCGTGGAAAGTTAAGACAAAAAGCAAAGGGTTGGCAAAGATAATAAAATACACAGGAAGCAGACACGGAACATAGTAGACAGACAATTAAAAAACATGGCGACAGTCTGGTTTCTGTTCGCAAGAGATATAAAAATCACACCCAGCGACAGTATGATGGCCATTCACAACACTTCGGAGAAGACACAACACTGAACACTCACTGTAAACACTGTATTAAAATGTCAGCACAAAGATAAAACACCATAGCCGAGGGCAGATGGGGGGGGGGGGGGGGGGGGAGAACAAGGAGGAAAGAGAGGAAAAACGAAAGGGGGGGAACCAAAGGAGGGAGAGGACTCATAAGGGGGGGGGGGGGGCAGTGCAGACGCGAGAGGAAATAGGAAAAGGCAGAGGAGGGAAATGCAAAAGGACTCAGGGGTGGGAAGGGGGCAGAGAGAGGGGAGGTGGGGAAAAAAGAGGATGGAAAGGGGGAGAGGGAGACCAGGAAAAGGATGGAGGAAAGGAGGGGGTGTGAGGATCAGAGTTGATAGAAGGAATAAATGGAGGGAGAGAGGACATCATCCGGGAGGGGGAGCTGATGGAAGCCAGCTTGGGAAAGGAGATGAAGGGTGTAGAGATGGAGGGTAGGGGGGACACAACAGTGAAGGCGTGGCAGGGGGCGGGGGTGGGAGAGGAGAGGAGCAACCAGGGGGTGAGGGGGATCAAGGCGGCGGGAGGTGTAGAGGATGCAGATATGTTCGAGGAATAGGAGCAGATGGGGGGAAAGGGATGAGACCGTAGAGGATCTGTGTGGGGGACAGTAGTCGTATACGGAAGGCGAGGCGGAGTGCACGATGCTCGAGGATCTGGAGGGACTTATAGAATTTGCAGGGGGCAGACACCCAGGCGGGACTGGCATAACAGCAGATGGGACGGATTAAGGATTTGTAGGTGTGGAGGATGGTAGAGGGGGGCAACCCCCATGTCCGGCCAGAGAGGAGTTTGAGGAGTCGGAGGCGGTTGTGGGCTTTGGATTGGATGGAGCGGAGATGAGGGATCCAGGTGAGGTGACGGTCAATGGTGGGGCCGAGGTGGGTGAGGGTGGGGGTGAGGCGGACAGGACGGGTGCAGACGGTAAGGGAGAAACACATTCAATGTTAACAAATTTCTCTCCTCCAGAAGTGCTTTGCTTGCTATTGCCAGTGTACATTTTATATTCTCTCTGCTTTGGCCATCACAAATTATTTTACTGCGCAAGTAGCAAAATTCTTCAATTATTTTAAGTGTTTCGTTTCTGGATCTAAATCCCTCAGGATCACCTGATCTAATTCGACCATATCCCATTATCGTTGTTCACGCTTTTGTTGATGTTCAGCTTATATCCTCCTTTCAAGACGCTGTCCATTCCGTTCAACTATTCTTCTAAATGCTCTGCTGTCTCTCACAGAAATACAATGTCCTGGCATACTACAAAGTTTTCATTTCTTCTCCCTGAACTTTAATTCCTACTCCTAATATTTATTGTTTTCCTTTACTGCTGCTTCAATGTATAGACTGAAGAACATCAGCGTTAGACTACAACCCTGCCTCACTCCAAATGTTCAAAAGTGTGTGAATTACTAAGGGACCAAACTGCTGAGGTCGTCGGTCCCTGGACTTACACACTACTTAAACTAACTTATGCTAAGAACAACACACACACCCATGCCCGGGGGAGGACTCGAACCTCTGGTGGGAGGGGCCGCACAATCCGTGGCGTGGCGCCTCTGACCACGCGGCCACTCCGCGTGCCTTGTCTCACTCCCTTCTCAACCACTGCTACCCTTCCATGCCTCTTGACACATAACTGAGTACGTTTTCTGCACAATTTGTTAACAGCCTTTTACTTGCTGTATTTTACCCTGTCACTTTCTGAGTTTCAAAGTCAACATTGTCAAAAGCTTTCACTATGTCTACCAATGTTACAAACGTAGGTTTGTCTGTCCTTAGCCTATCATCTTCAAAGATAAGTCATAGAGGCGGTATTGCAATGCACGTTCCTACATTTCTCCGAAACCTAAACTGTTCTTCCCCCATGTCGGATCAGTTTTACTGTAACCTCCATCACCCCATTTACATGGGGCTCCCAAAACCGGATTTCGTTAAGCGTTTTACCAATACCACTTCTGGGCAGTCATGTAACACTTCAAACTCGAGTCTGGAAATCCGCCCCTAATTTTCAGTTTTCCAATTCCGCAATCGATTTTGGCTCCCGTCTAAACGGAAGTGGTTTTGAAATGCGATTAAATTATCAAGTTACATCTTTTCAGACTATTCGGTTATTACGGACTTATTGTACAGGAAAGAAGAAGCAGAAATTTTTGACAGGGTAGGAAGCTGTCTACAGTAATACTAAAGTGAAGAGAAATGACTGGGTTGACTAAATCGAAAACTGGTTCAGCTTTTTGTGTGTAGGGGCTGGACAGCATAACCTATTGCCCACTCTATACTGCGGTAATCTTCCTTTCCGCCTTACTGCGTCTTCCTGCCCTTCCAAAGCATTTGCATTCGCCTTTTTTACCTGTTTCCAAACATCCCTAATTGTCCTTGCAAATTGACATACAGATTCACCGGTCCTTCCTTTCTGTAGCCTCACTAAATCAAACGGTGAAGGCATTTTTCGTCTGTACACTACCTCATACGGAGACAAACCGGTATTTATATGGACTTCTGCATTGTATGCGCATACAATATGCTTCAATTATTCATCCCATTGATTGTAATGGGAATCCACACAAAAACTCAGCAGCTTCCCGATTGTTCTGTGTACCCGTTCTGTCCTTCCGTTGGCCTGTGGATGCAATGCTCTCGTCCTCAATTTCCTTACGTTCAATAATTTACACAGTTCCTTCACTAAATCCGACATGAAGTTGGTCCCTTGGTCAGTAATTATTGTCTCTGGTACATCAAACTTCAAAATCAATTTGTTTACTAACACTTGCGCGACCACTGCTGCCTGTTGATTTGGCACAGCCACTATCTCCACATACCTCCAAAATAGTCTATTACTGTCAGAACGAATCTGTTCCCCGATGGTGTTCACCTGAAAGGTCCTAAGACATCAAACCCCAACACAGAGAATGGACATGTCGCATCCAGCAATCGTTGTAGCTGTATCTGTTTCCGACTCAAATCTGCTCTCTGCGCACATAGTATACAACTCTTGACATACTGTTCCACATCTACTTTTCTACCTCTCCACCAGTACCTCTCCACCACTCTCCTATTCGTCACTCAACACCCACCATGACCAGATAACACGTGATCATGTGCTTCCTTTAAAGCCTCATGTCTCAGCTTTGCTGGCACTGCTACCCTTGGTCCTAAATTCGTTTCCCTGCACAGAAGACCGTGATACATATTAAATTGTGGCTGTGTCTGATACATTTTACATAAGCCTCACAGCCCATCTAGCGAGTCTAGTGGACGGATCCTTCAACCCCAACAACTGCTTCAACGCAGCATGATCTGTCACTACGCGAAATCTTCTCCCATATAAGTAACATTTAAAATATTTGATTCCATAGATTATGCTAGCCATCTCCCTCTCTGTTGTTGAGTAATTCCTCTCTGCTGCATACAACTGCCTAGATGCACTCGGCTACCGGCTGTTCTTTCCCATCAATTTCGTGACTAAGAACGCACCCTAATGCTTGATTCGATGCATCACATGGTAGAATAAATTCCTTTTCAAGATCTGGAAGCACAAGAACCGGACTTGATATTAACACTTCTTTCAGTTTGTCAAACGCTTTCTGACACACTTCTGTCCACTCAAACTTCACACCCTTCCGTAACAATTGCATCAACAGTTGTGTTAAATCTGCAAAACCCTTCAGGAACTTTCGATAGAAACTGAAAATTCCGATGAATGACTGCACTTCCTTAACTGTTTCCGGTTCCCGAAAATCCCTTACAGCCTTTACCAACCTCCGATCTGTTTGCACTCCGTCCTTACTGATGATATGACCTAAATATTTCAAATCTCATGAAGACTTCCCTCAACCGCTGTCTATGTTGCTCCATACTACTTGAAAACACTGTAATGTCATCCAAATAGACAAGACACTGCCGTGGTTTCAAACACCTCAACATACTGTCTAGCAACATCTGGAACGTTGCTGGAGTGTTTTCAAACCGAATGGCATTCTGGTGTACTGGTAATGGCCTCCTGGAGTAGAGAAAGCAGTTTTTGGACGATCCTCTGGAGCCACATCTAACTGATGATAAACACTTGTCAAATACATCATAGGAAAGTAGTGGAACTGTCGTAAGTGATCCAAAGTCTCTGATATGTTTGGAATGGGGTATGCGTCCATTACTGTCTTATTATTGTGGTATCGGTAGCCACAATAGAACCTGTATTTCTTAGTTCCATCCGTAGATTTTTTTGGCACAACGACAGTGCCGGCTCCCCAGCAGCTATTGCTACGCTCTACAATACCGTCCGCAAGCTGCTGATCAATGAAATCCTCCACAATCGGCTGCAGATGCCTTGGTGTTCTGTATGGTTTATGATAAACAGGTGCTTCGTTCGTTCCCTGTTGGTATCCTTTGTTGAACTAATGGAGTTGCTGGTGACGGCTCTCGCAGAAAAAACAAATCCTTAAATCCCCACAGCAATTCTTCCATATGCTCTTTTTCTCCTGCTTTAAAATGCTTTATTTTGTCACGCAATGCAGTCTACCAGCAGTTAGTGGCTGATCGCTTCACCTACCTCTGGAACACCAGTCTTCGTCATCTGATACATCCAAACTTTTCACAAATTCGCGTCTACAGCGATAAAATTATCCACATTCACGTGGACTAGTCGCCCGTCGTTCCCCTCCTGTATGCGTACAACACTACGTTGCACAAAACAACCCAATGGACCCAAAACTTCGTCATCCTCCAATGGTTCAATAACACATACTGTACCCACAGGTAGATTCGACTCCACACTTACCCAAAGCAACTTCCCGGTGCCACCAGACACACACTCGTGTGAATTAAGCCTTAATGCTAATGTACGCAGTTCAATTGGTTTGTTCATTACACTGAACGGCCCTCGTGACAGCTCTGCGTCGACAACAGTTTCCCCTAGATGAAATAACATTTCACCCAATTCCACAGTTCATTGTGGAAGGTCAATTTTGGCATGACGTTGATGCAAGAAATCTACTTCTGGGATCATGTCGTAGCCCTCGCTTACCCACGATACTACCTCCGTGCGTGCATCAAATTGGACTTCCCTACGTGAAAGTCAACTGTCACTGACCCCAAAGGTGTGACCTCCTTATCGCCCACTCCACGCAACCTATAATGTGGTGGGTCTAACTTCCTTCATCCCATTAAACTCTTAGTAGCCACCGACACTTGCGCCCCTGTGTCCAACAAAATCTTACTTTTTAGATTCTATGGATCCTGTCACTGAACATTCCACCTCTGCATACGTATTTGTTGCACTTAAATTAAACGGGAGCTCTCTTAGGTGGGTCTTGGACTCCCTCTGCCACTTAACGCTTGTCCACTTCTACTAACTCCACTTCTCCATCCTCCATGCTGCTCACTTCCACCCGTTCCTCTATTACTCAGTGACTGGGTACTTTGCCCCTGCACAGGTCCCATACGATTTTTTTCAAATGTGGAGACCCTCCATGCCCACACCGTCTTGATGGTCAAATCAAAAGGTCCACTGCCATCTCTGCATAAGGGTTAGTTTCCACTAGAGTGAGGCGTCGCAGCATGTGGGTACTGCAATGTTCGCATATGTCTGGTTAAGGTTAACCATTAATACGAGCTCATCTGCAGATAGATTGACTCAAAGTCGAACGGAGGGCAGCGGTTTAAAGGACAGAGGAAAAAACGTGCCAAGCGAAGAGCCAAGGGAGAAAAACCTCTGTGATAGTTGGGTTGGGTGGTAAGAGCAGATGTCTTGATGCCTGAGATAGGTCGTGCAAGGGTGGGCTTTCTTAGTAGGGGGTATCGTGCGTGTCGATACCTTTGACGTCGTGCGGTGCAGTTGCTCGGTGGCTACTGCTGGGTGCCTGTGTTGATCTCTCGATCAGTGTCAGCAACCTACAACAGTTGGGTTTATCATCGTTTTGGGTCCGATAGGCCATATATCGGATGCACAGTGTAGGGTGATGCTGGCGATTTGTTTGTGCGTCGGTGGGGGAGCTCATCGGTTTCCCTGCTGTGGACTGTTGGTTGTCTCTAATGGCAGCTGGTAATTTCCAGTCAATGTCGCTGATATGCAGGGGCTTGCCGATGTTCGTCACTTCTTCGTGTATGTTAGCTTGGTAAATGTAAGTGAAAATTGCTTATTCTGTTACTATTTGTTTTATTGTAAATTTTATTTTTTTGCTTGCTTTCTTAGTCTTAATTTTTAAAATGTTGGAAAGGAATTACACACACACACACACACACACACACACACACACACACACACACACACACACACACACACACACACAAAAAAAAAAAAAAAAAATATTAAACTGGTGTGAAAGTTTTTGTCCATGTACTCATGAATTATGAGATGTATATATATTGCACCTGACGTTTACTGCTATACAGAATTAAATATTTGCTTTCCAAATACTCATCCCCATGGTAATCTCATTAGCTATGAGGAAATGGAAGTGCTACATAAGAACCTGTTGGTATGGTCTAGGTGGTGCTTCATGTAATCCGGGTTGGATATTCTCGAAATATTTTAATTACTGCAAATATTCTAGTATTTTTATTTATTTACTGCCCTTATTATCACATTCATGATATTGGACTTGTCAAAGTAGAGAACAGAATAAAATATTACATATTTGCATCATGTATAAAAGCTTATCATTGGTATCAACACACCTTTATAACAAAAACATTATTCTGCTTGGTTAGATTAAAAGATTATATATGTGCATATAGATAAAATAAAAGCTAGTTAAAAGCCTTGGTTGATTTCACTAAAACTATTAAATACCAGTACTTTAGTTAACTAGGGATAGTAATTTATGGCACAAAAGTCAGGTTGTTGTTGTTGTTGTTGTGGTCTTCAGTCCTGAGACTGGTTTGATGCAGCTCTCCATGCTGCTCTATCCTGTGCAAGCTTCTTCATCTCCCAGTACCTACTGCAGCCTACATCCTTCTGAATCTGCTCAGTGTATTCATCTCTTGGTCTCCCTCTACGATTTTTACCCTCCACGCTGCCCTCAAATACTAAATTGGTGATCCCTCGGTGTCTCAGAACATGTCCTACCAACCGATCCCTTCTTCTAGTCAAGTAGTGCCACAAGCTCCTCTTCTCCCCAATTCTATTCAATACCTCCTCATTAGTTATGTGATCCACCCATCTAATCTTCAGCATTCTTCTGTAGCACCACATTTCGAAAGCTTCGAATCTTACGCTTTTCTTGCCATTGCCAGTCTACATTTTATATCCTCTCTACTTCGACCATCATCAGTTATTTTGCTCCCCAATTAGCAAAACTTGTTTACTACTTTAAGTGTCTCATTTCCCGGTCTAATTCCCTCAGCATCACCCGACTTAATTCGACTACATTCCATTATCCTTGTTTTGCTTTTGTTGATGTTCATCTTATATCCTCCTTTCAAGACACCGTCCATTCCGTTCAACTTTTCTTCCAAGTCCTTTGCTGTCTCTGACAGAATCACAATGTCATCGGCGAACCTCAAAGTTTTTATTTCTTCTCCGTGGATTTTAATACCTACTCCGAACTTTTCTTTTGTTTCCTTTATTGCTTGCTCAATATACAGATTGAATAACCTTGGGGATAGGCTACAACCCTGTCTTACTCCCTTCCCAACCACTGCTTCCCTTTCATGTCCCTCGACTCTTATAACTGCCATCTGGTTTCTGTACAAATCTTAAATAGCCTTTCGCTCCCTGTATTTTACCCCTGCCACCTTCAGAATTTGAAAGAGAGTATTCCAGTGAACATTGTCAAAAGCTTTCTCTAAGTCTACAAATGCTAGAAACGTAGGTTTACCTTTCCTTAATCTGTTTTCTAAGATAAGTCGTAGGGTCAGTATTGCCTCATGTGTTCCAGGTACATAATTAGATACATACATAGATAAAAGAAATTTGGTTTTATCTAGGAAATGCTTGATAATAATCAATTTCTATTTAGACAGTTTTGAAGCAGATCTACAGATTTGAGCAAAATTTCAGGTATTCATTAATGCTGTAGAAGCTGTTGTATATTGGTAGATTTTTAGTTATTTTTTGAATGTTTGGTATGTTTTGATGTTATCTGGCAATGCACTGTAAAGAATTTTAGGTTTGTAAACAGCACTGTCCTGACATATTGATTTATGTGCACATCCCAATGAGAGCCATCGCTGTATCTTGTTTGGTAATTGCGGATTACACTATTCAAAGCTGAAACTCGATGGTTTTTAATGAAGCAGAAACTTTAAAATATAAATATAAATGGTAAGGTCATGATTTTGAATTCCTTGAAGATACCTCTTCATGATGCTCTGTAAGCTGTATTACTTATTAATCTTACAGCTTTGCAAAAGAGGTATTTCCCCAGAACACTATACCATACTTCAGTAGACTATACATCTATGTGTAATGAGCACGTAACACTGTTTCGGTTTTTCAGCAATCTTTAGGCATTCTTAATATGTAACAGTATTTCCTTAATATGTAGTTACCTTTAAACCATTTTTCTGCCACTTCTACTGCTTTGTTGATTTTTGGCTGCATCGCATTATCATTCCTCCCTTTCATAATGACTTTTTTATAATCAGCAAATAATATAGTATCAGCTGTCTAAAACTGTTGTGGTAGGTCATTAATAGCAACCAAGAATATAACAATGGTCCCAATACTGAGCCCTGGGGCACCCCATAATTTACTCTTTTATATTCAGAATGGTACACATTACCATCCCGAGAAATGTGTACTCTTTGTTTCCTATCAGTTACTTATGACTTGAACCACTCATAGGAAACAGCAGTGGTACCATAATCATATAGTTTTAACAGCAATAGATTATGAGTTATAAGATCACGTGCTTTGGAAGTGTCCATAAACAACCCACAGGTCAGTTCCTTGTCCTCAACAGCTTTGTAAACAAGTTTTAGGAAATTGAAGAGAGCCGTTTGTGTATGTTTGCCTTTTCTGATACAATTCTGTGCATTTACAAGAATGTACTAAAATATACAAATCATTTACTTTGGCACTAATAGGCAATACTCTGTCGGCACTTGGAAGATCGTGAAGAAGTCCTTTGAAGGTTGGTGGCAATACTTATGATGTTTGTATCTGGTAGTTACAGTAAATTTCAATAAATTGTTATATATATAATGATGACAGATTACTATATGTGTTTCTCATAGACTTCCCACTCATATTCAAATTCCTGAATGGTATTTGTATTGTGTCGCAATAAACTTGCAGCACACAGAAATATTAGATTTTTGAACCTACATACATTTAAAACAAAGCTAAAGTCGTAAATTGGTAACCACTCTTTGAAGTTATCGGTCTGTGTAAGAGACTTTTAACCCCCCAGTTGCAATGTGCATTTTAGAGGAAGGGTATATTCCTTTTGTATGTATTCACTTGTGCATTTACTGGTGCATGTATATCACCTTCCAATAATTCATTAACACCTTGAAAGTCAGCAGCTATTCCAAGTGGTAGATTCCATGAGAGCAAATGTTGAAACAACTTATTTAATTTCCAGAAAACTATTTTAGATCAGATGCGTTGGAAGTGGGTATTTGGTCAGTTCTGTGAGGGATGTGATGAACACACATGTCAATGATTAATTCTAAATAAACAAGACAAAAGTTATACATTTTCAATTGAAACATCTGATTTCTTTCACATTTGCTACACTCGGTGATGATGGTTAGAGATGACAAACCAAAAGACTGTAGAGGAAACTTACAAGTCTGCAACGTCTGGAAACATATTAACACATCTCAGGATAAATAACTATTATTATTCTAATCTGTGCACAGCAATGGTACTTCTATTAGAAAAATAAATTTGCAGGGCTTTATACATGGCCTCACTTTGTCCAGTTTTCCCTCGCTGCTCACACCATTACCAGTCAACAATCGAGATGGCCAGGGGTGCAGTGGAACCTGTGTTACTTCCAGTTTCTTGTCCTCTGGTTTCCTTTAACAGAATAACATGTAAGAGTGCATGTATGTTTCTCTTCCATTTACATCAGTACAGTAAATAATTGTCTTTTCATTAATTTATTTTCCTAAATATATAAACGATACAGCTATCCATTAGTGTGGTTTCAATGTTAATTTGCACATGTAGTCCTATGAAAATTCAAATCAAAATGCTGAATTTTGAAATGCAATAGATTTTGTCTTCTTGTATATCAATGCAAAAGTCATAATGTACAATTTCTGACGCTGTGAAATATTTCACATCATAATGACATATAATTTATATTTTCATTGAAAATGGACTGATGAAGGTTTACTCAGAGTGGATAACAAACCACGACTTTTGGTATATTGTATTTGGTATGAAATGTTAGCTTGCCATTTCGTTGTTTCAGTAAATCACTTAGAGGCCTGCAAAACATTTCATACAATATTTGGAAACACCTCTTTACATTTTAGACACAAAAGAATGAAGTAGTTCATTTAACTTGTTTACTCTCATAATTTTATATTTAACGCTGTGACTGCCAACGGCCACAGCAGAGCGTGATGCTGTTTGCCCGCCAGTGTGGTGGTGAAAACCCATCGATGCACATTTTGCATTAAGTGTGTTGTGAAAGAAACATTACTATTCTCTCCAGATGAATTTCAGTAAGATTTTTATTGTTTGTCAGGATGAGGTGCGGAGTTCACACTGAAGCAAAGAACAAATCGCTCATCACACAGCAGTTTCCACTCCGTTTTCAGTATCTGATTAACACAATCATAACGAGGTGGAAATGTTCTGATGGAATCAAAACATCATGTTTGGCAGTAAGTGAAAGCTAGAAAAACTCACATTACTGATTGCACATCTTTTCTACAATGTACAAAATCCCTCACTGAAAATTATTGTAACAGACGCTCCAGTGCAGGAAGTGACAACGCCATGCTGTCAAGCAAGGTACAGCTGCGCTGGAGTAACACCAGATCCCTTCAAATATTCAAGTTCACATTCTCTGCACCGTTGGGGAATATCCAGCTTAAATAATATTGTTGCATGGAAATAGCACACACTTCCAGTTTGTACATAATTCAAACCAGAGAAGCAACATTCAAATTCTTTCATTGATGTTGCAGTAGTGAAACTTTTCACTTTTTAATGAGCAGTAGGTCCTCTGTCTCTGTTTTCTGTAGTGCTTTAATGATTCTAAGAAAATATGTATTTTCTTTTTACTGTATTGCTACTCAAACAATTCACTGTATAAATTTTTGTATAATGATGTACTCAAATGTCTGTATATGCTATAAGATTTCATATTGTACTTGTAAAAACCTGACTCGTTCCACATCCATGTGAACCCAACGCAGTTAGACCTATGGAAGACAAACCAAATGAAATCATTAACCAGACTCTGAATGAGGACATTGGCACTAATTTCTTGGACAAGCAGCAGGAAACATTGTGAAAAAAATTAGTTGAAATGCTTCACAGAGAAGGGAATAAATTTGTATGCCCAGAGAATGATACAAATAAAATTGACAAGAGCCTATTATAGAAATCTGAGAAAGCCTCACTTTTTCTATGTTTAAATTAAATGTTTCACACTAAATCAGTTACCTTAATGCTCTTCATTTATTCACAAATGCGACCCTACATAATTATTTTAACATTTTTAAGTACATAATTCCAGGCCTTCACTGCTAAGTGGAAGTGATATGTCTGTGACATTGAAATTTACGAATGTAAAATTTAACACACTCACTGTCACAAAGCCACCAAACAGCCAGCAGTAAGAGTTAATTACCTAATTCTGTTTTAACTCAAACTTTTAATTTATTTGATGGAAAATGAATACAGGCTGCTTCATCAAACCTTGATTGTATTTTGTTCACATTAAGGTCTGCCCTAGAAAAATTAGTAGCTTCAAGATTTTATTTTCGAGTTAATCCCTCTCTTTCAATTTTACTCAATTTTAAATATCTTATGTCCATAAAAACAAATGTGTGTGTGTGTGTGTGTGTGTGTGTGTGTGTGTGTGTGTGTGTGTGTGTGTGTGTGTGAACATACACACAAAATTCAAGCTTTCGGAACAAACGGTTGCTTCATCAGGAAAGAAGGAAGGAAGGGAAAGACGAAAGGATGTGGGTTTTAAGGGAGAGGGTAAGGAGTCATTCCAATCCTGGGAGTGGAAAGACTTACCTTAGGGGGAAAAAGGGACGGGTATACACTCGCACACACACACATATCCATCCACACATACACAGACACAAGCAGACATATGTAAAGGCAAAGAGTTTGGGCAGAGATCTCTGCATATGTGTGTGTGTGTGCGCGCGAGTGTATACCTGTCCTTTTTTGTGTATACCTGTACTTTTTCCCCCTAAGGTAAGTCTTTCCGCTATCGGAATTGGAATGACTCCTTACCCTCTCCCTTAAAACCCACATCCTTTCGTCTTTCCCTCTCCTTCCCTCTTTCCTGATGAAGCAACTGTTTGTTGCGAAAGCTTGAATTTTGTGTGTTTGTTTGTGTGTCTATCGACCTGCTAGCGCTTTCGTTTGGTAAGTCGCATCATCTTTGTTTATATATATATATATATATATACTGTAGTAATTTAAAATAATACCACCTAATTCCCCCTCACACCCTGTCATCAGCACTTGGTCCATGAAACTAATTTAATGTTTAAGTTGTGGAATATCCAATGACAGAAGACACAGAGGCAATGGCTAACATATTACAACAAACAATAAAAAATTACAATACATTTAAAAGCAATGCGAGTGTACAGAAGAATTTTAATACTTTTTGGAGTGAATGTTTGATTAGTATCTAGGCTGGTGTTAAATTTTGCTACAAATTTGCAAGACACATTACTAAGCACCTGCTGAATTGCCACAAGCAAGGGAACTACCGCGCCTCCTGACTGCTCGCAAGCCGAGCAACCAAAGAAGAAGAGGAAGGTGCGGCTACCATTCCCAAGAGTGGACGATGTGCAGGAAATCCTCAAGTACACTGCCTCGTCACTGAAGAGCGGGTCGTACCCCCAATCACATCTCCCATACCCCTACACCCCACCCGGCCAGTCTAAGCCTCCCTTCCCCCATCAACCGCTCGACCTACGGGCATATAGATGGCGTACCATACTAGCGGAAGCAGCCACGGACGAAGAGTTAGACATCATCAACTCTTACCCAATATTTACGCCCAACCAATGGGACCTCCTGGTCGACGTCATAGAATCGTGGGTGTGGGAAGAGGCCCGGTCGGGTAGGAGAGAGAAGAAGCTTCCCGTTGACATATATGTCAGGAAAAAATTGAAATCAATGAGTCAAGTTCAGAAATGAACACACACTGGGCAACCATCAGGCGTAGCGGAGACTCACCATAACCACCGGCCAGTCACTTTGGCCTTTCGTTTTCCCTTTCTCTCACTGTCTCTCTCACTGTCCTTTAATCTGTCGTTTTTAAAAAAAAAAAAAAAAAAAAAAAAAAAAAAAACTCTAAACGTTGTCGGAAGTTCTATTAATGTACGTTCGATGTTTGAACGGCGTGGTTTATGAAACTGCATCGAATGTTGTAGCCGAAACTTGGAATGCTGCACTCAGTAGCACAATGCGGATGTATTTGTGAATGCGCGAAACATCTTGCTTATTGGATTAGGATGTGGAGCTGTGCGTCATTCCCACAGTCGCCTGTCTTAGTACGGCAGCTGACAGTGCGCATTTCCACATTGCTGTGACACCAACCCTCAGCTCCTGACCAGTTCTCCAGTTAACGCTGACCGGCATACCTCGATACTAAAAGTCATAACTGGTAATCGTAGTGCTTCCCAACTTACTTTTTCACACAAATCGGAGGCTCAGTATACTCGCCTAGTGTTGGAAACACTGCCGAGTAGGCCAGGTTATTTTCGCTCTCCTATTTATTTCGTTCCCCGCCCATATATTTTTTTCCTTTATTGATTTTCAATTCCCCCCCCCCCCCCCCCCGAAGGGGGTGGGCTGGCAGCAGCTTAGTACACTGCTCTACAGCCAGCAGACTTTTATTTTAAAAAATGGAAGAAGAAAAGAAACAAGAAAACAGGCGATAAAACGGTGACATAAAGTGTAAAATGCGGAAAGTTAAAACAGAAACCAAAAGGGGTTGGCAATGTTAATAAAAGACACAGGAATCAGACAAGAGACAAGTAACATAGTACATACGCAATTAAAAAAAAAAAAGAAACACGGCGACAGTCTGGTTTCTGTTCGCAAGAGATAAAAAGCACACCCAGCGACAGTATGATGGCCGTTCGCAACACTTCCCAAAAAAAACACAACACGGAACACTCACTGTAAAACACTGCACGAAAAGGGCGGCACAAAGATGACACTCCCAAGCCAAAGGAAGATGGGGGGTGGGGGGACCTGGAGGAGGGGGAACAACAAGGAGGGAGGAAGGAAAAAAAACGAAAAGGGGGGGAACCAAGGAGGGAGAGGACTAATAAAGGAGGGGGGAGGGGCAGGACAGACGCGAGAGGGAATGAGAGGAGGCAGAGGAGGCAGAGGAGGGAAATGCAAAAGGACTCGGGGGAGAGGAGAAGGGGGCAGAGAGAAGGGAGGTGGGGACGAAAGAGGATGGAAGGGGGGGAGAGGGAGCCCGGGGAAAGGACAGAGGAAAGGAGGGGGGAAGGATCAGAGTTGATAGGAGGGATAAATGGAGGGAGAGAGGGCATCATCCAGGAGGGGTAGTTGATGGAAGCCACGTTGGGAAAGGAGAGGAAGGGTGTAGAGATGGAGGGTAGGGGGGACACAACAGTGAAGACGTGGCAGGGGGCAGGGATGGGAGAGGAGAGGAGCAACTAGGGGGTGAGGGGGATCAAGGTGGCGGGAGGTTTAGAGGATGCGGATATGTTCGAGGAATAGGAGCAGATGGGGGAAAGGAATGAGGTCATAGAGGATCCTCGTGGGGGACGGGAGGCGTATACAGAAGGCGAGGTGCAGTGCGTGACACTGAAGGATCTGGAGGGACTTATAGAATTTGGGGGGGGGGGGGGGGCAGATATCCAGGCAGGACTAGCATAACAGAGGATGGGACAGATTAAGTATTTGTAGGTGTGGAGGATGGTAGAGGCGAGCAACCCCCATGTCCGGCCAGAGAGGAGTTTGAGGAGTCGGAGGCGTTCCCGCCCATCCAGTCGATAGTCATTATCTTCAAATCCCACAAATGAAAAAACTCATCCTTAGGTTCAATGAGTTTTATTTGTTTGTTGCTTGTGCATAACTGTAGATTTGCTCTATTTGAATATGAAGCACATTTTGATGTGTAATTGATTTGGGAAACAGTTCTAACAATCAACATCCTTTAATTGGTCTTATGATAAGTTAATCTTCCGAATTTGGTACGTTGTGGGACCAGGTCTGGAGAAGATGGCACGAGGTGTAATGGCGGAAAAGACACTTGGCCGGCTGCACGTAGTGTACCGGAGAGGCGCGAGAGGGCAGGAGTTGCTGGCCGCAGTACCAACTGCCGCAGACAGATGGTAGGTCGAGTCCCTGCCAGCAAAAGTATGACCGTCATCACATCCGCACAGGTTACAGCTGACTGCATTTCGTGACATGTTCATTTAAAGTAGGAGATATTGGATATTTTCGTCTTGAATGAACCAACAATGCTGTGCTTTTAGTTGTACTTTTGAAGGCAAGAAGAGAGGGATGCAGCATGAAGAATAATACGGCTGATGAACATCTGCAGAGCAAACTGGCAGAATAAAAAAGCAACTGCTTTTATGTAAAGTAAGTGCAATTTTCAAGCATTAATGTGGATTAGAAAATTTAATATTCCGCACCGAGTATTGGTGGTTTCATTGGGGAAATTGTAGCGGCGTGGGAATTGGGGAAGCAAACAAGACTCTTCCATTCTTATGCAGCGTTTGCTCAAGAGATAGGATTATAGCTGAATAGGAGGAGAAACTTAGAGCCCTTCAGGCTGATTTGGACAGAGCGAGGGCTGGAACTGAAGAGGTTAAGGGGGGAGGAGGGTAAACAGCGGTGGGGAGTGGTAGCTGGGAACAGGGGCTACAGAAAGAGGAGAGTGTCTGACAGTTTCCCAATTGGCACAACCGATAGATTTGCCTTGCTGCCACAGTTAAGTAAGGAAGAGGCTCCAGTAGAAGTAGATGTAGTTAAGATGCAACAGAATCTCACTAGGAAACCAACTGTTTCAAAAAAAGTAGAAAGTAAGAGGAAAGTTCTGTTGCTAGGTAGCAGCCTTGGAAGAGGTGTGGGCCAGATTTTGCAGGAAAAATTAGGTGACAGGTACCAGGTCACAAACTTTTTCAAGCCAAGTGTAAGTCTTAGCCAGGTGGTAGAGGATATAGGTTCCTTGTGCAAGGGATTCACAAAGCAGGATCATGTGATGATAGTGGGTGGAGTGGGAAACAGTGTCGATGGGGATCAGGGCTGCAGTATCGAGTGTGATCTGGTGAAAACAGCCTCGGCAACGACCCGTACCAATGTTGGGCCGGTGGCTGCTTTCGTTCGGCACGATCGGCCCCAGTTGAACCGCTCTGTCAGGAGGGTAAATATGGAGTCGGATCAGTTGTGTAGGGCGGCCACTCTGTCAGACATCGGATTGGTTCCTGTCGAGGCTATCGATAAGGGGGGATTCCTCGAGGCATGGCCTACACCTCAATAGGAAAGGGAAGAGTAAACTGGCAGGGTTGTTAGCGAAATCCATGAGGGGGGACACTAGTACTCATGGATGTACCTCTTTTTTAGACTAATATCAGTGTCCAATGAGAAGTTCAGGCAGCCAGGTGCTAAAGAGGTCCAAAACACACAAAATTCTCACAACAGGAACATAAATAATGATGTTACCATATTTAACCAAAATATTGGTAGAGTAAAGAAAAAAGTAGATTCTCACAAAAGTAAAGTAAATAGTAATGTTACCATTTTTCACGAAAATAACCCGGGATTGAAGAATAAAGTAGATGAGCTTCTGGTTTGTTGAGACGACATTCGATCTGATAATGTAATAGATATACAATGCCTGTCTGAGCATCACATTGTGTCTGATATGGAAAAGGTAAATATCAGTGGTTGTAAACTAGCTGCACATATGAGTAGAGAGAATCAGGTGGGAGGAGGATTGGCCACATATGTCAAAAGTTATCACTATGTAGAAAGCTTAGATACAAAAGAGTTTTGTCTAGAACAACATATAGAAGTACGTGCCTCTCAACTTAAACTGAAGGAGGGCTCTTTTGTAATTGTAACAGTATATAGGTCCCATTCAGGAAACTTTCATTTATTCCTGGAAAACTTGGATGCCTTGTCGTGCTATCGATCAGGTACGGGAAAGTAAATTATTATTTGTGGGGACTTCAATGTTGATTCACTAAAAGAGTGTAATAGGAAGAATGAGCTGGTAGTCTTGCTCGGTTCTTTCAATTTGACATCTGTCATTAATTTTCCCACTCGGGTAGTAAAGGACAGCAGCACATTGATAGATAGACCAAGATATGTTTAAAAACATAAATTCTTGTCGTGTTGAGAATGGGCTTTCTGATCACGGTGCTCAGCTAGTTACAGTATATGGCATAGCTCCATTCAGAAATTCAAAACTAGCCTCCAAAGTTGTGTGTTCAATGAATGACTAAACAATTAGAAATTTCAGACAAAATCTTCAGCAGTTAGACTGGGATGAGGTGTACTAGGAACCCGATGCTAATTTAAAATATAACTTATTTCATGATACACTTGTAAGAGGATTTGAAAACTGTTTCCCAAGTAAGTAGTTAAATGTAATTATAAGAAACCATACAAAAAACCTTGGCTTACTAAAGGAATAAAAATATCTTGTAACCACAAAAGGGAACTGTATCTAACAACAAGAAAGAGTAATGACCCAGAAACAGCCAAATATTATAAAAACTACTGTGCTACATCAAGAATGGTTATTAAAAAGTACAGGAGCATGTGCTTCATGTCTGAGATTAATACCTCTGATAACAAAATCAAAAAAATTTGGAATATTATTACAAGGGAGACAGGGCAACCAAGAGTACAGGATGACGGCATCACCATCAAAGCGAATGGAAACTTGATAAACAAGCCGGAAGTCGAAAACATTTTGAATATTCATTTTTTAAATGTTGTAGAGAAAAGAGGTCTTACCCACACCATTTGATACAATTGAAATTAAACCAACCTCTCCTTCTGAAATTAGGGAGATAATAAACTTTCTCACGAATAAAAGCTCACATGGAATTGATGGCATTTCCAGCAGGATAATAAAAGCTTGTTCCCAAGAAATAAGTGGGATTCTTAGCAACATATGTAACAGCTCTCTGAAGCAGGGTATTTTCCCAGATAGACTGAAGTATGCGACTGCATAAACAATAAGGGGATACGTCTGATGTCAACAACTACCGCCCAATCTCTCTTCTGACTGCCTTGTCCAAAATTCTTGAAAAAGTAATGTACTGTAGAGTAGTCTACCGTACCTTCCTTCCTCGTTGGCGTTGTTGTTGTTGCTGTGAGGCACCGTTACACCAAGAGGAAAGGCGCGTCAATCTTAGAGCGTGAGATATGGTAACCTTAAGTCACTGACAACACACAACGGTCACGGTAGCACCTGATTCCAGAATAGCTGCAGTAGTTAGGATCTACCAACTACCCCCTCTTGACCAGGTCTCCAAAACTTAACTTGTAACGAGATTGTCATAAAGATCATCCATAAATGCTTCGTACAACGATGAGAAATGTTACAGTTTATGGAATAATAACAGATACGACCAAACTGTCTTGTTTCTTCTGTTTTATTTAACGTAACTTTGTTCACAGTTTTATTTCGCATTCACCACTCGTACACACTCTGATGCGGACTATATGCGAGTGCCTGAACCCTAACTCCCGAGTTCCATGGAAGTTCTTTGATGAACAGCGTTGGTTGCTCGACTCCAACAGTCAATGATACAGTATTTTGTAATTGACTCTTCTAGTTAAGCCACCGCCTCCACGAATGTTTGTTGGGTGTAAGACAATTACACACTTCTCTTTCCGATCTGCAATTATTAAGAGTTCGCGTAAAAGTTGACGTTTTTGTCCTTTTCATAAATTGGAGCCGGCTCTCCGCGATATATTAAAAAAAAAAAAAAAAGTCTCAATACCGGCGTCCCTCGTGAGATGCGAACAGATTTATCCCGGAATTGACCACCCTGTAGGTGTACTCAATTTAATGATGACACTTCGCTATCCGCGATTTCGTGTAACTAAATGTCCTTTGTTACTCTGATTGTACACCGTAGTTATTTAAAACTCGTCCCTACATTTTTTCACTACGCAGAATTAGCACTCCTTTACTTGTTTATTTCTAAGAGTAAACCAAAAAATATGCCCAATTTTACCTCTTCTTATAGGATTGGCTACCTTACTCATTAATTTACTACAATTATTTCCGATAACATTAAACAGGTGTCGCCGTTATATTTTAATTGTATTCAAAAGCATGTTGTTATTATTATGACCGAAGAATCGTAACAAATCGCGCGGCGTTCGGTTTTAACGATAGCTTTACACTCGTCCATTCTCTATTCATGCAGTATTATATATAAATATACAGACAGGACCGAAAGATCGATCTCTCTACTGTAACCGATAGAGACAAATACGCTAGTCAAGTTCCGTTACATCTATCTTGACTCGTATTGTTACAAGGGGGTCATCGTGCAAGCCGATATCTTTGACCTCGTGCAAGCCTGTGTTGATCTCTCGATCAGCATCAGCAACCTACAACAGTTAGGTTTGTCATCGTTTTGGATCCGATAGGCCGTATATCAGATGCACAGTGTAGGGTGATGTTGGCGATTTGTTTGTGCGTCAGTGGGCGGTATTCATTGTGAAGGTTCATGGTGTGTGCATAGCGTGGAGTGTTGCTAATGATTTGCAGCACTTTGTGCTGTATGATCTGCAGGTGGCGCAGTCGTGTAGGAGCTGCGTATCCCCAGATGGGAGCTGTGTACGTCATCAGAGGTCTAATGTGTCACATATACGGACCTCGCCACCCTCCTATTCAGTGTGCTTTCCCCTGTCGAGCATTGGGTAGAGTTTTTTGAGCCTCGCGTGTGCTCTGTTGGCAACATATTCGATGTGGTCTCCCCATGTAAGTTTCCGGTCCAGCCAGACACCGAGATATCTGACTTTCTCTTGGAAACGTATTGGGTGTGTATGTAGTGTTATCTGTCTACTGTGTTGATGTTTGCACAGTACTTTTGGTCTGCTCGTAAACGCAACTGCTTCGCACTTGTCGACATTTACTTTAATATGCCACCATTCCACCCAAGGCTCGGCAGTTCTGAGTACCGTCTGTATTCGTGAATTAATGTTCGACGGTTTCCAATCTTGCACGAGGATGGCTGCGTGATCTGCGTAGATGGCTAACGTATTGTTTTGTGTTGCTGGGAAGTCGTTAATGTACAGGTCGAACAAGATGGGCCCTAGGATGCTTCCCTGGGGTACTCCAGCTTGGATACCGTGTCGTGTCGATTGTTTGCCCCGCATGTCAGTGTTGAAACATGTGTTTGTGAGACACGACTGTACGAGACGTACGAGTCCGTCTGGGAAATCAGCTTTGCTCAGTTTGCGTATAAGGCCGTCGTGTCCCGTACCACCACACTTATAACATTTTATGCCCACTGCAAACACTGTTTGTCTGTCATGCACTGCTGTTGCCACATCTGTTTCCTCACATCGGATTGCCAGCTGAATGGCCGAATACTAGTCTTGCAGAGTCCCTTCACTCAGTTTCCGCCACATATGCGCTGGTAACCCCTTAAAAATGCATCGAGTGCCATTTACTCTGCCTCCTGCAATGGAACATCATTCGTTTCATCGCTCTGACCCAACTCGTAAGTATACTCAGTAATTTCCCTTATCCTCCCCGCAAGTTTCCCTACCGTCTCCCCCTGTCTCTTCGTCATAGTACTCGACCTCTCCCTAAAGTACCGAGCGCTATTCTGTTTCTTGTACCTCTGTAAAAGCCCCTCCTTCAACTGCTTAAACCGCCCTGCCTTCCTTAACGCCTCAGAACACCTGTTAATCTAATCTCGGCTACACGTTACAACTGTTCACGAGACCGACCACTCGTAGCAGCTGAAGTTTCCGAGTCCTCCACAAACGAATGCACATCCTCAGATGCCTTGCCACAAAACAGAATAATCGAAATTGCGGTAGCTGGATCAGTCTCCAGCTGCGGCATTCTAGGCAACAAGGACTGATCAGAAGCAGTTTCCTGCTCACTTCTACAGATTAATCCACTCCTCAACTGTATATTGTCCGCTGTCAACTGTGCTACCTTGTTGTTGTTGTTGTTGTTGTCGTCTTCAGTCCTGAGACTGGTTTGATGCAGCTCTCCATGCTACTCTATCCTGTGCAAGCTTCTTCATCTCCCAGTACCTACTGCAACCTACATCCTTCTGAATCTGCTTAGTATATTCATCTCTTGGTCTCCCTCTACAATTTTTACCCTCCACGCTGCCCTCCAATACAAAATTGGTGATCCCTTGATGCCTCAGAACATGTCCTACCAACCGATCCCTTCTTCTGGTCAAGTTATGCCACAAACTTCTCTTCTCCCCAATCCTATTCTTATACAGTAAAGCTGCATGCCCTCGGGAAAAATTACGGCTGTAGTTTCCCCTTGCTTTCAGCCGTTCGCAGTACTAGCACAGCAAGGCCGTTTTGGTTAGTGTTACAAGGCCAGATCAGTCAATCATCCAGACTGTTGCCCCTGCAACTACTGAAAAGGCTGCTGCCCCTATTCAGGAACCACACGTTTGTCTGGCCTCTCAACAGATACCCCTCCGTTGTGGTTGTACCTACGGTACGGCTATCTGTATCGCTGAGGCACGCAAGCCTCCCCACCAACGGCAAGGTCCACGGTTCATGCTACCTTATCCAAGAAAATCTGTACTGCTTCTGGTTCTGACACACCTCACATTCCTGACTCTGCCATTATGTTGCTTTTGCTCCCCGTTAATCCCTAAACAGAACAATTAAGTACAAAAATAACCCGACACCCTACACCTCAGTATCATTATAGTGATATCGTGCTCAAAGCAATACAAAAGTAATTAAATACCACGAAAAAAAATTTTACGGCCCCAAATACACTAACACTTCCTCTGACAACAAAAAATACCATTCCCACGCAAATCATCTGCAATGGCCTGCCACGAGTCATACTCAAAACACAAAAAAGAAAGAAAACGTCCAACACTCAAACGAAAACTGGTCAAACTCACCACATCTCGTGACTGTAATGGCAGCGGTGGGCTCGAACGTCGTGCCTTACAGAAGAGGTCCGCTACTCTGACACCGAATGCTGTCGCACCTGCTGACACCGAATGTGACGGGAACACCAAATGTAGCGGGAAGAGGTAGATGGACCGTGTTAAGACTCGTCCGAGCTTTACGAGTGACGTATCGTTCCCAACTACACCGCCAGATTACCGTCGGTCTGCGTCACAGGGTCCCAAAATGCTGAGGACCCCACCTCAGCTACCCTGTGCAGTGCTCTGCTAACGTGTCGGCCCTGTACGGCCGCAGTGATATGCCGGCCGGTGTGGCCGAGCGGTTCTAGGCGCTGCAGTCCGGAACGGCGAGACCGCTGTGGTCGCAGGTTCGAATCCCACCTCGGGCGTGGATGTGCGTGACGTCCTTAGGTTAGTTAAGTTTAAGTAGTTCCAAGTTCTAGGGGACTGATGACCTCAGATGTTAAGTCCCACAGTGCTCAGAGCCATTTTTTTGCCGTGATATGATGCCATCAGGGCTGTGCCTGCAGCAGACTCAGCAGCCTTCATCCTGCATTGACAGATGCAGGGTGGATCGCACTGCGCTTCCTCGCCCGTGGTACTGAGCTGTGTAGTGGCCCGTCACTGGCTGGCTACAGAGGCTCGAACCGGCGACCTGCCGTGGACTGGAAGCCTAGTGCCCCGTCTGCTGCCGTGTGCAGCCGGTGGTGCGACACGCTCGACCGTCCAAGAGAGCTGCCACACTCGAATGCTCTGTCAGTGAACTGGCACCTAGTTACAAACAGCTGTGCGCCCCTGTTTTGCTAAACGTGCCACTCCGCCGCACGTACCCCTAACACTCAGGTCGGCCAGTGGGCCCCTTCTGCCGGTGACTTACGCTGTGCAAACCGCTGCGTGTTCTCTTTCTCACGGTTCTTCGCCCCTGTGGCCTCTATTTTACTTCTCAACTGCTGGTGAGCGTAACTCACTGTAAACAGGCCCGTGCCTGGCTGTAACTTCTGCACTCGGAAACATTGCACCAAAACTAACTTTTCCTGTCCCACACAGTACGAACTTTATGTCTACCGTCTGTTTTCTCTGGCCCACATTTACTTCTTTTTCAATACGCATCTTTGTTGTTAAATGTCAGTAGTACATCACCTTTGGTAACTTCTGATGTTATTGGCCAAAGCTGACGGGTTGTATGCCATTCTTCAGTAGTCCCGATTATCGCACCTGGCAACTGTAACACTCATGACATTAAAACTCGTAACCTGGGTTTATACCTTTGAAAATCGTACTGCTCAAAGACCTGGAATGGTAGGCATCTTATTTGAATTCGCACACAGCCGATACTGTGTTTATCAATACTAGACCAGAGACTGGTATGTGGCACTTGGTCTACTGTTGTAAAACTACAATTTGTATTGTGGTTTGTGGATTTGTGATGCAAAATTGAAAATCAAACGTTGGCGAAGTGGCACTTGGTCTTTTTCAATATTTTACGGAACTGTTGCTGCGATGACAATGGTGATTTGTTTTCCAAACAGACTATGTTGTTTCCCAACAGAATGTGCTCATATCAGAACATTTGGTCTAATTATTCGTAACACAGTCCAATAACATTCATTCCTTGGCATGTCATTTCCGTTAAGCTTCATTTGTAGCGACAGTTATTACACATCTTCCACCTACTACTTGTTCTTGAGATTATTTATTTCGATGGGCTATTGTAGAAACAGTTGTAAAATATCAATAAATTGAAAAATCGTCTATACTGTTAAGTTTGCTGTCCTTCTACATTCGTCTTATTTTGTTCCAGTCAGTTGCAGTTCACCCCTGCATCGGCCCCACACGCCCAAACCTATGCAGTCTACTGCCTTCCCAGCCCACACATCTCCTCCATTACATTCTTTCATTCTCTCATATTCCGATTTTGGATTCCTGAATCCTAAAACACTTTCCCTTGAAATAAAAAAGAACCTCCCAGATATCAATATATCACAACTCACACCCTGGAAAGACTGTGTAATCATCAAATCCTCCGATTCTCAAACCCACCTTTTGCAGTGCCCACCTCTCACCACCTTTGATCCACATGCCTCTCTCCTCAAAAACGCTCCAGCACAACCCAGATGACTCCAATGCCACACCTACTGTCAACTTCTATTGTCGACTTACGGGGTTTGACCCCGACATCACAGTGGGGGAAGTTGATTGCGAGCCAAATTACAACCCTTCATGCAGAGGCAAAAACGCCTTTCAATTCATCACAATTCGTCCCTATAGTCCCCATTTGCATCTTTTCTGAAAATTCCACAATCTTCAGACTGCAGTGTTCATCTATTACCAGGAACACAAGTAGAGCCTCCCTAATCCCTAGTCCGAGACTAACATTGCCACAAATTCCTCCTCTACAGTGATGGTTGAATGCCCAACTGCAAAAACCCTCCCACCTCCAGCCACTGCAGAGCTGGCCGCCTCTACCGGCACTGTTCCCATACTTAGCCCCTATCCACCTGCAACTAATCCCACTCCAGTTACTCCTATACATGTGCAGCCAAACCTGCTCCCACCAAGCCTGACCTGACCGTCTGAATCTGCCCTACTGACACACCACTTCACCCAAACAACTCGCTACTTCCTACTTGTACTGCCAAAAGAGTATCCACATTCCCTCCTTCGGGTCACATTGGCAGTTCGTTCTGTATTCCATTTATATGCCACTGCTACATATTCCCAATCACACTTCCAGTTCCTCTTTTAGCGAGTAAGGATCCTCACCTAATATTAGCATTTAACAGCGTAGGCCTACTGTTTTGGCAAACATTGCAACAAATGAAAATAAAAGCATAGTTAAATTGCAACTTGAATCACAACAGTACAATATATTTTTAATTACTTCTTGTACACTCACCACACTCAGATACAAATACTAGGTAGGCCTACAATATGTGATGTTACACAGCAAACCTAAACGTAATGAAAATTAAACTTGAATGAATATACATTACGTAAAAGATGTTAGTTTTCTCGTATAAAATAAAATTTTTTCAGTTAGTTTGCAGGTGGAAGCTGAGAGAATGATAAGTGTTACAGTGTTTCTGTATAGCTGCTGTACCTAATTCATAGGCCTCTGGGCTCCTTGCACTGTATGTAGTTATGCATAATGTGTGCTCAGTTCTGTTGATATCACTGATTCATATATTTTATATTACAAACTATAGTTACAGTGTATAGTTTTGTAAAGTTTTGAAACTTTTATATCAATTACATAATGATGTTTGTAATTAAATTGGCTGATAGAACTGTTTCTGTTTACCTGAATCACTTCACTCCAGACCAGTTTCAAGTCAATACAGCTGATGGAGTGGAAAAACTTAAACCAAATGCTGTACCAGCCATTTTTGTCATCGTAAGCCACCGGTGGTACGTAAAGCTCATACCGAGAGGAAATCTGTGGGCCTACTAGAGAAACGTACTGAGGGTACAGGTAACTGGAAGACAACCTTCACTGCTTCAGTAGCTTTTTGCATACGTCATGCTGTCGCTTGCTGCTGAATTGTGATGACACACTGAAAATCTCGTGTGACTGCTAACAGCTCACATTTGTTGTTTTGATCAGTAGGGCACACAAAACATCCCTTCACAGCATTATGCTTGCAGACAGCAGGCTTACTTGTATCGTAGAAGTTGTCATAGGACATAATTTGTGAATTGAGTACAATAAGCATATACATTTAAAAGGTGTTGTAAATATGTAGTGTGGAGTCTCTTCTTCCGAAATATTATTTCATACGTTCGTTTTAATCCTCAGTTGCGTACAGAAACAGACACAAACATTTTGTCTACAACAGCTGTATATACCACATCTCTCACATACACAGTCCACTTGTATTGGTATCTGATCAAATAAACAGTAATGTCTTTTCTCATACCTTTCTGCTATTTCGTTTCTACTGCTTGCCATTGGATAATGCCTGTAGTGTATTCCCAGTTTACAGTTAAACATTATACCTAAGTGAGAAAATGGATGCTTTGATTTGTTACCACAGCTGGTTAAAGTTTACTTAAAAGCCTGTTGCCTTTCCCTTAACATTTATGTTTTTAAAACTTTGTATACAGAGCTTTGCGTTTATTGGCAATATGTGGCACAATAGGTGCTAAGATATCTAATGTTGTGTTTAGGTTTGGTGCCGATTATTTAGTCGTTCTTTGCAAATAATATTTACTTGCACGTAACTGTAATCCCCGCCACAACCCACATCAGAAGGTACCACTGGTCTCACAGCTCTTATATTTGAAGTATTCAAACCTCAGATGATTGAACTGTTGCGAATTCAATGTAATTGGTCACCTACAATTTCAGTTTAGTATATGGCATTACTTTCCATTACAACGTAGTAAGAGGACACCTGGAATATTACCACTCAGAGTTTCATAATTTGCTTCTGTCCTTCGAAACTAAGTTTTCGCACCTTATGAATCTTCAAGTCGTATACCACAGCCTACTGAGAATCAATTACTGGCTACTTAAAAACATATTATAGTATTAAATAATTTTTATTTTTGAAGATTGCAATATTGCAGATTTATGTTCCAGATGTTGGACAGCCTTCAAATGTGCCCAATGACATCAGTCCTACAGAGAACTTGGACACAACAGAAGATGAAGTCAGCATCCTGAAGAACCTAGTACAACAGCTTCAGGCTGGAATTGAAGCTTTAAAGAGAAAACTCATCCTCTCTCAGAAAAGGGAGAGAGGAGTGTGTTTAGAAAAAGACAACCTCCTCGCCAGTGTGCATGGTTTATTCGGTGCAGAACAGTTTGCAGTATGAACAAAGGGGACACGTAAAGGTAGCAAATGGTCAGTGGAAACACTGCAGAAAGGGCTAAATATTAGACTAGCTTGTGGTAGTATGGGGTACAAAGTCCTGCTGGAAAATAAATTTCCATTTCCTTCAGACAGAACCCTGAGAAGTTCACTACTGAATGTAAAATTTAGTCCTGGTGTGCTGAAGGAGCTAACGAGTTCCCTGAAAGTCGAGCTTGCCCTTATGTTACCGGTGGAGAAGCATCGTGCTCCCACGATGGATGAAGTTAGTTTCACTCCATCATTCGAATACGATTGAAGCAATGGCTGCTTCATTGGTAATGATATGACACACCTCCATCAAATCTTGCCCTTGCAACTACTATAGCTTCTCATGTATTAGTTTTTATGCTGGGTGGTATCACCTCAAGATGGAAACAAATCATAGGTTACCATTACCTCAGATGTTAGGTCACACAGTGCTTAGAGCCATTTTACCAAAACACGTGGCCATCTTTTTTCCAGTTCTCATGTCAAAGACATCATTATAAACATTATTAGAGAATCTCGGGGTTCAAATGGCTCTGAGCACTATGGGACTTAACATCGATGGTCATCAGTCCCCTAGAACTTAGAACTACTTAAACCTAACTAACCTAAGGACATCACACACGTCCATGTCCGAGGCAGGATTCGAACCTGCGACTATAGCAGCAGCGCCGTTGCGGACTGAAGCGCCTAGAACTGCTCGGCCACAGCGACGTTTTCCCAGCCTCCCACAGTGTAAAGGAGAAAATAATTTGGTTTCTTGGCAACAACAGTTCATCTGCTTCTAAGGGAGGAAATAAAAGATATCAAGGTGTTATGACACAAGGCAGTAGAAGCATGGCCACGAGAAAATTAGTGCAGAAACTGTGACTTCTGAAATCACTTCTTAGTAAATGATTTGAAAAATTGACATTCAAACTTTTTTGGTTATCAGTAACGCCTTGAGACACAAAATCTGTGTTAACATTTTCTCTTCAAATGGCCTCATTTTTGTTGTACTTACAGTTATTTTTATAATACTTTTGTTCAATGTTTCTTTTTCCGAGTGTGGAGTGTTTTTATTATCTCATGTAATATTTGATACATTTTGCAAGTAGATTATGTCCCTGTCAAGGGTTCAGAATGATGAATATATAAATAAAAAGTTCTCCTTCAGCCTTTATCCATATTTGATTTTTGTGATTTGCCATCACCTTGTTTCTTCCTTGTGCTTCATTTGCTTTCTTTAATTTCTTTCTCAGGGTTATAATATTTCTTATACGTATGGTGTATCTACATTTCATTTAATATTGCAGAGAGGGATAAAGTATTTATTCTTCCAGGAAGAACATTAGCTTGTACTCTATACTCTTTCCTAGTTCAGACTGAAATAGCTCATATACAAAATCTGGTGGTGCTTGACAGGTAGGCCAACGCTTTTTGAGGAATACTTCTGTTCAGACATGGTTAAATGTGAAGGTTGTTGTTGTTATTGTTGTTGTGGTCTTCAGACCTGAGTCTGGTTTGATGCAGCTCTCCATGCTACTCTATCCTGTGCAAGCTTCTTCATCTCCCAGCACTTACTGCAACCTACATCCTTCTGAATCTGCTTAGTGTATTTATCTCTTGGTCTCCCTCTACGATTTTTACCCTCCACGATGATCTCCAGTGCTAAATTTGTGATCCCTTGATGCCTCAGAACATGTCCTACCAACCGGTCCCTTCTTCTTGTCAAGTTGTGCCACAAACACCTCTTCTCCCCATTCTGTTCAATACCTCCTCATTAGTTATGTGATCTACCCACCTAATCTTCAGCATTCTTCTGTAGCATCACATTTCGAAAGCTTCTATTCTCTTCCAGTCCAAACTATTTATCGTCCACATTTCACTTCCATACATGGCTACACTCCATACAAATACTTTCAGAAACGACTTCCTGACACTTAAATCTATACTCAATGTTAACAAATTTCTCTTCTTCAGAAACGCTTTCCTTGCCATTGCCAGTCTACATTTTATATCCTCTCTACTTCGACCATCATCATTTATTTTGCTCCTCAAATAGCAAAACTCCTTTACTACTTTAAGTGTCTTATTTCCTAATCTAATTCTCTCAGCATCATCTGATTTAATTCAACTACATTCCATTATCCTCGTTTTGCTTCTGTTGGTGTTCATCTTATATCGTCTTTTCAAGACACTGTCCATTCCGTTCACCTGCTCTTCCAAGTCATTTGCTGCCTCTGACAGAATTACAGTGTCATCGGTATGTGAAGGTAATTTCATGGAAATGTCATGCACATTTTGTACTGTAACTGCTATTTGTAATTCTCTTCATACTCTAACAATTTATGTTGAAAACCATGAATATGTGAATGGAAATGCAGTCAACTGGGGTACATATTGTAGTTACAGTTACTCAGTGCTTTTGATAGTAAAAATATATACAAATTGACCTTTTGCTGTAATATTTTAATATTTAAACTGATAAAGGTACACTGCCATTCTCTCTAACGTAATTTTAGTTCAGTCTTAGACAACACATGATGTTACCTACATAGAATGCTCTTGGTAACTTTAAGCCATTCGAAAAGTAAATCAGTGGTTCATAAGAACCCTAAAAAATTGATCTAGTTCAGTAACGCAGGTTTACTTTGATATTTAAAGATATTTATATAGACCTGTTATTAACAGTTTTTAAGCTAAGGGGGTATAAATGTAAAAATAATAGATTCCTTCATGATATTTTTAAAAACACATTACAAATATGCTAAGATGTCCTTTCCCATTAAGTTGCTAAATAATAAAAAGGCACTTAGAGTAAATAAGGTCAAGGATGAAAAGGTGTTGAAGATCAAGAGGGAGTGTGATCAATATTATGACTGGTATAGAAGTACAGGTTCTCAAGTATTTAAAGACATGCTCACAGTGAAAAAGAAAAGATTAAGACAGGCCTTAAAGGAAGCTAGGTGTAAAAAAATGTAGATATAATACTAACATCTGAAAATAAGACACATGCAATGTGGAATATCATTAACAGTCAGTGCAACAGGAAAATGACTTCACAGGCTGAAAGCAGTAATCTGAATGCTGCACAGTTAAATACATTCTTCACTGAGAAGGTGCAAGAAATAATAAAGGTGATTGGCACTTCCAATATAGCCACTGACCATAAATACTACCTGAGAAAGACCACAAAGCCTGAAAGTACATTTTGCTTTAAACTGGTCAAGGTACAGGATGTTACTAATATACTGAGTAAAATGAAGAACAGTTTTAGTAATGACGTTTATGGTTTAAGTCCAGCCATGTTAAAGTGTGATTCAGTTCAACTGCCAGAATTGATAACACATGTAGTAAATACATGTATTTTGGAGGCTCAGTTCCCAAAGGCACTAAAGTTTGTTAAAGTCACTCCAATACATAAAAAAGGCAGCCTCTCAAGTTGTGATAATTTTAGGCCTGTTTCAATTGTGCCAATCTTGTCTAAAGTGATAGAAGCTATATTAAATAATCAAATAGTAAAATACTTTGAAGAAAGAAAAATCTTCACTGATAGTCAATTTGGATTTAGATCAGGGTTAGGAACTGTTAAATCTGCCATATCACTCTTAACACAGTGTGTGAAGCATCTAGAAAGCAAGCTAGTGGTTCAGAATAAACTCTTTGATTTATCAAAAGCTTTCGACACTGTGTCTCGTGAAATCTTGTTGAACAAACTGCAATTCTATGGCTAGGAAGTGCTCTGGAATTGATAAAATCTTATCTAAGTAATAGACTGCAGTAGGTGGTTTTTAATGGTGCAGAATCAGGTTACTTACCTGTGGGCATGGGTATCCCACAATGTTCTGTACTTGGCCCAATTCTATTTATTATTTATATAAATGACTTACCATGTAACATAGTTGGGCCGGCCACTAGGACTTACTTATTTGCAGATGATCTTGCAGTCTGCATAACTGCAGAAACAGCACAGAAGGTGAAATATGAAGCAGACCAGTGCACTGTCAAAATTGAAAATTGGTGTAAAGCTAATTCCCTTTGTATCAACCGAAAAAAATACAAGACCTGTATGTATTGTGGAATAATAACACTGAACTTGACCAGAGCTCAAATGCTGTTAATTTCCTTGGAATCTCAGTTGATTCAAAATTATCCTGGAGTAGCCATATAGAAAAAGTGGGAGGCAGCATTAGCAAAGGAATATTTGCTCTAAGGAAGCTGCGTCTTTGTCTACACGTGCCCGTACTTAAAGTGGTTTATTTTGCTTTAATACACAGTCACATTTCCTATGTTACAATACTGTGGGGACATCAAAGCAAGGCAGCTAACGTCTTTAAACTACAAAAGAAGGCAATAAGACTGATATGTAGCTTGGCACCCAGAGCTCACTGTAGGCCAAGCTTTACAAAATTACAGATTATGACCCTGCTGTCAACATTTATACTACAGTGTGTAATGCATATTAACGAAAACTATCCGAGTTATCAACAGTATGACATGCGACATAATTATAACACAAGAAACAAGCAGGACCTACTTTCTTTCCGATGTAACTATAAAAAAAACACAAAAGTGCTTCTTATACAAGTCCATAAAATTATTTAATGCCATACCCCAACATATCAAGGATCTTCCAATTCAACAATACAAAAAAAAGTGAAAGAATTTCTTCTTCAGCTCAGCATTTATGAAACTGATGAATTTTTAAGGGAGGCAAAGAATATGGTATGACTACACTTTGTGATCAGTTT
The DNA here is from genome assembly GCF_021461385.2 of Schistocerca piceifrons. Lineage (NCBI taxonomy): Eukaryota > Metazoa > Arthropoda > Insecta > Orthoptera > Acrididae > Schistocerca > Schistocerca piceifrons. Next base: position 4,098,331 of record NC_060148.1, read on the forward strand.
TTATATGCTTCTGTATATGAGTAACTCTGTAATTGGCTAAATTTACTATGCAATATCAATTTGTACCAGAAGTTTCTCTGTTTTGTATTTGTGTGAAGGTACCATAATTATTTGTGTAATATTTATATTGTGTAATATTTTTCTCGTTTTTGTAATTATTTGTGTAACATTTATACTGTGTAATATTGACTTACGTAAAGCCTCAGATGATCTCCAAGGTCTCTATAACAATAAACTATCAATCAACCAATCAATTAATTAATAGTGCACACATTGTCTTCAAAGTATGACAACACTTTCAGTAATACCATATAGTAAATACATTCCCTCGAACATTTTCAAATCTTGAGCGTAGATGTTCACTGCTGTTATGGGCCGTGCCTCTTTCTGTTAACAAGTAATGGGGAAGATTCATCTTTTGTATTAATACACTTCACAGTAGAAAACTCCGTGTTAGCTTTCAAGCCAAAACCTATTTCTTTTTTCCTTTCTTGGTCCTGCAATTGCAATTTATTTTAAACGAGATGTACTTGCCTTATATACCTCCTGCAGTGACTTCTCTAGCATATGATTTACCTTCATACAGTTTAATGACATATTTATTTGAAAGCCATATTCAAAAATTAATGTAAATTTGGTGACAAATCCATTAGCAAACCTAGAACCATGTTCTCTTATTGGTAGTGACAGAAATGATGTTTATAATTCCTTGTTTTTGGATTTATCTTGATCGCAATGGAAAGGTTGCAGGAACTCGACTTAACCATTCAGTTAATTTTATTCATTTCTGACACTTTGTCTTTTTTTTTACAGTTCTGTTACTTAGTTTCCAATCCATTTAAATGGCAAAAAAAAGTCAGAAGAGCTAAGAGGATGAGAAATCTTAGAGATAAAACTGCCACTGTTACCACATAAAACGAAAAATAGTGAGTGGTACAGTACAAAATTATCATGACTGTTAAGAACTTTGACCTGATTGACTGTGCACAGAAGTTTAGATTTATACTTAGGATGCTCACAATAATAAATTCTGCTTTGTTCCACACAATATTTTAACACATTTTAAACATATTGAGTGATCTTGTACTTCCGTAATCATTCTCCTAATGCCATAGCAGAATTTGCAGAAAAAGTTTTATGGGATAGACTTGACAAAAAATATAAAGCATGCCTAATCGTATAGGGAAGTTTATCAGTTCTGTTTACTAAGATACCGCGCATATATATTTACTGCAATACTTTATTTCGTATAACAAAGGAGGCATTGGGCGAATTTTCGTAGTATCGAGCTCTTGTTTCATGGTCATGTATTAGGCTGTTTGTGTTGTACATGTTAAGATTTTTCTTAATGAACATTATGTTCTGAAAGATATACTCACAAGAAACAGTTAGAATTCCTAGCTTTCTAAATAATTCTAGACAGTGGGCCCTGTTGTTGCTATTTGTTATTATCCTTATGGCTCTTTTTTGTACTTTGAACACAGTTTGTATGTTACTGGCACTTGTTCCCCAAAACATGATCCCATAGCTGAGGACTGAGTGTAGATATCCGTAATATGTTATTTTAAGACAGGTATTATTGCATACCGGTGCAAGGATTCTAAGAGCATAGCATGCTGTGGATAATTTCTTTGCCAAAATGTTGACATGGTTTGTCCATTTCAGTTGGCTGTCTACATTCATCCCTAAGAATTTGGTACTTGTTACACATTCTAATTCATTATTATTAACTTTTATTCTAGTGGCATTGTGTTTTTTGTTCAATTGGAAGTTAATATAGTTAGTTTTCTTTACATTTAGGGTTACTTTATTTTTTAATGACCAGTTGTGGACATCATTGAGAGCCTCGTTTGCTCTTTCTGACAGTTGTGTTGGATTTTCACCTGTTATTACTATGTTGCTATCATCAGCAAAAAGTATTTTTTCGCCATGTCTGATACTTTGTGGGAAGTCGTTAATGTATATAAGAAACAATATTGGGCCTAATACACTTCCCTGTGGGACGCCTCTTGTCCTGCTGACTATTGGATAGGACCAATTTAATGCCAATTACGAAAAAAGGTGTCCAAACTCTATACTGCTTCAAGAACTGCGAAATCTCCTTTCGCTATTAATAAAGGAGAACACGTGAAAAATTATGTTTCATGCTAGCCGCAACAAATGCTGTTTGACTCATCTACTCTAATTTGTTCAGATTCTTTGTTGCAAAACATCCGACATATTCCGTATGAAGCAACTTATCAGTTTCAGCAGCGCATTAGACGGTTGAGTGTACTTCTTTAATAGACACGGTAAATGTACAGCGGAAGTCAATGCATTATCAGCTCGCAGTGGGCCGAAATTGCGAACTTTGGCTGTACTCTACCTATACAGAGATTTATTCTCTGCAGCTCTCGCCTGCCATCTGTCGGTGGCAATCCATTCTACTCGAGTCCGGCTAGTCTCCATTGCAGGCAGCTGCTGCTCTCTCGCGTCACTCCACTACACTACGTGCAGCTGCCGAGTTAGAATCACCGTCTTCTGCCGGGCTGGATTTCCAAAGCTGAGCGCAACGAACAAACTGAGGCCGTAGGCGAAAGAAAGGGTACGAAAGCTGATATTCTTGGCATTTCAGCGGAATTTTGCGTCATAATTCGATAGTTCCACTGGATGAGACGCAACGCGGGAAGAATTTTTGCGTGAAGCCCCCTGCTTTGGCTGACGGCATCGTGCTGTTTACATCTAGTCCACCTAAGCCTGGAGGATAGTCGAGGTAAGGATCTAAAATAGCAAGATTGAAAGTATGCTTGAAATTCGATACAAAAATCTAAACTAGATGCAACAAGGCGAAAGACGCAATTCGCGGCTGTGATGCAGATGTGTTGCAACAAGGATATGTATTACATCTCTCCACAATTCACACTGTGCACATAACCTACTGGCCACTGCAGATAGCAAATATATTTCTTTTAAGCACTTCCTAGGCTCGAACTAACATATTCGAACCATTCAAAAATTACTTATTACTTGTTCTACATAAATTGGTGCCACACTTCCAACACTGGAACGTTACCATATGTAAGGAGCACCTTCCCACAAAACTTTATGGGTATGAAGTACATCCTTTACAGATAATTAAAAGAAGTGGGCATTTATTGCTATTCTGTTCCAAAATTAGAAATAACTAAATGATATACCAGCGATAATGTATGTTACTTCCAATATTTTCCTGCTAAACTTGTCAATGTGAAGTAAAATAAGCAGCGTTTGAACACTGCGGTGTTGCTCGGTGTCGCCAATAGATGTCAGTTCAAGACGCTGCAACAATTTTTTTTTTCTTTATTGTTATTTTGAAACCTATATTTCAGGCAGGTCTGCAGCAGCATACAACGCCGCTCTTTGGCCGCAGGGAAACACAAATACACAAATGAAGACTTGTAGAGAAAAAACATGGTGGACACATAAACGGAGACAAACACTTTTTAAAATACAAGGTGCCGTTCACGGGCGTAGAGTCCAAGATAAAATTGTTCAGACACTTGGACACAGGCAGAGACGAAAATTGTCACACGTGAACGTAGGTGCACAAAGCGAATAACACTGAACCACTTAAGCACAAAACGACGGCACACACAGAACACGAGGCGTTGATCTCTGGCGCGCGAATGTTCACTAACCGTGTACGAGTCCGGGGACCTGTCAAGAGAGGAGGAGGAGGGGGGGGGGGGTTATGAAAGGGAGAGGGGAGAGCAGATACCATGGGCAGGGGAGATAGGGGGGAGGGAGGAAGGGGGAGGGGAAGCCCGTGGGAAGAAGGGTGGAGGGAGGGGACGGGGGAAAAGGAAAGAGAAGGGAGGGAGTGTGCCTAAAGGAAAGGACACAGGAAGAGGGGGGGGAGGATCAAAATTGATAGGAGGGGTAGATGGAGGGAAGGAGGACATCATCAGGGAGGGGGAGCTGGCGGAAGCCACCTTGGGAGAGGGTGAGGAGGGTGGAGCGATGGAGACCGGGTGGGACGTGGGAATACAGGCGCGGCAGCGGGCGAGACAAGCGGGTTTATGAACAAATTGTAAATAGCCTTTCGCTCCCTATATTTTACCCCTGCACCTTTAGAATTTGAAAGAGAGTATTCCAGTCAACATTGTCAAAAGCTTTCTCTAAATTTACAAATGCTAGAAACGTAGGTTTGCCTTTCCTTAATCTTTCTTCTAAGATAAGTCGTAGGATCAGTATTGCCTCACGTGTCCCAACATTTCTACTGAATCCAAACTGATCTTCCCCGAGGTCAGCTTCTACCAGTTTTTCCATTCGTCTGTAAAGAATTCGCGTTAGTATTTAGCAGCTGTGACTTATTAAACTGATAGTTCGTTAATTTTCACATCTGTCAACACCTGCTTTCTTTGGGATTGGAATTATTATATTGTTCTTGAAGTCTGAGGGTATTTTGCCTGTCTCATACATCTTGCTCACCAGATGGTAGAGTTTTGTCAGGACTGGCTCTCCCAAGGCTGTCAGTAGTTCTAATGAAATGTTGTCTACTCCCGGGCCCTTGTTTCGACTCAGTTCTTTCAGTGCTCTGTCAAACTCTTCACGCAGTATCGTATCTCCCATTTCATCTTCATCTACATCCTCTTCCATTTCCATAATACTGTCCTCAAGAACATCACCCCTGTATAGACCCTCTATATACTCCTTCCACCTTTCTGCCTTCCCTTCTTTGCTTAGAACTGAGTTTCCATCTGAGCTCCTGATATTCGTGCAAGTGGCTCTCTTTTCTCCAAAGGTCTCTTTAATTTTTCTGTAGGCAGTATCTATCTTACCCCTAGTGAGATAAGTCTCTACATCCTTACATTTGTCCTCTAGCCATCCCTGCTTAGCCATTTTGCACTTCCTGTTGATCTCATTTTTGAGACGTTTGTATTCCTTTTTGCGTGCTTCATTTAGTGCGTTCTTATATTTTCTCCTTTCATCAATTAAATTCAATATTTCTTAAGTTACCCAAAGATTTTTACTAGCCCTTGTCTTTTTACCTACTTGATCCTCTGCTGCCTTCACTATTTCATCCCTCAAAGCTACCCATTCTTCTTCTACTGTATTTCTTTCCCCCATTCCTGTCAATTGTTTCCTTATGCTCTCCCTGAAACTCTGTACAACCTCTGGTTCTTTCAGTTTATGCAGGTCCCATGTCCTTAAATTTCCACCTTTTTGAAGTTTCTTGTTTTAATCTATTGTTCATAACCAATAGATTGTGGTCAGGGTCCAGAGTAGCTTACCCACACTCTTTTTTTTTTTTATTCATTATTAAACCTACTCCTGCATAACCCCTATTTGATTTTGTATTTATAACCCTGTATTCACCTGCCCAAAAGTCTTGTTCCTCCTGCCACTGAACTTCACTAATTCCCACTGTCTAACTTTAACCTATCCATTTCCCTTTTTAAATTTTCTACCTACCTGCCCAATTAAGGGATCTGACATTCCACGCTCCGATCTGTAGAACGCCAGTTTTCTTTCTCCTGATAACGACGTCCTACTGAGTAGTCCCCGCCCGGAGACCCGAATGGGGGACTATTTTACCTCCGGAATATTTTACCCAAGAGGATGCCATCATCATTTGATCATACAGTAAAGCTGCATGCCCTCGGGAAAAATTACGGCTGTAGTTTCCCCTTGCTTTCACAGTACCAGCACAGCAAGGCCGTTTTGGTTAGTGTTACAAGGCCAGATGAGTCAATCATCCAGACTGTTGCCCCTGTAACTACTGAAAAGGAACCACACATTTGTCTGGCCTCTCAACAGATACCCCCCCATTGTGGTTGCACCTATGGTAGGGGTATCTGTATCGTTGAGGCAAACCAGAAGACGGACATAGGATACTTTTTATCCCGTTCGACTGCTATAAAACGTGGTATAACAAAAGCGGACCTGGCATGGAATAACAAAACGCAAGTGACAGCTAAACGTCTATGGTTAAGTATCAGTATATATCATTAATTAAAAATTTAAAGAAATAATTTGTATTTTCTTTGAATTATCATTAACAATGCTGCAACCGAGATGATCGAGTATTTCTCGACAAAGCCGTAATGCAGGAAGGATACAAAACATTGCAAATGAAAGGACTGAAGAAGAACAACAAATTGCCCGTGGAGAGTGTCGCGTTAGTACGGCTCGACTTGGTGCTTCTCAATCACGAGAGCAAAGTGAGGCAGCCCGTGAAACGGCTCGGTTGGCAATGCGCAAAATCGTCGAGCGAACAACAGAGATCAACATGCAGATAATTTTCGACGCACAAGAAGAGATTTATCACGTGATGATTTGAATCGAGCAGCATTTAGGTACGATTGCAGCACTGATTACTGCTTGTATCCTTGCATTTGCATTGGGCCGATGGACGTTGTGGTTTAAATCTGGGATATCCATGTTTTTCACACAGTCAGTTATATGTGGCATGTTCACGGGTCGGAAGATCATCTGCGTTGTATGTTTTTGCGCCAGATAATAAAACAAAAAATGTCGGGTGTCACAAGGTACCTAATTCAAGAGTGGAAGCTATGCACCAAAAAACAAAGAATAAAGTATCAGTAAAATACTTAATTTTTTATATGTATTTCCTAATAAAAAATTGAACTTAACATCCAAAATCTGATTATTTATTGGCTTTAAGGTGGAACAGAGTTCGCTGAGTCAGCTAGTTGTGGTATATTTGGAGAATGTATAGTTGACCTAATAGATCACAATGGAATGAATATTTATCTACAAATCGTGTATTGAGGTATAACTTGAGCATGATTTGCTCAGGTGTCTCGAGAGAAAAATGAAAACTTTGTCACGTCTCCTCAGTAGAACTTGACAGTACCTCCGCACAGGTGTATTTTCATTATTATTTAAGATTAATCATCATCTGTCATAGCAACGAGTTTTTGGGGGGAGGGTTGCACGAAGGACAAGACTGATAAGGAGTACGATGACACACTGCCGTAATTGGTAGTGTTACTGTGACTTTTAGATGGTGTGCTTTCTTGTACGCTACCCGACACGCTGGTGAAATTTAGAGAGCACTTTGTATCAGAGGAGTGGTTGCCAAATCTGTATATATGTGCGGTTTATCCTTCCTGTGCCAGGTCTAATGTGGTACACCACCCTCTGGCGTTTCTTAGAGTTCTAAAAGTGTCAAGTAATTCTGTGTAACCTCACAATCTCCTTCCCCGTCCTGGAGCAAACTTTCAAACCTTAATACACATTTCTCACTGATCGTGTGGGTTTATAGCATTCAATTGGTGTAGCTGACGATTTTGCCATTATCTACTGTGATGATAAATTTATGTGGAAAATAACTAATCTCTATGACGTTTCTAGCATAGAGAAAGCTTTTGACAATGTTGACTGGAATACTCTCTATCAAATTCTGAAGGTGGCAGGGGTAAAATACAGGGAGCGAAAGGTTATTTACAATTTGTACAGAAACCAGATGGCAGTTATAAGAGTCGAGGGGTATGAAAGGGAAGCAGTGGTTGTAGCCTCTCCCCGATTTTATTCAATCTGTACATTGAGCTAGCAGTAAAGGAAACAAAAGAAAAATTCGGAGTACGTATTAAAATCCATGGAGAAGAAATAAAAACTTTGAGGTTCGCTGATGACATTGTAATTCTGTCAGAGACAGCAAAGGACCTGGAAGAGCAGTTGAACGGAATGCACAGTGTCTTGAAAGGAGGATGTAAGATGAACATCAACAAAAGCAAAACGAGGATAATGGAATGTAGTCGAATTAAGTCGGGTGATGCTGAGGGAGTTAGATTAGGAAATGAGACACTTAAAGTAGTAAAGGAGGTTTGCTACTTGGGGAGCAAAATAACTGATGATGGTCGAAGTAGAGAGGATATAAAATGTAGAATGGCAATGGCAAGGAAAGCGTTTCCGAAGAAGAGAAATTTGTTAACATGGAGTATAGATATAAATGTCAGGAAATCGTTTCTGAAAGTATTTGTATGGAGTGTAACCATCTATGGAAGTGAAACGTGGACAATAAATAGCTTAGACAAGAAGAGAATAGAAGCTTTCGAAATGTGGTGCTACAGAAGAATGCTGAAGATTAGATGGATAGATCACATAACTAATGAGGAGGTATTGGACAGAATTGGGGAGAAGAGGAGTTTGTGGCACAACTTGACTAGAAGAAGGGATCGGTTGGTAGGACATGTTCTAAGACATGGAGGGATCACCAATTTAGTACTGGAGGGCAGCGTGGAGGGTAAAAATCATAGACGGAGACCGAGAGATGAATACACTAAGGAGATTCAGAAGGATATAGGTTGCAGCAGGTACTGGGAGACGAAGAAGCTTGCACAGGATAGAGTAGCATGGAGAGCTGCATCAAACCAGTGTCAGGACTGAAGACCGCAAAAACAAAAACAACTACAGCAACATGTTTGCCAGTGCCGCAAAGGAGCGTGCCACGAGGAAGGAGATGCACGAAGCTGCCGAGTACGGAAATGTGGCGGAACTGGTTGACATCCTGGTGCAGGGAATGGACGTCAACAGACAGTGTGAAAACGGCAACACCGCACTTCACTGGATGGCAAAGGGTGGCGACGTCTGGACCGTAACTTCCTCCTGGAGTCGTGTGGCGACGTCAGTGCGCGGAACAACTGGCAACGTAGCGGCAGGGCACGGCAGACGGGAGTCCTGCCGTTTTACGGTGTGGACAAGGCCGCGTGGGACGGCAGCGGGCAGACGGGCCTGCAGATTGCCGCCACGTGTGGTGAAGCGGCTGTCGTGAACCTGCTGTTGCGGCTGGGGGCGGAACGGTGTGCTGCTGCCTACGGTAGGACGTCTCTCGAACTTGCCCTGGCATATAATAGGAGGGCAGTCGTAGACATACTGAGCAGGATTAGTCCCGTGTAACACGGACCTGTCCTACCATTTGGAGACTGAAGCAAGTAAAATCTTGGTTTACTGTTGTAATGTAACGGACTACTGAAACTACCGATACCACCTGCTGGCGAGGTGTGCGGTGCCGTCAATCGACTTGAAGGAGAAAGTGAACTTTAACCGCGTAAACATAAAGTGAAATATTATTATTTTGTTACAAAACTGTTAAAACACTTTTCATTTTTCATACTGTGTTTTTCATATATGTATATGTGCAGTGTGTAAAATATCGAAATATATAACCGAGGTTGGCAGTACTACACAGTTTGTAAGTACTGTGAACAGGAGCCGGTGGTTGGCGGGTGTAGAGATAATGGGCAGTTGGTGCGGAGACATGTTGTAATACACGTGCTTTGAGATGGTCAATGACAGAGGGAACGAAATGATGTATTGGAAAAGCTGTAACATTGAAAATTATTGAATATCGTCGTGATCAGCATTTAGAAAATAAAAGTTGGAAGTTTAACTATGTGTCAGTTCTTACGTAGCAGAATACACACCCTGGACCTCAAATTGATTTGACAAACAGCGGATGGCGAGATTCGTCACTGGACGACGACGTGCAACAGTGACCAATAAAGGTAACAAAGTTATATTACTCTAAGTTCAAATTGTGATGATACCTATCTTTGTCCATGACTTCAACCCTGTATGTACTCTGTTAGAGTCAACAGCGTGACGGGGACTTGTGGTCGACTAGGCACGCCAGAGAGACCACACAGGTTTAAAATGATAATTTATAGCTTAATATACTACTACTGATAATAATTAATATTTGTCCCACGGTGAAAGAGGTGCATTACACTGTGAAACATGCGTCATTGGATTATTCAAATATTTACCTGCTCTTCCTCCGCAGGCAGTAGATAAAATGTTTGACTGGTGCAGGACTGCAGAGCGTTATTGAAACTGCTCCAGCGTAGCAGTCATTAACATTAGATCTTCACCATGTTCCAAATACACATCATTTTCAATAAACTTCCAGTGTGGTATACTCTGAAGCCAGTTTCAAGACTCTTTATCCACATACTCTTCCCACAAGTGTCCAGCACTTGTGTTAACACAGCCCGATATTTGTGTGTGCATTTTCATGTCGGCACACACATCCCTATTCTTAGGTGGCGAATTACTGTTGCCCATCAGCTTATACCGGTGCGAGAGACAGCTGGTGAGTACGTGGTCAGGTTACCACCAGTGAAGCAGCGTGCACCAGAGTGCGTACTCCACTTACCAGTTAGCGATGTTAACTGATTTCCTGTAAGGAGAAATCTTGTTTGGTAAATCTGTGAGAAGGTATTAACCAGTCTGGGTCTTGCAGATGAAGCAGTGACAGATATTCCTGGTGAAAGCAAAAGCTTCCTTTCAAACTGTTCAAAAAATTTTAGCAATGGTAAATAAAGTTTTATGCTGTGCAGCATGGAACAAAACAGCTGAAAAAATTATTGGTCTTGGATTTGTCACAAAAAGGAAAGTGACTTGCCTCGCATATAGTTTGTTGTGAAGGGAGACTAACTACATATCACACACTAAGTTTCACTTTACAATTTCATTTGATCGAGTTCCAAATTGACCAGAAACAACTTGCACGATTGTCTGATTTACAGGTGGCCTAAAGGAAAACATATTTTACAATCTGTGTAAGGTTCAAATGGCTCTGAGCACTATGGGGTCGTCAGTTCCCTAGAACTTAGAACTACTTAAACCTAACTAACCTAAGGACATCACACACACATCCATGCCCGAGGCACGATTCCAACCTGTCACGCGGTTCCAGACTGAAGCGCCTAGAACCGCATGGCCGTACTGGCCGGCTCTGTGTAAGGTTCAGAACTAGTTGTAGAGATTGAATGTGAAGCCACTTGGCAACGTTGCGTGTAACTGTTTGTATTTGTGAACACCGTGACTATTAATCCGACGGTTAGTGACGAGGATATAGGTACCCGTACTTTTGCCAACACTTTCTTACGAGATATGGAGTTGCTGCAAACTTCAGCATATGGGACACTAATCTACTGAAATTACACCAGTTTACTGACAATGTCCAAGGCTGCCTGGTTTGTTGATCTAATTTTGTAACAGTAAATGTAAATACGGCTGACAAAGCATACTGTCGTGGGATATTGTGACTGTTGCTGGAAGGTTAATCAACAGACTGGACATAACACATTCTTCAATTGATCATTATATTCGATATCGAGAGATGAGTAATGGCCAACCACAAACAGTTCAGTTACTGGAAGTTACAGACGTCATGAAAATTACTCTCAAACACCGGACAGAAATAATTGTGAAATGTGAATCAGTTTGCCAACTTGCTTAACATACTAAATACATTTTGACAACTAACATAATGAAGATAACATGCCAAATTCCAGAGCTGTTATGACGATACGATTGTATGACTGAAAATCGTAGTGCAGAAATCAATGTTGGATTGCTCATAAGGTTCTGACACGAGCAGGACCTGGCGCTCTAGCAAATCTTCGAAGTGAGTGAATATGAATGTTTAAATTTTTCTGTGAACTGCAGACACTGCAGCATCACATTACACACTCGAAGACATCCTTGATGTCACTGAATCTGACAGGTCTATCGAAGTAAGGACGATATGAATTGAATGCAATTTTAACACTAATGCAAAACATCTCTTAAATGTGTGTAAGTAGAAAGATGAGTCATCTCACAATCCTCATAATAGTGGGTGATAAGTCAGTATAAAGTAGAAAACTTAATAAATTGTGGAATAATGTAGATAGAGAGGTAAAAATTGACTCACATGCTTGGAATGACATGGGGTTTTATTAAATAAAAAATATAAAATCAAAGGTCACAAAATGTCCGAGAGATGGCACTGGACAGCAAATCTGCTACCGTGACGGGTGAGAGGTATGCCGATATGTTACAGAGTCGCATCATCCCCAGCCTGGCTGATAAACACCTGCTGGAATGTACGATGTTTATGCAGGATGGCGCTCCACCTCATACTGCTAGACGCGTGAAAGATCTCTTGCGTGCGTCGTTTGGTGATGATCGCGTGCTCAGCCGCCACTTTCGTCACGCTCGGCCTCCCAGGTCCCCAGACATCAGTCCGTATGACTATTGGCTTTGGGGTTACCTGAAGTCGCAAGTGTATCGTGTTCGACTGACATCTCTAGGGACGCTGAAAGACAACATCTGACGCCAATGCCTCACCGTAACTCCGGACATGCTTTACAGTGCTGTCCACAACATTATACCTCGACTACAGCTATTGTTGAGGAATGATGGTGGACATATTGAGCATTTCCTGTAAAGATCATCTTTGCTTTGTCTTACTTTGTTATATGCTAATTATTGCTATTCTGATCAGACGAAGAGCCATCTGTTGGACATTTTTTGAACTTTTGTATTTTTTTGGTTCTAATAAAACCCCATGTCATTCCAAGCACATGTGTCAATTTATGCCTCTATCTACATTATTCCGTGATTTATTCAGTTTTCAAATTTATACTGACTTTTTGATCACCCGGTACTTTTATCAGATAAGTACATAAGCTCATACATTAGTTGAATAGTAAACTATTAAGAGCAGATGAAATGCTATTTAGCACTTATAACAGGTTTGCCACAAGTTCTGGAAATCAGGAATTTCAAATGTGTCGGGGGGGATAGACCTCTCACCTCTGTCTCAGTAGATGAATGGTTTGTTTAGTGGGATGGCATGCCTCTTCCATACCCCCTCACTCTTTCTGCTTCTCCCCTTCCTCCCCCCTCCTACCCCTTCCTTCAGGAGGCAGTCAGTGCTGCCAGCCTAGCAGCTGCTAACGAGAGGCAGGCAGGCGTGAGCAGTGGTTCGTTCGGATCCGATTCTCGGGGACTGTCGACACGGCGGCCGGAGGTGGTGGTCACATGTGCGCGTGAGTTCTCCGAGTGATTGTGTGTGCGCTCTCGTTTCCTGACGAGGAATATACGGCCGGAAATTTAGTTGAGAGTGTGCGGTTGTCCTTACTGCGTGCCTGCCTGCACCTCGGTGATTATCTCCGCAGTGAGTTGCTACCTGTCCCCACCAGTACCGACTCTCAGAGTCTTTGCGCACGCTATCTGTTGCACGGACTGGTCACTGCGGTCTCATTTCGTCGACACGGTGTCCGAGTGAATAGCTGGCCCGACCAGTGGACTTCCGGGACGGGCCAAAAGCGCGGGCCATACGTGCCGGTCATCTCTCACGGATCAGGCCAGCCGATACGAAGCGTGTCATTTCCCACCGACGTGCGAGCGCTGGCCGTCGGATCTAGTCTCGCCGACGTAGCCACGGGTCCGGGTGTGGTGCAGTGGGGCAGATTTTTGTGGTTCATACGTGGACCTAGGACTGGGGCTCCTCGGTGGGTGAGAGGCCCCACACGATGGATTTCGACCGTCTCACAGCAAGCACACTGTACGGTGCAGTGTTTTATAGCCTTTTTTTAATTCTAATATATTTTGCCACCACGGAAGTAGTTTAATGTATTAGAAAGTATGAACGATGAGAAAATTGCGGCAGTCGCTGGCGGTTTGTATGCTATGTAGTCGAGTATCTCGAAGAAAGATTACACGATACCTATAAAGTAAGACATGACACTGTGGTGATAACTGATGATAACAAATATAGTACAACCGACATCTTTTCGGCGAGCACCCTGTACTGTTGGTTTAACAACTCTTCCCCACTTTACCCTTCGTTCTAAAAGCCTACATCTTTCTGAGATTATTTTTGAAATCAGTGAAGGTATTTTAACTCTTGTCATGCGACTCGAAGGAAATGTGTATTTTTGTTGCCAAATGTTTTATTGAAATAAAATAAATGGTCTTAATGAAACACACATACCATTTGGGTTGCTTTCTCCATCTGAAAACAGTTCATTGCAAAAGATGTTGATGTTAGTACTTAAGATTTTTGCTCAGACAGGAGAGAAATACAGAACTGCTTACTTTTTTCTCAATTTATGTCTTTAGTTACCCTTGAGATCTCAGAATACGTCAGGGAAAAACACAACAACTTCTCTAGAAATCAGGAAATTTCACTTCGGAAAAGTTGTGGCAACCCTGTATAAAGACTTCGTTGTTCACATTAATCAACATGTATATGAATCACTGTGAGTGTAATCACTTAGTACTAGCCTTGAAATGACTTAATAAACTGCAATCCACTAAGTATCACTCACATATGGATCATGACGATAAGATCAGAACAATTACTGTGTGCACAAAGGCGCTGAATCATTCTTCCTGCACTCCATGCATCAATGGAGTGAAGAAACCCAATAACTGGTACATTCGGATGTACCCTCTGCAATGCACCTCATGGTGGTTTGCCAAGTATATATGTAGGTGTAGAATTAAATGAAAGAATGTAGAAAGTGTAAATGTAAGTAAAATCAAATTATCTGAAGGTATTAATTTGCACAACTTTTGCACAGTGGACACCCATCTTTTTACTACATTTCACACAAATTGTCTGACCTCGGTTGGTGCATTTATATGCCAATTTCCTTTCCTATTATGCTCAGTACCTCATACACTTACTCTTTTCCATTCTGTCAGTTGGTATACATACGTGTCTTTGGATGATTCCTCTATATTTGAGATTTGGATGGCATCTGTACCAAAATTCAACTTTTCCTTGTAGTCCAAGCATTCCTCCTTTGAAAATGTTGTGTTGTGTTTTTTCTCGCTCTTACAAAACAGTTCTGAATGTTTTCACTTCAAATTATTTTTGCTACGAAAGATTGTCCCTGCTAAGAGTAATTATCTGTGGAACTGGTCCTATCAGAATGAAATTATCACTCTCTGCAGTGGAGAAACTTCGTGTCAGATTGTGTGTGTGCCAGACCGAGACTCGAACTAGAGACCTTTGCCTTTACGTCTGCCAGTACCTCGTCTCCTGTCTTCCAAACTTCACAGAAGCTCTCTCGAGACAAATGCAAGAGTAGTACTCCTGAATCCAGCCAACTGACAAACTGGCTCTGCCGGAAGTTGGGAAGGTAGGAGACGAGATGCTGGCGGAAGTAAATCTGTGAGGAGCACAGGTCACGAGTTGTCAGTTAGCTCAGTCAGTACAGCCCTTTACCACAGAAAGCAAAGGTCGATCGATTGATTTCAATCAATCAATCAGTCGGCCTTAATTACCTCTGGCTTGAGATGCATTTACTAATTTGATACATCTATATTGTCAATACAGGTACCGGTACCTTTACAATGTGGCCTTGTTATTTCAGTGGTTGTAATATAAAGACCAAAAGAATTTAATAAATTATTTACATATGAGTTATAGATAGTGGACAACTGAAAATTCAAATTGAAATCTCCACAGATTAGTATCCCACACTTATACTTACAGACTGTCTCACATAAAGACACTAACTTGTTAACAAAATCATCTGTTGAATTGCCTCCAGTCTTAGTTGAGTTCAAAGCTACAACTATTAAATTTAAATCTGTTAACCTAACAGCTGCAATTTCACATAACATTCTAGAGAGAATGCTTTAACTTTTGTTATTGGTTCATATTTAATCCCTTTTTTTAGAAATATAACACACCCACCATGATTTTTATTAGCTCTACAATATTTGTCATCTAGGGTGTATAGATCTATTTCATCACGCTTTAACCAGTGTTCTACAAGACAGACTACATCAAAGTGATAAGTCTCTATGACATCTTCCACTACTTCCAACTTGTTAGATAAACACTGTACATTCCAGTGAATGGCATTAAAATTGTCTGATCTGTGCCAGAGTCTGTTTACCTTGAGATCTTCCTCCCCCTTCGGCCTACCACTAAAAAAATCATTTACATGGGAGGAAAGCACTGTTTTCCGTTTACTCACTCTGTTAGTATTTGGTCTTGTTACTGGGATTAGTGATGATCTGTTGCTGGTGGTGGTGGTGGTGGTGGTGGTGGCAGTGGTTCTGCCATGACTGATGGTGGATTGTCAGCTAATGTTGTGACTATGCCTACTGTTGCTGTTGATGAGGACTGTCTTGCTTCAGTCGACGCTGGTTTTTCTGCCACTGGTGACGGCTGTGCTGAATCAGCTGATGATGGTGGTTTTGTTTCTGATATTGACAGTGGTCCCGAGTTAGCACTGGGCCTACACCCTGTGTTAATCTGCCAGGAAGTTTCAGGTCACAACAGCCCCTTTTACCAATAAACCATTTTCTTTGCTAGTATCCCTGTGTTTCGTGGTGACCATCAGCTGCCACAAAATCGGAATTGTCAAAAATGTCATCATTCCAGTGTTCCACTTCACCTATATCGTAACTGATTTGCACCTGAGCTTCAAAATTTGGATAAACTGAAGAAGTCTTATTTGTCTTAGAAAGCCACTTCATGCTCTAGCCAAAAATAAGTTTCTTGCACATAACACAATGCTATAAAATAAGAAAATCCAAAAGAAAACAACTGAAAGCAAAATGTTAATAGGCACAATATTTCACACTGCCTTCCGAGCAATATACTTTATCACTAAAATTACAAAGTCGAGCTAATTGTTGAATGTTACTTTACATATAGTACACATTAAAATGAAGACACTGAAAGATTTTCGCTTCTCGCAGAGCAAAGACAGTCGATGTTCGCAACGAGTGACGGGTACGAGAGACCGATGTATCGGTTTGAGGGTCAAGCCAGCTTCGTGTGTAAGAGGAGGAGACTGGTCCTGGGAGCACGGTGTACAGGTTAGAAAAGGAACTGCAGTGTCGTATTTGTAGCCAGTGCTGGCAGTTGTCAAAGCAGAGATACAGCGGGCACGACGTGCCGTCGAGATGTGAAATACGGTGGCACTGGGTAGCAGTTTCTTCACTTGCCAGACTGGCAGGGCAGGTGTGTCCATTTCCTAATGGGAGAATCTGTGCAATTGAGTCTTTTGGGGAAACAATTTTTTTCCCTCACGGACTTTACTGACGAATGCAGAAGCTGGTGGAAGCCAACCTCGGGGAAGATCAGTTTGGATTCCGTAGAAATGTTGGAACACGTGAGGCAATACTGACCTTACGACTTGTCTTAGGAGAAAAATTAAGGAAAGGCAAACCTACGTTTCTAGCATTTGTAAACTTGGAGAAAGCTTTTGATAATGTTGATTGGAACTCTCTCTTTCAAATTCTAAAGGTGGCAGGGGTAAAATACAGGGAGCGAAAGGCTATTTACAATTTGTACAGAAACCAGATGGCAGTTATAAGAGTCGAGGGACATGAAAGGGAAGCAGTGGTTGGGGAAGGGAGTGAGACAGGGTTGTAGCCTCTCCCTGATGATGTTCAATCTGCATATTGAGCAAGCAGTAAAGGAAACAAAAGAAAAATTCGGAGTATGTATTGAAATCCACGGAGAAGAAATGAAAACTTTGAGGTTCGCCGATGACATTGTAATTCTGTCAGAGACAGCAAAGGAAGAGCAGTTGAACGGAATGGACAGTGTCTTGAAAGGAGGGTATAAGATGATCATCATCAAAAGCAAAACGAGGATAATGGAATTTAGTGGAATTAAATCTGGTGATGCTGAGGGAATTAAGATTAAGAAATTAGTCACTTAAGGTAGTAATTGAGTTTTGGTATTTAGGGAGCAAAATAACTGATGATGGTCAAAGTAAAGACGATTTAAAATGTAGACTGGCTATCATAAAGAAAACGTTTCCGAAGAAAAGAAATTTGTTAACATCGAGTATTGATGTAAGTGTCAGGAAGTTGTTTCTGAAAGTATTTGTATGAAGTGTGGACATGTATGGAAGTGAAACATGGACGATAAATAATTTGGACAAGAAGAGAATAGAAGCTTTTGAAATGTGGTGCTACAGAAGAATGCTGAAGATTAGATGGGTAGATCACATAACTAATGAGGAGGTATTGAATAGAACTGGGGAGAAGAGGAGTTTGTGGCACAACTTGGCAAGGAGAAGGGAGCGGTTGGTAGGACATGTTCTGAGGCATCAAGGGCTCACCAATTTAGTACTGGAGGGCAGCGTGGAGGGTAAAAATTGTAGAGGGAGACCAAGAGATGAATATACTAAGCAGATTCAGAAGGATGTAGGTTGCAGTAAGTACTGGGAGATGAAGAAGCTTGCACAGGATAGAGTAGCATGGAGAGCTGTATCAAACCAGTCTCAGGACTGAAGACCACCACAACAACAACAACAACAACAACGACTTGAGTATTTATTGGGACAGATACATTTGTGGAAGCTCCACTTGCTTGCTAACTGCACACAACATGAATATTATTGAAACGGTGAGTTGTCTGACTCGGGTCATTATGTCTATTGCTTCGAGACTGTTGTCACTTAAGGCTTCATGGGAATGAACGGTTTAAACAGCCGGACAGTATCAACAATTCTACTTCTATAAGCCACATCGACACAAGACCGACAACAAACTGTTGATGTTTAAACCTTGTGGATTTATCACAGAGCAGTAACACACATGAAACGAAACAGTGGAAATAAAAAATGTCAAGCTAAGAATAGTCACCCCTCATTTAGATATGGCAAAAGAATGTAATCATTTGATACCTCTACAGCCATAAATTTCTTAATTTAGTAATTTGGCAGGAATTCAGAAAGATGTGAATGTGGAACATATGCCGCACATGCATAACAATACGTCTTACAAATGGGAGTGGCCTTCAGATTAAGCACGAGAAGCACTGCGCCAAATCTCTTTACTATTGTTCGATTGGAGCAATTAGTGAAGTTTTTTCAAATCTTCAGTTTTGGAAAAGAAACATTTATTTGGATGTTAAATATGAGTATTTAAACTACATAAATAATGCAGTGCTTCTATCTTATAAACCTGTACCTACGTGGATGCTCTGAAAATGACACTTAACTTACTCTGCTCTCCAACAGGGCACAGAAAAAATTAACGCCTATCTTTCTATGCGAGTTCCGAGTTCACTTATTTTATTGTGACAGTTTCTTCCTGTGTAGCTTGGTGACAAAATATTTTCGCTTTTGGGCAAGAAGAAAGCTAGTGATTGAAATTTTGTGAGAAGATACCACTGCAACAAAAAATGCCGCTTTTACAGTGTCCATCCCAAATCCTGTGTAATGTCTGTGACACACTCCCCTATTTCGTGATAATACAAAACGTGCTGTTCTTCTGTGAACTGTCTCAATGTACCCCATTAACACTATCAGTACTTTTAGTACCCAATGCAGAAAAGGAAACCAGTTACATTCCAGCATAGAAATAGTCAGAGGATTGTCCCTTTTAGTATTGGCTGCTTTCAGATTATCTCTATGGAGTGTCATTCCCACAAATGAGTGGGTATGCTTTGAATTAGAAGGTATACTACTGTAACTTGTAAATAGTTCTCTCCGTAACCACTCTCCACTGAACTTTTATTTCCATTTCCCTGTTCCACACCATTACTATGCCCTGAGTAGTTACCTGTAGGATTCTATCAGATTGCAGAAAAATCTTAAACATCTACATCAGTGTATGGTACACATTTTCTTGCCTGGACTATCAACTGGGTTAATAAAATATATTGGCAGTGTGCAATTGGTTGCCAACAATTGACTCATAACTCTAATAGACAGTGTGTGCTGGTTATTCTTTGGTATTACGTATTGGGAGACATCCATGTATGGAACTGGGAGTTTTCGTGTTTTCTATCATCTCAATAGAGATGAGTCACGAAGAGTTATTAACTGGGCAATAGTGTTTCTGTTGTGTTAATTGAATGGAAATGAATTGTTAAGAGGAGGGGGTCTAGTAAATCCTGAAGTGGCTGGTGAGAGACAAATTGTATCAACTACTTATTTAATTAATGAATAAAGGTTTCAGTTAAAACATTATGGGCTTAGAAGGAATGCTGAATGCTGCAGATGGGGTCACTACACAGTCAGCACCGTTACTCACCTCTCCTGGAAGAGCTTCCAGCTACAGTGTTAAGGCCCACCCTGTAGACTGCAGTCTCTCCGTTTGTCGACTAATCTTTGTTCACAAGAGCTCCTACCTCATCTCTCACCTGGACCTTCTGTATAGACTTGTGGAATAAATTGTAAACTATTTCTGAAAATTTAACATCTAAAGTCATTAATAATCAGAGTAACAAGTTTGCACACTTACATCAGTACAAAAAAAAAAAAAAAAAAAAAAAAATAATACTAAATTCCCATCCTAGTCATTTGTATGATGGCAGTGACTTACAACTGCAACACCATTACTGTGAGTCAGTTTTCATGTCAGACATGAAATGACAATCCTGTCTCAGTGATTTCCATTCATGGCTAATACACATTTTCAGTTTCTTACCTGTTAATGATACTTTGCTCATAATATTCATCTAAAGGTAGTCGATCAACAAAATGAATGAGTATGTAGTTTCGGCACTTGGCCAACATTGGTCACAAATAGAAGTTATTCCACAACAGTTCTATTATGAAAAATTTAACTTACAAAAGATAGTATAACTGGTACATAAAATGTTGTTAAAACAATATATACTGCTGCAAAAAGGTTTAGATTTGTTCACAATTGCCAAAAAGAGAGAAATTACCAACAACTGAGGTGTGAACAGCAAAGTAACAAAGTTGATAACTACAGAAATGTGCTGCAATTCATACCTTAAACTGCAACCTGACCATTGTCGAATAGAACTTTCTCTGCATTTCTCATTATTTAACAGAGGTTCTATTGGGGCTCAAGGACATCAATATTACTGGAGACAGAAATGCAATAAAAGCTTTAAAATCAAAAGATTGTGGAAAGCTGCATCAGACATTTTATTATATTTACGAATATTTCAATAATGTACAGTTATTCCTTGTGTCAAGAACTGCATGTGTAATTGTAATGGTTTGAAAGGTATCATAAAACTCCTTGCAAGTTATTGGGTTAAATTCGAAATTGTGGAAGGATGGACGCTGGACGAGACGTGTCTCACAATTTCTTTAAACGGTCTGACAAAATTTTTAGGAACTGCAAAGTTAATTATAGTTAATGGAAAGGTGTCACTATTTGCTGCTCTGCACATGTGCCAAAACCAACACGCAAGTTAAAATTGGAATATAAAAAATATCACATCTACCCCACAATGCAGATTAGTCTATTGTCTCACATCAAGTACAGATCAGAGCAGCCATACGTACTATACTTACACACGGGGTATTTTCCTGTACGACAAGTGCCGACGTTTGGATTGCGGGGAGCCACCGATGCCGCAGGTCGGCTGTGGCCGCTGCGTGATGCTCGGGCGGCAGTGGCAGGTGACGTATCGGTGGTGGTGATTGCTCTAGTTTGTTTCATGTATTAGGCAAATTGTCTTCTACTGCACTCAGGGTGGTATGACTCCCAACGCTTCTCCCAGGGCATTTATAATTTTGAGCGTTTGCTGGGACCTCTGTCTACCCACACGGTGTACGTGTTCCTTCATTTGTTCATTTAGGCTATTTATTCCTAGACAGCCATACGGGTGGACCGGCACTGCCCGGGACGTCTTGCCTGTGTCGTCACCACTCGTGCCTCACTTCTGTAGCCGAGGCTTGGTACCGCTGCAGTGCTGTTAGTGCATTTTCCATCTCCAGTAATATTTAGGATAATCAGTTTTCTAAGAGAAATCCGGGACACTTGGGTTTATACGTAACTTCAGTACTACGGTTATGTTTACCTTATGTACTTCTTACAAAAATTTAACGTATCGTTTGACTGCGGACGGTCGAGGTGAGCGTGCGGACATGCTAAATGATATTCAAAAAGCACTGCTAACACACACTGCATCACTCACTCAATATTAACTTCCGTATGGCTGCAGTTCAATTAGAAGAAATGGTTTACGTGATCTCCCTTGGTTTTGCTTTTACTTGTTTTGAAGGTCATACAGTGGACAATCAGTAAGTTAGAGGTCAGGGTAGGTAGAACCCACTTTTTTTGTTTTGAGCATCTCTTACTCTATCTTCAGGCATGAGACTAGTTGAATGTGGTAGGCCTATATATTGTGAAAATATACATTTCTATAATGTTCTACTACTAGGAAACTCGTTTTCACGGACGCTTAAGTGAGAAATAATTTATTGCACTTATTTTGTTTCTCGGTTAAAAACCAGGACAATTTTATCCCAAATCATTTTCTCGGGGCAGCAGGATCTGTGGTCAGCGTGATAATATTGGTGTAGTTGGATCTGATGAGCACCTCTGTTAAATAATGAAAAATATTGCTCAACACTGGTGAAGTTTCAATTAGTTATGAATTACAGTGTTTTGGCAGTTTCCTATTTTGTGTCATTCCGACTGTTCACAAAACTATATATATACAAAGACAGTAACTGTTCTTGAAAGAACAGATACTGTAGATGACCGTGCAGCTTTTTCCCTGGAATAAATGATGACTAACTGAAACCCTCAGCTGCCGACAGGTGTTGTTGATATACCTCGATGTGGACAGCTGAAAATGTTTGCCCCGACCGGGACTCGAACCCGGGATCTCCTGCTTTCTTTCTGTAAATCTGCAGCTGTATCTGTTTCCCAGCTTTCTTCTGCAGTCGCGCTATTCATCTGTGTCCTCGGTAGCTCAGATAGGAGCGTCTGTCACGTAAGCAGGAGATCCCGGATTTGCGTCCCAGTCGGGGCACACATTTTCAGCTGTCCACATCGAGGTATATCAACAACACCTGTCGACAGCTGAGGGTTTCAGTTAGTCATTTATTCACAAAACGATTCAGTGTTTGTCAATTATCTCTTTTTGGTTGTGAACAAGTCTAACCATTTTTGCAACAGTAAACTGTATTAACAGCATTTTATGTAACCATTATACTATGTTTTGTAACTTAATTTTGATACTGCAAATAAAAATTACTTTATAGGACTGTTGCTAATACAGGCTAGGTGATATTACACACTCATAAATTTCATTGACCAATTAAGTTTAAATGAATACTATGAGCAGAGTTTAACCAACAACAGGGATAAAACAGAAGTGTCAGTTATGAGTAGAAATCATTGAGATCAACACGGTTTTCAAGTGGGACAAGAAGTGACGGACAAAATGTAACAGCATTGCTGTGTGTCTCACTGCCAGAACACAGATCACTATGATGGGAATTTTGGATTTATACGTACTGATATAAATGCCTACACTGATGTGAATGTGTAAGATTACAGGAACCAGTCAAGCAGAATCATACAGGTAATTACTCCAGCATAATAATGTGTTGAACAGGAATGGAAATGAAAGTTTATATAACAGGAGTTAGGGAGAGAACTATTTACAAGTGAACTGGTGTCCACCTTGGATGTCATTCAAATCTCACACAAAGATCACTTGTACGTGGGAAGGGGGCTCCACAGACATGATGTGAAAACAGTTGAGGTTTAGAACAGGAAGGACGATCTACTGACCTTTTCTATACTTTACTATATTCAGTGGTTTCTTTCTGTAAATCTGCAGCTGCATCTGTTTCCCAGCTTTCTTCTGAAATTTTTTTTACAGTTGTTCTACATATGGAAATTAATTTAATATTTCATTAACATTGTGGATGTATTACTATGTGATGTAGCGCCTTATGTTTAAAATGATTAATTTGCTCCAACATTTTATTTTTTGAAGACCAATTACAATCTTACTGGTCGTATGCTGTGGAATGTGTACCAGTTCTAACCGACAAACTAGGTGAGTAGGGAGTGACTTCAAAGAGAAGTCACACCGTCATTTGTTCCGAGCTTTGGGTCGGCAGTACTAGCTCACACTCAAACCTTATAGAGCATAACAGAGCGACCGGCCATTCACACACTTGTTTAGTGTCAGTTATGTGACTGGCTACTGCAGCTTTTTAATGCTGGAACTTCGGTCCACACACGCTTGTTCCTTTTCTACATCGAGGCACATCTGCATTTATTAGCTTATGTGAACACTCGGAACAGTCGACTGGAGTTCTCAATATTCTAGTCAGCTCCACTGAGAGACCCTACGAGATGTGGGAACGCGAATGTGACATGCCATTAGTGTGACAGGAAATATTGTTCCAAACATTCTCCACCAAACTTACTTCTGACACATATGACACAGGACAGAAAGGTGGTCAGCATCAGTCATAATAGTTTTTACTGCAGCTCTAGATTTTGTCTAACAGTGCTATATATAGTGTATTTCCCGAGAGAGAGAGAGAGAGAGAGAGAGAGAGAGAGAGAGAGAGAGAGAGAGAGAGAGAGAGAGAAACATTCCAAGTGGGAAAATTATAACTAAAAACAAAGATGATGTAACTTACCAAACTAAAGCGCTGGCATGTTGATAGACACACAAACACAAACATACACACAAAATTCAAGCTTTCGCAACCAACGGTTGCTTCATCAGGAAAGAGGGAAGGAGAGGGAAAGACGAAAGGATGTGGGTTTTAAAGGAGAGGGTAAGGAGCCATTCCAATCCCGGGAGCGGAAAGACTTACCTTTGCTGTGGGGATGTTGTGAAGGTGACATGGTACTTAGAAGATGGAAAGTGTAACATGAGGCTGAAATGAAAATGAAAATAAAAATATATGGGGAGAGATGAAGGTGAACTAGAAAGCAACTGGGTGTTCTGGTGTGAAAAAAGTCTAAAAAGTGTTGGTTAAAGCTGACCCTGTGGTGAACTTAGGTTGGTAAACAATGATGTGCACAAAGGTTAGGTGGTTGTGTTGCCTCCAAAACACGTTACAGGGTGGAGAAATTCGGGAAAATTTCGAAAAAAAAACTGCATGTAAATGTATTAAAAGGAGTGGTTATGTGGTGGCAGATTATGAAAATGAGGCTAACAATTGTCTGACGAAGAAATAATAACGTTAACAACGTTAAAACCTGTGGGAAGCTGCTAAAAAATGGTTGGTGGAAAAATTGGAATGAAAATAAAGCGAAAGTTGTTAGAACTAGCTGAAATGGTTGTACAATATCAATGCTTTATATACACTAATGATGCAAGAATCAAACAGTACACTGAACTAAAGCCATCTCACAATTTACTTAATTCCAATTCCACGATTACATACTGTTACAGGTGGTCATGTAGAGTTAATGTAATTAAATCACACATTCCAATATAACTATCAAATGTATGCGCATCAGTCCAACTGCCACCATTGCTGTTGGTACACCCACACAGCTAACCTGTTTGTCACACTGGATAGCCAACAGCTATTTTATTACCCATCATAAAACATGGGGTTAAAATTTTAGACAGAAATACAGTGAATTCAGAAAACAATTACAATAAAATACCATTTTGATTATAGGCACATAAATTCGAGAATTCTTACAAGTGTTACAGTGCATGAAATCACTTATTCCCATGAAATCCAACATGAGACATGTTAAGAATACACTGCAACCTTTATTCAGACAACCAACCAAAAAAGTGATTTTTTTGTACAGAAATGCAAGTTCACACATCACTGACATGTAGGGCAGCACTAAAAGCTGTTATCCACACATCCAGTTTTCCTAAAAGTTTTGGTGCGATTTAGAGAACACAAGAAAACTAACTTATTCCTTCATTATGTCCTGCAGGTCTCATCAATGAGGATGTATGCATTAACGAAAGATAAGCAACCCTGTCAGATTAGCCTGCACATCGCATTAGCAGTTACGGCGGGAAAAAGGGGTGGTTTGTCGTATGTCTTAAATCCAAATAGTTGTGTACTTCAGCTGCTGTTTGTGCTTGCTACGTATTGTTCTGTCAGCTCTGCCATTCACCTTTACATTTCTCTAAAAATTATGTTTGCCTTTATGATTTGTTCCAGTGGTTCCAGTGCCAAATATGAACGTTATAGAGAAAATTAAAGTATCTTTCTCCACTAACAGACATTAGTTTGCATCTTAAACAATAAAAGTGATAAATTCTGGACTCAGGAATATAAAAAAGCACATGTAAAACCTACAACTGGCAGGAATTTTTGAATTAGATACATTGAACACAACTTAACAGACATAACGAATCAGCAACAAAACACAGGACACCCATTTGAAAACATGGATCTGATGATATTACACAACTTTAAAAAAACAATGGATTTAATGAGCAGCTTAAAATTTTTGTACACCACAGAAAGCAATAAGGAAAATTCTCAATGAGAAACTGAAAAGTCACTCTTTCTTGTTCGTATGATAACTATGTTTTATAAATATATATTTCCACATACATATAGAATAATTTAATGGATAATTCTGTAGTTATTAGAGCTAAAATAAGTTTTTTAACTGACAACTCTGTATAGGCTATGTAATGTAATCAAAAAACACTAACAAATCTGTGGAACCATAGTATCTCTGTAGATTGTTTTGTTCCCTAAAACAGTGAAAGTGATAATTTGCACATGAGTGACATTCTGTGTAATGGAGGCAGCACAATACCTCTAAGTAGACAAAAAAATGCGATTTCTACCATTAGCATCTAAAAATACTCAGTCATTATGTAAAAAAAAAGCTGTGGACTATGTCTCTGGACCAAAAATTGGGCCTTAAAATATCCTCACAATAATAGGAGCTGCAACTACACATTGTTTGATGTTTAGTTACAGAAATTACAATGAAAACATAACTCATTCAATTAACTGAATATATCAAAATTCTTTATTATTAACAGTTTCTTCTACTACTTCATTGTTTAAATAATGACATTAACAGATATAGTTACACAAACAATACTTTTGACAAACATGGTAATTATTTTGGAAATAAATAAGGGCTGGCTTTGATAGCATGTTTTCAAATAGAGCCAAATAAATACTTTAGGAATGCCAGTGGTTTGTCTTCAAAATGTTTATAACTAGTATAGAATTTTTTTGTTTGTAAGTCAACAACATAATCTAAGACAAGGAACAATTACTGATTTCACCCTACAGCAAAAGTAACTAGGACTGGTCGAAATAAATTAGGGAATTGATAACATATGCAAAACTAAGCACAAAATTAGATCTGGTGCTCTATTTCTTCAGACCGAAGGCCAACCTTTCTCTTTTCCGAAAATGCAGATTCTTCTGATATACTCCTTGATGCAATAATTACCGACAGCTGTATGTCTTGTAGAAATTTATTTTATTTTACTTTATGAACTTTTATGTGCTACCAGTTTCGGCATTATATTAATGCCGTCTTCAGGCCCCACTCCTCATAGTCGTAAAATCGCTATACGCGGAAGGAGATGTATAACTGGATCTGTGAATCAATTTGTCCTGCAACAGCTCTTGGTGGCCAGGTGACACAGACTGTGTTGCATGGCCACCAAGATCTGTTGCAGGACAAATCGATTCACGGATCCAGTTATATAGCTCCTTCCATGTATAGCGATTTTACGACTACGACGAGTGGGGCCTGAAGATGGCATCAATATAATGCCGAAACTGGTAGCACATAGAAGTTCATAAAATAAAATAAGTTTCTACAATACACACTGCTGTTGGTAAATTATTTTACCAAGAAGTTCACGCCAGCTGTTGTCCCACGATCCATAATGGATCAACGAAGATTATTCTGATATATATATCTCAATAGTAATTAGTCAAAAATGAATTTAAGGAGGCAGATGGGGAAACAAGAGAGGAAATAAAAAGATCCCAGATTGCCTTGTCACATGTCCATTGGACACTGAACTGGCACTGTTTGATCATACTTGTAATGTCGGTCTTTCCAGTATTACGTAAATATCATTCTTGGAGTTTGGTATTTTAATATTGTACTCTTCCAGCATTTGTCACTGCTATTTCAGTACACACCTGTCCTGCTTGGACAGTGCCAACATTAAATAAAAGTTTAATGAATAACAATGTAACAAAACATCGTATACATGCTGTCCACGATTCAGGCTTATTGTATTTTCTCTGGCTCTTAAATAACAAAGTGAAAATCCTTCACACTACTATTGCACAAGGTGTATTGAACATGCTGATTTATTACAACAATAAAAATTTAAATTGTTCATCATCTAGAATTGAAGAGAATTTTCTATGAAGATGCATATGGGGAAACTAACACTAACTGTGCAGTTTATTAGCAGTATGAGAAAAAGCTCACAAGAAGAGTGTACTAAAGTGTTGTTTTTGACACAAAACTCAAAAGTTAAACCATGTTCATTCCAAAAGTGTCAACAAACTTCTTAGTCATTAAACATAAATAAAGCAGTTTCTGCTTTTAGGAGTACAGATGAATCTAAGTGAACTTACATTTTTATGATTACAAACTTTTGAAACATAATTTAAACAAAATATGCTTACACAGTTAGGAAAATTTAATAATTTCGAAATATGCCATGAGTAAATGACAGTGTGTACTTAGTTGTTACAAAATAAATACATCATCATTTAATGACAGTGTACACTTAGTTTTTACAAACTATAGATATCTTTATGAAAACGCTAAACACATTTTTGAAACATAACAATATTATTCTGATTATTTCATGAAAAATTATATTTGTGAAGTAGAATCTTTAGGATAACTAATTCTTATGGCCTAAAAATGCTTTAATATATTACTGATACTGTGGAGAAGCGCTGTATTTTCATAACTACTTTAGTATCTCGGATTAATCCACTACGCACACCTGTATTTTATACAAGGGGCATTTAGTAAGTAATGCAACACATTTTTTTCCCGGCCAATTTCGGTTGAAAACGTGCCGATTCTGTTATGAGAAACTGTGGAATATTCCCACTTCAGTCCCCGTAGTTGCAGAAAGATCTGATAGGTGGTGGCACTAAACACAGCCTTCAAAATGGCGTCCGTAATGGAGGCGTGCTCCAAGCAGAGATCTGTCACCGAGTCACTTTTGGTGAAAACCAGAGGATCACAGATATTCGCGGGCACTCGGGGGAACATCTATGGAGGCCCGGCAACGAGCAGAGACACACGGCGAGTCGTCGGGCGAGGCGACTGTCATCATCGCGACGAGGCCACGGAAACGTCCCGGCTCCCGTGTGCCGGCCAGCCACACACATCAGTGACTCCTGCAGTGTCTGAACGTGCGGACGTTCATTCGAGGAGATCGACAGATCACTATCGAACACCTCGGTGCACAACTGCACGTCTTCACTGGTAGTGCCGACATACTCACCCACCAGTCGGGGTACTCTGAGGAGTGTGCCCAGTGGGTTACTAGCCGTCTAACAAAAGACTGTAAAGAGCAACAAAGGACCCTTTGCACGGAACTAGAGAGGACCTCCTGTATGGAACTGCTCGTACGTTACAAGGCCGACTGTGACTTTTTTTGTCTACCATCATCACAGGCAATGAAACACGAGTTCACCACTTTCGACCGGACACGAAACGGCAATCCACACAGTGGTGCCACACGACCTGTCCTCCAGAGAAAAAGTTCGGAGCAGCACCGACAGCCAGTAAAGTTATGGTGACTGCCCTCTAGGACACTGAAGGCGTTATTCTGTTTGATATCCTCCCTCGTGGCACTACAACCGACTAAGTAGTATATTGCACTCCCCTCAGGAAATTGAAGGAACAACAACCTCAGCGTGTCTATCACCACAAGAAATGCGAACGAACCTCCCTTTCTCAGCGACGATGCGAGGATCCTGCACACCCGAGAGCAACTCGTGAAGCTTCAGTGGGCTTCCTCCGTCCACCCTACTGCCCGGATCTCTCATCTTCCGACTTCTGTCTTTCTGGCCCAGGGATGTCCTCCACGTGTAACGCAGCAGGGTTGCCCACTGCTATCCTGTTTTGGTTTCACACTCCTTCAGTAACTTAGTTAAGCAAGGACCTTTAATTTTTTTTTCATTTTCACTACTCAGATTCCAACTACAGATTCTGTGGCCTTCAGCCTCATAGCACAGAATTCAGAAATAGTTTAAATAAATTTCCCCTAGTAGAATCTTATTTCAGTACATTCTAATGACTATTCTGAAAGTAATGAGCTAATTAGTTTTATTGGAAATGCATCCTATTAAAAGTTATGAACAATGACGTATGTTGTGCAATACATATTAAGTAAAATTTGAGTGAGCTAATAGATCGAATTCAGCTACAAGACTGCATCCGAAAGAAAGCCTAAATTTTACTGATTCCAGCAAAGTGTTCAAATTAACCTAAAGTTTATTAGTTAGATATTAAGAGTTTCTAGACATAACTGAAAATGGCGAAGTTTCTGACAGTTTGAGGGATGATGATGTATCAGTTATTAAACGCAATGTCCCACAAAAAGCAAAATAGTGAAAAGCGTGAAAAAGTTCAGAATACAAAATTGTGCTTTTGTTTCAGAAATAAAGGGTTAGTGGGACCTCCAGACCAGATGAGAGGAAAAACAAATCACAGCAAACTAAGTAATTACTTGTTTACATAAAAAAGGCAATATAATAGTTTGATAATCTGAAAATAATGAAACTGTATGGTTAAAGATCTCCTTGAAGATGCCTTAGAGCAAGAAAATGGCGAACCGTGTCTGGGAAAAATAATTTGCACCAAGAAAAGGCAGTTTCATTTACAAAACAAGTAAAACAATGTTTTGGAGTAGACAAAATATATATATATACACACACAGACACACACCACATCTGAAGATGACAAACATGTGGCGAGTACTGACACGAACATTTTATGCAATGGAAACAACCCAGAGTTAGATCATCTGAGAGACAACATAACGGTGACAGCTAAAGACTATACAAAATGGAAACAAGCATCTAAGTATTATTGCAGAAACTTACAAAGCTCCAAATTTTGAAGAATCTGATGTGTGTTCACCAATACAGTACTTCAAAAGATGTGCACCCGGTGATCTGTTCAGTAGCATGGCAGTGTATACCAATACTTATGCATTACAACAAGGCAAATCCCCATTAAAGCAGACTGGAGAAGCCACCTGAAAATAGACAAATTTTACAAAGTCAGGCCAATCTATACGGCCAATCCAAAACACTGCAATGAACTTAATAAAGAAGAAAAACTTCCCGTGGCTGAAGGAATTATTCCTTTCACTGGGAAGTTTTCTGCAAAGCAGTGTCATGGGCCAACTGAACCCATAGGAAATCAAAAGTCTTCATGCTGTACAGAAACAGTGGAATAGTGCACAATTTTCTTTTGTATCAAAGTGATAGAACTGTACTAAATACTACATGCTATAGAGAAGTTGGATTAGCTCATGCTGTTTTAGGACTTTCTGCTCCACTTTTAAAAGGTAAAGGCCATAAATTATACTTTGACAATTCCTTTTCTTCTAATCATCTGTTTCAAGTTCTGAATCTCAAGATATCAATCTCAAGGTATCTAGGCACCTAGCACAACAGGCCTGGAAAGAAACTAGCATTTTCAGATGATAAAGAAATAATGAAACAAACCAGAGGTTTCTATGAAGGAATCACTAGTCCCGATGCCATTACTACTGTAACGGTACTTTGACTACCGCGCCTCCGCCAGAGCAAAGATCGCGCATGCAGAGGAGTGCTGCACCAGCGACAGATTTTCATAAGTTATTTTGATCTTTTTCTTTACTTTTGGGTAGGTGCTTGTTTTAACAACTAGTTCATTACTCGCTTGTTATCTTGTCTTCATACGTTTAAGACATGTATTTTTTGGCACTGATGTTAAAGAATGATTTTAAGTGGAAATTAAAACTATATTACGAAACGAACACACGGTGTCTTCAAGTTAATTCAGTAGTGATTCGCAATGGTTATCGCCAAATTTATAAATTAATCCAGACAGTGAGAACTACAAGAAATTTTCATCAGACGGAGAACAAGAGGACCAGCGAACAATGAATAAAGGCCATCGTACAAGAAAATCGAGAAGTATTCCAGATGCAGCCACGAAGACTATATTATTATAAAAGCTACGTTTCTGACAGAATTATAAGGTAAATTTCAACTTATTTCTGACACTATTTCCTTACAGTCGCTTTTAGTAGTGTTGCCGACTCGGTCTGCCATTCACAGTAAAATTACAGCACTATCTCAATCAGTAATATGAAGTCCGCCTTATCCGTAACTTATTCCATCAAAATTCAACACCCAATCGGATTTTCTATTTTGTATTTTCACAGCAGAACCCCGAGGAAAGGAAACACTACACTATATGTAAGTGGGTAGACAACATGCCAGTTGTATTGTGTTCAAACTTTGTTGGCAAAGGCAGTCTGGCATGACCGCAAACGCCAGAACGAAGACGCGAAATGAAAGACCAGAGAAGGCAGTGAAGAAACGGCAGCCGACGGCACACAGAATCGGACCACGCCGCGTCAGGCACACCCCCTACAGCAGCTGCATACAAACGCAGCTCCTGTTAGCCTCTGCCACATACGATCGGCCGAAATCTGCAACGTGATTAGTGCTACGCCGTCAGTATCGAGTGTTTCCTCGGACTCTTTGTATACCTAGAACTGTACTGTTTTCACGCCGCCTCTCGCTAGCGACATTTGCTGTAAAGAAAATTAAGTATTGTCAGTTTGCTTTCTGGAAATAAAACTACCAATGTTATTTGTTAGAAATTGTCATACAGTATTCCGAGGAATGTCGCAGCCCGTAGGTATCCTATTAGCGACGAGTGGGCAAGATACCACAGGCAGAGTAACTGAAGTTGAGAAATGGGATAAAGGCCGGGCCATAAATAAGAGATGGTCACAAGACCAGAAACAGTGGAAATATATAATCATGTAGGGGGTGGTGTAGATCTGGTTTTTCAAAAGATAATTTATTATAGAGCCTTATCACATCCTGAAAATGGCCTTTGAAGATGATTTTTCATGCTGTTAACTTTTCACCATTGTACAAATTTGTTTGGAATGTACAAGATGCAGAAAGCTTGCTCATCCCTTAGAAAAAGGAATCGGACTCCTCCTCTTTTGTACCTGGGTAGCAGATGGACTGACACTGTGCCAGGAAAAACGTTTCTGGAAGGATGGGGCTGTGGAAGGGGCAAGGGGGGGGGGGGGGTTGCCCTTCTGATGAAGGATCTGCTTTAGACTTTAGAGAAATACGTAGAAAAAGAGAAGAAACATACCTAGCTGAAGAAAGACAGTTTTATTCCACTGACCATTTACCCTTCATTCGATAATTCAATGCAGAAAATATGAAGCACGTTTCTTTCACCAAAATGACAAAGTGCTTTTTGCAGTTTCATAGTAAACCTGTAATTGAAGGTGCTATCTTACTTATTTAATAACTGTAATTTGCAATGATTTTTATTATTTCTTCTGTTTAAAGTGAAATAAAGACTAGCTAATTTGATCCTTAGTGTTAACCTCATTAAGGTGTGACGCAATATACACAACAGTGTTTATTAACTATCTGGAAAAGTAAGCGTCACTTATTTTTTATGGGTAAATCAAAACAAAGGTTTGAAGTGTTAAGGAACGCCAGAGCCAACAGGTTGCTCTCTCGTTGCAAGATGTAATTTTGAGACTATCTGTTGGTAGTGTATGCCTTGTGCCAAAAGGCAAATTCACACAACACATCCACGTTTGGCAGATTATTATCGGGTCCAATGCTTGCCACCATGTTGAAGCAATAGTGTTCAGTGGCAGGGGTAAAATACAGGGAGCAAAAGGCTATTTACAATTTGTACAGAAAGCAGATGGCAGTTACAAGAGTCGAGGGACATGAAAGGGAAGCAGTGGATTGAGCAAGCAGTAAAGGAAACAAGAGAAGTTCGGAGTAGGCATTAAAATCCATGGAGAAGAGATAAAAACTTTGAGGTTCGCCGATGACATTGTAATTCTGTTAGAGACAGCAAAAGACCTGGAAGACCAGTTGAAGGGAATCTACAGTGTCTTGAAAGGAGTGTATAAGATGAACATCAACAAAAGCAAAACGAGGATAATGGAATATAGTTGAATTAAGTCGGGTGATGCTGAGGGAATTAGATTAGGAAATGAGACACTTCAAGTAGTAAAGGAGTTTTGCTATTTGGGGAGCAAAATAACTGATGATGGTGGAAGTAGAGATGATATAAAATACAGACTGGAAATGACAAGGAAAGCGTTTCTGAAGAAGAGAAATTTATTAACAGAGTACTGATTTAAGTATAAGGAAGACATTTCTGAAAGTATTTGTATGGAGTGTGGCCATGTATGGAAGTGAAACGTGGACGATAAATAGCTTAGACAAGAAGAGAATAGAAGCTTTCTAAATGTGGTGCTACAGAAGAATGCTGAAGATAAGGTGGGTAGATCACATAACTAATTAGGAGGTACTGAACAGAATTGAGGAGAAGAGGGATTTGTGGCACAACTTGACGAGAAGAAGGGATCGGTTGGTGGGATGTGTTCCGAGGCATCAATGGATCACGAATTTAGTGCTGGAAGGCAGCATGGAGGATAAAAATCGTAGCGGGAGACCAAGAGACGAATACACTAAGGAGATTCAGAAGGATGTAGGCTGCAGTAGGTACTGGGAGATGATGAAGCTTGCACAGGATAGAGTAGCATGGAGAGCTGCAGCAAACCAGTCTCTGGACTGAAGGCAGCAGCAGCAGCAGCAGCAGCAGCAGCAGCAGCAGCAACAACAACAACAACAACAACAACATTGTGGTATTGAAAAGCCCTTCATAGATCCCGATGGAGTTCTTTGTTACAGGTAAGACTTTTTTCATTCCTTTCCGTAATTAATTATGTCGAGTCCATCCAGGATATATTGTCTTTTTTATGCATTGTGTATTTTCTTTGTTTGAAGCCATCCCCGAAGTAGTATGCAAATGTATGAAAAAAGTAATACATGGTAATTTTCGTTTCCTTACTGCATATTTGATTTAATTTATGCAATTTTGACCTGAAATTCAGTGGTTTTGTGCTCTGAGCCTCAAACAGTTGCCGGAGATGGCAAGATGAGGGCACTCAGTGTAATACCGGCAGCCGGGAGCCCCGTCTTCGGACTCCTGCTGCTGCAGCACAACACAGCAGAATCTGCCAGTGACTGCGACCACATACTCGACACTGAGGTTGCCGTCAGGCACTACCTTCTCCGTCGCGTGTACACGGCCGAGGTCCCGGAGGGCACGGGAAATGGGAAGAACTACTGGCAGCTGCAGACAAGTACGAGCTCCCTCTCTTTAAGGAGGCTCGTGAAGGAAAGTCTGTCTTGGGTTTGACCCCGGAGGACACGGCAGAGTTTGCGGTACCGGGCTCACGGCACTGCTCCTCGCACCTGCCGGTCGCCACCGTCGAACCGATCTCCTGGCCCCCCCCCTGGAAGCCCGGAGAGCGGGAGGCTTGCGACACAGCGTGACCAGCTGCCCACAGCCGAGGGCAGTAATTTCACAGTTGGTTGAAGCAAAAATCACATTAGCATAAAATTCTACTTTCCTGTCTCTTTTTAAGTAGCACATCTCTCAAACACTTCTCTAAGTAACAGTTTGTGACAATTTTTAAGTTTTCTTCCATCCGTATTTTACTAATGTAAATCTCTCATATCTGACATGATCCACAATCAGCATGCATGGATATTGTCTAAGGAAACACTCCATTCCCCCTAAGGTGAGTCTTTCCGCTCCCGGGATTGGAATGACTCCTTACCCTCTCCCTTAAAACTCACATCCTTTCGTCTTTCCCTCTCCTTCCCTCTTTCCTGATGAAGAAACCGTGGGTTGCTAAAGCTTGGTGTGTGTGTGTGTGAGTGTGTGTGTGTGTGTGTGTGTGTGTGTGTGTGTGTGTGTGTGTGTGTTTTCTGATTTATATGCACGTATCGGCATCGGCATGCAGTTTTATGACGCGGCCTGCTTTCCGGGTCGCGCGAGGCGTGTTTACAGTCTGCAGCTGCTTCCGACCGCCTCTACCTTCAATCATAGAATATTTCCCAGCGTCTTTGAATCACAATAGTAACGTGCGTTTCATCTCTATAAGCGTCTTTTCCAGAGGGTTTGAATGATTGCAAAATATGTATAGCGACCCATTTAAAAAACATGTACTTGCCTCATTATCTCGGTCAATATAAATGTTGTGATTATTGTGCACGTACCAACGTATGTGCCCCATAGTCGGTTACGATTCGCCGAACACTGCTTGTCGATATGGGCATATAATCTGCATTAAATGACCACCACAGTGGATTGTAAATCACAAGACTGCAATAAATACTATGAAATTTGGTACACCCCCAAGAAATAGAAAACACAGATGGTGGAACAGTGCATGGAATCAAGCAATAGAAGAAAGAATACAAGCTTGGAAAACTTTCAGTAGCAACAAAACTACAGAAAAATGACAGGAATTTTTGAGAATACAGAAGAGTTCATCCGAGGCAATACGAAGAGAAAAATGTAGATATGATATGAGCCAGCTTAAAGAAATTGACACGAATTTATCAAGAACACCACCAGAAATTTTTACAAAATTTTCGAAGGAAACGTAACAGGGTATCAACCACCCAATCTGTGCTTTTGCCGGCCCAATGGATCACTCTAAACCGACCCTAAAAAGAAGTCAAATTTTAGCTAAATATTTTCACTCACTCCTCAACTGTGAGCACCTGACAGAACAACTATATTTTGAAAAACCCACATCTAATCCCGATTCAAATCCACCGTCACTTAAAGAGGTAAAGGAAATAATCAATTCTTTTAAGAATGACAAGTCTCCAGGAGAAGAAGGAATCGTAGCAGAAGTATGGAAATTGAATGACAATCTCACACAAGCAACCCACAGAATTATATCAAATATTTGGGAAACTGAACACATACCTGCAGAGTGGAAATGTGCATTAATTCACCCTCTCCACAAAAAAAGTGCAAAAACCGATCCAAATAATTACAGGATAATTTCACTGCTCCCTGTAATGTACAAAATTCTTTCAAAAGCCCTGTCTGACTGGAAGAACAAGCGGACCAGTTAATAGGGGAGTATCGGGCAGAGTTTCGCAAAGGTCAATCTCGCATCTAACAGATACGGAACTTACGAACAATTTTGCAAATGAGAAGACGTAGAGATACTGTGGTAACTTTTGTAGATTTTAAAAAGGCTTACGATTCAGTAGACAGGCAAACATCATTCTACACTTTAAGAGGAGTTCAGGATTGACAGGAAAACAAGGTCAATTATTCAACAGGCATTAACAAATACAACCTCCGAAGTTAAATTCACGGGAGAAACATCAGAAGCATTTCATATCCATACTGGTGTTCACCAAGGAGATGGGATGTCCCCTCTTCTATTGAATACGGTTCTGGAAAAAAATTGCGAGGACACGAGAAAAAAATGAAATAAAAGGAAGTCAGCTCAGGATTACAAAAGGGCAGAGAATCAGGGTGAAGTGTCGTGAAGTGTCTGGCTTTCGCGGACGATCTCGCCATTCTAACAAACAATAGAGAAGAAGTCAAACTCGCATTGGAAAAACTACAAGAAATCTCTCAGAAAACTGGGCTACAAATCACCTACGAGAAATTGCAGTATATGGAAAACAAACCTGTAGATAATCTCCCCATTACTACCCAATACGGAAAAATGGCACAAGTTGCCCACTTCAGATATCTGGGAGAGACAATCCAACCGCCAGGACTGAACTCAATAGCCAATAAAGATAGAAGCTCCAGACTTCAAAAAGCGTATAAGCTTTCTCGGAATCACTATAATAAGAACTCTATTCCTGTCAACGCGAAACTAAGGCATTACACCAGACTAGTCCTACCAGAAGCACTTTACGCTGCAGAAACTACAGTGATTCGTGGTCGTACGAAGATCGGAGAGATTGAAAAGCAGGAAAGAAAAATTCTGAGGAAAATATACAGACCAGTGTTTTGTGAAGGAATTTGGACGAAGATGCCAAGTAGAGAGATTTACAAAGTCACAGAAACAATATCGGTGCGTGGACCCTCCCTAATGGGACGCTGTGTTTTCTAATTTGGCAACTGGTGACCACCACTGTTTGGCAAGAAGGGGATGTCTCATTACGACTGAGGACGCCGAACAGCAAGGTCACCAGCACCCTCGTTTTAATGATACATTGATGAGCACGGTGAAAATCTACGTAAGAAATGCAAGTTGCATTCCACTACAAGTACCGATAGGCAAGGACGATACGGTGCGATTCGGAAAACCTTTTAATAAAATCGCGGCAAGTGACAGCGGGCAACTAGTTGACACGGGGGATAAGATATCAGTAAAGACACTGTTAAAAAGGAGGCAGATAGTTGTGGCTGGGTGACTACTTATAAATAGTGAGTGACAAGCCCCTCTGTGACACACAAAAATCTCCAATATCTGGGGATGAATTATGGACGCCAGGCAAAAACCTTAAGACACAAACAACTCTCACCTCATCATCAGTTTTAATAGAGGACAAGTCCTGTGTGGGACCCCGATCGACCCTCAGGTCATTGTGTAAAACAAAACTAAAATATGTCTTACTGATAGCTGTGACCCCCATCTGTGGTATACTGAGGGCTCCCTCACATCATAAGAGGAAGCCACGTGTCAGTGGACAATGTCCCACTATCAGCCGCGTCACAGGTGGAAGGAGGTAAACCATGGTGATACTGAAGATGTCACAGAATGTAGTTCACTATTCCTCACTTCCGGCAACCGAGCCGTTCACCGACACGCGGCTTTACTCGTCACAAATGAGGGGACAGCCTGCATGGGGGAAAGGGGGGGGGGGACTCTACAGTGAGGGGCAGGCGGCAGCTTGCTCATAGAAACTCTATGTAAATATATGTATATTAATTTTGTAAGAAGGATCAAAACTGCGACAATTTTATTTAGTGTATAGGTTTAGAAAGTAAGTATTGACAAAGTTTATCCCCTATGAATGCACGTGGCCTTTCCTATGAAAATATGCATATATTGACATTTAGGTATATCTATTATATTGTTTGTTAGCCTGCCACACTAAATATTTTAGCACGACAGTCAAGGGGGCGATGTAGCGGGACTTTGAATTTCGCCGCGCTACACTCGTTCCTTTAGATATAAATTATACCATCGCAGCTGTACGAGCGCTCGACAGCAGAGAAAATATATAATAAAATGAAGGTACTGAAATTGTAACTTTTTGTTTTCTACCCGCTTTTGGCTTTGAGAGCGGAAGCTCAACTCACTAACTAGCTACTCTCAGTCAGATTAAGACGAAAAAACTTATTGATGTGCGGACGTATTGTGGAAGTTTGTATAAAATTTGAAGGATGGAAGCAGCAACATAAAATACATTGCATTCAATACCAAGACGGATTTGATTTGTATACATTAGTAATTCCTGCACGACTGCAAGATTTCGGAGCAGCTACGACTTTTCACGCTGAAATGAAGCAGGAGATTTTTGGGAGAACAAGACCTGGACGCCGCACGAGAGAAGACGTGTTAACATGGTAAAGAATGAACTCTCATCTACGCCATTTCCCCCTGTTAATCACATTTTGTTATTCTTTGTTCTCTTTCAAATAATTTTTGTAGTGGCAATTAGTTTGATTTTTGCTCAGAAATGCCACAAGGACCACCCTGACAATAGCTTTTCCGAATCACAAAGTCTGATAGCTTTTCTGTAATACGAAGTCCAATTTGCATTTCATTCTTTCCCTTTTTCACGGTCATTAACAATTTTAAAACCCCCCTTTATTCACCACATTTTCAACCTTCTCTTCTCTTTTTTCTTTTTTATTAACCACTACAATGGGCAGAAAACTGCTACCTCGTCTCGCGTTTACAGGAGAAGGAGGGGGTCCCGACTTCTCTGAGGATGTAAGTGACAGCCAAAATTTTGAAGACTAACCGTTCGGTCTCAGTGGAGACCGCACCAGGGACTCGACGTCGAGTCGCGGTAGAACAAGTACCGTCTCGGCACTGCGTCGCGGTGGAGTCCGCGTTGGGGCCTCCAGTTCGAGTCTGCGTGTAGACTGCGACACCTCCGAGTTGTGTCAGAGTGCTGTCAGCGTAAGCTCCGAGAGAGCAGAGGACAGCGTGGTATCACAAGGCTTAGGCCTGTCTCACCCCTCATTAAATCGACCGAGACTTATACGAATAATTGTAACAACAGTTATTATTATTATGTTCTTTAAGTTTGTTTTTGGGTTTTCAGAAATACTGTGGGAAGAAAGTTTTTTTACGTTGCAGATAACGTGGAAGACTTTGCCCGACAATCACCACGAAAGTTCGACGTAGCGGCAAGTGGGCGCGGAATAAAACGAATGCCGCAAACTACTGCGAGCCATGGAAGAGCCCGGGCCGCGAGGGCGTCTAGCTTCTTAGGTCGTCGTCGGACGACGTCAGAGGAAGAGATATTCTGTTTTCTCTTTGTAAACAGATCGATCGAGTCTCGGTAAGGTTAACTTAAAACGTATAGGCGGGTGACACATTAGGTGGGATCCGATGCCTGTAATACTTCCACAGTTATTAAAAAGTTGTTAAATGCCAAAACGAATAGTTCATCATTTATATAGATAAAAAGTAGTAGAGATATAGGAAAGGAAGAGTTGTGGCGTCAGAACGAAAAGTGATACATGGCTCAGCAACGAAGGAGGACGTAAACCGCGGGCACTACGTGGTGAAAACAAATCAATGGATGAAACAGCAAGTCTGTAACTAAGCATAAAGCCATGTAACACTGCAACAGCACGGCGCACCACTGCTCTAAATAAAGTGAGCATTCTCAGAAGCACCAGCGAATTAGGTCGACCGTTCCAAACTTTTAGAATCGCGTGCGATCGCCCGTCTCGGGAACGACGCTCCTGTCTCGTATTTCAGTTTCTGGGGACAGTCGCCGAGCTTTCGGTCACTGCCTTCTGGTACGAATTACAAGTTTACGAGGGGGTCTCAAAAATAACCAGTATTTTTATTTTGCATCAATGCACTCGTCCCAGTACTCACGTCGTGTTCAAAGTAGTTAGCATGTTTTCTTTAGCGTCACCCACATTAGTGAACTGCTTTCCTTTCAGTGTTCTGTATCTGAGGAAACAAAAGAAGTTACACAGAGCAAGTCGAGGTGAGTAGGTGGAGCATGCACGAGCACCGCGTCGTTTTCTGCCACGGACTGTCGGGTATGTTGGCTGGAGCGTTATTGTGGTGTAGCAACCAGTTCCGATTTCCGCACAATTCTATTTTCATTGCACATTCTCTCACTTTCTTCGTAACACATCCAGTTAAAAATGTTAGTTCCTGTTTATTGTGGAGAAATGAAATCCTTGTGGGTAAGCCTCGACATCAAGAAATGCAACAACTTCATTTTCACATTGGACCACACTACGTGCCTTTTAGGTCACGGCAACATTCGAGTTTTCCACTGGCTGCAAACTCGCTTTGGCTCTCGATCGTACATGTAGCACCAGCTCTCATTCCCAGTCACAATTATTTTAAGAAAATTTGGATTGTTTTGCAGTTCACTCTTCAAGCTGTGGCAAATATTCACACTGTTTTCTCTTCCGTCATTAGTGAGCGAGTGAGGAACAGATTTTGCAGATACCCAGCTCACGTGGAAATATGCAGTTAAAATTTGCTGGATGTGCTGTGTGACACTTGTTTCCTCAGAAGTTTGGTCAATCGTCCTTCCACAGTCTTCATCAATTGCACATTTGATTGTGCCAATGGTTTTGTCATTTCTTCCTGTCAAAATAATGACCACGGTACGGAATATCTTCAGTTGACACGCTGCCAGATTTGAAATGAACAAAACACCCTCAAACCTGCTACTTCCGCAAAGCGGCACCGTTAAAGGCTTGCCGAAGCATCCCCGTAGTCTCGGCTGTGGTTTTGCCCGAGAGGAAACAGAATTTCCCACACACACTCCGAACCTTATCAACCACATCATTAAACACCAAAGGGTGGGAA
The DNA here is from genome assembly GCF_021461385.2 of Schistocerca piceifrons. NCBI lineage: Eukaryota > Metazoa > Arthropoda > Insecta > Orthoptera > Acrididae > Schistocerca > Schistocerca piceifrons. Next base: position 4,139,909 of record NC_060148.1, read on the forward strand.
CAGGAACACAAACAGAGCACCAGAAACAAACCTCCCAATTACGACTGCCGACAGTTAACTGAGCCACGCGGGACATCCCGACCCGACACCACCTAGCGGCACAATGTGTTATTACAAAGCGTGCACACACAACGGTTTGATTCTGGTTACTTTTGCATCTCCTCTTGTAAATAAAGGTTCTCTTGTAAATAAAGGTTCACTTGTAACGGTGCTTTATCAGCATGTAAATTCATAGGCGAGCCTGTAATGCTGAATATACATTTACTCATTAAACAGAATTTCACCACCAACAGGATTGTTAATGGTTTTGGCAGCCAATATTTATATGCCGAGTTAATAGATGGTTTTAGTGAATAAATTTAAGTATTTAAATGAAACTTTGTTTTACTCACATACCTTCAATCACATTAAGTCATACGCAAATCCCCACTTAAGGATCTATGCCAGATGCCTTAGTTCAACTTGAAATTCTGCACATTAAAGTTAAAGAAGGGAATCTAAGGACTTTGCTAGCCAAAAATTAGTTTTATGGGTAAGGGGAAGTAACCCCACACGAGATTTTGAAGGGCGTGTGCTTCCCACGTCAGATCTAATGCGCGACACCATCCTCTGACATTACTTTCAGTTCTAAAGACACTGTCAAGTAATTCTGTGTAACCTCAGTATTCGTTGCTCACACTAGAACAAGTTGTCAAGCATTACACACGGCTCACTCATCAACTGGGTTTATAGTACTCAATGTAGTTAATGATTTTCCCACTTTTCACTGTGGAAATAACTTTCTGTGGGAAGTAATAAATCTCCACTCTTGCCACAGTGCCGCAAAGGAGCACACCGCCGAGAAGTGGACGCACGAAGTTGCAGAATACGGAAACGTGGCCGAACTGGTCAGACATCCTGGCACAGGGAACGGATGCTAACAGCCAGTGTTAAAACAGCTACACCGCATTTCACAGGACGGCGACAACGTCGTCGTAAACTGCCTGCCGGAGTCGGGTGACGAAGTCCGTGTGCGGAACAACCGGTAACAGACGGCCCTCCTGACAGCGGCAGGATACAGCAGACGGGGCGCCGCGACTGTCCCGCTGTTCTACGGTGCAGACAAGGACGCGCGGGATGGCAGCGGGCAGACAGCTCTGCCGAGTCGCCGCAAGTGACGAAACGGCCGTCGCGAACCTGCCGTTGCGGTCGGTGCGGGAGCGGTCTTTACCCGATACGGTAGGAAGCCTCTCGAGCTGGCCCCGGCGTACAACGGGGGGGGGGGGGGGGGGCGGGGGGGGGGGGGTGGGAGGGGGGGGGGGCAGTCGTAGATATACTGAGCGAGATTCGTCCTGTGTAACACGGACCTGTCCTACCGTTTGGAGATGAAGCAAGTAAAACTCCGAGACACTGTGAGATACGTGTCGTCGAATTATTCAAATCTCCCTCCCCCCTACTTTCTTCTCCTCATACTGATCTTCCTCCCACAGGTGAGACTTTCTAAACTACTACCGTCAACTGCCTCGAGCTTTCAAAATGGTAGTTTCTTACACTCAGTCTGTCAGTAGTAGATCAAATGTTTGACTGGCACAGGAGAGCCGAGCTCTGTCGAAACTGCTCCAGTGTAGCAATCGTTAATGTTTAAACTTCACTATGTTCCAAACAGACATGATCATTTTCAATAAACTTCCAGTGTGGTATACTTTAAAGCCATTTTCAAGACTCCTACACCACATTCTCTTCCCAGGACTGCCCAGCACTTCGAAATTGGTGTGTGCATTTTCATATCGGCACAGACGTCCCTACTCTTAGGTGTCTTGTTACTGTTGCCCATCAGCGTACACCAGAGTGGGAGGCAACTTGTGCAACGTTAACTGATTTCTTGTAAGGAGAAATCTTGTTCGGTAAATCTATGAGAAGGTACTAACAAGTCTGGGTCTTGCAGAGAAAGCAGTGACAGATGTTCTTGGTGAACGCGAAAGCTTCCTTTTGAGCTTTCTAAGTAGGTTAGCAATCTTAAATAAATTTTCAGATTGTGCACCACGGAACAAAACAATTGGAAAAATTATTGGTTTTAGATTTCTCAAAAAGAGAAAAACAACTGTTGCCACGCATATAGTGTATGATGTGAAGGGTGACTACTGGAAATAGTAATAAAAGTTTCTCGGGCTTCCAGCTGCGTCAAGCCACGAGCTTTCGGCAGAATACTCCTCTGCCATTGTCAAGTGGTGGATGTCTCAGATTCTGAAAATCTTGCTGAAGGAACCGAGCCACTCGCGAGAAGTATTCGAGGAAAACAGCTGCAACAACCGCCAGATTTCGCAAGCTATCTTTCTGAAAATATGTTAAAAACACGCTCAATAGAGACGGCGGCCTGCAGCTAAGCGCATACCGTATACGGTGCCGGAGTGGGTAGCAGTGACGTCACAGAAGGCAGTGCGGCTGTTTAAGGATGGCAGCAGCAAAAGAAAGACACCACTTGACAATGGCCGAGGAGAACTCGGCCAAAAGCTCGTGGATTTTAAACCACTTGATGCTGCTGGAAGCCTGAGAAACTTTCATTACTACATATTGCCGTGAAACTAAACACTCCTATATTACTGTAGCTAGATTTCAATTTAGAATCTCCTTTTGTCAGGTTCCAAACTGATCAAAAAATGTACTTGCACAGCTGTCTGATTTACAGGTGGTCTAATGGAAACCATATTTAAACAATCTGTCTAAGGTTCAGAACCAGTTGCTAACAATGTCAACCCATTAGACAATGCTGCATGTAAAAATTTCTTCTGGTATTGTGTTAGTGATCACCATGACTACTTATTTCAGTGGTTACATCGAAATGAATGTACTGATATCGTGTAAGGTTATTGATAATGCCCAAGGCAAAATGGCTGACAAAGCTCGGTGTCATTGGTTTTAGTGTTGCGTTGCTGGGTCTTTTCCTCCCCAGAACAAAGTGACTAGGAAATCACGATCTGTGGAAGTAATTTTAGTCTTTTGGATGACAGTACATCTGAACTCGAACAAGAAGTGATGAAAGTGCCTCAATGCCAATCCTGATCCTGTTCTGGATATTACTGCCAAAGAAAGAGACACTGATAAGGCGGCACTGAGTGTATGAGCAAGATGGCCCAGTGAAAGTCAGTCACGTAGTCATGTCTCAGTAACTTTAAAATGCGGTAGCAATGTGTGTAAAACCTGCGTCGAGAAAGTGAAAAGAGGTACACTGTGTGTTGACTGCAAGGGCTGGTATCAGGACATGTGTGTACCTGGACCTGAAATATATACAAGACGAACACGAGTGCACATTCTGCCAATGCCTAGTGAGTCCCGTAAAAAATGAAGTAATGGATGCACTAATCTCAAAAGAGAAAATTGAAAGTGTGTTAACACTAGATCTGGACACAATCAGACTTCAGACGAAGTATCAAGAGCGGGACATGAAATATTACGCACACTCTAAGAAACACCACTTATCACAAGAAAATGTTACTGTTATCGGTTGTTGTACACAGAAAAAGTGGCATGTGCTCAGCAAAATGTGAAAAGAATTTCAGCACATTAAGTACAGTCCCTGTGATAGCACTGAAAAACAAATTTTCAGCACTTGACTGACTACGATGATAAAACCAGTGCAGAAAATCAGAAAAAACGAAATAGTCCGAAAAAAATTAAAAAATGAACTTTGATGCAAAAATGCGCCAAAGGTCTCGTAATGTACACTGATCGTCACACAAAAGTCCTCTCCACATGTTTATGCGAGAGTAACACATTCAAAACATTTGGTGACAGTAAAGCCTGGTGCCAAGTTAAATGTAATGGTCAAAAATATTGGAACAGATGCAAGCAAACTAAAAAAAGGTGATCACCTCTTAATTATTGGTAGCGGAAACGATGTATATACAAACGAAAGCATGACTGCCCTGCAATGTTTCCGTGACATATTGCCAAAATTGTTTAATACAAATGTCGTCATCACAACTGTTCCAGTGCGACATGATCTGCCAATATGGTCGTGTGTAAATTAAGTGAAATTGTACAATCCTGAGCTAAATAATTGTGCGACAAATTTAACTACGTACAATCGTTAGACCTTAAGGAAATGAACCGTGGTAATTACACAAACCGTGGCCTGCACCTAAACAGAAAAGGAAGGTCAAGTTACTTTTGCAGTTAAGTGAACTGTTCTACAAACATAGCAAAGGAAAGGATGCTGTCGCCCTAGATTACAAGCAAGATTTTATATAGAGGGAAACATTCCACTTGAGAAAAATATATCTAGAAACCTGTAACCCGGAAGGTGTACATGATCAAAGGCAGAGCCACGTGTGAAAGCACCCACGTGATTTACCAACTGACCTGCCTACACTGTGAAGCCTTCTATGTGGGAATGACCAGCAACAAACTGTCCATTTGCATGAATGGACACAGGCAGACAGTGTTTGTCGGTAATGAGGATGACCCTGTGGCTAAACATGCCTCGGTGCACGGCCAGCACATCTCGGCACAGTGTTACACCGTCCGGGTTATCTGGATACTTCCCACTGACACCAACCTATCAGGACTCCGGAGATGGGAACTTGCCCTTCAGTATATCCTCTCTTCCCGTTACCCACCAGGCCTCAACCTCCGCTAATTTCAATTTGCCGCCGCTCATACCTCACCTGTCATTCGACAACATCTTTGCCTCTGTACTTTCGCCTCGACTGACATCTCTGCCCAACCTCTTTGCCTTTACAAATGTCTACCTGGACCCATGTCAAGAATGACGGATAACAGGAAGCCCTCACAAAAGTCCCAAAATTTTTTATTCCCAAAGGTAGGGAAAAACCAGTGTAACAAGTAGAACAATAGATTCAAAGAAATTCAATTTAAAAATACTGCATCAAAATGTTTAATGTGCATCCAACAAATCAGAAAATTGAAGTGTTATTACCTGCTGAAGTGCCCAACATTTTCATAATGACTGCGCACGGTTTGAAGGAGAATGAACTAAAGGTCTTCAGTCTAACGGGATATAAAAATGTAGCATATTACCGCAGAACTGCACATAGAAGTGTGGGAGTAGCAATATATGTAGACAGCAAAGTAAAGGAATTGCACTCCCTGGAGGATAAACTGCACAGAATTTTGCTTCGAGTAAAGATCTCGGGGAAAGATGCCTTGTAATAGGAATATATCCACCACCTACTTCATGCACTGAAAGATTTTTACTGATATGCTACTGCTTAATGTCACGAATCAATACACTTATGTAATACTAGCTGGTGACAAACACACAGGGTGAGTCACTAAGTACTGCCACCTAGGATAACTCCTGAAAGATGATAGTAGCCGAAAAGTTGGTGTGACAAATGTTGCACGGGTCAACGGGAGCAATTATATGATGTCGGTTTCTTGTTGCTAGGTGGGATCACGTCAGAGATATGAAGGTACACTGTTTTTTTTTTTCACCTCTTCAGGGATATTTGCACAAACGTGGTCATTAACCTTATGCTGAATATATTGAACATGGGGTCCTGTAATGGCCAGTGGTTACATTTGTGGCCATCATGTTCCCGTAAGTTGGTTACCCTGTCGCTAGTTCATTATCTCTGACTCTTACGGAGAGAGACGTGTGGCGACTATCTACTGAGTCGCGTGTAATATCTTTGTTTCGCCAAGCTCTTTGCGGCAGTCTGTTGCCAGGCGTGAAAGTTTACAGACGTGGACAGAGAATCACGAATGTATCTACTGTATATGTGTGCTTCTGAGTAATAAAATAGTGTTTATTACGTGTGGTATAGTGTGCACCATTGGATTCGGCAGTCTTACAATGCTAAAACCCATACTGGTGACCCCGAATTTTGTCCGCGAGTGCTACAACAAACTTTTGTACTGTCGAGCAGTACACAGTGGATCGCTTGCCGCCCATTACACCACACACGTGCCAACTAAGTTGGCCAACGGATGCGTCGGCACAGTTTTCCAACTATCCACGTTGTGTTCGCAATAGTTCGACACAGTTCCTGAACACACCTACCAGCAGTACTCAACAGGAGAGTGCTTCTGCATTCGCACAGCCACAAATGCCGGCATCAGGTACGAACAATAACTTACCGTTATCTTACGTGATTCGGCAGTCATGTGCCAGTGTTCCGTAACAACACAACGTTTTTCGCGCATAAAACTTTGAATTCGAACATTTTACGTCGAGTACAAACTTTCCACGTGTTCCGAGTGCTCGACAGTGGCCGACAATGTACTCGAACACCTGTGACTCTGTGATAAGGAATACCACTCAGTCCACGATATGAAGATTGTAGCACTGCATTGATACAGACGGTCGTCACTTTGAACACCTTCTGTAAATGGACGTTCGTACCAACTTTGTGACCTTCATTGATCTCCAAAGGCCTTACTGTTCCACACCATTGGATTTGTCTCTAAAGCCGCTATCAGAAAATAAGTACCAAACTATAGCATTCCATTTAAAATGGCAAAGTTGACCTTCATATCTATGACACCTCCACCTAGCAACAAAAAACCAACGTCATATTATGGCCCCCATTGCCCCAGGCAAATTTTGTCCCACAAACTTTTCAGCTCCTATCATACTTTGAGTTATTCTTGTGGCAACAGTTAGTGACTCACCCTGTAGATATCCTTAAAGTCAGTGGCTACACAAGGAGTTTTCAAGGCATCATAAGGACAGACACCCTCCAGTTTAATGTGACAAATCCATCAAGGCTTACACACACATCTGGCACATTAATAGACCATGATCTGTCAAATATACCTACAGACAGGTTATTACTACTGTTGTTGCAGACCATTTTGGACAAACAATTTAACTGCTTGATCACGTAAGAACAGAGGAAAAAGTGGCTGAATTTAGAGAAATTAACCTTAGAAATCTGAGCAGGCTAGAATTTTTGCTAGAAGAATAGCGTGGTACGATGTGTACATAGAACACAGTGCAAAAAAGAGCTGGGAATCTGGAATTAAGACACCACACAGGGACAGATTGTCCTAAAATATACAGAACTACTAGGGTTAGACCACACAAAAAAAATGTTCACCACAAAAATTAAAAAGCAAGAGATGAACTGATTTAACTCTTTGAAACATATCAGAAAGGAAAAGGTCAGGTCAGTCTTGAGGCTTACAAGTATAAGAAGGAAGCATACACTGGGATGATAAGAGAAGCAAAGGCAAGCCACAAAAAATCTAAAATACAATCTAACATCTCTAAATCAGTCTGCAAGTACATAAATGAAAACAGAAAAGAATCGCATGCCTTGAAAAATACAAATATAGTTGACAAAAGAAGGGAAAGAAGTGACCTATCCACAAATAGTGTGCAATATTTTCAACCAGCACTATATAGCTATACTGGAGAAACTTCTAAAACAAAACATATCAGCACCAAAAAGATTGGGAAGTCCCAAAAATGTGGATCAGAGTTGATATGTCCCTCCTACATATGAACCTTGAAAAAATTGGAGCAATAAAAAACAAAAAATACAGGACTTACGGATGGCATTTCAGAAAAAACAGTCAAACACTGTGCTAGGTATCTTGCTAAACCTATAGCATTCCTGATACATTTAGTAATGAAGCAATGAGTATTCCCAAAATGTATGAAGTAAAGTTGTGCCAGTGTTCAAAGGAGGGAATATAAGAGAGAAATGTTTACTCTGATTTTCTGCAGGTAAATTTTGCAGTAGGTCAGGATTCAGTACTACAATCTCTGCTCTTTATCTTTATATCAATGATATGCCCACTGCTGTAAATAAAGTGATCATGCATGCCGATGACAACTTCACTAGTACGTAGTGACTCAGTGACGGAGTTGGAAAAAAGAGCCAGTAAAAACTTACAAATGGCAGAAAGGTATTTTACAGATACTGACTTATTGGTCAACAGGAAGACAACTATGTTTACAAATTTTGAAACAAACAAAACCAACAGATCAGAGGAATTTACAGTGTGTATTGGGGTGTACACTTAGAATCAGTTGACTGCAACTGTTTTCTGGGTGTAGATGTGGACAAATGTCTCATGTGGAAACCACACTGACAGGATCTGTTCCAAAATAAGTACGAATATATTTGTAATGAAAAAAAGAAGTGCTATACAGTGGACACAGAAACCTTGCTTAATATGTACTGTGGACTTTCCTTCCCACAAGTATTTTACTGTACCCAAAATGGGGTGGTGCAGCAGATGTCCATGAATAAAAAAATTCTAAAGCTTCAAAAGAAAGCCATAGCTAAACTGATGCCTCGAGAATCCTGCAAAAACAAATTCGAGGAATTTAAAATATTAACTGTACCAAGTCTGGACATATATGAGAGAATACTTCTCCTAATGGTTAAGTGTACAGCACCTCTAAACAGAGAGACTACCATCTTGTATAGAGAGCATCAAGCAACTAAGCATGTTCAAAAGAAAACTCAAGGGACACCTCATCTCTGAATGCTGGTATAAGGTGAAACAGTACTTGCTGACAAATCAATAGGACAAATGTTATTTGGAATTAGTCTCGTGTAGTTCGCAAATGAACTAGTTCGGGAGAGCACTCCCACAGGCGAACTACACGAAATAGTTCACGGATAACCTCACTACATAATTCGGTTGCTCTTTTCCGAAGACCGACGGACAACAGCGAGACAGAGAGAGAGCCCGCAGTAGGCTTTAAAAAAAAATCACGTGCTTAGAAATCAAGAATAAAGTTGGCAGAGTGCAGTTACTTCAGAGGGAGAATCGAGATATTTTAGTGGCTAATCCTACTGCTAGTGACCCTTTGGCGTCTTGTTCTAGTAGCAGCAGTAATGAAAACAAAAAAAAGACTATATGGGACGAGTACGACCAAGAAATAAGAAAAATCACTAGACCAGATAACCAACTTGCTGCTGGTATTCGCAAACTCTATAAATACCTCAACGAAGAGTATTTAGATCGAAAAAAAGATTCGCTCGAGTGGTGGCACGAGCGTCTTCACTTACATCCTCATGTATATGCATGTGTGTTAAAGAGATTTTGCATAATAGCAACATCAGTGCCCTACGAACGCATTTTTCGGCGACCGGACAAATCCTTAATGAACAAATAACATTATCAATGAACAAAGTTTCCAAATTAATGTTTTTACATAATAATATGTAAATTTTTGTAATATTTCACTTGAAAATTAGAAGACTGGTTATTTAAAGAATGATAATGCAAAGCACAAAATGTATGCTTTAGAATACGATCTCACTCAGTGGTCATAGTTATTTTTTCTGTGTCTAATTGTTTGGTAACAAATTATAAGTGTTAGTGTTTCTCCTGTTAATGATAAAGGTATTATTGCTTGTGCCATATGGTACTTAACCTGTACCTAAAGCAGAAATATTTTTTGTTGGTTATTTCCAAAACTTTAAAAGAGTCGATTATTTATGAAAGTGTATTTTATTTAAAAAAAAGCATTTAGCATATTCTGTAAGTAATATTCCTACACTGAACTAATAAATAAATATATTTTAAAATTAAAATACTACAAGTACACTGTATGTAAAGTAAAGTAGTTTACTACCCCATTTTACCCATTTGTACAAATAACTGGTTTATTTGCCCTTTCAAAGTCTAATTACTCGACATAAAACTGTAATAATACAGGCATTGGCAACACTGGTCATTATTTAAAAGACCAGCATAACGAATAAAAGAGCGTGTGCAGTAGCGGTAGCAAAGCGAGCTAACTGTCTTTCCGAAAATCAAGATGGGAGCTAACAAACTAAAAGAGCGACCTAGTTCGCGACGGAACCGCGAACTAAACTTAACATTCCCAGTCGCGAACTGTTATGTGCAAGACTAGTTGGAATGTCTAATTTTCCTGGAAGAAGGAAAAAGAAAACTAAGTGTAGTGCTGAAAATACAGAAGAAAACATACAGACTAAGATGCAGAATTGCAATAATGTATAAATGTCCTAATTTTTCTATGCAGCAAGTTTAACATTACCACATAATACACCACACCCCGACAGATTCAAACGACAGGTGCCGACAGAAGAGAGTCAGAAGCGACACACACACACTGCAGCAGGGGCCTCTAAAATGTCGTGCAAACTGTGGTACAAAGAAACACTTAAAACACGATGTTACTTATGCTTGCCACCTGACAAGACCGGTTTCATTCCTTTCCATAATTAGTTATTTTGTTTCTATCCAGGCTGTGATGTATGTTTTTCTATTCACTGTGTATATCTCTAAGATTTGCCACAGTGGTTTCACACGAAGCCAACCTCCAACGTTCATTCGAATGTGTAAGAATGTAATAAATTCAAATTTTTATTTCCTTACTCTGTATCTGATTTAATTTAATGAAATTCCACCTGAAATTCAGAAGTTTTATGTTACGTTCCATAAAATGATTACCAGATACGGCAAGATAAGAGCACCGCTTGTCATTAACAGCCCCGCCTTCGCACTCGTGCGGCTGCAGACCGGTGCATCACAATTTGCCGGAGACTGTGACCACATACTGGACACTGATGTTGTCGTCAGGCACCATCTCCTCCCTGAAGAGGTGCCGCAGGGGAAGGGGAAGGGGAGTGGGCAAAACTACTGCCAGCTGCAGACAACTGTGAGCTCCCTCTCCTCAAGGAGGCTCGTCAAGACTAATCGGTCCGGGGTTCGACACCGGAGGACGTGGCAGACCGTGCAGTGCCGGCCTTACGGCACGCGTACTCTCGCCTGCCGGACACCGCCGTCGAGCCGATCTCCCGGGGCCTCCCCGGACGTCTGGAGAACGGAAGACTGACGAGACGGGGCGGCCAGCTGCCCACAGCCGACGGCACAAGTTTCCCAGTCGGTCGAAGAAAAAGAATCGAGTTTGCATAAAATTCACACTTTCGAAGTAACGGTTTGAGACGACCCTCAAGTTTCCTTCCATCCGTAATGCAGTAATGTAAATCTCACACGGTCCACAATCGGCACCGTCAATACACGTGTATTTTCTCGACAGACACACTCCTTTCTTCTTTGAAGGTATTTTGAAATTTTCATATCCTCGTGCAATATTTTTGAAGTCAGTCTCGTGATTTACAACCCATTGTGGCGGTGACTTAATGCTGAAAAGGGATAGACACGTAGAGAGAGAGACTATCAGTTCCACCGACAAAATCCGAACGTGAAGCATTGTGCTTCCTTCTAGAGACACTAATATTCCTAAACTGACTAACGTCGCCACTAGGTATATCTCGCACATGCACTGTTTTTATGTTTGTACAGGGTGGCGCAGGGGAACGGGAAATTTTGAACGTTACAGTTGGCAGCACTGTAGCGCCGGCAGATGTTCGAAACTTTGCACAATTGATGTGAACGCACTGCCATTTAGTAATCGTGGAGAACTGGACTGGTGTGGAACGTGCAGTAGCTGTGAGGGCGTTTTACAAAAATGGTGATAGTGCGACTGCCGCACAGAGAACATTCCGACAGCATTACCAGCTCGGACGTCACGGACGCGTCCCATCTGCGCATGCGATTACAACGTGGGTGTGTAATTTTGAAGAAACAGGATCTGCCTTGAAAAGAAACCTCCAGGTGGCATTCCAACGGTACGTACCCCAGAGAACATTGCAGCTGCTAGGGCTGCAATCGAGAGAAGTCCTCGCCGCTCCGTTCGACGGCACGCATCTTCGCTAGGGATTAAGCGACGAAGCTTACGGAGAATACTGCACGAATCAGACTTCCGTCCCTGTAAGTTGCAGATTGTGCAACACTTACACGAACGAGACCCAGCGTCACATACGGAGTTTACTAGCCAGATATTGGCTAAAATCGACGAGGATGCGAATTTCCTTGGTAACTTATGGATATCAGACGAAGCTCATTTCCACCTGAACGGATTCGTGAACAGACAGAATTTTCGTTATTGGGCACAGGACAATCCTTGTGAGTTTCATCAGCGACCACTACATAGCGCCAAGGTCACAATACGGTGTGCTGTATCATGTCACGGTGTTATCGGCCCTTATGTTTTTGAACGTACGAGCTTAATCTTGACGTCGAAAACGTGTGGTTTCAGCAGGACAGAGCCACGTCACCCACTGCTCGACAATCGATGGCAGCAGTTCGTCAATTGTTTGGAAGACGCATTATTTCACGTAACGGTGACATTGCACGGCCTGCGAGATCCCTTCTTCCTGTGGGGATATCTTAAAGGCGAGGTGTACCGTACACGTCCTGCAACAGTCCATGAACTGAACGAGAACATTGAAAACGAAATCACTGCCACTCCCCGAGATTTGCTACACCGCGCATTGCAGAGTTTTCGTAACAGGCTGTTAGAGTGTGAACACCGAATGGGAGCACATCTTTCCGATGTCATCTTTAAAAAGTAAAGAGACGCTTTTGGACAAACATTCACTTTCGTTAATAAATTACTAGTTTTACGAATTTATTCATGGAAATGACGTTATTCCCCCCCCCCCCCCCCCCCGGGGGGGTGCACCAAAGTGTTATCCACCTTTGCGATTGTGGCCAGCACAATGAACAGCTTTCCCTGGTCTGCAACCAGACAGTGGAACCCGGTACAGTGATGGTGACTTGTCCCGTGTAACACAGATCTGTCATACGATGCTGCAGATAAAACCCTGGTGCTAGGCCAGCAAAATAGATCAGGAAACGCGTGATTGGCATATCAGAGTGTGAACGTCAGACACAAAGCTGAAGAGAGTGTTTTTAGCAGTAGGGGCGAGTTATTTTGCGACTGACATCAGACGCGATGCGCTATTTTTGACGAGATTCTCCAGTTGGGGGCGGCGGCGGCGGGGAGGGGGAGGGGGGGCCGGGGGGGGGGGGCAGTTGCTGTTGGGCTGCAGTGTTCTTTAATTTGGTAACTGCACTGTCAGGTGGGAATGAGATGACTATTTACGACTAAAGGCACCGAACAGCCCGGCCGTCAGTGCTCTCGTGTTAATGATGTACCGACGAGCACGGAGAACAATCTTATTTCAAAAACGGCAATAAAATGGAAAACCGAGTTGCATTCCCCTTCGAGAACTGTAAAGCAACCACAATAATGTGAGCTGCAGGAAAGCCCGTAGTAAAATCCCGACGAGATGCTGCATGACAACTACACAAAATAGTGGATGAAGTACCAGTAAAGACATCATTAACAAGGAGTCAGGTGTGTGTGGCTAGGTGACTACTTATAAATAATCAGTGACCGAGCCACTCTGTGACACGTTACGATCTCACATTCTATATTTGGGAAAAATTTCCGGAAACCAGACAAAATCTTGAAACTCGAACGCTACTCGCCTCATTATCAGTTACAATAGAGGGCAAGTCCTACAGGAGAGCCAGATCGACACTCGTATCGACATGTAACACACACTCAAAATACCTCATACTGATGTCTGTGTCCCACATCTGTGACAAGCTGGGGGCAGTCTTGCATCTTAAAAAGAAGCCACGTGTCAATGTAGAATGTTCCACTATGAGCTGTGTAACGGTTACTCCTTCAGACCCTCCCAGGTGGAAGGAAGTAACCCAAGGACACACTGAACGTTTTACAGAACGTAGTTCATTACTACTCAGTTTCAACAACTGAAAGTCCTGCCGACATGCGGCCTTCCCGGTCAGAAATGGGGGGACAGCGTACACAGGGCGGGGGTGTTCGACAGTGAGCGAGAGTCGGAAGGGAGCGAGCCTCCTCGGCAGCCGCAGTGGTGAGTTCGTTTCCTCCAATCCCTACGTCCGGGAAACGGGCAGGAAATGGTCCCCTCGTCTCGCCTTTAAGGTGAAGGGGAGCATCCTGTACTTCTTGCAGGGTATAACACACTACCAAAATTTCGAAGACTAGCCATTCCGTACCGGCGCTGGCCACGTCGGGGACTAGGCATCCAGTCGTGGCAGAGCACGCAATGCCTCCGAATTGGGTCACGGTCGATTCCACGTGGGACCCGTCAGTTCGAGTCGGGACGTAAACTGCGGCACCTCAGAGTTTTGACCAAGTGCTGTCCACAGAGGGACCGTTTGTCAGCAGAGGACAGCACGGAACACCACAGTTGCAAATGTGGCGAGCATTTTAAGCGGCACTGTGGAATTACACGCTACTGCCCGTCTCGAGATCGACAGTCACGTGTCGAATGCAAATTTCTGAGGTTACACACCGAGCTTTCGATCACTACTTTGTCTGTAATTGCGAGTTTACTAGGGGGCACAGTAACTGGAATTTTTATTTTGCATTTTATTGAACCCTACATTTACAGTATTTTAGTCCCCTTCAAAGTATCATCCGTGTGCAACGGTACACTTAGCCCGATGCTTTCGCCACTGCCGGAAATAGTTCTGGAACTCTCGTGGCTGGATACTGTTTGAAGCCGTCAGTGCGTTTTCTTTGACGTCGTCTACATCACCAATTCAGTTTCCTTTTGGACTTCGCTTCGTCCGTGAAAATAAAAAAAAAAAGTCAGACAGACAGATTGGGTGAGAGGGTGGACGAGGGACAAGCACCGTGTCACGTTTTGCCACAGACTGTCGGCCTGTCGGAGCTGTGACGGCTGGAGCATTGTCTCGCTGGAGCAACCAGTCCCCATTTTTCCCCAGTTCTGGCCATATTCACTGCACACACCTTCGTATCTTCCTAACACATCCTCATAAAAATATCGGCTCACAAACTGTCTGGAACAACACACTCCTTGTAAACAATTCCATTCATATCAAAAAACATAGATAAACACTGTTTTCATGTCGGACGGCACTCGACGTGCTTTCTCGGGTCGTGGCGATGTTCGAGTTTTCCACTGGCTCCGCACTCGCTTTTACTCCTCGACTCCAGATTGTACCCGTAGTACCGACTCTCATCCGGCAGTTGGACAGTTTTGCATTTCACTCTTCAAGCCGTGGCAAACATGAACGTGGTTTCTCGTCGGTCAACTGCGAGTGAGCGAGGAACAAATTTTGCAGACTCCGTCTCGTGTGCAAATCTTCAGTTAAGATTTACTGGACTGTGCTCCATGACACGTTTCTTTCCTGAGAAATTTGGTCAATGGTCCTCTGAGAATTGCTCGTTTGATTGATTGTGGCAATTGTTTTTATCATTTCTTGATGTCTAAGTACAACCACAGTGTGGCACGTTTTCAGTTGATGTTTTGCGAGATCTGAAATAAGAGAACCACTCTTAGCCCTGCGATTTCTCCAAAGCATCGTCACTAAAGGCTTGCCGAAGCATCCCAATAGTCTCTGCTGCAGTTTTCCCCGACAGGAAACAAAATTTCATGCAGACTCTCTGCTCGTTGTCAACCGTGTCATTAAATGCCAAGGGAAGCGAACAGAAACATTAACAACAGAGCACAACAAACAAACCACTGAACTCCAACTGATGCCAGCTTCCTGAGCCACGTGGAATACCCCTAACCGACACCACCTAGTACCACAACACGTAACAACAAAGCGTGCACATCCAACTGCAGCATTCCAGGTATTTTTTGATCCCATCTCAAAGTTTCAGTTTTCACTGTGGCTTATCAGTGTGTAAATTCACAGGTGAGCCAGTAACACTGCTATACACTCAGTCATTGAACAGAATTTCAACACCAACAGACTTGTTAACAGTTTTGACAGTCAATTTTTGTACGTGAAGTTAATAGATGGTTTTAGTGAATAAATTTACATGTTGAAATGAAAATTTGTTTTACTCAGATATCTTCAATCACATTAAATAATATGCAAATCCCCGCTTAAGGAGATCCACAGTTAAATTTTAAATTCCGCACATTAAAATTACAGGATATGCCTCAAATACGTGGCCTGCTAAAAATTAGTTTTCTGGGTTAGCAAAGGTAACCCTGAACAGGGGATTTTGCAGGGTGATCCCCAAATCAGATGTAATGTGGAACACCACCCTCAAACATTACACTTTCAGTTCTAAAAATGTTGTCAAGTAATTCTGTGTAGCCTCAAAATCTCCTTCCCCATACTGGACCAAGTTGTCAAGTCTTACACGCTGCTCACGCAACTGGGTTTTTAGCACGTAATTGGCACGGTTATAAAGATTTTCAGATTTTCCACTGCGGCAACACATTTCCGTGGAAAATAATGCCGCAAAGGAGCAAGGCGTCGAGAAGCAGATTCAAAATGCACAGAGAACGGAGACGCGGCCAAAGTCCTCGAGGTCTCTGCCAGGGGGAACAGACGCGAACAACCGGCGCGAACGCGGCTACACTCCACCGCACTGTACAGCGGAATTCAACCGCAGTCGGGGGCCGACATCAACATGCAGAACAAGTGGCAGCAGGGCGGCCTCCACATAGCGGCGGGATAATGCAGACAGGGTGCCGCGAAGCTCCTGCCGGTCCCCAGAGATGTGAGGGACAGCGAGAGGCAGGCAGTTCTGCAGATCGCTGCAGTGCGTGGTGAAGCGGCCGCGGTGGGAGTGAAAAGAAAAAATAAGTAGACACATCTTCTGACTCAAGAATAATAGGACATCTGGAGAAGATGGTGCAGTTGCAGAACTAGTGAAGAGCACTGGCCCAAATACACTTGAGGAGCTCACACAAATCATCATAGATATCTGGAAAACGGAAAAGGTACCTGAAGAATGGAAATATGCTCTCATCCATCCGTTACACAAGAAAGGTGACAGAAGAGATTTCAATAACTACGTAGGTATTTCTCTCCTTGAAGTCACCTACAAAAGTCTATCCGTGTGCCTTCTTCAAAGAACACAAAAACAGCTTGAAAACAAACCTGGTGACTATGAAGCCTGTTTCCGACCGGCGTATTCTTGTGTCGAACAAATTTTCAATTCGAAGATGCTATCGAAACATGGAGCAACCTGAAGCTCTCCGATCACCTGTACGTTTGTCGACTTCGAGAAGGCGTACGATTTGGCTGATGGACAGACCCTCTGTAACACCTTAGAAGAACGAGGACTTGATCAAAAGACATTAAGAGTCATCAAGGAAAGACATACTGATTTTACAGAAGAGAGGACCATTAGTAAGGGCTTGTGGCCACCCCGCTCTCCCGACTTGTCACCGTGTGACTTTTACCCCTGGTGGTTTCTAAAAGCTAGAGCCTACTGCAACAGTCCCAGAACACTTGACACATTAAAAAATGACATATGTGAAGAAATTTCGAACATTCTTCAAAGACTACTGAAAAGTGTTTTCCTTAACACGCTTTGACGTGCACAACTTTACTCGGATGTTGGCGGAGAACATTTTGAACACAGACTTTAAATTCCTTTCTAAAATATGTTTATTATGCTAATAAAATTAAATCTGTTACTTCTACTGTTAATTACATAGTTAATAACGAAACTATACAATAAAAATGTAAGAAAGCGATGACGTGTGTTGATTTTTTCCATTCGTATTCCTTCCAGCGTAGGGGCCAGTTTTATGTGTGCCACCCTGTATCTCAGATCTGTTAAGCAAAATAAGAGTGATCCAGCGTTCTTACAGTTCTTTCTGAGATATGAAAGGACATACAGAAAACTGCTGCAGGAAGCAAAACGAATCCAACATGATAAGACCCTACACAACTCAAACAATAAAAGGAAAGCCATTTGGAATGTAGCAAACCAAGAAATTTGTATCACAAAGCGAAATCAGAGGAACATAAAACTTCAGCTATATAGCAGCCAGACTGCAAGAGAAGCTAGCAAAAATGCAACATACAGTAACAAATAACTACTTGCCATACACAGTGCCACGGGGGAGGAAGTCAGTACGATTGTACAGACATTTATGAATAAAGTTTCCGCAGATGTAGATCAACTTCCAATGTGTCTACTAAGGAATTGCATTGTTGTTGTTGTGGTCTTCAGTCCTGAGACTGGT
Organism: Schistocerca piceifrons; assembly: GCF_021461385.2. Taxonomy (NCBI): domain Eukaryota; kingdom Metazoa; phylum Arthropoda; class Insecta; order Orthoptera; family Acrididae; genus Schistocerca; species Schistocerca piceifrons. Next base: position 4,157,707 of record NC_060148.1, read on the forward strand.
TTGATGCAGCTCTCCATGCTACTCTATCCTGTGGAAGCTTCTTCATCTCCCAGTACCTACTGCACCCTACATCTTTCTGAATCTGCTTAGTGTATTCATCTCTTGGTCTCTCCCAGCATTAGAAGCCCAAAAACACCCTTAACAGACATAATAAATGAGTTCTCATCAGGTTGTCTCCCCGATTGCCTGACGTAAGCAAAAGTCCTTCCCGTGCATAAAAAAGGTGATACAGAAAACATAGGTGACAACAGACCAGCTTTATTGCTGTCTTACTTTTCAAAAAAATGATAGAAACTATTAAGAAAAACAGACTTACGGGTTATTCTAATAAATGGTAACTTGGGTGCAAAGAACAATTTGGCTTGAAGTCTGGAGAGTGAACAGTAGAAGCTATAGCAAAATTTACAAAAGTAGCTTTAGCAGCTCTAGGTAAAGGAGAACAAGTAACAGATATTTTCCTATACCTCAGTGAAGCATTTGACACGATTGATCATGAAATACTTCAAGGTAAAATTGAAACACTAGTGATTAATGAATGATTTGGTCTTACCTAGCAGACAGAGTACAGAGATATCCCAGATTTCAAGTGGCCCTAATTATATGGTGAAACATCTTTCAGATCACCAATATGTCAACAACAGAGTGTGTCAGGCCAAACACTGTTTCTCATTTCCATTATGACTTCCCACTGTTGGTCACACCAGGATAAACTGTGTTATTTGCTGCTGACAGCATTATAGTAATTACAGATAGGACACCAGAAATATTAGAAGTAAAAAATGAAAAGGACTTGAGTCGTCGTGTAACTGGTCAGATAGCAATAAACTTCTACACAAATACGAAAGATAATATAACAAAACTTAAAGAATGTGGTGAAACCATAGACTGTGTAGCTGGCACATAATTCTTAGGTATCCATGTCGATTAACTATTAAAATGGTGTTAACACATCAGCATACTTGGACAAAGAATTATCACAGCACGCAATGCCTTATGAATATTAACCACAGTGTGTAATGGCTCACGCCTAAAAGTTTAGTGTTAAAAATTCGTTTATTCGTTTTCCGTGAAGCAGCCGTGTTGCCAGCACAGTGAGTTGAGATGCTCTCCGCTTTGCGGCGCTGCATTTGCGGTGTGTTTACCAGGGCAGCATGCCGGTGTGCCATCTATCGGCGACGATGAGCAACAGTGCACTCGGGAGCATCACTCGTATTTCTTCGCCTCATTTCCAATTTAGAACTTTGACAGGAAACTCTTAGAGGTAATAAACAATTGCTTGGTGTGTCCTAATCTTTAGTTGTAGCTTTTTACTAATAAAACTGCTGTACGTGCCCCTGTCTGTACAAGGTTTATGGCGAGAATTTCTTACACCCAGGTACAAGTTTGGTAGTGTATTCTACATATTCGGTCAACTCTAGTGACATTTGTCTGCGATACGTGAATATTCTACCTGCAATTTTTGTACGGCGTGGTTTATGAAACCGCGTCAGATGATGTACCAAAAATTTGGCATCCTGCACTCTGTAGCACAATGCAGATGTGTTTGTGAATGCGCGAAACATCTTGCTTATTGGATTTGAATGTGCAGCTGTGCGTAATTCCTGCAGCCCCCTGTCCTAGTACAGCAGCTGACAGTGCGCATTTCCACATTCCTGTGAGACCAACTTTCAGCTCCTGACCAGTTCTCGAAGTTACCGTTGACCAGCATATCTCGATATTAAAAGTCATAAGCGGTAATCGTAGTGCCTCCTAACTTACTTTTTCGCACAAATCGGAGGCTCAGTATATTCGCTTAGTGATGGAAACACTGCCGAGTAGGCTAGGTTATTTTCGCTCTCCTATTTATTTCGTTCCCCACGCATATTTTTTTTCCTTTATTGATTTTCAATTCCTCTCGAAGGGGGTGGGCTGGCAGCAGCATAGTACGCTGCTCTACAGCCTACAGACTTTTATTTTAAAAAATGGAAGAAGAAAAGAAACAAGAAAAACAGGCGATAAAACGGTGACATAAAGTATAAAATGGCGGAAAAATGAGGAAAGTTAAAACAGAAAGCAAAAGGGGGTGGCAATGTTAATAAAAGACACAGGAATCAGACAAGTAACATAGTACATACGCAATTAAAAAAAAAAAAAAAAACACGGCGGCAGTCTGGTTTCTGTTCGCAAGAGATAAAAAGCACACCCAGCGACAGTATGATGGCCGTTCGCAACACCTCCCAAAAAAAACACAACACGGAACACTCACTGTAAAACACTGCACGAAAAGGGCGGCACAAAGATGACACTCCCGAGCCAAAGGCAGATGGGGGGGAGGGGGACCTGGAGGAGGGGGAAGAACAAGGAGGGAGGAAGGAAAAAAAAACGAAAAGGGGGGGGGGGAACCAAGGAGGGAGAGGACTAATAAAGGGGGGGGGGGAGGGGCAGGGCAGATGTAAGAGGGAATGAGAGGAGGCAGAGGAGGGAAATGCAAAAGGACTTGGGGGAGAGAAGAGGGCAGAGAGAAGGGAGGTGGGGAAAAAAGAGGATGGAAGGGGGGGAGAGGGAGCCCGGGAAAAGGACAGAGGAAAGGAGGGGGAGTGAGGATCAGAGTTGATAGGAGGGATAAATGGAGGGAGAGAGGGCATCATCCGGGAGGGGGAGTTGATGGAAGCCACCCTGGGAAAGGAGATGAAGGGCGTGCAGATGGAGGGTAGGGGGGACACAACAGGGAAGGCGTGGGAGGGGGCGGGGGTGGGAGAAGAGAGGAGCAACCAGGGGGTGAGGGGGATCAAGGCAGTGGGAGGTGCAGAGGATGCAGATATGTTCGAGGAAGAGGAGCAGATGGGGAAAAGGAATGAGATCATGGAGGATCCGCATGGGGGACGGGAGGCGTATACAGAAGGCGAGGCGGAGTACATGACGCTCAAGGATCTGGAGGGACTTATAGAATTTGCAGGGGGCAGACACCTGGGCGGGACTGGCATAACAGCAGATGGGACGGATTAAGGATATGTAGGTGTGGAGGATGGTAGAGGCGGACAACCCCCACGTCCGGCCAGAGAGGAGTTTGAGGAGTCGGAGGCGGTCCCACCCATCCAGTCGATAGTCATTATCTTCAAATCCCACAAATGAAAAAACTCATCCTTAGGTTCAATGAGTTTTATTTGTTTGTTGCTTGTGCATAACTGTAGAGTTGCTCTATTTGAATATGAAGCACATTTTGATGTGTAATTGATTTGGGAAACAGTTCTAACAATCAACATCCTTTAATTGGTCTTATGATAAGTTAATCTTCCGAATTTGGTACGTTGTGGGACCAGGTCTGGAGAAGATGGCACGAGGTGTAATGGCGGAAAAGACACTTGGCCGGCTGCACGTAGTGTACCGGAGAGGCGCGAGAGGGCAGGAGTTGCTGGCCGCAGTACCAACTGCCACAGTATGGCAGGTCGAGTCCCTGCCAGCAAAAGTATGACCGTCATCACATCTGCACAGGTTACAGCTGACTTCAGTTCGTGACATGTTCGTTTAAAGTAGGAGATATTGGATATTTTCGTCTTGAATGAACCAACAATGCTGTGCTTTTAGTTGTACTTTTGAAGGCAAGAAGAGAGGGATGGAGCATGAAGAATAATACGGCTTATGAACATCTGCAGAGCAAACTGGCAGAATAGAAAAGCAACTGCTTTTATGTAAAGTAAGTGCAATTTTCAAGCATTAATGTGGATTAGAAAATTTAATATTCCGCACCGAGTATTGGTGGTTTCATTGGGGAAATTGTAGCGGCGTGGGAATTGGGGAAGCAAACGAGACTCTTCCATTCTTTTGCAGCGTTTGCTCAAGAGATAGGATTATAGCTGAACAGGAGGAGAAAATTAGAGCCCTTCAGGCTGATTTGGACAGAGCGAGGGGGGAACTGAAGAGGTTAAGGGGGGAGGAGGGTAAACAGCGGTGGGGAGTGGTAGCTGGGAACAGGGACTTCAGAAAGAGGAGAGTGTCTGACAGTTTCCCAATTGGCACAACCGATAGATTTGCCTTTCTGCCACAGTTAGGCAAGGAAGAGGCTTCGGTAGAAGTAGATGTAGTTAGGATGCAACAGAATCTCACTACGAAACCAACTGTTTCAAAAAAAAGTAGAAAGTAAGAGGAAAGTTCTGTTGCTAGGTAGCAGCCTTGGAAGAGGTGTGGGCCAGATTTTGCAGGAAAAATTATGTGACAGGTACCAGGTCACAAACTTTTTCAAGCCAAGTGTAAGTCTTAGCCAGGTGGTAGAGGATACAGGTTCCTTGTGCAAGGGATTCACAACGCAGGATCGTGTGATGATAGTGGGTGGAGTGGGAAACAGTGTCGATAGGGATCAGGGCTACAGTATCGAGTGTGACCTGGTGAAAACAGCCTCGGCAACGACCCCTTACCAGTGTTGGGCCGGTGCCTGCTTTCGTTCGGCACGATCGGCCCCAGTTGAACCGCTCTGTCAGGAGGGTAAATATGGAGTCGGATCAGTTGCGTAGGGCGGCCAGTCTGTCAGACATCGGATCGGTTCCTGTCGAGGCTATCGATAAGGGGGGATTCCTCGAGGCACGGCCAACACTCAATAGGAAAGGGAAGGGTAAACTGGCAGGGTTGTTTGAGAAATCCATGAGGGGGGACACTAGTACTCATGGATGTACCTCTTTTTTAGACTAATATCAGTGTCCAATGAGAAGTTCAGGCAGGCAGTTGCTAAAGAGGTCCAAAACACACAAAATTCTCACAACAGGAACATAAATAATAATGTTACCATATTTAACCAAAATATTGGTAGAGTAAAGAAAAAAGTAGATTCTCACAAAAGTAAAGTAAACAGTAATGTTACCATTTTTCACGAAAATAACCCGGGATTGAAGAATAAAGTAGATGAGCTCCTGGTTTGTTGAGACGACATACGATCTGATAATGTAATAGATATACAATGCCTGTCTGAGCATCACATTGTGTCTGATATAGAAAAGTTAAATATCAGTGGTTGTAAACTAGCTGCACATATGAGTAGAGAGAACCAGGTGACAGGAGGGTTGGCCACATATGTCAAAAATTATCACTGTGTAGAAAGCTTAGATACAAAAGAGTTTTGTCTAGAGCAACATATAGAAGCACGTGCCTGTCAACTTAAACTGAAGGAGGGCTCTTTTATAATTGTAACAGTATATAGGTCCCATTCAGGAAACTTTCATTTATTCCTGGAAAACTTGGATGCCTTATCGTGCTATCAATCAGGTACGGGAAAGTTAATTATTATTTGTGGGAACTTCAATGTTGATTCACTGAAAGAGTGTAATAGGAAGAATGACCTGGTAGTCTTGTTCGGTTCTTTCAATTTCACATCTGTCATTAATTTTTCCACTCGGGTAGTAAAGGACAGCAGCACATTGATAGATAACAATTTTATAGACCAAGATATGTTTAAAAACATAAATTATTGTCGTGTTGAGAATGGCCTTTCTGATCTTGATGCTCAGCTAGTTACAGTATATGGCATAGCTCCATTCAGTAATTCAAAACTACCCTCCAAAGTTGTGCGTTCAATGAATGACTCAACAATTAGAAATTTCAGACAAAATCTTCAGCAGTTAGACTGGAATGAGGTGTACAAGGAACCTGATGCTAATTTAAAATATAACTTATTTCATGATACACTTGTAAGAGGATTTGAAAACTGTTTCCCCAAGTAAGTAGTTAAATGTAATTATAAGAAACCATGCAAAAAACCTTGGCTTACTAAAGGAATAAAAATACATTGTAACCACAAAAGGGAACTGTATCTAACAACAAGAAAGAGTAATGACGCAGAAACAGCCAAATATTATAAAAACTACTGTGCTACATCAAGAATGGTTATTAAAAAGTACAGAAGCATGTGCTTCATGTCTGAGATTAATACCTCTGATAACAAAATCAAAAAAATTTGGAATATTATTACAAGGGAGACAGGGCAACCAAGAGTGCAGGATGACGGCATCACCATCAAAGCGAATGGAAACTTGATAAACAAGCCGGAAGTCGAAAACATTTTGAATATTCATTTTTTAAATGTTGTAGAGAAAAGAGGTCTTACCCACACCATTTGATACAATTGAAATTAAACCAACCTCTCCTTCTGAAATTAGGGAGATAATATACTTTCTCAGGAATAAAAGCTCACATGGAATTGATGGCATTTCCAGCAGGATAATAAAAGCTTGTTCCCAAGAAATAAGTGGGATTCTTAGCAACATATTAACAGCTCTCTGATGCAGGGTATTTTCCCAGATAGACTGAAGTATGCGACTGCTACGTCTGATGTCAACAACTACCGCCAAATCTCTCTTCTGACTGCCTTGTCCAAAATTGTTGAAAAAGTAATGTACTGTAGAGTAGTCTACCGTATCTTCCTTCCTCGTCGGCGCTGTCGTTGTTACTGTGAGGCACCGTTACACCAAGAGGAAAGGCGCGTCAATCTTAGAGCGTGAGATATGGTAACCTTAAGTCACTGACAACACACAACTGTCACGGTAGCACCTGATTCCAGAATAGCTGCAGTAGTTAGGATCTACCAACTACTCCCTCTTGACCAAGTCTCCAAAACTTAACTAGTAACGAGATTGTCACAAAGATCATCCATAAATGCTTCGTACAACGATGAGAAATGTTACAGTTTATGGAATAATAACAGATACGACCAAACTGTCTTGTTTCTTCTGTTTTATTTAACGTAACGTTGTTCACGGTTTTATTTCGCATTCACCACTCGTACACACTCTGATGCGGACTATATGCGAGTGCCTGAACCCTAACTCCCGAGTTCCATGGAAACCCTTTGATGAACAGCGTTGGTTGCTCGACTCCAACAGTCAATGATACAGTATTTTGTAATTGACTCTTCTAGTTAAGCCACCGCCTCCACGAATGTTTGTTGGGCGTAAGACAATTACACACTTCTCTTTCCGATCTGCAATTATTAAGAGTTCGCGTAAAAGTTGACGTTTTTGTCCTTTTCATAAATTGGAGCCGGCTCTCCGCGATATATTAAAAAAAAAAAAAAAGGTCTCAATACCGGCGTCCCTCGTGGGATGCAAATAGATTTATCCCAGAATTGACCGCCCCGTAGGTGTACTCAATTTAATGACCACACTTCGCTATCCGCGATTTCGTGTAACTAAATCTCCTTTTGTTACTCTGATTGTATACCGTAGTTATTTAAAACTCGTCCCTACATTTTTTCACTGCGCAGAATTAGCACTTCTTTGCTTATTTATTTCTAAGAGTAAACCAAAAAAATGACACCGTATCATCGGCTTCGTCGATATAGAGCAAAACAGCTCAATATGCCCAATTTTACCTCTTCTTATAGGATCGGCTACCTTACTCATTAATTTACTACAATTATTTCCAATAACATTAAACAGGTGTCGCCGCTATATTTTAATTGTATTCAAAAGCATGTTGTTATTATTATGACCGACCAAATCGTAACAAACCGCGCGGCGTGCGTTTTTAACGATAGCTTTACACTCGCCCAGCCTTTATTCGTGCAATATTATATATAAATATACAGACAGGACCGAAAGATCGATCTCTCTACCGTAACCGATAGAGGCAAATACACTATTCAAGTTCCGTTACATCTATCTTGACTCGTATTGTTAGAAGGGGGCATCGTGCATGCCGATTCCTTCGGCCTCGTGCGGGCCGGTGTTCGTCTCTCAATCAGCGTCGGCAACCTACAACAGTTAGGTTTGTCATCGTTTTGGGTCCGATAGGCCGTATATCGGATGCACAGTGTTGGCGATTTGTTTGTGCGTCAGTGGGCGGTATTCATTGTGAAGGTTCACGGTGTGTGCGTAGCGTGGAGTGCTGCTAATGATTTGCAGCACTTTCTTCTGCAGGTGGCGCAGTCGTGTAGGAGCTGCGTATCCCCAGATGGGAGCTGTGTACGTCATCAGAGGTCTAATCAGTGTCACGTATGCGGACCTCGACACCCTCCTATTCAGTGTGCTTTCCCCTGTCGAGCATTGGGTAGAGTTTTTTGAGCCTCGCGTGTGCTCTCTTGACAACATATTGGATGTGGTCCCCCCGTGTAAGTTTCCGGTCCAGCCAGACACCGAGATATCTGACTTTCTCTTGGAAATGTATTGGGTGTGTATGTAGTGTTATCCGTCTACTGTGTTGATGTTTGCACAGTACTTTTGGTCTGCTCGTAAACACAACTGCTTCGCACTTGTCGACTTTTACTTTAATACGCCACCATTCCACCCGAGGCTCAGCAGTTCTGAGTGCCATCTGTATTCGTGAATTAATGTTTTACGGTTTCCAATCTTGCACGAGGATGGCTGCGTCATCTGCGTAGATGGCTAACGTAGTGTTTTGTGTTGCTGAGAAGTCGTTAATGTACAGGTTGAACAAGATGGGCCCTAGGATGCTTCCCTGGGGTACTCCAGCTCGGATACCATGTCGTGTCGATTGTTTGCCCCGCAAGTCGGGGTTGAAACATCTGTTTGTGAGACACGAGTGTGCGAGACGTACGAGTCCGTCCAGGAAATCAGCTTTGCTCAGTTTGCGTATAAGGCCGTCGTGTCCCGTACCACCACACTTATAACATTTTATGCCCACTGCAAACACTGTTTGTCTGTCAAGCACACCTGTTGCCACATCTGTTTCCTCACATCGGATTGCCAGCTGAATGGCCGGATACAAGTCTTGCAGAGTCCCTACACTCAGTTTCCGCCACATATGCGCTGGTAACCCCTTAAAAATGCATTGAGTGCCATTTGCTCTGCCGCCTGCAACAGAACACCATTCGCTTCATCGCTCTGACCCAACTCGTAAGTATACTCGTTAATTTCCCTTATCCTGTCCGCAAGTTTCCCTACTGTCTCCCCCTGTCTCTTCGTCATTGTACTCGACCTCTCCCTAAAGCACAGAGCCCTATTCTGTTTCTTGTACCTCTGTAAGAGCCCCTCCTTCAACTGCTTAAACCGCCCTGCCTTCCTTAACTCCTCAGAACACCTGTTAATCTAATCTCGGCTACACGTTACAACTGTTCACGAGACCGACCACTCGTCGCAGCTGAAGTTTCCGAGTCCTCCACAAACGAATGCACATCCTCAGATCCCTTGCCACAAAACGGAATAATCGAAATTGCGGTAGCTGGATCAGTCTCCAGCTGCGGCATTCTACGCAACAAGGACTGATCAGAAGCAGTTTCCCGCTCACTTCTACAGATTAATTCACTCCTCAACTGTATATTGTCCGCTGTCAACTGTGCTACCTTTTCCAACAAAATCTGTACTGCTTCTGGTTCTGACACACCTCACATTCCTGACTCTACCATTGTGTTGCTTTTGTTCCCCGTTAATCCCTAAACAGAACAATTAAGTACAAAAATAACCTGACCACCTACAGCTCAGTATCATTATAGTGATATCGTGCTCAAACCAATACAAAAGCAATTAAATACCACGAAAACAAAATCTTACTGGCCCAAATACACTGGCACTTCCTCTGACAACAAAAAATACCGTTCCCACACAAAACATCTAAATGGCCTGCCACAAGTCATTCTCAAAAACACAAAAAAGAAAGAAAACGTCCAACACTCAAAAGAAAACTGGTCAAACTCACCACATCTCGTGACTGTAATGCCGGCGGTGGGCTCGAACGTCGTGCCGTACAGAAGATGTCCGCTACTCTGACACCGAATGCTGTCGCACCTGCTGACACCGAATGTGACGGGAACACCAAATGTAGCGGGAAGAGGTAGATGGACCGTGTTAAGACTCGTCCGAGCTTTACGAGTGACGTATCGTTCCCAACCACACCGCCGGATTACCGTTGGTCTGCGTCACAGGGTCCCAAAATGCTGAGGACGCCACCTCAGCTACCCTGTGCAGTGCTCTGCTAACGTGTCGGCCCTGTACGGCCGCAGTGATATGCCGGCCGGTGTGGCCGAGCGGTTCTAGGCGCTGCAGTCCGGAACGGAGCGACCGCTGTGGTCGCAGGTTCGAGTCCTACCTCGGCCGTGGATGTGCGTGTCGTCCTTAGGTTAGTTAGGTTTAAGTAGTTCCAAGTTCTAGGGGACTGATGACCTCAGATGTTGAGTCCCACAGTGCTCAGAGCCATTTTTTTTTTTTTTGCCGTGATATGACGCCATCAGGGCTGCGCATGCAGCAGACTCAGCAGCCTTCATCCTGCACTGACAGCAGCAGGGTGGCCCGCACTGCGCTTCCTCGCCCGCGGTACTGAGCTGCGGATTGGCCCGTCACTGGCTGGCTACAGAGGCTCGAACCGGCGACCTGCCGTGGACTGGAAGCCTGGTGCCCCGTCTGCTGCCGTGTGCAGCCGGTGGTGCGTTGTGCTCGACCGTCCGGGAGAGCTGCCACACTCGAATGCTCTGTCAGTGAACTGGCACGTAGTTACACGCAGCTGTGCGCCCCTGTTCTGCTAAACACGCCACTCCGCCTCACGTACCCCTAACACTCAGGTCGGCCAGTGGGCCCCTTCTGCCTGTCACTTACGCCGTGTAAACCCCCGCGTGTACTCTTTCTCGCGGTTCTTCGCCCCTGTGGCCTCCATTTTACTTCTCAACTGCTGGTGAGCGTAACTCACTGTAAACAGGCCCGTGCCTGGCTGTAACTTCTGCACTCAGAAACATTGCACCAAAACTGACTTTTCCTGTCCCACACGGTACGTACTTTATATCTACCGTCTGTTTTCTCTGGCCCACATTTATGTCTTTATCAATACTCATCTTTATTGTTAAATGTCTGCAATACATCACCTTTGGTAACTTCTGATGTTATTGGCCAAAGCTGACAGGTTGTATGCCATTCTTCAGTAGTCCCGATTATTGCACCTGGCAACCGTAACACTCACGACATAAAAATCTTAAACCTGGTTTTATACCTTTGAAAATCATACTGCTCAAAGACCTGGAATGGTAGGCATCTTATTCGAATTTGCACACAGCTGATACTGTGTTTAGCAATACTGGACCGGAGACTGCTAAGTGGCAGTTGGTATACTGTTGTAAAACTACAATTTGTATTGTGGTTTGTGGATTTGTGATGCAAAATTGAAAATCAAACGTTGGCGAAGTGGCACTTGGTCTTTTTCAATATTTTACGGCAACTGTTGCTGCGATGACAATGGTGATTTGTTTTCCAAACAGACTATGTTGTTTCCCAACAGAATGTGCTCATAGCAGAACGTTTGGTCTAATTATTCGTAACACAGTCCAATAACATTCATTCCTTGCCATGTCATTCCCGTTAAGCTTCATTTGTAGCGACATTTATTACACCTGTTCCACCTACTATTTGTTCTTGAGATTATTTATTTTGATGGGCTACTGTAGAAACAGTTGTAAAATATCAAGAAATTGAAAAATCGTCTATACTGGTAAGTTTGCTGTCCTTCTACGTTCGTCTTATTTTGTTCCAGTCAGTCGCAGTTCACCCCTGCATCGGCCCCACACACCCAAACCTATGCAGTTTACCCCCGTCCCAGCCCACACATCTCCTCCATTACATTCTTTCATTCTCTCATATTCCGATTTTGGATTCCTGAGTCCTAAAACACTCTCCCTTGAAATAAAAAAGAACCTCCCAGATATCAATATATCACAGCTCACACGCTGGAAAGACTGTGTAATCATCAAATCCTCCGATTCTCAAACCCACCTTTTGCAGTGCCCACCTCTCACCACCTTTGATCCACATGCCTCTCTCCTCAAAAACGCTCCAGCACAACCCAGATGACTCCAGTGCCACACCTCCTGTCAACTTCTATTGTCGACTTACGGGGTTTGACCCCGACATAACAGTGGGGGAAGTTGATTGCGAGCCAAATTACAATCCTGACATGCAGAGGCAAAAAGGCCTTTCAATTCATCACAATTCGTCCCTATAGTCCCCATTTGCATCTTTTCTGAAAATTCCACAATCTTCAGAATGCAGTGTTCATCTATTACCATGAACACAAGTAGAGCCTTCCTGATCCCTAGTCCGAGACTAACATTGCCACAAATTCCTCCTCTACAATGATGGTTTGAATGCCCAACTGCAAAAACCCTCCCACCTCCAGCCACTGCAGAGCTGGCCGCCTCTACCGGCACTGTTCCCATACTTAGCCCCCATCCACCTGCAACTAATCCCACTCCAGTTACTCCTATACGTGTGCAGCCAAACCTGCTCCCACCAAGCATGACCTGACCGTCTGAATCTGCCCTACTGACACACCACTTCACCCAAACAACTCGCTACTTCCTACTTGTACTGCCAAAAGAGTATCCACATTCCCTCCTTCAGGTCACATTGGCAGTTCGTTCTGTATTCCATTTATATGCCACTGCTACATATTCCCAATCACACTCCCAGTTCCTCTTTTAGCGAGTAAGGATCCTCACCTAATATTAGCATTTAACAGCGTAGGCCTACTGTTTTGGCAAACATTGCAACAAATGAAAATAAAAGCATAGTTAAATTGCAACTTGAATCACAACAGTACAGTATATTTTTAATTACTTCTTGTACACTCACCACACTCAGATACAAATACTAGGTAGGCCTACAATATGTGATGTTACACAGAAAACCTAAACGTCATGAAAATTAAACTTGAATGAATATACATTACGTAAAAGATGTTAGTTTTCTCATATAAAATAAAATTTTTCCAGTTAGTTTGCAGGTGGAAGCTGAGAGAACGATAAATGTTACAGTGTTTCTGTATAGCTGCTGTACCTAATTCATAGGCCTCTGAGCTCCTTGCACTGTATGTAGTTATGCATAATGTGTGCCCAGTTCTGTTGATATCGCTGATTCATATATTTTATATTACAAACTATAGTTACAGTGTATAGTTTTGAAACTTTTATATCAATTAAATAATGATGTTTGTAATTAAATTGGCTAATAGAACTGTTTCTGTTTACCTGAATCACTTCACTCCAGACCAGTTTCAAGTCAATACAGCTGATGGAGTGGAAAAACTTAAACCAAATGCTGTACCAGCCATTTTTGTCATCGTAAGCCACCGGTGGTACGTAAAGCTCATACCGAGAGGAAATCTGTGGGCCTACTAGAGAAACGTACTGAGGGTACAGGTAACTGGAAGACAACCTTCACTGCTTCAGTAGCTTTTTGCATACGTCATGCTGTCGCTTGCTGCCGAATTGTGATGACACTCTGAAAATCTCGTGTGACTGCTAACAGCTCACATTTGTTGTTTTGATCAGTAGGGCACACAAAACATCCCTTCACAGCATTATGCTTGCAGACAGCAGGCTTACTTGTATCGTAGAAGTTGTCATAGGACATAATTTGTGAATTGAGTACAATAAGCATATACATTTAAAAGGTGTTGTAAATATGTAGTGTGGAGTCTCTTCTTCCGAAATATTATTTCATACGTTCGTTTTAATCCTCAGTTGCGTTCAGAAACAGACACAAACATTTTGTCTACAACAGCTGTATATACCACATCTCTCACATACACAGTCCACTTGTATTGGTACCTGATCAAATAAACAGTAATGTCTTTTCTCATACCTTTCTGCTATTTCGTTTCTACTGCTTGCCATTGGATAATGCCTGTAGTGTATTCCCGGTTTACAGTTAAACATTATACCTAAGTGAGAAAATGGATGCTTTGATTTGTTACCACAGCTGGTTAAAGTTTACTTAAAAGCCTGTTGCCTTTCCCTTAACATTTATGTTTTTAAAACTTTGTATACAGAGCTTTGCGTTCATTGGCAATATGTGGCACAATAGGTGCTAAGATATCTAATGTTGTGTTTAGGTTTGGTGCCGATTATTTAGTCGTTCTTTGCAAACAATATTTACTTGCACGTAACTGTAATCCCCTCCACAACCCACATCAGAAGGTACCACTGGTCTCACAGCTCTTATATTTGAAGCATTTGTAACCTCCCCCTCACTTATCGACCTAAATGACAATGAAAAATGAAACCGCGTGTACCTAATGGGAATTTTGGAAAAGCAATCGTCACCGAAGTTAACCTGTTGGTAAAGAGGGAGGAAAGGGTTGCATCTAAATGAAAGGAAAAATGCAAGTGAAACTGGTGGAAATTAATTTTGAAATAGGGATAAAGTTAATAAAGAAAGTAAATGTGCGGCCGTTACGTTAACAATCAACTAGCGGTAATTAGATATTTGAGATTTGGGGGAAATTACGGTCGCCAGTCCTATGGACAATTACTATAATAACTGAAAAAGAAAGGTTATTACACATATAATTAGCACTAGAAGCGTGGCAACTGAAGGTTGACACGTGTAGTGTGAAAACTGAAAGTTTGTCAGAAGTAATAAATTTTGCTACTCTTAATTTAGCAAAAGAATTAATGAAACCGGAAAATCGAAAGTTAATTTAGTGACTGAAGTTAATAGTGAGCTTTCTTTCTGAAGCACATCGACATTCAGTAAAATAAGGTTAGTCTTGGACTACCTCAACAATCATTTCAAAAGCTACTTGAATCTACGCAATTTAGAAATAAGAGAATTAACTTTGAACTTGAATTAAATGATTCTGAGCAATTAAACAATAGTAAAATTTAGTACGTACCAAGCTGAGCTGCAGTCACAGGTAACTAAAATACGGTAACAAAACTCGCACTCTTAATTTGTGCTTGTGCAATCTAAATATTGTAACCAGCTGAACTTTGAAATTAAAGCAGTGAAATCGAATGATGCTGGCGTTTGAATTTCAACGACCCTCGGGCTCATTTCGGAAAAGGAAGGGACCCTGCTTGGCAATGCAATTGGGACAATGAGCAACAAAGGTTCATGCTAAGTTGCTGTAATTTTGCGAGGCAAATGGAACAATTTGAAAAGCTGAGGTCTGCCATACAGTTCTGAAACTTTACGTGCTTTTAGTCTTCCTTGTTGGTTGATTGAAGGTTGAAGCCGTCGATCGAGGAGGTGGCGACAGTCACTCATTGTCGGCCGTCGCTGTTGCGGAAGCTGGATGTTGGCGCGCCGTCTTCTCGACACGGTCTCCAGGCGAAATGGGCTCTTGATGTGCGCCAGCTAATGCTTCCCGTCCGCGACACCATGTCAGAAACTATCATCGCGAGTTGAGCGCAATTACATGCTGACAAACCCCGAAAGCGCGGCAACTCGCGGGAGCGTCACACAACACACCTGCTCCACTCGCTACTCCAGCCAGACTCCGACTGCTCTGCCCGCGCTCCACGACAGGCGTCTAAAGCTAGCAAAATGAGGGATGCTCAACTACCGGCCCTACCGATAGATGGCTCTACCAGCTGATTACTGTCGTCTGTATTGCCCGCCATATTCGAATTTTGCAAGAAGTTTCTCTCGGTCTGTACGGTGTATAAGGAATTACGGACTATCGAAATGGTTATTTCTTGTTCCGCTTTCAATTGTACGAAGCGATGGAGTAAGGAGAGTGACTTACCATTTCACAGGTAATACGACTACCGATGCAATACGATAAAAATACAGACTTAGTGCGTTTGCTAATTCGATGTTTTTGAACACGTTTCCTCTAAAGCACCCAGAGCTACTAAAGACATGGATTACTTCCGTGAAGCGGAAAGATTTTAATCCTACGTCTTGCAGTTTTCTTTGCGGAAATCGTTTCCGACAAGATGATTACGTAGTGAGCCCTGGAACGTGGGAGAAACGTTTCAAACCCGAAGCAGTGATATAGTTTTTGACTTTCCGACACATTTGATGCACCAAATAAACAGCCACGATGACATGTTGTTAGGATTTTGAGTGACAACGATGATTCTCCATTTGAGGTAGCTAATTACTTTCCTTGCTGTGTGTGCGCTTTTTACTTTTGTGAATTTATTTCGTACGCTGCATAGGTCTAAGCAATGTTGTAATACAGGTCCATATTTTTGTTTTTAGCGTTCTGTCATGGAATGCGTGCTCTATTTGCCCATTGCAGACGCTACTGATTGCGTGGAGAATGTTGTCAATGAGAATTCTTCCGTGGAAAGTATGTCCCACTTATCCGATGCAGAAGCTGCGAATTGTGTCTAAAACGTTAGTATAAGGATGTTTTCACACCCCCAACGTTTTCTTATAATATTTTTTCATCAAACCTTGAGTTATTTCAATCGTATATAACGAAATTATTTCTTTATTTAGAGTGCAGTTGGTTCTTCAGTACTTGATTGTGGTATACAGTCGAAAGTATAAATGGAGGGCAAGGCGACCGAAACTTGCATTTTTTTCTCAGACATTGTGCAGGAATTAAAACGTAAAATGAAGTGTGTCCGTGAAAAAATTCGAAAGTGTTTTCCGTGGATGACATCATAAGTTCATTGAAGGAGAAGGGGCATCTTTCTGAGAAGTTACATAACTTCCTCAATCATCAGAAAGGAACACAAGTGCAATTAGTGTGCAATTTAGTGAACAACTCTCTCTCATCAAAGGGTAATAGATACACAACAAATGTGAAAATGTTTGCGATGACTGTGTACTTTTATTCACCAGCAGCATATGAATACCTGAAAAAATTAATGCCTCTGCCCCATTGATTTCAAAATGGGTGGCAAGTGTAGACTGTGAACCTGGCTTCTTAAAAGATGTTTTCAAGTACATTGTAAGGGACCAGTTCAGCGATTCATGTCTAATTGTAGACAGTGTGGCAATTAGGAAGCAAGTAGTTTGGGACCAAGGAACTAAGCAGTACACAGGTTTTTTAGACTTTGGTGGGGAAGTGCCTCAGTAAAAGAAGTAATAGAGCCATCTGAGGCTCTGGTTTTCATGCATGTCTCTATTAAAGGCAAATTTAAATGCCTGATTGCATATTTCTTTATCAACGGTGTACAGGCAAATAATCAGGCCACACTGATAAAATCTGCTTTAGAGAGGCTGCATAGTTCTGGCATTAGGGTTTGGTGTGTTACATGTGATGGCTGTAAGGTAAATATAAGCACTTTACGTTCACTTGGCTGTACTTTAAATTTTTACAAGGGTGATTTTAAAAGCTACTTTCCTCATCCTGTGGAAAAATACAATGTTTAGTGTATCTTGGACATGTGCCATATGATTAAGTTTGCCAGAAATGCTCTAGCAGAAGTATCTGCTATTGAGTCTCCAACTGGCATTATTAGATGGCATTTCATTGAGCAATTGAACAAGGTACAACAAGAAGAAGGTATGACATTTGTGAACAAACTATCAGGACAACAGATAAGTAGTGTAAATAGAAAAATGAATATTTCATTAGCTGCACAGGCTTTGAGTTCTAGCGTGGCAGATAGTATAGAGTTTTTGAGGAGGGTTTGTGATCCAAATTTTAAAGTAAGTGAAGCAACAGTAGAATTTTTGTATTACGTTGATAGGATTTTTGATATTCTGAACACTAGAAATCCATTAGGTAAAGGGTATAAGAGCTCCCTGAGACTTGACAACAAATCTTATTGGCTTGGTATTTTCAGACACTGAAAATTATATCAAAAGCTTAAAAATCATTGGTGTTCCATTGCTGCTCCATGCAAGACATGTTAAATCTGCATTAGAATGTATTTATCTCTATGCTTTCCCCAATATGGCCAATAAAAATGCATTTGTAAATTTTGTTAACTGGGGAAAACTGGTTAAAACAAGTGACTGCGTGTACTCTGTTGTAGAATACTCAGAAACTGTTTCAGATGTTTGTGATTGCTGGGGATATGCGACAGAAATATATACAGGCCGAGATTTTGCATTGTGTTAAAATTAAATTCGTAGATTACCCATTTCCTGCTCCTGCTCTTGGTCATGATTACCATTATGAAATTGGGATTGAGGATTTACATCAGACTCAACTTGTTTGTAAGATTGCATCCCTGTACTCCTGCACATGCTTAAAAACATATGGAAAAAAAAGCCCGCTGAGAAAATTTTAAACAACAAATCACGTATAAGGCAGAAGTTAAATAAACTCATATTGTTTAATCATGTATAGTGCTCAAATTGGAAAAGATTATGTATTGGGACATTTCATGCAGATGGGTGTGACATTTTGACAGATTTTTTAAAACTATTTTGTCTATAGATTTGTTGTTGTATAATGATGAACTTCAAACGATGGATCACATTGAAGTAAAATTAACTCTTTACATCCTGTGTAGATATTGTAACAAAATTATAATTATTTATTATATAAGCTTATTTTAATTTGTTAGGTGTTACAAAATATGCACCTGCATTAAAAACAGGTGATTTGTGTGAAATTAATGAAAAAAAAAGTTCTGAGACTTATTTGACAGATAGCTTTCAGTGTGAGGCAATATTTCACTCAATAACTATGTTAACTTGAATTTTTCACTTTAAGAAAGCAGTTTAATCACAGAATGGGTGTGATCTAATGGAGTATGCAGTGGCCCTATGTTTCAAACAGTAATATTTGTGGATACTCTGCAACATAAGAGCAATAAAATTGTTACTCTCTAAATTCTTGTTTTACTACTTCTTAGAATGAACACAATGTTCCAATTGATCGTAAGCATTCTTATTACTTTAGAACCATTCTAGAATAAGGAGGCCTGATTCAGGCAAAACCTAATTTCCTTAATTTTGTCTTTATTTTGCTAGGAGGTCTTTCTATTATATTTTCCTGTGTTGAGGGAGGGGGGAGGGGAAGAGAATGCAAATAATCTCATAGAATTATCTTTCTAGCACTACAAAGTACTGAATACAGTGATTACAGTTACACTTGGAAATCTAGGAAATTTCAAAAAAATTGTTCAAATGGCTCTGAGCACTATGGGACTTAACATCTATGGTCATCAGTCCCCTAGAACTTAGAACTACTTAAACCTAACTAACCTAAGGACATCACACAACACCCAGTCATCACAAGGCAGAGAAAATCCCTGACCCCGCCAGGAACCGAACCCGGGCGCGGGAAGCGAGAACGCTACCACACGACCACAAGTTGCGGATTAGGAAATTTCAGTATTCATGTTACATGCCTAATTTTCATCAACATTTACCTTAATTATACAGTTACACTTTTTGCTGATTTGAACTGTGTACTACATGTTAAAAAGATTTTGTTTGGTCATAGTAATAAAAGCATTTCATTTTTTTTAGGTCATATGTCCCATATGGAACTGAAATTATCAAGTTACAATGACAAAGGAAGGAATTAACATTAAGGAATCTTACTTCACAGAAATTATGTAACAATGGTTACACTTTTTGCAAGTTAACTTTAACATAAACCATTTAGTTTTCCATTAAGAGTGAAAGCAGTTGCACGAGTCACGTAAAGAACAAAGTTTCCCATAGGGAACTAAAGTATTTTACGTTTGACTTATTGCAGACCCAAAGTATTGTGATCTTCATATTTCTATTTAAAAAAGTTTGTAACTCAAATTCACAGACATTTTGGAATCTGTACATACATGTATGTAACAAGGTACTTTTCATGTGTCATGTGGAACCTTTAATTTTCTGGTTTAAATATAATTTATTTCATGAATTATCTTTAATACCGACAATGTCTGAATGCAATATTTACCATTTAGAAGAAGAAATATTAGTGTACAGAATAACAAACCTCATGAAAAATGCGAGAGATTGTAATGTACCGAACGTGGAATGGCTTTTTATCAACAGCAGGTAAAATAAAGGCTTCTATTAAATGTTCAACGAAACCAGTCAGTACCTCTTAATTCACCATAGAGGTGATACAGTAATAAAAGAATTTACTTCTTTCAGAATTTCTGCTAAGTATTAAAAGTGTGAAGACATATTCAATAAGTATTTGCTTTACCAATAACCTGTAGTACAAGCACATGTATAAGCAGGTAATTAAGGGAGTCAAGACTTATGTTAAAATTAAAGATACTGACTGGTATTACTTGCTCACAAAACATTGTAGTTGCTGTACAGTTTATGCTGTAAGTGGTGTACCCAATGTGATTCCTGGAGGACATAATATTCTGTTATCCTATGGGAATGCACTGCTACCACACCTGTTGAAAGTAAGTTTTGCTGTGGAATAGTTGTATCAGAAAACAAATCTCCACTGTGACACCCTCATGTTCTTGGTATGCTATTAGCTATAATTACAGGAATACTCTTCACATGGAGAGAGAGAGAGAGAGAGAGAGAGAGAGAGAGAGACATGTTCTTAGGAGGAGCAAGCTTTACAGCAGCATACGCTGTTAAAAGCATAGTGAGATTTTCTTTTTCATCATTTCCAACATTGTACACAACTTTCTTGCACTTTTATTTTATCACATTTTTCCCTTGAGAATGGAGAAGAGAGAGGAAGAAGGAAAAAAAAGAAAAAGTAAGCGAGCTTTCATAAGAACTGAAAACTCTACTTGTGTCATTCGTTATTTTCAAAATGTTACTCTCTTTCCAAATGCTGTTCTATTTCTTCAAACCAATTCTGAATGTCTCAGGTTATTACATGTTATTTACTGTACATTGTCCAGCAATACTTCTGTTGTTACTGGATAGTTTGTAATTTGGCACTACCTTTGTACCACTGGTATTGTCTAGTGTACTTTTGCAGATAAGAAAATCGACTGGACTAGAATGTCCTGTCAGTATAGGACAAATTCAGACAATATGGAACTTTTTACACTAAATTTGCAATATAATGTCACCCTTGTCTCACACAGATTGTAGCAGCCATTGGGGTGCCTGTCTGGCCAGCTTCTACAGCTTTCGCTTTCAGGTTTGTTTTTTACTTGGGCCATATCATGACAACCAGTCATTCCAGTGATTGACACCATGTCAAAGACTGGAACCAAGATTCACAGAAATAAAATTCCATGGTTGTAATTCATAGTCTAATTAATTTTGCTCACTGACATGTTTTGAATTCAATTTTAAAATAAAACCATGGTACCAGCCATTATTTGGGTGTCAGACTGGAAAATTACAGTTTTAAGACACCCCACACCTTAAAATTAACAGCTGTGATCGATGTTATTTTCAACAAGTACCTTCACTTCCTACATCATCATGGAGCAGTCCAATGTAATATTATTACTACACTTAACTTCCAAATGATACGAGTTATGCATTTAAGAGGAGCCTTAACGTTGGCCTTTGTGTTTGTCTCATTTAAATGTATTTCTTGTCTCGTATCGAAGACTGAAGCACTGTCAAAAACTGGTGCTTCTACCTTATCACTCAGTTAAAATACACTGTGTCATGTACAGGCGTTAATAAAATTATGGCATTTAAATTTCTGATCAAAGAGAGCCAAATTCGTAAGTGAATGTTGCAATTACAGTGTCAGCATATATGCAGATCGGTAATGCATCACTTCAGGTAAAGAAAAATAAGTTTTTCCGTTTATAACTAAGTAATACTTTAATAGTTCAGTTGTAATTTCTGTTGTCAGTAAAGATACCCCTAAGCAAACGATGTCAACTTTTTTTCAAGACACGTTTCCACTGTTTTCCACACTTGATTTTCCGAATTATACCTGTAGTTAAAAGCTTTGGCAACCAAGGTAATTTGTTGAGCTCCATTGAATCTTAAATAGTATTTTAAAACGGGCAAATAAGTAAAGCACTCATAAAATTAATAGTAAACAATTTATAGGTCAGCTTGTCAAACTTCCAAAACACACTCGAATTTAGGAATTTCATAGCAGAACTGTCACTGTTTTTTCTCACTAGGTTAGAAACACTTCATTATGTTGAAGTGTAGATATCTAGAACATCCAATATAAAAGACTTATCAGGGCGCAGAACGAAAAACATTTTCATCCGTGTTTTGACACTTCGTTTTTCGCCAAATTCAGATATGGCGGACACTCAATGATATATGTGATTTGAGACTTTCTCGGCGTATTCCATTCGTGAAATCTTCTCGGGTGGACAGCCGAGTAAAGGCGTCGTCTTCTCGCAACGTTTCGAAGGGTTTCGTACCCATCATCTTCAAGCTTGAAGATGATGGGTACGAAACCCTTCGAAACGTTGCGAGAAGATTTCACGGACTCAATGATATAATCTTTCGCCGGCACGCGCTAGAGCCATCTATCGGTAGGTCCGGTAGTTGAGCATCCCTCATTTCGCTAGCTTTAGACGCCTGTGCGCTCCACGCGGCAGAGTTCACACTACCAAAGATCCTACACACTTTGATTCTTCACACGACCCATCGATGTAATCGTTCGATAGCAGTTTTCCCTAGGCAAGACCCAGCGTAAAAATACAAATAATATTTACGAAACAAACCAATTATACATCGACATGAGTGCATAAATATATATATACAAACAGTAAAACAATTACAATATATAAAGAGACAGAAATGTCATATCTTGAGGTAACAAAACAAGGAAAAAAAATAATAGTACAATAGATGGAAATAGGAGGATATGCATTTCCGGCGTTACACGTGCCCCACATTGTCTGAGGATGTTCGTGTAACGTAAACAGACTCAGAAAATGTCCCAAAAAAAAGAAACAGCGGAAATGCATATGCTCAAAACATCAACAAAATTTAGCATTCGTCTAATTAATCATAAATCAATTTTTAGACGATAATAATTGAGTGGAGACACTCCTAATCTTATTCCACTCTGTGACCTTGCACAAAATAAAACAGGTTGACAACATATTAAAATTCATAGAAGATATAGAAAATGGTTTAGCTATTCCAAAATCGTCAAAATCCGTAACACTATCATGAAATGGAATACTGTTTACAAAATTAATCAGAGTACATGGTCATAAAAACAGGTAGATCAAAATACGCAAATTAATTATTAATTACATAGAATACACATTTTATATAACCTTTTCGCAATTAATACGCTTGCCATGAGAGTCCACTTAATGCTAAACAAGAAAATAATATTCAGTAGATCGAAAAAAACATAAGTATTGAAAGCAGGATTCTTTCACATCATCTGTCCGGGAAGAAAAACAATTCCGCCTCCCGTACTCGCAAGTACAAAGAATGCCGACAGCGGCACCGCCTCGCCAGTGTTGTTGCGCCCGCCTGTGCGGCACGCTTGATCTGACTCGCCTGTCTAACGGCATTTCCAGAACGTCCGTTTCACTGAATTCTTTCGGAAAAACTCACTCCCGAGTAATCTCAAGGAGTCCATTAACACTATCACAGTGGATAACTCAACACTGTCCATCATCACACATGTACAAGCCTGAAACTTAAAACAGCGTCTAAGTACATCGGCAATGACTAGTAAAACACATATTCATGGAATCTTACAGCTAGTTACAAAATCATATTTACATTGCTTAATCTACTGTGACTCAGCTGAAAACTTAAACTAGCAGCTTGGATTTTTAAATTGATTAATATTCAGTAACTCTTAAATCATTTAATCAACATTAATTACTTATTAATTACAACTTTTTTAATGACCTCTAGGTCAGTCAAAAGCATGGCAATCTAGCAAATCGTTAAATCTTACACTCTATTTTACATACTGTACAAATTACCCATTGTGTGGTATTAATCGATCCTAGGTTGGTACAATTTCAAGCCTACAATGTTTCGTATACCTAATAGCTTTCCAGAGCTTGGATACTCTAAGCAATAAGCATTTGTGTGAGGTATACCAATGACTTTATATGATCCATTATAAACAAACTTAAATTTAGAGATTTCATTGTCTATCTCGCTCGATTTCTCATGAGCTTTTACAAGTACTAAGTCTCCGATCGCAAACTTAGCAAAACGCGCTTTAGCGTCAATACGACGTATGCCAGCATCGACTTTTAGCTTCATTACTTCTCGCAAACGATCTTTTTTCACACCAATACTAATGTCAATCCGTGGAGGGAATTTGATTATCTCTTCCAATTCACTTTCTACACTTTCGTCAATGCCGAAATTCCTCACGTTACAGCAGTTCAAATTAATTCCTGCGTCAATGTCATCCAGCCAGTTAACAATGTGTATAGGCTGGTATTGCCTATGCACACCGTCTCCTGCCTCGTCAAAACTAACTACTATTGTTTTATCTTGGGACGTACATGTCAAAGTTTTGCTTTCGCAATTAATCACTGCACGGTACTTTAATAGCCAATCTAACCCGATAATTACTTCCGTAGTTAAGTCTGGCACGACGACAAACTCTTGTTCAAATCGTGCCCCATATATCTCGAAGTTGACAAAAATCTGTTTTGTGACCGGTTTACTGGCCTTCCCTGTAGCACCGATAATTTTCACTCCTGTTACTGGCATAACTACGATGCCAGGTCTGTCTTTCAGTAACTCAAATATTTTCCCAGATGCAGTACTCAATTCTGCACCGGTGTCAATCAATACGTTTAGTTGTAGGTCGTGCATATTAACAGACACTACTATCTGTCTACACTTGTCCTCGACTGTTTCTTTATTTTCCCACAGTAAATCCTCGTCTATATCCAGGTCATTCCAGAAAAAACCATCCGGCTTTGATCCCAAACCCGGTTTATCTGGCGGCTTTTTCAGCCTCTGTTCACATACAGTTTTAATTTCAACACGTCTGTCCTGAGGCTTAGTCTGTAGCTTCGCCTCCAATACCGAAACCTTTTCCTGTAACTCGTCAACTAGTGAGTGTTGCTTTGCTATCGATTCACTAATTGTCACCTTCGTTGATTCCTCTTTGGTCAGATCGATCTCATCTGCCAATCTACCTGGAGGAATGTGCCCAGTCGCATCTGAAATTACTTCCTCTGGATCTGCGCAACCCACACTGCTACCGTCTGACCGCATAACGTCAGCTCTAACCTCATACACGCTGAAATCTATGTGCTTTTCTACCAATTGTGTCCGGCTATCACTAAAATTTTCGTAATCTTTCCCCTTAATACTCTCGCAATGTTTAAACTGGAGGTTTGCGTCGGATGGGTCGGCTACTTCTACCACTATAACTTTCGGTAAAGTCTGCCGGTTAGGGCCAGAACTTTCCGTTACTCCTTCAACATCTAACTCCTGCGGGACGAAACACGACGAATCTTGCTCGTGCTCCCCATTAACATCGACTATTTCTGGTAAAGTCTGCCGGTTAGGGCCAGAACTTTCAATCACTTCACAAATACTATCTTCCTGTGGGACGAGACGCGGCAAATACTGCACGCGCTCCCCATAAACACTTCTCCCATACAGACCCCTATAATCTCTTAGTTCGTCGTATAAGCGACCGAACTGCCTTAACCAGACCTCATCCCTCTCTGCATCCCCTCGCTCGATGACGGACGTTTTATCCGACATCTGATCTTCTCTCAACAATTGCGAATCATTCTTAAACTCAATCTCCAGTTCCACTGTGGGTATTACAGCTGGCACCTTCTAATCGATTTCCGGAACACTACTTAAATTGTTCTCACTGACAGTGAATGGACCTTCTACTGCCGTGTATACAGCTGATCTACTACTTGTGGGCGCACTCCTTTCTCTTAACACTGGCACACTCTCCCGCCGTTGATTATTCCACACGGAATTTTCATATCGACGACACCTGGGTTTTCTCCTGCTATTGGGCCGCCAAAATTTCTCCACGCCCGGTCGGCCCCTCACCGGCGCGGCTAATGGTTTCCCTGTCTCGTCCCAGCAGATGCGGTCCCCGGATGCTGCTGAGGCGGCTGATCACACCCTCTGGCGTTATTACTATTCTGTGAAGCCCGTATCACGTTAGTATGATACTGGTTTCCGTCACTCCTGTTATTATTTGCATTGTACCGATTGTTATTACGATCCGAACCATTATTGTTATTGCTGCCATGGTTGCGGTATGCATTATTCCCATGGTTATCGTTGTTGTGGTTGCTGTGGTACCCGTTGTTGTTACCACGGCCTCTACCACTGTCGCGATTATTGCGCCAATTGTCCTCATCCTCCACTCTTTCCAGGAAATCTTTTATTGTTCTGTAATTGCTTCCTACGTAGCGTTTTGTATCATCTGGAAGCTTCATGTAGAGTTCCCAGACTATTTCGGATTCCGTGCGGCGATCACGCAAATAATCTAACTTGCGGATCCAGCCCTCACAAAACTCCTTCATCGAACCGCGCGAATTCGCATCGAAAGGCCTCGATACGACAAATTCACGCCAGACACTTTGCTGTTTTTGCTCTGACCAGTATTCAGCCAGAAACAAATTTTTAAATTCGTCAAAAGTCAGGTCCGTAATGTTGAGGTTTAAGCCCCAACGCTTGGCATCACCAGCCAACACGTCAATAATCGCATTAATTTTTCTCTCATTAGTCCATGATCTGGGTAAAACTCTTCCACAATTCTTAATGAAATCCGTCGCGTGTATACCACCTTTTTTCAAGGGGTCGAACCGCTCCTCTTTCGTCAACAATTCCGAACTATGTGCATAGATTGGCACATAGCTCTGTTTTTCGTCAAGTTTCTTTTCTAATTCCGACACTCTCGTAATTACTTGGCAAGTGGTTGTCGCAAGCGTTTCTACTTCCCTTTTTTTCTCTTCGCAGATATTAGCCTGCTTCGTCACTTTGGTATCTACTTCGGATACTAAAGCCTTTAAAGTTTCCACCTTCTTTTGATCCTCTTTTTTCACTAATTGAATTTGTTCAGTCACCTTATTCTCGATGATCGGAGCAACTGATTCTCCTACACTTTTCTCGATTCTGCTAATTTCGGAATAAAAACAAGTATTTATGCTCGCAATTGCCGCCTGAACGCCTATCATTTCCTGTTTAAGATTACCGATTTCGGTATTAATCACAACAATATCTTCTTTGATTTTATCAACTTTTGCGTTAACAACTCCAACTTTGTTGTTAACAACATTAATAGCTTTGTTCTGATTGTCTAGCTTCCTGTCAATTTTTTCAGACTGAGCTTCTTGCTTGGCAGCCTGAGCTTTAATTTCTGCCGATTGAGTTTCTATCTTGCTAGACTGAGCCTTGATTTCGTTAATCAAAACATTCAATAAATCAGCTAAATTCCCGGAAACTACCGGTTTTACTTCCGTACCGGCTTCCTCTTTAATTGTCCCCGCGTGTTCGTCCTCAAGGGGTTCAGATTTCTTTTCACTTCCGATTCCGAAACATTTTCTAAAGTTTGGAATTCCATTTCTGCTCTTTGTTGCGTTTCGGCGGTCGCGTCTTTCACGCTAGCCGCCTGCCCCTGAACAATGGGTACCGCGGTGCGCGTTTCCCACTGTTCGACCGATTGTTCCGTATCCAAGTCTACCAAATTTTGGTAATTGTTGCCTTCACTCATTTTAATAATTTTCAATATAAATAACAAATCTCAAATCTAATTAGGCTTCCTCCCACTACTTAATGTCGCTGACGTAACTATCTGTTCGTAACCAATACTTTGTTCCGACATTTGCACCAAACAAAATTCGTGTCCAGAACAACCTCAAATCCGAAGATTGTCCTGTCACCAGGTCGCCACTTGTAACCTCCCCCTCACTTATCGACCTTAATGACAGTGAAAAATGAAACCGCGTGTACCTAATGGGAATTTTGGAAAAGCAATCGTCACCGAAGTTAACCTGTCGGTAAAGAGGGAGGAAAGGGTTACATCTAAATGAAAGGAAAAATGCAAGTGAAACTGGTGGAAATTAATTTTGAAATAGGGATAAAGTTAATAAAGAAAGTAAATGTGCGGCCGTTACGTTAACAATCAACTAGCGGTAATTAGATATTTGAGATTTGGGGGAAATTACGGTCGCCAGTCCTATGGACAATTACTATAATAACTGAAAAAGAAAGGTTATTACACATATAATTAGCACTAGAAGCGTGGCAACTGAAGGTTGACACGTGTAGTGTGAAAACTGAAAGTTTGTCAGAAGTAATAAATTTCGCTACACTTAATTTAGCAAAAGAATTAATGAAACCGGAAAATCGAAAGTTAATTTAGTGACTGAAGTTAATAGTGAGCTTTCTTTCTGAAGCACATCGACATTCAGTAAAATAAGGTTAGTCTTGGACTACCTCAACAATCATTTCAAAAGCTACTTGAATCTACGCAATTTAGAAATAAGAGAATTAACTTTGAACTTGAATTAAATGATTCTGAGCAATTAAACAATAGTAAAATTTAGTACGTACCAAGCTGAGCTGCAGTCACAGGTAACTAAAATACGGTAACAAAACTCGCACTCTTAATTTGTGCTTGTGCAATCTAAATATTGTAGCCAGCTGAACTTTGAAATTAAAGCAGTGAAATCGAATGATGCTGGCGTTTGAATTTCAACGACCCTCGGGCTCATTTCGGAAAAGGAAGGGACCCTGCTTGGCAATGCAATTGGGACAATGAGCAACAAAGGTTCATGCTAAGTTGCTGTAATTTTGCGAGGCAAATGGAACAATTTGAAAAGCTGAGGTCTGCCATACAGTTCTGAAACTTTACGTGCTTTTAGTCTTCCTTGTTGGTTGATTGAAGGTTGAAGCCGTCGATCGAGGAGGTGGCGACAGTCACTCATTGTCGGCCGTCGCTGTTGCGGAAGCTGGATGTTGGCGCGCCGTCTTCTCGACACGGTCTCCAGGCGAAACGGGCTCTTGATGTGCGCCAGCTAATGCTTCCCGTCCGCGACACCATGTCAGAAACTATCATCGCGAGTCGAGCGCAATTACATGCTGCCAAACCCCGAAAGCGCGGCCACTCGCGGGAGCGTCACACAACACACCTGCTCCACTCGCTACTTCAGCCAGACTCCGACTGCTCTGCCCGCGCTCCACGCGGCAGAGGTAACACTACCAAAGATCCTACACACTTTGATTCTTCACACGACCCATCGATGTAATCGTTCGATAGCAGTTTTCCCTAGGCAAGACCCAGCGTAAAAATACAAATAATATTTACGAAACAAACCAATTATACATCGACATGAGTGCATAAATATATATATACAAACAGTAAAACAATTACAATATATAAAGAGACAGAAATGTCATATCTTGAGGTAACAAAACAAGGAAAAAAAATAATAGTACAATAGATGGAAATAGGAGGATATGCATTTCCGGCGTTACACATTCAAACCTCAGATGATTGAAGTGTTGCGAATTCAATGTAATTGGTCACCTACAATTTCAGTTTAGTATATGGCATTACTTTCCATTACAACGTAGTAAGAGGACACCTGGAATATTACCACTCAGATTTTCATAATTTGCTTCTGTCCTTCGAAACTAAGTTTTCGCACCTTATGAATCTTCAAGTCGTATACCACAGCCTACTGAGAATCAATTACTGGCTACTTAAAAACATATTATAGTATTAAATAATTTTTATTTTTGAAGATTGCAATATTGCAGATTTATGTTCCAGATGTTGGACAGCCTTCAAATGTGCCCAATGACATCAGTCCTACAGAGAACTTGGACACAACAGAAGATGAAGTCACCATCCTGAAGAACCTAGTACAATAGCTTCAGGCTGGAATTGAAGCTTTAAAGAGAAAACTCATCCTCTCTCAGAAAAGGGAGAGAGGAGTGTGTTTAGAAAAAGACAACCTCCTCGCCAGTGTGCATGGTTTATTCGGTGCAGAACAGTTTGCAGTATGAACAAAGGGGACACGTAAAGGTAGCAAATGGTCAGTGGAAACAATGCAGAAAGGGCTAAATATTAGACTAGCTTGTGGTAGTATGGGGTACAAAGTCCTGCTGGAAAATAAATTTCCATTTCCTTCAGACAGAACCCTGAAAAGTTCACTACTGAATGTAAAATTTAGTCCTGGTGTGCTGAAGGAGCTAATGAGTTCCCTGAAAGTCGAGCGTGCCCTCATGTTACCGGTGGAGAAGCATCGTGCTCCCACGATGGATGAAGTTAGTATCACTCCATCATTCAAATACGATTGAAGCAACGGCTGCTTCATTGGTACTGATATGACACACCTCCATCAAATCTTGCCCTTGCAACTACTATAGCTTCTCATGTATTAGTTTTTATGCTGGGTGGTATCACCTCAAGATGGAAACAAATCATAGGTTACCATTACCTCAGATGTTAGGTCACATAGTGCTTAGAGCCATTTTACCAAAACACATGGCCATCGTTTTTCCAGTTCTCATGTCAAAGACATCATTATAAACATTATTAGAGAATCTCGGGGTTCAAATGGCTCTGAGCACTATGGGACTTAACATCGATGGTCATCAGTCCCCTAGAACTTAGAACTACTTAAACCTAACCAACCTAAGGACATCACACACGTCCATGTCAGAGGCAGGATTCGAACCTGCGACTATAGCAGCAGCGCGGTTGCGGACTGAAGCGCCTAGAACCGCTCGGCCACAGCGGCGTTTTCCCAGCCTCCCACAGTGTAAAGGAGAAAATAATTCGGTTTCTTGGCAACAACAGTTCATCTGCTTCTAAGGGAGGAAATAAAAGATATCAAGGTGTTATGACACAAGGCAGTAGAAGCATGGCCACGAGAAAATTAGTGCAGAAACTGTGACTTCCGAAATCACTTCTTAGTAAATGATTTGAAAAATTGACATTCAAACTTTTTTGGTTATCAGTAACATCTTGAGACACAAAATCTGTGTTAACATTTTCTCTTCAAATGGCCTCATTTTTGTTGTACTTACAGTTATTTTTATAATACTTTTGTTCAATGTTTCTTTTTCTGAGTGTGGAGTGTTTTTACTATCTCATGTAATATTTGATACATTTTGCAAGTAGATTATGTCCCTGTCAAGGGTTCAGAATGATGAATATATAAATAAAAAGTTCTCATTCAGCCTGTATCCGTATTTGATTTTTGTGATTTGCCATCACCTTGTTTCTTCCTTGTGCTTCATTTGCTTTCTTTAATTTCTTTCTCAGGGTTATAATATTTCTTATACGTATGGTGTATCTACATTTCATTTAATATTGCAGAGAGGGATAAAGTATTTATTCTCCCAGGAAGAACATTAGCTTGTACGCTATACTCTTTCCTAGTTCAGACTGAAATAGCTCATATACAAAATCTGGTGGTGCTTGACAGGTAGGCCAACGCTTTTTGAGGAATATTTCTGTTCAGACATGGTTAAATGTGAAGGTTGTTGTTGTTATTGTTGTTGTTGTGGTCTTCAGACCTGAGTCTGGTTTGATACAGCTCTCCATGCTACTCTATCCTGTGCAAGCTTCTTCATCTCCCAGCACTTACTGCAACCTACATCCTTCTGAATCTGCTTAGTGTACTCATCTCTTGGCCTCCCTCTACGATTTTTACCCTCCACGCTGCCCTCCAGTGCTAAATTTGTGATCCCTTGATGCCTCAGAACATGTCCTACCAACCGGTCCCTTCTTCTAGTCAAGTTGTGCCACAAACACCTCTTCTCCCCATTCTGTTCAATACCTCCTCATTAGTTATGTGATCTACCCACCTAATCTTCAGCATTCTTCTGTAGCATCACATTTCGAAAGCTTCTATTCTCTTCCAGTCCAAACTATTTATCGTCCACATTTCACTTCCATACATGGCTACACTCCATACAAATACTTTCAGAAACGACTTCCTGTCACTTCAATCTATACTCAATGTTAACAAATTTCTCTTCTTCAGAAACGCTTTCCTTGCCATTGCCAGTCTACATTTTATATCCTCTCTACTTCGACCATCATCAGTTATTTTGCTCCTCAAATAGCAAAACTCCTTTACTACTTTAAGTGTCTTATTTCCTAATCTAATTCTCTCAGCATCACCTGATTTAATTCAACTACATTCCGTTATCCTCGTTTTGTTTCTGTTTGTGTTCATCTTATATCGTCTTTTCAAGACACTGTCCATTCCGTTCACCTGCTCTTCCAAGTCATTTGCTGCCTCTGACAGAATTACAGTGTCATCGGTATGTGAAGGTAATTTCATGGAAATGTCATGCACATTTTGTACTGTAACTGCTATTTGTAATTCTCTTCATACTCTAACAATTTATGTTGAAAACCATGAATATGTGAATGGAAATGCAGTCAACTGGGGTACATATTGTAGTTACAGTTACTCAGTGCTTTTGATAGTAAAAATATATACAAATTGACCTTTTGCTGTAATATTTTAATATTTAAACTGATAAAGGTACACTGCCATTCTCTCTAACGTAATTTTAGTTCAGTCTTAGACAACACATGATGTTACCTACATAGAATGCTCTTGGTAACTTTAAGCCATTCGAAAAGTAAATCAGTGGTTCATAAGAACCCTAAAAAATTGATCTAGTTCAGTAACGCAGGTTTACTTTGATATTTAAAGATATTTATATAGACCTGTTATTAACAGTTTTTAAGCTAAGGGGGTATAAATGTAAAAATAATAGATTCCTTCATGATATTTTTAAAAACACATTACAAATATGCTAAGATGTCCTTTCCCATTAAGTTGCTAAATAATAAAAAGGCACTTAGAGTAAATAAGGTCAAGGATGAAAAGGTGTTGAAGATCAAGAGGGAGTGTGATCAATATTATGACTGGTATAGAAGTACAGGTTCTCAAGTATTTAAAGACATGCTCACAGTGAAAAAGAAAAGATTAAGACAGGCCTTAAAGGAAGCTAGGTGTAAAAAAATGAAGATACAATACTAACATTTGAAAATAAGACACATGCAATGTGGAATATCATTAACAGTCAGTGCAACAGGAAAATGACTTCACAGGCTGAAAGCAGTAATCTGAATGCTGCACAGTTAAATACATTCTTCACTGAGAAGGTGCAAGAAATAATAAAGGTGATTGGCACTTCCAATATAGCCACTGACCATAAATACTACCTGAGAAAGACCACAAAGCCGGAAAGTACATTTTGCTTTAAACTGGTCAAGGTACAGGATGTTACTAATATACTGAGGAAAATGAAGAACAGTTTTAGTAATGACGTTTATGGTTTAAGTCCAGCCATGTTAAAGTGTGATTCAGTTCAACTGCCAGAATTGATAACACATGTAGTAAATACATGTATTTTGGAGGCTCAGTTCCCAAAGGCACTAAAGTTTGTTAAAGTCACTCCAATACATAAAAAAGGCAGCCTCTCAAGTTGTGATAATTTTAGGCCTGTTTCAATTGTGCCAATCTTGTCTAAAGTGATAGACGCTATATTAAATAATCAAATAGTAAAATACTTTGAAGAAAGAAAAATCTTCACTGATAGTCAATTTGGATTTAGATCAGGGTTAGGAACTGTTAAATCTGCCATATCACTTTTAACATAGTGTGTGAAGCATCTAGAAAGCAAGCTAGTGGTTCAGAATAAACTCTTTGATTTATCAAAAGCTTTCGACACTGTGTCTCGTGAAATCTTGTTGAACAAACTGCAATTCTATGGCTTTACAGGAAGTGCTCTGGAATTGATAAAATCTTATCTAAGTAATAGACTGCAGTAGGTGGTTTTTAATGGTGCAGAATCAGGTTACTTACCTGTGGGCATGGGTATCCCACAATGTTCTGTACTTGGCCCAATTCTATTTATTATTTATATAAATGACTTACCATGTAACATAGTTGGGCCGGCCACTAGGACTTACTTATTTGCAGATGATCTTGCAGTCTGTATAACTGCAGAAACAGCACAGAAGGTGAAATATGAAGCAGACCAGTGCACTGTCAAAATTGAAAATTGGTGTAAAGCTAATTCCCTTTGTATCAACCGAAAAAAATACAAGACCTGTATGTATTGTGGAATAATAACACTGAACTTGACCAGAGCTCAAATGCTGTTAATTTCCTTGGAATCTCAGTTGATTCAAAATTATCCTGGAGTAGCCATATAGAAAATTGGGAGGCAGCATTAGCAAAGGAATATTTGCTCTAAGGAAGCTGCGTCTTTGTCTACACGTGCCCGTACTTAAAGTGGTTTATTTTGCTTTAATACACAGTCACATTTCCTATGTTACAATACTGTGGGGACATCAAAGCAAGGCAGCTAACGTCTTTAAACTACAAAAGAAGGCAATAAGACTGATATGTAGCTTGGCACCCAGAGCTCACTGTAGGCCAAGCTTTACAAAATTACAGATTATGACCCTGCTGTCAACATTTATACTACAGTGTGTAATGCATATTAACGAAAACTATCCGAGTTATCAACAGTATGACATGCGACATAATTATAACACAAGAAACAAGCAGGACCTACTTTCTTTCCGATGTAACTATAAAAAAACACAAAAGTGCTTCTTATACAAGTTCATAAAATTATTTAATGCCATACCCCAACATATCAAGGATCTTCCAATTCAACAATACAAAAAAAAGTGAAAGAATTTCTTCTTCAGCTCAGCATTTATGAAACTGATGAATTTTTAAGGGAGGCAAAGAATATGGTATGACTACACATTGTGATCAGTTTTTATATGCTTCTGTATATGAGTAAGTCTGTAATTGGCTAAATTTACTATGCAATATCAATTTGTACCAGAAGTTTCTCTGTTTTGTATTTGTGTGAAGGTACCATAATTATTTGTGTAATATTTATATTGTGTAATATTTTTCTCGTTTTTGTAATTATTTGTGTAAAATTTATACTGTGTAATATTGACTTACGTAAAGCCTCAGATGATCTCCAAGGTCTCTATAACAATAAACTATCAATCAACCAATCAATCAATTAATAGTGCACACATTGTCTTCAAAGTATGACAACACTTTCAGTAATACCATATAGTAAATACATTCCCTCGAACATTTTCAAATCTTGAGCGTAGATGTTCACTGCTGTTATGGGCCGTGCCTCTTTCTGTTAACAAGTAATGGGGAAGATTCATCTTTTGTATTAATACACTGTCTTCACAGTAGAAAACTCCGTGTTAGCTTTCAAGCCAAAAACTATTTCTTTTTTCCTTTCTTGGTCCTGCAATTGCAACTTATTTTAAACGAGATGTACTTGCCTTATATACCTCCTGCAGTGACTTCTCTAGCATATGATTTACCTTCATACAGTTTAATGACATATTTATTTGAAAGCCATATTCAAAAATTAATGTAAATTTGGTGACAAATCCATTAGCAAACCTAGAACCATGTTCCCTTATTGGTAGTGACAGAAATGATGTTTATAATTCCTTGTTTTTGGATTTATCTTGATCGCAATGGAAAGGTTGCAGGAACTCGACTTAACCATTCAGTTAATTTTATTCATTTCTGACCCTTTGTCTATTTTTTTTACAGTTCTGTTACTTAGTTTCCAATCCATTTAAATGGCAAAAAAAAGGTCAGGAGAGCTAAGAGGATGAGAAATCTTAGAGATAAAACTGCCACTGTTACCACATAAAACGAAAAATAGTGAGTGGTACAGTACAAAATTATCATGACTGTTAAGAACTTTGACCTGATTGACTG
This sequence comes from Schistocerca piceifrons, assembly GCF_021461385.2. Classification (NCBI taxonomy): domain Eukaryota; kingdom Metazoa; phylum Arthropoda; class Insecta; order Orthoptera; family Acrididae; genus Schistocerca; species Schistocerca piceifrons. Next base: position 4,192,910 of record NC_060148.1, read on the forward strand.
TGCAGAGAAGTTTAGATTTATGCTTAGGATGCTCACAATAATAAATTCTGCTTTGTTCCACACTATATTTTAACACATTTTAAACATATTGTGTAGTCTTGTACTTCCGCAATCATTCTCCTAATGCCATAGCAGAATTTGCAGAAAAAGTTTTATGGGATAGACTTGACAAAAAATATATAGCATGCGTAATCGTATAGGCAAGTTTATCAGTTCTGTTTACTAAGATACCGCGCATATATATTTACTGCAATACTTTATTTCGTATAACAAAGGAGGCATTGGGCGAATTTTCGTAGTATCGAGAAGCAGGAACAAGAAGTAAGCCGATATAGAGATTTAAATTAGTGACTGATTTTTCTATTCACTTGCGAACTAATATTGGTTCCCTCTTGTCCTGCTGACTATTGGATAGGACCAATTTAATGCCAATTATGAAAAAAGGTGTCCAAACTCTATACTGCTTCAAGAACTGCGAAATCTCCTTTCGCTATTAATAAAGGAGAACACGTGAAAAATTATGTTTCATGCTAGCCGCAACAAATGCTGTTTGACTCATCTACTCTAATTTGTTCAGATTCTTTGTTGCAAAACATCCGACATGTTCCGTATGAAGCAACTTATCAGTTTCAGCAGCGCATTAGACGGTTGAGTGTACTTCTTTAATAGACACGGTAAATGTACAGCGGAAGTCAATGCATTATCAGCTCGCAGTGGGCCGAAATTGCGAACTTTGGCTGTACTCTACCTATACAGAGATTTATTCTCTGCAGCTCTCGCCTGCCATCTGTCGGTGGCAATCCATTCTACTCGAGTCCCGCTTGTCTCCATTGCAGGCAGCTGCTGCTCTCTCGCGTCACTCCACTACACTACGTGCAGCTGGCCGAGTTAGAATCACAGTCTTCTGCCGGGCTGGATTTCCAAAGCTGAGCGCAATGAACAAACTGAGGCCGTAGGCGAAAGAAAGGGTACGAAAGCTGATATTCTCGGCATTTCAGCGGAATTTTGCGTCATAATTCGATAGTTCCACTGGATGAGACGCAACGCGGCAAGAATTTTTGCGTGAAGCCCCCTGCTTTGGCTGACGGCATCGTGCTGTTTACATCTAGTCCACCTAAACCTGGAGGATAGTCGAGGTAAGGATCTAAAATAGCAAGATTGTAAGTATGCTTGAAATTCGATACAAAAATCTAAACAAGATGCAACAAGGCGAAAGACGCAATTCGCGGCTGTGATGGAGATGTGTTGCAACAAGGATATGTATTACATCTCTCCACAATTCACACCGTGCACATAACCCACTGCAGATAGCAAATATATTTCTATTGAGCATTTCCTAGGCTCGAATTAACATATTCGAACCTTTCAAAAATTACTTGTTCTACATAAATTGGTGCCACACAACCAACACTTTTTTTTTTTCCTTTATTGTAATTTTCAGCACCTCATACAAGGCGGGCTGGCAGCAGCTTAATACGCCGCTCTTCAGCCTTATGGGGTACAATAATATGAGATAGGTGACACAGAAAATACAAAAAATGGCGGGCAAAGAAAGTAGTTACAAAAAAACAAAAAACAAGAAGCCGTTCACGTTGGACGAAAAAAACACTAACACTTGTAGACACGGCGCACAAAACACGGAGAACTGCGACGGTACATGTGAACAGTTGAGTTGTAACTGCACGAAATACAAAACGAAGCACACACACTAGACACTGATGGCGATGATCTCCGGCGCGCGAATGTTCACTATGCGTGTGCGAGTCCGGGGACCTGCCAAGAGAGGAGGAGTAGGAAGGGGAGTGGGAGGAGAGCGCAGAGGTGCCACAGGCAGGGGAGAAAGGGGGGAGGGAGGAAGGGTGAGGGGAAGCCCGGGGGGAAGAGTGGTGGAGGGAGGGGACGGAGGAAAAGGAAAGAGAAGGGGAGGGAAGGGAAGAGAAGGGAGGGAGGGAGGGTGCCTAAAGGAAAGGACACCGGAAGTGGGTGGTGGGGCAGGGTCAAAGTTGATAGGAGGGGTAGATGGAGGGGAGGAGGACATCAGGGAGGGGGAGCTGGCGGAAGCCACCTTGGGAGAGGGTGAGGAGGGTGGAGAGATGGAGACCGGGTAGGACGTGGGAATACAGGCGCGGCAGCGGGCGAGACAAGCGGGTTTATGAACAAATTGTAAATAGCCTTTCGCTCCCTGTATTTTACCCCTGCACCTTTAGAATTTGAAAGAGAGTATTCCAGTCAACATTGTCAAAAGCTTTCTCTAAATTTACAAATGCTAGAAACGTAGGTTTGCCTTTCCTTAATCTTTCTTCTAAGATAAGTCGTAGGATCAGTATTGCCTCACGTGTCCCAACATTTCTACTGAATCCAAACTGATCTTCCCCGAGGTCAGCTTCTACCAGTTTTTCCATTCGTCTGTAAAGAATTCGCGTTAGTATTTAGCAGCTGTGACTTATTAAACAGATAGTTCGGTAATTTTCACATCTGTCAACATCTGCTTTCTTTGGGATTGGAATTATTATATTCTTGTTGAAGTCTGAGGGTATTTTGCCTGTCTCATACATCTTGCTCACCAGATGGTAGAGTTTTGTCAGGACTGGCTCTCCCAAGGCTGTCAGTAGTTCTAATGGAATGTTGTCTACTCCCGGGCCCTTGTTTCGACTCAGTTCTTTCAGTGCTCTGTCAAACTCTTCACGCAGTATCGTATCTCCCATTTCATCTTCATCTACATCCTCTTCCATTTCCATAATACTGTCCTCAAGTACATCACCCTTGTATAAACCCTCTATATACTCCTTCCACCTTTCTGCCTTCCCTTCTTTGCTTAGAACTGAATTTCCATCTGAGCTCCTGATATTCGCGCAAGTGGCTCTCTTTTCTCCAAAGGTCTCTTTAATTTTCCTGCAGGCGGTATCTATCTTACCCCTAGTGAGATAGGCCTCTACATCCTTACATTTGTCCTCTAGCCATCCCTGCTTAGCCACTTTGCACTTCCTGTTGATCTCATTTTTGAGACGTTTGTATTCCTTTTTGTCTGCTTCATTTAGTGCATTCTTATATTTTCTCCTTTCATCAATTAAATTCAATATTTCTTAAGTTACCCAAAGATTTCTACTAGCCCTTGTCTTTTTACCTACTTGATCCTCTGCTGCCTTCACTACTTCATCCCTCAAAGCTAACCATTCTTCTTCTACTGTATTTCTTTCCCCCATTCCTATCAATTGTTTCCTTATGCTCTCCCTGAAACTCTGTACAACCTCTGGTTCTTTCAGTTTATGCAGGTCCCATGTCCTTAAATTTCCACCTTTTTGAAGTTTCTTCAGTTTTAATCTATTGTTCATAACCAATAGATTGTGGTCAGGGTCCAGAGTAGCTTACCCACACTCTTTTTTATTTAATTCATTATTAAACCTACTCCTGCATAACCCCTATTTGATTTTGTATTTATAACCATGTATTCACCTGCCCAAAAGTCTTGTTCCTCCTGCCACTGAACTTCACTAATTCCCACTGTCTAACTTTAACCTATCCATTTCCCTTCTTAAATTTTCTACCTACCTGCCCGATTAAGGGATCTGACATTCCACGCTCCAATCTGTAGAACACCAGTTTTCTTTCTCCTGATAACGACGTCCTACTGAGTAGTCCCCGCCCGGAGACCCGAAAGGGGGACTATTTTATCTCCGGAATATTTTACCCAAGAGGATGCCATCATCATTTGATCATGCAGTAAAGCTGCATGCCCTCGGGAAAAATTACGGCTGTAGTTTCCCCTTGCTTTCACAGTACCAGCACAGCAAGGCCGTTTTGGTTAGTGTTACAAGGCCAGATGAGTCAACCATCCAGACTGTTGCCCCTGTAACTACTGAAAAGGAACCACACATTTGTCTGGCCTCTCAACAGATACCCCTCCATTGTGGTTGCACGTATGGTAGGGGTATCTGTATCGTTGAGGCAAACCAGAAGACGGACATAGGATACTTTTTATCCCGTTCGACTGCTATAAAACGTGGTATAACAAAAACGGACCTGGCATGGAATAACAAAACGCAAGGGACAGCTAAACGTCTATGGTTAAGTATCAGTATATATCATTAATTAAAAATTTAAAGAAATAATTTGTATTTTCTTTGAATTATCATTAACAATGCCGCGACCGAGACGATCGAGTATTTCTCGACAAAGCCGTAATGCAGGAAGGATACAAAACATTGCAAATGAAAGGACTGAAGAAGAACAACAAACTGCCCGTGAAGAGTGTCGCGTTAGTACGGCTCGACTTGGTGCTTCTCAATCACGAGAGCAAAGTGGAGTAGCCCGTGAAACGGCTCGGTTGGCAGTGCGCAAGATCGTCGAGCGAACAACAGAGATGAACATGCAGATAATTTTCGACGCACAAGAAGAGATTTATCACGTGACCATTTGAATCGAGCAGCATTTAGGTACGATTGCAGCACTGATTACTGCTTGTATCCTTGCATTTGCATTGGGCCGATGGACGTTGTGGTTTAAATCTGGAATATCCACGTTTTTCACACAGTCAGTTATATGTGGCATGTTTACGGGTCGGAAGACCATCTGCGTTGTTTGTTTTTGCGCCAGATAATAAAACAAAAAATGTCGCGTGTCACAAGGTACCTAATTGAAGAGGGGAAGCTATGCACCAAAAAACAAAGAATAAAGTATCAGTAAAATACTTAATTTTTTATATGTATTTCCTAATAAAAAATTGAACTTAACATCCAAAATCTGATTATTTATTGGCTTTAAGGTGGAACAGAGTTCGCTGAGTCAGCTAGTTGTGGTATATTTGGAGAATGTATAGTTGACCTAATAGATCACAATGGAATGAATATTTATCTATAAATCGTGTATTGAGGTATAACTTGAGCATGATTTGCTCAGGTGTCTCGAGAGAAAAATGATAACTTTGTCACGTCTCCTCAGTAGAACTTGACAGTACCTCCGCACAGGTGTATTTTCATTATTATTTAAGATTAATCATCATGTTACTGTTACTGGTTGTTGTACACAGAAAAAGTGGCATGTGCTCAGCAAAATGTGAAAAGAATTTCAGCACGTTAAGTACAGTCCCTGTGATAGCACTGAAAAACAAATTTTCAGCACTTGACGTAGACTGCGATGATAAAACCAGTGTAGAAAATCAGAAAAAACGAAAATAGTCCGAAAAAAATTCAAAAATGAACTTTGATGCAAAAATGCGCCAAAGGTCTCGTAATGTACACTGATCGTCACACAAAAGTCCTCTCCACATGTTTATGCGAGAGTAACACATTCAAAACATTCGGTGACAGTAAAGCCTGGTGCCAAGTTAAATGTAATGGTCAAAAATGGAACAGATGCAAGCAAACTAAAAAAAGGTGATCACCTCTTAATTATTGGTAGCGGAAATGATGTATATACAAACGAAAGCATGACTGCCCTGCAATGTTTCCGTGACATATTGCCAAAATTGTTTAATACAAATGTCGTCATCACAACTTTTCCAGTGCGACATGATCTGTCAATATGGTCGTGTGTAAATTAAGTGAAATTGTACAATCCCGAGCTAAATAATTGTGCGACAAATTTAACTACGTACAATCGTTAGACCTTAAGGAAATGAACCGTGGTAATTACACAAACTGTGGCCTGCACCTAAACAGAAAAGGAAGGTCAAGTTACTTTTGCAGTTAAGTGAACTGTTCTACAAACATAGCAAAGGAAAAGATGCTGTCGCCCTTGATTACAAGCAAGATTTATCAGAAGATCTGCAGCTGATGTTTGCACTGCTTTTGCTGTTGATGTTGGAAATACTACTTCCCTGGACACTGGTGTGATGAACCTGTACTAATATATATATAAAAAAACAAAGATGATGTGACTTACCAAATGAAAGCGCTGGCAGGTCGATAGACATACAAACAAACACAAACATACACATGAAATTCAAGCTTTCGCAACCAACGGTTGCTTCATCAGGAAAGAGGGAAGGAGAGGGGAAGACGAAAGGAAGTGGGTTTTAAGGGAGAGGGTAAGGAGTCATTCCAATCCCAGGAGCGGAAAGACTTACCTTAGGGGGAAAAAAGGACAGGTATACACTCGCGCACACACACACACACACACACACACACACACACACACACACACACACACACACACACACACACACATCCATCCGCACATACACAGACACAAGCAGACTGACATCTCTGCCCAACCTCTTTGCATTTACACACATTATATACTACACGGCCATCACACCAGTGTCCAGGGAAGTAGTATTTCCAACATCAACAGCAAAAGCAGTGCAAACATCAGCTGCAAATCTTCTGACAGCAGCAGTAGCACCTGGATCCATGTTAAGAACCACAGAGAACAGGAAGACCCTCACAAAAGGCCGAACATTTTTTATTCCCAAAGGTAGGGAAAAACCAGTGTAACAAGTAGAACAATAGATTCAACGAAATTCAATTTAAAAATACTGCATCAAAATGTTAAATGTGCATCCAACAAATTGGAAGAATTAGAAGTGTTATTACCTTCTGAAGTGCCCAACATTTTCATAATGACTGCACACGGTTTTAAGGAGAATGAACTAAAGGTCTTCAGTCTAACAGTATATAAAAATGTTGCATATTACTGCAGAACTACACATAGAAGTGTGGGAGTAGCAATGTATGTAGACAGCACAGTAGAGGAATTGCACTCCCTGGAAGATAAACTGCACAGAATCTTGCTTTGAGTAAAGATCTTGGGGAAAGATGCCTCGTGACAGGAATATATCCACCACCTACCTCATGCACTGAAAGATTTTTACTGGAAATTGATATGCTACTGCCTAAAGTCACGAATCAATACACTTACGTAATACTAGCTGGTGACAAATACACAGGGTGAGTCACTAAGTACTGCCACCTAGAATAACTCCTGAAAGATGATAGTAGCCGAAAAGTTAGTGTGACAAACGTTGCACGGGTCAACGGGGGCAATTATATGATGTCGCTTTCTTGTTGCTAGGTGGGATCACGTCAGAGATATGAAGCTAAACTTTGTTTTTTTTCACCTCTCCAGGGATATTTGCACATATGTGGCCATTAACCTTATGCTGAATATATTGATGGAAATGGGGTCCTGTAATGGGCAGTGGTTACATTTGTGGGCACCGTGTTCCCATAAGTTGGCTACCCTGTCGCTAGTTCATTATCTCTGACTGTTACGGAGAGAGACGTGTGGCGAGTATCGACTGAGTCGCGTGTAATATCTTAGTTTCGCCAAGCTCTTTGCGGCAGTCTCTTTCCAGGCGCGAAAGTTTACACACGTGGACAGAGAATCACGAATGTATCTACTGTATATGTGTGCTTCTGAGTAATAAAATAGTGTTTATTACGTGTGCTATAGTGTGCACCATTGGATTCGGCAGTCTTACAACGCTAAAACCCATACTGGTGACCCCGAATTTTGTGCGCGAGTGCTACGACAACAAACTTTTGTACTGTCGAGCAGTACACAGTGGATCGCTTGCCGCCCATTACACCACACACATGCCAACTAAGTTGGCCAACGGATGTGTCGGCACAGTTTTCCAACTATCCACGTTGTGTTCGCAATAGTTCGACACAGTTCCTGAACACACCTACCAGCAGTACTCGACAGGAGAGTGCTTCTGCATTCCCACAGCCACAAATGCCAGCATCAGGTACGAACAATAACTTACCGTTATCGTACATGATTCGGCAGTCGTGTGCTGGTGTTCCGTACCAACAGAATGTTTTTCGCGCACAAAACTTTGAATTCGAACGTTTTACGTCGAGTACGAACTTTCCACGTGTTCCGAGTGCTCGACAGCGGCCGACACAATGTGCTCGAACCCCTGTGACTGTGTGATAAGGAATACCACTCAGTCCACGATATGAAGATTGTAGCACTGCATTGATACAGACAGTCATCACTTTGAAACCTTCTGTAAATGGACGTTCGTACCAACTTTGTGACCTTCATTGATCTCTAAAGACCTTACTGTTCCACACCATTGAATTTGTCTCGAAAGCCGCTATCAGAAAATAAGTACCAAACTATAGCATCCCAATTAAAATGGCAAAGTTGACCTTCATATCTCCGACAACTCCACCTAGCAACAAAAAACGAACATTGCCCCAGGCAACTTTTGTCCCACAAACCTTTCAGCTCCTATCGTACTTTCCGAGTTAGTCTTGTGGCAACAGTTAGTGACTCACCCTGTAGATATCCTTAAAGTCAGTGGCTACACAAGGAGTTTTCAAGGCATCATAAGGACAGACACCCTCCAGTTTCATGTGACAAATCCATCAAGGCTTACAGAGACATCTGGCACATTAATAGACCATGATCTGTCAAATATCCCTACAGACAGACAAAAAGTTGAGGTTATAACTACTGTTGATGCAGACCATTTTGGACAAACAATTTAACTGCGAGAGCACATAAAAACTGAGGAAAAAGCAAGTGGCTGAATTTAGACAAACTAACCTTAGAAATCTGAGCAGGCTAGAATTTTTGCTAGAAGAATAGCGTGGTACGATGTGTACATAGAACACAGTGCAAAAAAGAGCTGGGAATCTGGAATTAAGACACCACATAGGGACAGATTGTCCTAAAATATACAGAACTACTAGGGTTAGACCACACAAAAAAAATGTTCACCACAAAAATTAAAAAGCAAGAAATGAACTGATTTAACTCTTTGAAACATATCAGAAAGGAAAAGGTCAGGTCAGTCTTGAGGCTTACAAGTATAAGAAGGAAGCATACACTGGGATGATAAGAGAAGCAAAGGCAAGCCACAAAAAATCTAAAATACAATCTAACGTCTAAAACAGTCTGCAAATACATAAATGAAAACAGAAAAGAATCGCATGCCTTGAAAAATACAAATATAGTTGACAAGAGAAGGGAAAGAAGTGACCTATCCACAAAAAGTGTGCAATATTTTCAACCAGCACTATATAGCTATATTGGAGAAACTTCTAAAACAAAACATATCAGCACCAAAAAGATTGGGAAGTCCCAAAAATGTGGCTGAGAGTTGATATGTCCTTCCTACAGATGAACCTTGAAAAAATTGGAGCACTAAAAAATAAAAATACAGAACTTGCGGATGGCATTTCAGAAAAAAACAGTGAAACACTGTGCTAGATATCTTGCTAAACCTATAGCATTCCTGATACATTTAGTAATGAAGCAATGAGTATTCCCAAAATGTTTGAAGTAAAGTTGTGCCAGTGTTCAAAGGAGGGGATAGAGACCGCGGAAACTATGGGCCAATAACTGTCACACCTGTTTTGTCTAAATGGTAAAAGCAGTGATTACAGATAAACTTCGTAACACACATCAGTGAGGCAATGGATCATCAAAAGAAAGTATCTAGTGTCTATTTAGACCTTTCAAAAGCCTTTGATTGTGTCTGCCATTAAACTCTTACAGAAACTGGACTGCTATGGCACAAAAGAGAAAGCTGCTGAAAACAGACAACAGTGTACTGAAATAAAATAAAAATCTGGAAATACAGAGAGAAATGTTTACTCTGATTTTCTGCAGGTAAATTGTGCAGTAGGTTAGGATTCAGCACTACAATCTCTGCTCTTTATCTTTGTATCAATGATATGCCCACTGCTGTAAATAAAGTGATCATGCATGCCAATGACAACTTCACTAGTATGTAGTGCCTCAGTGAAGGATTTGGAAAAAAGGGCCAGTAAAAACTTACGAATGGCAGAAAGGTATTTTACAGATACTGACTTATTGGTCAACAGGAAGAAAACTATGTTTACAAATGTTGAAACAAACAAAAGCAACAGATCAGAGGAATTTACAGTGTGTATTGGGGCGTACACTTAGAATCAGTGGACTGTAACAGTTTTCTGGGTGTAGATGTGGACAAATGTCTCATGTGGAAACCACACTGACAGGATCTGTTCCAAAATAAGTACAAATATATTTGTAATGAAAAAAAAATTGCTGTACAGTGGACACAGAAACCTTGCTTAATATGTACTATGGACTTTCCTTCCCACACGTATTTTACTGTACCCCAACACGAGGTGATGCAGCAGATGTCCATGAATAAAAAAATCCTAAAGCTTCAAAAGAAAGCCATTACATGCACAGCTAAACTAATGCCTCGAGAATCCTGCAAAAACAAATTCGAGGACTTTAAAATATTAACTGTACCAAGTCTGTACATATATGAGAGAATACTTCTCCTAATGGTAAAGTGTACAGCACCTCTAAACAGAGAGACTACCACCTAGTATCAAGAGCATCAAGCAACTAAGCATGTTCAAAAGAAAACTCAAGGGACACCTCATCTCTGAATGCTGGTATAAGGTTAAACAGTATTTGTTGACAAATCAATAGGACAAATGTTATTTGGAATTAGTCTCGTGTAGTTCGTGAACGAACTAGTTCGGGAGAGCACTCCCACAGGCGAACTACACGAAACAGTTCACGGATAACCTCGCTCCTTAGTTCGTTTGCTCTTTTCCAAAGACCGACGGACAATAGCGAGAGAGCGAGAGCCCGCAGTAGGCTTTAAAAAAAGTCATGTGCTTAGAAATCAAAAAGCTTGTGAAGTTGCAATACAATGCCTCAAAAATAAAGGTGGCAGAGTGCAGTTACTTCAGAGGGTGAATCGGCATATTCTAGTGGCTGATCCTACTGCTAGCGACCCTTCGGCGTCTTTTTCTAGTAGCAGCAGTAATGAAAACAAAAAGACTATATGGGACGAGTATGACCAAGAAGTAAGAAAAAAATCACTAGAACAGATAACCAATTTGCTGCTGGTATTCGCAAACTCTATAAATACCTCAATGAAAAGTATTTAGATCGAAAAAAAGATTCGCTCGAGTGGTGCCACGAGCGTCTTCAGTTACATCCTCATGTATATGCATGTGTGTTAAAGAGATTTTGCATAATAGCAACATCAGTGCCCTACGAACGTGTTTTTTCTGTTACGGAAAAAATCCTTAATGAACAAAGAACATTTAACAAACAAAGTTTCCAAATTAATGTTTTTACATAATAATATGTAAAATTTTGTAATATTTCAGTTGAAAATTAGAAGACTGATTATTTAAAGAATGATAATGCAAAGCACAAAATGTATGCTTTAGAATACGATCTCATTCAGGGGTTATAGTTATTTTTTCTATGTCTAATTGTTTGGTAACAAATTCTGAGTGTTAGTGTTTCTTCTGTTAATGATAAAAGTATTATTGCTTGTGCCATATAGTACTTAACCTGTACCTAGAGCAGAAATATTTTTTGTTGGTTATTTCCAAAACTTTAAAAAAGTCGATTATTTATGACAGTGTATTTTTATTTTAAAAAAGCATTTAGCATATTCTGTAAGTAATATTCCTACACTAAACTAATAAATAAATAAATTTATTTTAAAATTAAAATACTACAAGTGCACTGTATGTAAAGTAAAGTAGTTTACTACCCCATTTTACCCATTTGTATAAATAACTGGTTTATTTGCCCTTTCAATGTCTAATTACTCGACATAAAACTGTAATAATACAGGCGTTGGCAACACCGGTCATTATTTAAAAGACTAGCATAACGAATAAAAGAGCGTGTGCAGTAGCGGTAGCAAAGCGAGCTAACTTTTTCCAGAAATCGAGATGGGAGCTAACGAACTAAAAGAGCGACCTAGTTCGCAACAGAACCGTGAACTAAACTGAACATTCCCAGTCGCGAACTGTTATGCGCAAAAATGTCTAATTTTCCTAAAAGAAGGGAAAAGAAAACTAAGTGTAGTGCTGAAAAAACAGAAGAAAACATGCAGACTAAGACGCAGAATTGCAATAATGTATAAATGTCCTAATTTTTCTATGCAGCGAGTTTAACATAGATGAACTAAAAGAGTCTTCAGTTCTTCTACACGTATTATTATTATTATTATTATTATTATTATTAGCAGTATGTCAGAAAACAACAACAATTAGATTGTAGACTTTCCCTATGTGTGCTAGACTGCTATGTAAATGAACACAGGCTATCATATATCACTAAACAAAAATATCATCAGTAAACATTACTACAGAATTATTTCATGTAACAAATGACAAATTTCCAAGAAATTTGTTTCTTTCTGTATAAATTTGCAACATAACACACCTAAAATCATTGTAAAACTGATCATCAGAAAAAATATAAAAAATGGGAGACCTAATCATTTCTGAGCGTGAAGTGATTATCATCATCATAGTTTTAGCAGTGGTGATGGCTTGCCTTTGTCTTCTCTTGCCACTAATACATGGAGTAAAATTTATTGTGGTAGTACAAAGTGTCCCAACTTCAATGTTTATGTTGGTGTAATGGGCAAATTGGAAGATGAAGGTAGCAACATGGCACAGCATAATTTGCTTTCTGTTTTTCGGTTATGATTTGATTGAACGTGTAACACTTCAAACTAACTTGCATGCCATCTAAAAAGCCACATGTGTAACCAAAAACAGTGTTTTTCTAGCAAATAATATTGTCGTGGGAATAAAATGCCCCCTTAGTTACTGTGACACTTGGTCTTGCTGTAAAGAGTTGAGGGACAACTGTACAAGTTCACTCATGCCCCTAAAAAGTTTTGGAGGGCTACTAACACACATCCATTTCAACAACAACAACAGCATGACGCCACGAAGAGAGTCTCCAAATTATGGTATACTTTTATAAAGTAAGAGCTACGTTTGACCACATCAAGGAGTTGACGAATGCAAGGCGACATTCAAAGGTAGTATTATTTATAAATAATACGTGCCCAAAAAACCCACCAGAAACGCATTTACAGTAAGGCTTCAGGCCGATGAATAGTTTTAGTGATTTTTAAGTGTACACTGCAAAAATAGATACAGTTGAGGATAATTTAGGGCAAAAAGCTGTACCTGACTTGTGCTAGGGTCTGGAAGGGGAAGGTTACCATACGATTTCTGACAACTGCCTTAAAAGTTTGCCACTAGTAGAAAACTAAAACAACATGGGATACACTGTTATGGTAGCTTCATGTGTGGCCACAGAGGTTTGGCACAAATGAACAACGATAAAGAACTCAGTAGAACGAAATCTAATCGGCCAGTAAGGAATGATGGAATATCCTGTATAACAATGGAAGGATAATTTTTTAACTACGATCAATTCTCCAGATGACGTTCCTGTCGTGAACAGAAACGAGACTGACGGCAGCATGAAGCAAATTTCTTATCCTGACACAGCTAACACATATCGTGCAAATACAGGATGCACTGAAAGCTGACACCGTTCTATACAACTGACAGAAAATCGTGAAGGCCGCGATTAAGATTTGTTTCTGTATTTTGTCCATTTATCAGTTGCGATATATACCGGTAGGAGATTACGACTAGGAATTTAGAGTTAATGTTTTAACTGGTTAAATACGTACTAGAAATGTGACAGGTTTACCACGTAATACACCACACCCCGACAGATTCAAACGACAGGAGCCGACAGAAAAGAAAATGTCAGAAGCGAGACACACACACACACACACACACACACACACACACACACACACACACACACACACACACACACACACACACACACACACACACTTAAAACACGATGTATACTTATGCTTGTCACCTGACAAGACCGGTTTCATTCTTTTCCATAATTAGTTATTTTGAGTCCATCCAGGCTGTGATGTATGTTTTTCTATTCACTGTGTATATCTCTAAGATTTGCCACAGTGGTTTCACACGAAGCCAACCTCCAATATTCATTCGAATGTGTAAGAATGTAATAAATTCAAATGTTTATTTCCTTACTCTGTATCTGATTTAATTTAATAAAATTCCACCTGAAATTCAGAAGTTTTATGTTACGTTCCATAAAATGATTACCAGATACGGCAAGGTAAGAGCACCGCTTGTCATTAACAGCCGCGTCTTCGCACTCGTGCGGCTGCAGACCGGTGCATCACAATTTGCCAGAGACTGTGACCACATACTGGACACTGAGGTTGCCGTCAGGCACCATCTCCTCCCTGAAGAGGTGCCGCAGGGGAAGGGGAAGGGGAGTGGGCGAAACTACTGCCAGCTGCAGACAACTGTGACCTCCCCCTCCTCAAGGAGGCTCGTCAAGACTAATCGGTCCTGGGTTCGACACCGGAGGACGTGGCAGACCGTGCGGTGCCGGCCTTACGGCACGCGTACTCTCGCCTGCCGGACACCGCCGTCGAGCCGATCTCCCGGGGCCTCCCCGGACGTCTGGAGAACGGAAGACTGACGAGACGGGGCGGCTAGCTGCCCACAGCCGACGGCACAAGTTTCGCAGTCGGTCGAAGAAAAGGAATCGAGTTTGCATAAAATTCACACTTTCGAAGTAACGGTTTGAGCCGACCCTCAAGTTTCCTTCCATCCGTAACGCAGTAATGATAAATCTCACACGGTCCACAATCGGCACCGTCAATACACGTGTATTTTCTCGACAGACACACTCCGTAAAGGATTTCTTCTTTGAAGGTATTTTGAAATTTTCATATCCTCGTGCAATATTTTTGAAGTCAGTCTCGTGATTTACAACCCATTGTGGCAGTGACTTAATGCCGAAAATGGATAGACACGTAGAGAGAGAGACTATCAGTTACACCGACAAAATCCGAACGTGAAGCATTGTGCTTCCTTCTAGAGACACATATTTCTAAACTGACTAACGTCGCCACTAGGTACATCTCTCGCATGCACTGTTTTTATGTTTGTACAGGGTGGCGCTGGGGAACGGGAAATTTTGAACGTTACAGTTGGCAGCACTGTAGCGCCGGCAGATGTTCGAAACTTTGCACAATTGATGTGAACGCATTGCCATTTAGTAATCGTGGAGAATTGGACTGGTGCGGAACGTGCAGTAGCTGTGAGGGCGTTTTACAAAAATGGTGATAGTGCGACTGCCACGCAGAGAACATTCGGACAGCATTACCAGTTCGGACGTCACGGACGCGTCCCATCTGCGCATGCGATTACAACGTGGGTGCACAATTTTGAAGAAACAGGATCTGCCTTGAAAAGAAACCTCCAGGTGGCATTCCGACGGTACATGCCCCAGAGAACATTGCAGCTGCTAGAGCTGCAATCGAGAGAAGTCCTCGCCGCTCCGTTCGACGGCACGCATCTTCGCTAGGGATTAAGCAATGAAGCTTACGGAGAATACTGCACGAATTAGACTTCCGTCCCTATAAGTTGCAGATTGCGCAACACTTACACGAACGAGACCCAGTGTCATATACGGAGTTTAGTAGCCAGATATTGGCTAAAATCGACGAGGATGCGAATTTCCTTGGTAACTTATGGATATCAGACGAAGCCCATTTCCACCTCAACGAATTCGTGAACAAACAGAATTTTCGTTATCGGGCACAGGACAATCTTTGTGAGTTTCAGCAGCGACCACTACATAGCGCCAAGGTCACAATACGGTGTGCTGTATCATGTCACGGGGGGGTGCGCTCGACAGTGAGCGAGAGTCGGAAAGGGAGCGAGCCTCCCCGGCAGCCGCAGTGGTGAGTTCGTTTCCTCCAATCCCTACGTCCGGGAAACGGGCAGGAAATGGTCCCCTCGTCTCGCCTTTAAGGAGAAGGGGAGCATCCTGTACTTCTTGCAGGGTATAACACACTACCAAAATTTCGAAGACTAGCCATTCCGTACCGGTGGTGGCCACGTCGGGGACTAGGCATCGAGTCGTGGCAGAGCACGCAATGCCTCCGAATTGGGTCACGGTCGATTCCACGTGGGACCTGTCAGTTCGAGTCGGGACGTAGACTGCGGCACCTCAGAGTTTTGACCAAGTGCCGTCCACAGAGGGACCGCACCTCAGCAGAGGACAGCACGGAACACCACAGTTGCAAATGTGGCGAGCATTTTAAGCGGCACTGTGGAATTACACGCTACTGCCCGTCTCGAGATCGACAGTCACGTGTCGAATGCAAATTTCTGAGGTTACACACCGAGCTTTCGGTCACTACTTTGTCAGTAATTGCGAGTTTACTAGGGGGCACAGTAACTGGAATTTTTATTTTGCATTTTATTGAACCCTACATTTACAGTATTTTAGTCCCCTTCAAAGTATCATCCGTGTGCAACGGTACACTTAGCCCGATGCTTTCGCCACTGCCGGAAATAGTTCTGGAACTCTCGTGGCTGGATACTGTTTGAAGCCGTCAGTGCGTTTTCTTTGACGTCGTCTACATCACCAATTCAGTTTCCTTTTGGACTTCGCTTCGTCCGTGAAAATAAAAAAAAAAAGTCAGACAGACAGATTGGGTGAGAGGGTGGACGAGGGACAAGCACCGTGTCACGTTTTGCCACAGACTGTCGGCCTGTCGGAGCTGTGACGGCTGGAGCATTGTCTCGCTGGAGCAACCAGTCCCCATTTTTCCCCAGTTCTGGCCATATTCACTGCACACACCTTCGTATCTTCCTAACACATCCTCATAAAAATATCGGCTCACAAACTGTCTGGAACAACACACTCCTTGTAAACAATTCCATTCATATCAAAAACACAGATAAACACTGTTTTCAAGTCGGACGGCACTCGACGTGCTATCTCGGGTCGTGGCGATGTTCGAGTTTTCCACTGGCTCCGCACTCGCTTTTACTCCTCGACTCCAGATTGTACCCGTAGTACCGACTCTCATCCGGCAGTTGGACAGTTTTGCATTTCACTCTTCAAGCCGTGGCAAACATTAACGTGGTTTTCTCGTCGGTCACCTGCGAGTGAGCGAGGAACAAATTTTGCAGACTCCGTCTCGTGTGCAAATCTTCAGTTAAGATTTACTGGACTGTGCTCCGTGACACGTTTCTTTCCTGAGAAATTTGGTCAATGGTCCTCTGAGAATTGCTCGTTTGATTGATTGTGGCAATTGTTTTTATCATTTCTTGATGTCTAAGTACAACCACAGTGTGGCACGTTTTCAGTTGATGTTTTGCGAGATCTGAAATAAGAGAACCACTCTTAGCCCTGCGATTTCTCCAAAGCATCGTCACTAAAGGCTTGCCGAAGCATCCCAATAGTCTCTGCTGCAGTTTTCCCCGACAGGAAACAAAATTTCATGCAGACTCTCTGCTCGTTGTAAACCGTGTCATTAAATGCCAAGGGAAGCGAACAGAAACACTAACAACAGAGCACAACAAACAAACCACTGAACTCCAATTGATGCCAGCTTACTGAGCCACGTGGAATACCCATAACCAACACCAGCTAGTACCACAACACGTAACAACAAAGCGTGCACATCCAACTGCAGCATTCCAGGTATTTTTTGATCCCACCTCAAAGTTTCAGTTTTCACTGTGGTTTATCAGTGTGTAAATTCACAGGTGAGCCAGTAACACTGCTATACACTCAGTCATTAAACAGAATTTCAACACCAACAGACTTGTTAACAGTTTTGACAGTCAATTTTTGTACGTGAAGTTAATAGATGGTTTTAGTGAATAAATTTACATGTTGAAATGAAAATTTGTTTTACTCAGATATCTTCAATCACATTAAATAATATGCAAATCCCCGCTTAAGGAGATCCACAGTTAAATTTTAAATTCCGCACATTAAAATTACAGGATATGCCTCAAATATGTGGCCTGCTAAAAATTAGTTTCCTGGGTTAGCAAAGGTAACCCTGAACAGGGGATTTTGCAGGGTGATTCCCAAATCAGATGTAATGTGGAACACCACCCTCTGGCATTACACTTTCAATTCTGAAAATGTTGTCAAGTAATTCTGTGTAGCCTCAAAATCTCCTTCCCCATACTGGACCAAGTTGTCAAGTCTTACACGCTGCTCACGCAACTGGGTTTTTAGCACGTAATTGGCACGGTTATAAAGATTTTCAGATTTTACACTGCGGCAACACATTTCCGTGGAAAATAATACCGCAAAGGAGCAAGGCGTCGAGAAGCAGATTCAAAATGCACAGAGAACGGAGACGCGGCCAAAGTCCTCGAGGTCTCTGCCAGGGGAACAGACTCGAACAACCGGCGCGATCGCGGCTACACTCCACCGCACTGTACTGCGGAATTCTGCCGCAGTCGGGGGCCGACGTCAACATGCAGAACAAGTGGCAGCAGGGCGGCCTCCACATAGCGGCGGGATACAGCAGACAGGGTGCCGCGAAGCTCCTGCCGGTCCCCAGAGATGTGAGGGACAGCGAGAGGCAGGCAGTTCTGCAGACCGCTGCGGTGCGTGGTGAAGCGGCCGCGGTGGGATTGACACTGCGGGTGGGTGTGGTCGAGTCCGCGGCTGCCGGTGACTGCTGCTGCTGCTGCTGCTGCTGCTGCTGAAGACCTCTCAAGCTCGCCATAGCCTACAACAGGAAGGTAGTAATCGACACTCAGAGGTGGATTCGTGCCATGTAAAGCAGGCCTGTGATACGATGCTGTAAGTAAAACAAATAGAAGACTGGTATGGCACACATCAAGTGCCACCAAATTACTGAAATATGTATCCACTCCTCTTCCCCCCCCTTCCACAACCACCCTTTCTCCTCCTCATACTGTCTTCCTTCCACACGCGAGACTTCCTAAACTACTGCCTTTGACTTTGTTCAAAAATCTCTCGGACTTTCCGAACAGAAGTTTGTGTTCACACCTCTCGAATATCAGCCATGAACAGTTTAACCTTTAGGTGTTTTCGGTGGTGTGCACAGACTGATCTGTTGCATAGCACGAGGTCTGGGTTAGGTAGTAGAGTGATAATCTGACTGTAAAGTTAACGAAGCCAACGAACGTGAATGGGGGAAATAGTGGGTGGTAACAGGAGTGATCTGTAGCATAACCTAACTTTACTTTTACACACACACACACACACACACACACACACACACACACACACCATATTAAATGCACGTTCATCATAAAAACTGAAACTGCAAAGTAAATTCAGGAGAGCTGTATCTTAACAGACACGTCCGACACGTATTCCAATACGTACTAGGTGTACAACTTTGCTTCTGCCATTTACCGATAGGTGGCGACAGTGGAAATTAGCGGTTGAAAGAAACAGATCGCAGATGTCAGACAGTTGGCTCGGACCTCTGTCAACATAACCTCGTACAAACATTAGCCCATTTGCGTCTGCATCATAAAGTTGTTCTCGATTGAAAATGTCAGTTTACGAGCCTAATTCTAGTCATTTGCGGGAGGTGTTACTGTTTAATTTCAATATGAAGAAAACTGCAGGTTAGTCTCATCGAACGCTCTCTATTACGTACGGTATTAGTGAAAGAACGTGTCATAAGTGATTTTACCTTCGCAGACCGGCATAGCGGTGGAAGAGAGAATGTTTTCGAAGATGCAGAATTGGAGACATTGCCGAGTGAACACTCCCATCAAACTCGGGAAGAATTCGCACAATTAGTGGGAGTGACAAAGCGAGCCATTTCAAAACATCTCAAGGCTATGGGCACGATTCAGAAAGAAGAAACTTGGGGTCCCGTGGCAGCTGAAACCGAAAGACACTGAATGGCGTTTGTGAACAGTTGCTTCAGAGAGAAAAAACAAAAGGGATTTCTGCATCGCATTGTGACCGGGGACAAACCGAATACTCACAGCTCCACGATCGTGCTCTGCATTTGGTGGGACCAGCTCGGTGTCATCTACTATGAGGTTTTAAAACCATGTTGAACAATCACAAGTGCTCGTTATCGAACACAATATGTTCGAGCAGAGCGTTCAAAGACAAACGGCCACAATACAGTGGGAGGTACGATAAAGTGATTTTGCAGTATGACAACACTCGAACCCACATTGCAAAAGGGTCAAAACGTACTTTGAAACGTTCAAATGGTTACGTCCTACCCCACCCGCTGTATTCTCCAGACATTGCTCCCTCTGACTATCACCTGTTTAGATCAATGGCGCACGGCCTGCCTGACCGACACTTCCGATCTCACGAAGAAGTCACAAATTGGATCAATTCGTGGATCACTTCAAAAGATGAACCATTTTTCCGACGCAGGATTCGTACACTGCCCGAAAGATGGGAGAAAGTAGTGGCCAGCGATGGAAAATACTTTGAATGATACGTGTGTAACCAATTTGTTTCATTAAAGCCTCAAATGTCGGGGGGAAAAAAAACGGCAGAAGCAAAGTTGTACACCTTTTATTACTCACATATGTTGCACATAAATTACAAAAAATCCATCAGGGTACCAATTGAGTTTGTTGCTGTATACAGCGACCTGGAATTTGGCCTCGAGGAAATCTACAGATCACAATGGACAAATGAATGAAATAACGAACGAAAAGAAAAGGGATCCATTCTCACCGTGTCGACCGGCAAGGAAGCGTCCAGCGATTCTTCCATTGCGGCAACAAATAGGCTGACGATTAATGTTCACAGGCGTCAACTTCTCCCATTTGGTTTGTGCTGCAGGGAACTGTTCATAAACAGATATTTGAATCATTAACCCCTTAACAGCAAATTGAACATTTTAACACAGATTCATTTCACATTAATTATCATTCACACACAGATTCATACTAATTTACATAGCTGTCTTAACTATGAACTGTCAGTAAACATGTAATTATCACATTTTTTTGTTTTCTGTTTTTATTTAGCACAAACTGGACATGCTTCTAAGATATAAAATATCGTCAAGCAAAGTACACGGACAGCATTTTCTACACATCTACATCCACTGTGTCGCACTAACGGCAGTTCTACAACACTGAATACATTCTAGTAATATGTATTTAAATCCACACACAGTCCAATCGCATACATATGATAATGAGGCAGCTACACAAGGGATAAGCAAAAGTCAATAATTTACAGTGCCACACTACATTCAACCATTCTCTGCTCAGCAGTCTGGACCAAAGCAGGCATCGCCAAAATCTGAAATGACAAAAATGTTCAATAATATCTAGAAAGATCACTGGATCTGTTAATTTTGACAATGTGAGGCTGATGTGGTTTTCCATCAACACTTGGTATGAAAACTGCCACTAGTTCGAGGTTTTTTTGAGGTGCAGTGGCAAGTTAAACTACTGCAGGCCTAGGGCAGCAAAACTAAACGAGGTCCCCAGTCGGACTTACAAATTTATGTGATTGTGCTTGTAGTGGTGGAATGTCACATCCCTTAATCGGGAAGATAGGTTAGAAAATTTAAAAAGGGAAATGGATAGGTTAAAGTTAGATATAGTGTGAACTAGTGAAGTTCGGTGGCAGGGGGAACAAGACTTTTGCTCAGGTGTATACAGGGTTATAAATACAAAATCAAATAGGGGTAATGCAGGAGTAGGTTTAACAATGAATAAGAAAATAGGAGTGCGGGTAAGCTACTACAAACAGCATAGTGAACGCATTATTGTGGCCAAGATAGACACGAAGCCCATGCCTACTACAGTAGTACAAGTTTATATGCCAACTAGCTCTGCAGATGAAGAAATTGATGAAATGTATGATGAAATAAAAGAAATTATTCATGTAGTGAGGGGAGATGAAAATTTAATAGTCATGGGTGACTGGAATTCGAGAGTAGGAAAAGGGAGAGAAGGAAACATTGTGGGTGAATATGGATTGGGGGAGAGAAAAGAGGAAGCCGTCTGGTAGAATTTTGCACAGAGCATAACTTAATCATACCTAACACTTGGTTTAAGAATCATAAAAGAAGGTTGTATACATGGAAGAATCCTGGAGATACTAGAAGGTATCAGATAGATTATATAATGATAAGACAGAGATTTAGGAACCAGGTTTTAAATTGTAAGACATTTCCAGGGGCAGATGTGGACTCTGACCACAATCTATTGGTTATGAGCAGTCGATTAAAACTGAAGAAATTGCAAAAAGGTGGGAATTTAAGGAGATGGGACCTGGATAAACTGAATAAACCAGAGGTTGTACAGAGTTTCAGGGAGAGCATAAGGAAACAATTGACAGGAATGGGGGAAAGAAATACAGTAGAAGAAGAGTGGGTAGCTCTGAGGGATGAAATAGTGAAGGCAGCAGAGGATCAAGTAGGTAAAAAGACGAGGGCTGGTAGAAATCCTTGGGTAACAGAAGAAACATTGAATTTAATTGATGAAAGGAGAAAATATAAAAACGCAGTAAATGAAGAAGGCAAAAAGGAAGAGCCAGTCCTGACAAAACTACCATCTGGTAAGCAAGATGTATGAGACAGGCGAAATACCCTCAGACTTCAAGAAGAATATAATAATCCCATTCCCAAAGTAAGCAGGTGTTGACAGATGTGAAAATTACCGAACTATCAGTTTGGTAAGTCACAGCTGCAAAACACTAACGTGAATTCTTTACAGACGAATGGAAAAACCGGTAGAAGCCGAACTAGGGGAAGATCAGTTTGGATTCCGTAGAAATATTGGAACACGTGAGGCAATACTGACCCTACGACTTATCGTAGAATCTAAATTAAGAAAAGGCAAACCTACGTTTCTAGCATTTGTAGACTTAGAGAAAGCTTTTGACAATGGTGACTGGAATACTCTCTTTCAAATTCCGAAGGTGGCAGGGCTAAAATACAGGGTGCAAAAGGCTATTTACAGTTTGCACAGAAACCAGATGGCAGTTATAAGAGTCGAGGGGCATTAAAGGGAAGCAGCGGTTGGGAAGGGTGTGAGACAGGGTTGTCGTCTCTCTCTGATGTTATTCAACCTGTATATTGAGTACGCTGTGAAGGAAACTAAAGAAAAATTTGGAGTAGGTATTAAAATCCAGGGAGGAGAAATAAAAACTTTGAGGTTCGCTGATGACATTGTAATTCTGTCAGAGACAGCAAAAGACCTGAAAGAGCAGTTGAATGGAATGGACAGTGACTTGAAAGGAGGATATAAGATGAAATTCAACAAAAGCAAAACGAGGATAATGGAATGTAGCCGAATTAAGTCGGGTGATGCTGAGGGAATTAGGTTAGGAAGTGAGACAAAGTAGTAAAGGAGTTTTGCTATTTGGGGAGCAAAATAACTAATGATGGTCAAAGTAGAGAGGATATGAAATGTAGACTGGTAATGGCAAGGAAAGCATTTCTGAAGAAGAGAAACTTGTTAACATATAGTATAGATTTAGGTGTCAGGAAGTCGTTTCTGAAAGTATTTGTATGGAGCGTAGCCATGTATGGAAATGAAATGTGAACGATAAATAGTTTGGACAAGAGAATAGAAGCTTTCGAAATGTGGTGCTACAGAAGAATGCTGAAGATTAGATGGGTAGATCACATAACTAATGATGCAGTATTGAATAGAATTGGGGAGAAGAGGAGTATGTGGCACAACTTGACAAAAAGGAGGGATCGGTTGGTAGGACATGTTTTGAGGCATCAAGGCATCACAGATTTAGCATTGGAGGGCAGCACGGAGGGTAAAAATCGTAGAGGGAGACCAAGAGATTAATACACTAAGCAGATTCAGAAGGACATAGGTTGCAGTAGGTACTGAGAGATCAAGAAGCTTGCACAGGATAGAGTAGCATGGAGAGCTGCATCAAACCAGTCTCAGGACTGAAGACCACAAAAACTAAAAATTGAAGTATTGATATCGTGTGCAGTCTATGCTCTAATGAAGGTCAGTTTTCACTGCCCATCACGTCACCTAATGTCATGTGTCGTGTCTGAACATTCCACAATGCATTTCAAATGGCGGCGTCCAAACTGGCCATCACATCACCGTCAAGGTTTCTCAGGAAGAAAGTTTTGATTGCTGACATCATCCATTTACCACATGATCCCGAAACGCATTTCCTTCCGATATACAGCCACATATGGATCTCCTAACTTTGTTTTGTCGCACTTTTTATGTTATTGATATTAGTTATTTTTGTCATTTGCTATAATTTGTTCCATTTTGTTATTTTGTTAAAATGTTCAATTCTATAATCAATATAATAGAGGGAAACATTAAACGTGGGAAAAATATATCTAAAAACAAAGATGATGTAACTTACCAAATGAAAGCGTTGGTATGTTGATAGAGACACAAACAAAAAGAAACACAAACACACACAAACACAAAATTCAAGCTTTTGCAACCCACGGTTGCTTCATCAGGAAAGAGGGAAGGAGAGAGAAGGATGAAAGGATGTCGGTTTTAAGGGAAAGGGTAAGGAGTCATTCCAATCCCGAGAGCGCAAAGACTTACCTAAGGGGGAAAAAGGGAGAGGTATACATTCTAGCGCCCCCCCCCCCCTCCCCCCCCCCCACACACACACACCTGTAAAGGCAAATAGTTTGGGCAGAGATGTCAGTTGAGGCGGAAGTAAAGAGGCAAAGATGTAGTCGAGTGAGAAGTGATGTACGAGGGGCGGCAAATTGAAATTAGCGGAGGTTGAGGCCTGGCGGGTAACGAGAAGAGAGGATATACTGAAGGACAAGTTCCCATCTCCTGAGTTCTGACAGGTTGGTGTCGGTGGGAAGTATCCAGATAACCCGGACGGTGTAACACTGTGCTGAGATGTGCTGGCCGTGCACCGAGGCATGTTTAGCCACAGGGTGATCCTCATTACCAACAAACACTGTCTGCCTGTGTCCGTTCGTGCGAATGGACAGTTTGTTGCTGGTCATTCCCACATAGAATGCGTCACAGCGTAGGCAGGTCAGTTGGTAAATCATGTGGGTGCTTTCACACGTGGCTCTGCCTTTGATCGGATACGACTTCCTCAAATGCTGCCCTGAAATGAGATCCATCCTTCATGAAATCCTCCCCACTCCACCAACGGCCATCTAACCTTTGTAACCTCTCCGTTCATCCCTATGAAATCTCCAAACCACCTTCCCTACCCTATGGCTCCTACCCTTGTAACCGCCCCCGGTGTAAAACCTGTCCCGTGCACCCTCCCACCACCACCTACTCCAGTCCTCTAACCCGGAAGGTGTACTCTTTACTTCCGCCTCGACTGACATCTCTGCCCAAACTCTTTGCCTTTACAGATGTCTGCGTGTGTGTGTGTGTGTGTGTGTGTGTGTGTGTGTGTGTGTGTGTGTCTATCAACATACCAACACTTTCATTTGGTAAGTTACATAATCTTTGTTTTTAGATAAAATTCTATAATGAATGACAAAAGATTAATTGAAGCAGTGAGGCAGCTTATGAATTGTAGAACACGAGTGTACTTAATTACTTGCTCTATACTACATTTCTAAAGTGGACTTCTATACATACCGCTATGTGATTTAATATTTTACAATGAAATGTATGCCAGTATGTCTGCAACTTGAAGTGGAAGAGATACTACAGTTAGAATCAGAGTACCGGTATTAAGTGGAATATATCTGGAAGTGGCCAGGCATTTATAATGTTCGATAAAGAAATGGACTGAAACCTTCAGGCATTGCATCTGCAAACCACTGTGAGGTGCATGGCAGAGTGTACATCCCACTGTACCAGTATTAGGGTTTCTTCCCATTTCATTCGTGTACAAAGTGCAAGATTTTTTGAATGCCTCTGTACCTACAGTAATTATTTTAATCTTATCCTCACGATCCCTATTTGAGCGATACGTAGGGGGGGGGGGGGGGGGGGGGGGGGGGGTTGTCGTATATTCCTAGGGTCAGCATTTAAAGCAAGTTCTCGAAACTTGGTTCGTAGACTTTCTCGGCATACTTCGCATCGGTCTTCCAGAGTCTCCCAGTTCGGTTCCTTCAGTCTCTGCGACACACTACCACGAATCAGACAAACTTGAAACCATTCGTGCTGGCCTGTACATGTTCGACATACCCTGCTAGTCCTATTTGGTATGGGTCCCACAGTCCTGAGCAATATTGTAGAACCAGTCGGATGAGTGGTTTGTAAGCAGTCTCGCCTGTAGACCGACTGCACTTCCCCAGTACTCTACCAATAAACTGAAGTCTACCACCTGCTTTGCCTACAACTGATCCTATGTGATCTTTCCATTTCATATCCATACAAAGTGTTAAACCTAGATATCTGTATGAGTAGGCCGATTCCAGCAGTGATACTCTGATATTATAGTCATAGGGTACTACATTTTTTTCGTTATGTGAACTGC
This sequence comes from Schistocerca piceifrons, assembly GCF_021461385.2. Taxonomy (NCBI): domain Eukaryota; kingdom Metazoa; phylum Arthropoda; class Insecta; order Orthoptera; family Acrididae; genus Schistocerca; species Schistocerca piceifrons. Next base: position 4,218,923 of record NC_060148.1, read on the forward strand.
AAAATTATACATTTCTGAGCATTTAAAGCAAGTTTACAATTTTTGCACCACTTTGAAATCTTCTCAGGATCTGACTGAATAAATATATGAATATGCAGCTTCTCTTAGATAGTACTTAATTGCAGATAACTGCATCAGCTGCAGAAAGTCTGATTTTAGTATTAACATTGTCTGTACGGTTATTAATACACAACATGAACAGCAGTGGTGCCAACACATTTCCCTGGGGCACACCTAAAGTTACATCTACATCAGATGACAACTCTGCACCCAAGATAACACGCTGTGACCTCCACACGAAAAGGTCCCCAATTCGGTCACAAATTTCACTTGACACCCCTTTAGCTGTGGTACTGAGTCAAATGCTTTTCAGAAATGGAGAAATACTGCAACTACCCGATCACCTCGATCAAAAGTTTTCAGTACGTCTGCGAGAGAAGTGCGAGTTGGGTTACTCGTGACTGACATTTTCAGGATCCGTGCTGCCTGGCATTGAGGTGGTCACACTGTTCACAATACCTCATAATGTTTGAACTCATAAAACATTCTAAGATTCCACAACGAACCTACGTCAAGGGTATTGGACTGTTGTTTTGTGGATCACTTCTACCCTTCTTGTACACGGGTGTGGCCTGCGCTTTTTTCCTAGAACTGGGCACAGTTCTTTTGTTCAAGGGATCTACAATAGATTATAGTAAGAAGAGGGCTAACTCAGCGGCAAATTCAGTATACAATCAGAGGGATTCCATAGGGCGCTAGAGCTCTGTTCAATTTTAAGGACTTCAGCTTTTTCTCAACACCATTAATACTTGCTTCATTCATCTTCTCTGTGTTATAAGTATTAAATTGGGGTAATTCTCCTGGATTTCCCTTTGTAAAAGAACATTTGAAAATGAAGTTAAGCATTTCAGTTTGTGCTTTGCTACCCTCAATTACAGTCCCTGGCTCATTTGCTAGGGGCTGGACAACTTTGGTGTCAGCCTTTACATATGACCAGAATTTCTTTGGGTTTTGTGAAATATCACCTGACAACATTCTGCTGTCGTAGTCACTGAAGGCATCACACATTGCTCTTAACAGCTGACATTTCATTCGGCACCTCTCCATCTGTAGCCCGACGCTTTGTTTTATGCGTATTACACAGTAAACTCCATTTCTTTAGAAGTTTCTTCACAGTAGCTGTCTACTGTGGAGGTTCTCTCTCATTATTAGCTGTTCTACTGGGTACGTATCTATCCAGCACATGGTCATTTGTTCTTTTAAACTTTACCCGTAGTTCCTGTACACACTCCTGCACTGTGCTGGAAGTTTCAAGTTCTTCATTGAGATGACACTAACGATTTTTTTAACTAGTTTCTGCTTGTTTTAGTTGTCCTTTTTTCTTTGGTAATCACTGTCACCACAACTGCATCACGCTCACTGATACGAGTTTTGATGTAGACATCCTCAAAGAAGTCAGATCTGCTTGTTGCCAATAGATCCAACACATTTCCATCACAAATGGTGCCCCTAACTATTTGTTCTAGTAGTTTTCAGTTAAGGCATTTAGTAAATTTTCACAGCTTGTCTTATCGTGCCCACCAGAAACAGAACTAATTTTCCCAATTAACTGTCGGACGATTAAAGTCTCCACCGACGATTACAGTACGATCGGGGAACTCGTACGTGCAAGTGAACCAAAGCTCTCTCTGGAGGCTTCGGTTACATCAGGAGACGAGTCTGGTGGGCGACAGAAGGATAAAAGTATTTTACACCCGCCATCGATACTGCGCCTCTCTCCAACAACGTGAAGTTTCAATTTCTATCTCAGTGGATACGACTCTTCTACAGCAACAAATACACCACCTCCATTCCCCATCTGCCTATCCTGTCAATACACACTCAAATTTTTCCCAAAAATCTCACTGCCATCAATTTCAGTTTGCAACCAACTTTCTGTACCTAGTGTTACGCGAGCTTCACCACTTTTCACGAGCACTTCCAACTCTGGCACTCTGTTGCGAATGCTTCGAGAGTTAACCATTAAGATTTTAATACTCTCACCTGCGGGCGACATTTCTTTCTATCTTACACTGATACTTCCCTGTATCGTACAAGTATCACTGTCTGGACTGGACGGAGAGCCGTCTAACCTAAAAATCGCACCCCACACACAGTCTGCTACCTGCTGCCCTCTGCCATGTAGGGCACACCCGACTCATTTAAGGGGACCATGCAGTTCTCAGCCCTATAGCACAGGTCCAGGAAGTGACAGCCTAGCTTGTCACACAATCTTCAGAGTCTCCGGTTCAGTCCTCCACTCGACTCTGAAACGAGCGGCCACGATCAGTGCCGCAAATTGTGAGCTTCGTTAAAACTTATCACGGACCCTCACTACTACGATGCAAAGTTATTCCCGTAAAGACACCGTCACGGTGTGGCTGACAGATGTAAAGTAATCTGTAGAGATAATCACGATGTCACTTATCTCGATGCTGCCGAATAGCCACCGTGCACGTGGCTTCGTCGTCTAGGCGACGATCGATTCCTTTGCTGCTCCAGATGAAAAAGGTGTGGGTTTTGACTGTTACCAGACCGACCAAAATCACGAAGCAGGAGTCCACGATTTTTGTTTAGAAAATCTCTGATCACAAAAATAAAGTACCACGTGCGCTGTGGATACCACATATTTATCGAGAAACACACAAAAACAACAACTCTCGACCGCAGCCAAAACGCGAGTGGCCAAAATCACGTTGCTGACCAATGACCTCAGAGTTGTATCGACAAAGAACTTACAATTTCTGTATCGATTATTGATACTACATTTTGAAGTTGCGTGAAATATCAAATAGCATAAAGGATAATTCAGTGACAATAATAATAAGAGTGAGAAAATTGTACATATAAATAATGCAAGTCAAACTTTTAGAAATAATAAAAGTTTTAATTTAAATATACTTCCAAATTTGAATTGATCGCAAGACCTACCTTATGATCATACTAAGTGATCAGTTTTCGAAAACTACTTTAATTATCGTATAATGTCTCACAAAAAAAAGGGCTCTATTGGTGAGCTCCATTACAAACTAAGCACAAGTCGGGTCTTCTCAGCTGTCTATTCCAGTCACTGGAATGACCCAAGAATGACCTCAGAGCCCGGACAGGCATTTGTTCTAAAGTGTGGGATAACGTGCAGTCGGTTGGATGCTGTCCCTTCAATGGCTGCTGGAATAGGCTCTTCAGCATACTGAATAACACCTTCGGGCAGACACACTGAGGGCTCCCGGTGTCCTTTCCCGATTCTTGCAGCCATTTCTCCAAGTGGTACCATCATTCGCCGTATGTTCGAACTGCCTACAATTAGTAGACCCCTACACTATTGCGTTTGCCTCCTCCTGACTCTGATAAAACAGGTTTCCCCACAAACAGGTGAAGTGAGTCCCACAGAGTCAGTTCCAGTTTCAGTGAAAAACTTCAACTCCAACTCGTCGGTTACGGGGATCGGTACGACACTCCGAGTCCTCCCCGGTCCCCTTCCACGTTGTACGGCAGGCCCGGATCTACCACTGACGTGCCACTCACATTTGAGTGCACAAGTAATGGCGGCTCCTGTACTTTCTGCAGAGGACACTCGACTCACAGGAGAGGACGGTACTCAAGGTACCTCCGGTACCAGTATAGGAGGTACACAGCTCTCGGCAGCTCTCCCGACGCACCGCTTCGCAGCAACTGCCTATCTTTTGACAATACTCGGGACGATTTCCAGCTGCGTATGAATGTCAGCCAATTAATTCCATGTTGGAGAACAACATTCACAGTGAGGCAGCATTTTGGCTGCAACAATGGCAAAGTATTTTGTGTGTAGTATACCTCAGACTTCTAGAAGAATATAATAATTCCAATCCCAAAGAAAGCAGGTGTCGACAGATGTGCAAATTACCGAACTATCAGTTTAATAAGTCACAGCTGCAAAATACTGAAGTGAATTCTTTACAGACGAATGGAAAAACTGGTAGAAGCCGACCTCGGGGAAGATCAGTTTGGATTCCGTAGAAATATTGGAACACCTGAGGCAATACTGACCTTACGACTTATCTTAGAAGAAAGATTAAGAAAAGGCAAACCTACCTTTCTATCATTTGTAGACTTAGAGAAAGCTTTTGACAGTGTTGACTGGAATACTCTCTTTCAACTTCTGAAGGTGGCAAGGGTAAAATACAGGGAGCGAAAGGCTATTTACAATTTGTACAGAAACCAGATGGCAGTTACAAGAGTCGAGGGACATGAAAGGTAAGCAGTGGTTGGGAAAGGAGTGAGACAGGGTTGTAGCCTATCCCTGATGTTATTCAATCTGTATATTGAGCAAGCAGTAAAGGAAACAAAAGAAAAATTCGGAGTAGGTATTAAAATCCATGGAGAAGAAATAAAAACTTTGAGGTTCGCCGATGACTTTGTAATTCTGTCAGAGACAGCAAAGGACCTGGAAGAGCAGCTGAACGGAATGGGCAGTTTCTTGAAAGGAGGATACAAGATGAACATCAACAAAAGCAAAACGAGGATAATGGAATGTAGTCAAATTAAGTCGGGTGATGCTGAGGGAATTAGATTAGGAAATGAGACACTTGAAGTAGTAAAGGAGTTTTGCTGTTTGGGCAGCAAAATAACTGATGATGGTCGAAGCAAAGAGGATATAAAATGTAGACTGGCAATGGCAAGGAAAGAGATTCTGAAGAAGAGAAATTTGTTAACATCGAGTATAGATTTAAATGTCAGGAAGCTGTTTCTGAGAGCATTTGTATGGAGTGTAGCCATGTATGGAAGTGAAACATGGACGATAACTAGTTTGGACAAGAAGAGAATAGAAGCTTTCGAAATGTGGTGCTACAGAAGAATGCCGAGGATTAGATGGGTAGATCACGTAACTAATGATGAAGTATTGAATAGAATTGGGGAGGAGGAGTTTGTGGCACAACTTGACTAGAAGAAGGGACCGGTTGGTAGGACATGTTCTGAGGCATCGAGGGATCACCAATTTAGTACCGGAGGGCAGTGTGGAGGGTAAAAATCGTAGAGGGAGACCAAGAGATGAATACACTAAGCAGATTCAGAAGGATGTAGGTTGCAGTAGGTACTGGGAGATGAAGAAGCTTGCACAGGATAGAGTAGCATGGAGAGCTGCATCAAACCAGTCTCAGGACTGAAGACAATAACAACAACATACGTGAAGTATCAGAGTCTTTTGTTTACATACATATTTGTGGCAGTCTTATTCACTGTAAAATAGCTCTCTGGACTGTGTGTGAAACAGTTTTGGAAGCATCAGTGGTCAACATTTACGTGGTTTCACTAGTTCACTGCAATGCAGTTTAACTATTAAAAGCGAAAGACACAATGTAAAGAAAACTTTTAAATCTTGAAGGGAAAGGTATTGAGGACAATATCACTATTGCAAAAAAATTTGCACCGAACCAGTAACTAAACTTAACCTTGAACAAATTGTCTCTCACAGGGTGTGATGGCAGGTCATAACACTTTCTTTTAGCAATTATGGGTGCAGCCTGTTTTAACAAAAAATTGTGTTTCAGGTTTCTAAAATATTTATAAAATGCAAATTCCTCTTCCTCGGGCTCTTTGTAGAGTGAGAAATCCCCCTCTGTACCACGTAACAACATTTTTTGGACCCACTGCACAGTTTCACACTTCTCTCTTCCTTCTCTAATATACAAGCTATCCCTGCAAGCTGAAAACCATTTGAGTCCAACAAATGTCATTTCCATACAAATGTGGTATCCAGCATCCACATATTTATGTTACCGTAATTGAACTGAACTGGCCTGAACAGTGATACACACACTCAAAGATATCGGTCGAAACTCGCAGTGTATATCAACATTTAGCACAGCAATTATCAGGTAGAGAGCAACAAAATAAGAAAATTATCTTTTATTTTGATGCCTGAAAACAAAGCCTGCAAAATTATAATATCAGTTTGGTAACCACAGTACAGGACACTAGTTTTTATAAATATTGCTATTGTACGTATGTTTTTGCCTTCATTTTAACAACATTCCCAATTATGTCATTTAAACTGATCTCCTTTCAATTGATAAAATGGCTCGACTGGCTAGTCATTCTTGATTTATCATTAGTTTCAGAGAAACTGCTCTTGGATGATGCGACAGAGATAAATGGTCCAGAAGTATTGCACTGTAAGTGACACAAACAGTAATGATTCGTGGAAGTCCCATCTAATTATAAATTTGAAGGTTTCCTAGGCCATCAATCTAAGAGCAACGTCCACACACTTATCGATTTGTACGGAGATGCCTAAAATATCTATTTCTTTCAGCACATGCTCCTTATCAAGCTCTTACATTTCTACCAAATACTCCAGTGCTACAGCCAGAACATCAGCAGCTTCAAGCATAAGTTAAGTTTCAACCATTTGGAACAGTTTGGCCATTTTTTTTCATGGTTAAATAGCATTGCAACATTTTCTTTATAGTTCTGTCAATGCATTTAATCGATGATTGACGAACTTCTTCCTGAATTGATAATCCAGCATTTATTTATTTTATTTACACGTCACGTTCCATAGGACCAAATTGAGGAGCAAATCTCCAAGGTCATGGAACATATCAGCACATGAAATTACAACATAAAAGTAATAATACATAAAAATAAAATGTCTCTGAAACCGAAAAAAGTCAATCCATAAGTTTACGTAAATGCAATCAACAATACAACAAGAATCAGCTTAAGATTTCAAGGAAAATCTCAACAGAATAGAAGGAGTGACGCATGAGGAAACTTCACGTTTCGACTTTAACACACGTGGATTACTGCTAAGATTTTTTAATTCTTGTGGTAGCTTACTGAAAATGGGTGCAGCAGTATACTGCACACATTTCCGCACAAGAGTTAAGGAAGTCCAATCCAAATGCAGGTTTTATTTTTGCCGAGTATTAACAGAGTGAAAGCTGCTTATTGTTGGGAATAAGGTAATATTGTTAACAAGAAGAATGGGAAGAGTTACTCCGAAATATAATACCGTACGACATAAGCGAATGAAAATATGCAAAGTAGACTAATTTTAGTGTTGAATGCTCACTTATTTTGGATACCATTTCAATAGTAAAAATGGAAGCATTAAGTCTTTGAACAAGATCCTGAACGTGGGCTTTCAACAAAAGTTTATTATCTATCTGAACACTCAGAAATTTGAACTGTTCAGTTTCACTAATCGTATGTCCATACTGTGAAATTAAAACGTCAGAATTAGTTGAATTTTGTGTTAGAAACTGTACAAACTGAGTCTTACTGTGATTTAGCATTAGTTTATTTTCTACAAGCCATGAACTTATGTCATGAACTGCACTATTTGAAACAGAGTGTTGCACACAACATCCCTTACTACCAAGCCAGTGTCCTCAGCAAACAACTATTTTAGAGTTACCCTTAATACTAAAGGGCACATGATTTATATAAATAAGTAACAGGAGTGGCCCCAACACTGACCCCGGGGGAACCCCACATTTGACCCTACCCACCTCAGACCCCGCATCACAGGCATTCCCAACATTGTCAATAATGACCTTTTGCTGCCTGTTCTTAAAGTAAAAAGTGAACCAATTGTGAGTTACTCCCCGTATTCCGTAATGGTCCAACTTCTGGAGCAATATTTTGTGATCAACACAATCAAATGCTTTAGTTAAATCAGAAATATGCCTAGCGTCTGAAACCTTTTGTTTACCCCATCCAGCACCTCAGAGAAAAGAGAATATAGCATTTTCAGTTGTTAAAGGACTTCTGAAGCCGAACCATACATTTGATGGCAAACTGTGTGATAAAAAATGATCTATTATCCTTACATACACAGCCTTTTCAATAACTTTAGCAAACACTGATGGCATAGAAATGGGTCCAAAATTTTCTACATTATTCCTTTCTCCTTTTCATAAAGCGGCTTTACTACGAATACCTTAATCGTTCAGGAAACTGACGATTCCTAAAGGAAAAATTACAAATATGGCTAAGTACAGGGCTAACATGTGCAGCACAGTACTTTAATATTCTGCTAGGCACTCCATGATAACCATGAGAGTCCTTAGTCTTCAGTGATTTAATTATTGACTCAATCTCCCCCTTGTCTGTATCAGTGAGTATTTCAAACAACAATCTCAGAAAGTCATTTGCCAAGAGTATTATATGACTCCCTGCAAAAAATATATTTTTATTTAAATCACCAGCAGTGCTCAGAAAATGGTTGTCACATACTGTGCATATATCCGATTTATCAGTAACAGACATATTTTCACTACGAACTGACTATATCGTCGACCTGCGTGTAGCATCATGATGCTAGTTCACATGGTATTGTTTTATTTACCCTCCCCCTTCCTTGTTTGTCAATGTTAATGCCCATATCATTGCATTTTTTTGAAGCAAAAAGTGACAGAACTGTCACAATTTTAAACATGGCTGACAGCACCAAGTGTGTATAAACTTGCAACAAATGATGTTTACAGCAAATTGGTTACATAAAGTTTATTGTAATAAGCAATGACTGGGTTTCAGTGTCACTACAGGTGTCTTCTTCAGTAGAAATAACATCACCTAACTTTCATTACATTAACATTATAAGCACATTCTCAAGTAATTTTTTGAAAGTTAACAGCATTGTGTGTAACAGTTCCTTCCATCACTAAAAACTCAACTGGGGTTTTAAATTTGCCAAGTCTTTAATCCAAAGTCATTTTTGGCTACTGCACATATTGTCGGACTAAATTTACTTCCTCCAGTGCTGTACAGCTAAAGTTGATGTAGGTCATAAAGATAAAAATCACATGCAGCTGGAAAGAGCAAGCTTGTTGCACGTCTATTAAGGTTTGCCATAGATGGATCTTTCATACCTTCCAAACAGCTTACAATTATTTTCCCCTTTCCCTATTATGACTGGGAATAGTATTGAGCACTCCAGCAAATACCAGGCAATTATTTCAAACTGTCCATTTTTTTTTCTACAAGTAATTACAATCTATAAGTAGATGACAAAAAAATGACAAATTCTCTACAGTTCCAAAACAGGAATAGATATGAGTGCAGAAACTCCACAGATATTTAAGAAACGATTGACACAGAGACTGAACACAGCTTGTGGATTGACTTTTCTGAATTGTTTGTTTTACTTCTCCATGTACATCAGACAGACATGGCATCATGTTAACCTTCATCCGTTCACTGCAATATCCAGCCCATCTTTTCCCAGGTGCTGTTGAATATATTTTCATATATCCTCTGCAGTTTTTCCCAACATAGATAAAAAGCTAAGATGGGTTCCACAACTTCCACAATCGTGTCTTCTATACTGACTTAACTGTAATTACAGTAAACCTGTGTAGATGGTACAGTCATCAGCATATGTTTCCTGCAGAATAACTGCATCCAGCTCATTATCTATGTTGACATACATACGCCACAAGACACGGTATGACGTATGACAGAGCTTACCTTGTACCACTACTAATCATTTCCTTTCCTGTTCCACTCATACAAGGGGTGTTCAATAAGTAATGCAACACTTGCTCAGTCAATATCAGTTGGAAAGAATTCAGAATTTGTTGAAGGACATCACAGAATTTCAGTCCCTATATTTTCACGAAGTTCCAATAGCTGGCAGCACTACATGTAGCCGTCAAAATGGCATCTGTAACGGACATGCATTCCGAGCAGAGAGCTGCCATCGAGTTTCTTTTGGTGCAAAACAGGAGCAGCACGCACACACTCATCGGTGATTGCAGAATGTCTGCAGAGACCTGGCAGTGAACAAAACCACGTGAGCCACTGAGCTAGGTATCTGTCCTCATAGCACTGAGGTCGCACAAACCTGTCCGACCTACTGTGTGCTGACCTGGCTGCACACTTTAAAGAAATTAATTTAGCATGTTCACTGCCACAATAATGCAAATCAACTTTTCCTTCTCCACGATAACACGAGGCCTCACACAAGCCCACACACCTGAGAGAAACCCTTGAAACTTCGTTCGACTGTTCTTCCTCACCCGCCCTACAGTCCGTATCTCGCACCTTCCGAATTCCGTCTGTTTGGTCCGATTGGGGACGCACTTCACGGGACCGGTACACGTATGTAGCGAGGCAATGGCTCCGATGTCGACAAGTAGAGTTGTACCGTGCGGGCTTATAGCCCCTTCCAGTAAGGTGACATGAGGTTGTCACACTGAATGGAGATCGTGTTGAATAATAGTGTTTTGCAGCCGAGCAAGTGGGGAATAATATGGTGTACTAGAATTCTGAATAAAATCAACCTGCTTTCAGAAAAAAGTGTTGTATTACTTATTGAACCCCTCCCCTCCTCGTAAACAGAGGGAGGGAAAATCAACTATACAGGCCACCACACAAGCCCTAATTTCCCTTATCTTCATCATTCTTACGCAGAAATATGTTGGCAGCAGTATAATCACTTCTCGTGCTGCAGCTTTTAGGTTCCGAGCCGTGTTTCCTAAATATTCTAAAAATTGTTAACAGACCTGCTGAGAATTGTCACGGACTAACTCAACGCTGTCTCTTATATACTCAACATATTTGGACTTGTTTGGGACTTTATTAAAAATATCTGGATACCCCCTCCCCTCCATCCACAAACAGAGACAACCCGGCCCCCTCCACTTGCAGCCCCCTCCCCTTGTCTGCCACTGATGTAATGTACCAGATAAGGCACAATCCTCAATGACTCGTCTTCTAAGATGGTGTCAACACATCTTGTTGTTTGTACTGTCATGGCAGGGAAAATATGACGGCTGGTTTTGACAGTACCTAACTTCTTTTACTCCTTTTACCAAAACACAGCAGAGCTTACAACAGTCCATCATAGAACCATTCAAATGTAGTTGCAATTGTGACAGTACTGAAATAGTGCTGAGAGCAAGAAAAGTCAACATTTTATTAAAAGGCCATTTTCTGTAGAAAAACAAACACTTAATTTCTTTATTTACGTTGTTGCAAAACCCCACAACAATCCACTTGTCCCCACATACCAATGTCCCTTAAAAATTTATATTATTTTATTGAAAAATCTGTAGTTATTTAAATATTATGAAGATAAGGAAGTTTTGCATTTTAAGTATATGGAAAAATACTCTTCTCTTTACATGCTATCCTTTGCCAAAATTTTGTTTCTATATCCCAAACCATCCGTAAGATACAGATGAGATGTTCTGGCACGATCTGAACCAAGTCCATTTCATACAATCCATTTTGTCGAGATCTCCTCCCAAGTTTAAAGACTAGTTCAATACATTTAGCTGCATTTTCTATGCAGAAAGTATGATGCAACACAAACAAAATGCAAATTCATAGCAATCCTTGTTTTTCCATCCCAACTATTCAATTTTTTGCAATAGTTTACTTAATATGAAAACATCACAATAATTCTGGTTTTTAACAAAATGATAGACGGTACTTCATTACGAACCTGCCGAATGAGGCTATTAGATGAGAGAGAATCAATCGGTTTTACTCAATAGTTTGAGAAAGACTCCAAACCTCGACATTCTGTTTCGTGTCTCATGTTAACTGGCGTTCTCTGTGGCTTCCCGTCTTGCAGGCCGTGGTGTCAGATGCCGTACAGGATACATTACTGGACAGTGCAGGTAGCATTCATGTACCCTTATTGCTCCAGAACCTTCAGGGAGAATATACGAAACTTCTGCAAGCGAGCCAGGTAGAAGATGGGAAGCAGTCACAAACTGCCAAGTAAGTTTGCTGTGAATCTTCCTCACGTTTCACAATGGGGGGCCGGGCGGTCAGAACACTGTAGGAGGCGGCCGGGATTCTGCATCTGACCAGATCTACACGGCACGCAAAAGTAACACAAGGTGGTGAAAGCTGCCAGCAGAGGTCGGTATGGACTGCCACCGATACAGTCTTGTCTCTCTGGGATGTCAGAGAACTGGTTCATTATATCATCAGAGTAGCCAAAAGTGTCACAGAACTGCCCGGTGACTCGGCCCACAAAGAGATCTGTGGACACAAATGAGGTCACTCACCTGTTGACCAAGGCCTTCAAATACAGTCCTGCCCACAGCTGTCGAGACAATACAGATTGCAGGAGAGAGCTTCGGTTACGAGAATTTAATGTAGAAATCAGGCTCGAACATGAACAATCTCAATCCTGGGCACAGGTTAATCCTTAACGTAGTCACAGACTAGAGTGTTGGGTAACTGATCGAAGCCAATGAAGCAGCTCTGAATTATTAACAGAATGGCAGAGTGATTTACAGCACAGAACACAATTTATGCTATCATTACAATGTGTGTCAATTTTTCCAACATCTAAAGTGCTGCTTACTAATGTAACTACACTCTGACATTTGTAGCACTTGACTACAAATTTGCCTTTACGTTCACTGCACCGTAGCACTGCAGAAAAATGAGATGGTGGTATGGTCCTTGCAATTTTGTTGCAGTTTATGTATGATATGTATGAACAATGGAGAATCCAGGATGGAAAATTGGCATTATGGAAAGGATAGTTGCTACTCGCCATGTACAAGGTTTGTCCGAAAAATACGTATAAGCTCGTGCACAACGAGCGACGTGTGAGCGGGTGCATTGTCGTGATGAAGGATCCACCTGCCCCCTTTTGCCAACTCCGGTCAAACTCGGGCCGCACGAGCTCCGAGACGTGTCAGAACGTCGACTTTAAAATTTCTGTTCACTCTCTGGCCGGGAGGAACACATTCCTTGTGAACAATGCCCCTAGAATCAAAGGAAACAATCAACATTGTTTTCACATTGGACCTCGATTTTTGCGACTTTTTTGTTCTCGGTTCTCCAGCTAGTTTCCATTCCTCGCTTTGAGATTTGAGCTCCATATCGAATTCGTAAACCAGGACTCGTCTCCAGTGATGACTCGGTCGAGAAAGTCCCCTCGTTCCTCTGCTTCCAACCAATCCTCACAGCACTCGACCCTCTTCGCTTTCTGTTCTGGCATCGAGAGCTTCGGTACGATTTTCGCACACAATTTGTTCATTTCAAGTTTTTGTGTCAGGATTTCGTGAACGATTGTTTTGGGGCTTGACAGCTCGTCAGCAATCATTCTGACTGTCAATCTACGGTCTTTAAGAACACGAGCCCGAATTCGTTCGACATTTGCATCGGAACTCGATGTCGACGGGCGTCCCGGGCGAGGGCCGCCGTTCACTTCTTCTCGGCCATCTCGGAACCTTTTTAACCACTTGTTCACGGTTGGTTCCTTCAGAGAATTGTCTCCGTAAACTTTTTCCAGACACTCAAAAACCTCAGCCATTCTTGCCTAGCTTCTTTGCAAAAAACTTGATGTTGACGCGCTGTTTCTCTGAGAGCTCGATGCCGACGGCAGGTGAAAAAGGGTGACTGTCAACAAGCTGCCGCACTCGCAGACTGCTCCGACTCGGACTGAGCAGTAGTCCCACCTGGTGGAGAATGCAACTTGTAACAAAGACATTATACGTATTTTCCGGCCAAACCTCGTAATGGAGTTGAATCACAGATAGGCCCAGCAAAAATGCTGTCAAACAAGTAAGCTTTCAGCCAAAATGGCAATCATAGGAACACACACACACACACACACACACACACACACACACACACACACACACACACACACACACACACCACTGTATGGCTGCCAAAGCCACATTGTGGGAGGGACGAGGTGGGGGGAGTGTGGGGCAGCTAGGTGCCGTCGGGAGGTTAGACAGAGGATGGAAGAGAGGGAGGTAAAGCAAAAGGAGAGAAGTGAAAGCACTGTGTGTTTTGATGCAATAGAGTGCTGTGTAGTGCCGGAATGGACACCAGGAAGGGGACAGATGGGAAAAAGAATGATGACTGAGGTCAAGATGAGGAGGGTTACGGGAACATAGGATATATTACAGGGAGATTGCAATACAGAAAAACTTGTGTCAGTGGGGAGGGTCCACACAGCACAGCCTGTGAAGCTGTCACCGAAGTGAAGAACGTCCTGTGGGGCTTCTCCCACCGTGTACTGGCCCTGCCGGCCGGAGACCGTGGTCACGTACACCGTGTGAGCAAAAGCGTCTGGGCACACGGCTGAAAATGACTTACAAGTTCGTAGCGCCCTCAATCGGTAAAGCTGGAATTCCATACGGTGTTAACCCAGTCTCAGCCTTGACGACACTTTCCACTGTCACAGGTATAAATTCAATCAGGTGTGGGCAAGTTTCTTGGGGAATGGCAGCCCGTTCTTCAGAGTGCTGCACTGAGGAGAGGTACCTATGTCGATCGGTGAGGTCTGGCACGAATTTAGCGTTCCAAACCATCCCGAGGGTTTCCTACAGCACTCAGGTCGGGACTCTGTGCAGGCCAGTCTATTACAGGGATGTTATTGTCATGTTCCTTCTCTAGATTCTCGCACAGATGACAAAATGGTAGATATCGAAATAGATGACAGAGGGATAGAGAAACAATTAGAATCGTTCAAAAGAGGAAAGGCCGCTGGACCTGATGGGATACCAGTTCGATTTTACACAGCGTACGCGAAGGAACTTGCCCCCCTTCTTGCAGCGGTGTACCGTAGGTCTCTAGAAGAGCGTAGCGTTCCAAAGGATTGAAAGGGCACAGGTCATCCCCGTTTTCAAGAAGGGACGCCGAACAGATGTGCAGAATTATAGACCTTTATCTCTAACTTCGATCAGTTGCGGAATTTTGGAACACGTATTATGTTCGAGTATAATGACTTTTGTGGAGACTAGAAATCTACTGTGTAGGGATCAGAACGGGTTTCGAAAAAGACGATTGTGTGAAACCCAGCTCTCGCTATTCATCCACGAGACTCAGAGGGCCACAGACACGAGTTCACAGGTAGATGCCGTGTTTCTTGACTTCCGCAAGGTGTTTGATACAGTTCCCCACAGTCGTTTTAATGAACAAAGTAAGAGCATATGGACTATCAGACCAATTGTATGATTGGACTGAAGAGTTTCTAGATAACAGAACGCAGCACGTCATTCTCGATGGAGACAAGTCTTCCGAAGTAAGAGTGATTTCAGGTGTGCCGCAGGGGAGTGTCTCAGGACCACTGCTATTCACAATATACATAAATGACCTTGTGGATGACATCAGAAGTTCACTGAGGCTTTTTGCGGATGACGCTGTGGTATATTGAGAGGTTGTAACATTGGAAAATTGAACTGAAATGCAGGAGGATCTGCAGCAAATTGACCCATGGTGCAGGGAATGGCAATTGAATCTCAATGTAGACAAGTGTAATGTGCTGCGAATACATAGAAAGAAAGATCCCTTATCATTTACCTACAATATAGCAGGTCAGCAACTGCAAGCAGTTAATTCCATAAATTATCTGGGAGTACGCGTTAGGAGTGATTTAAAATGGAATGACCATATAAAATTAATCGTCGGTAAAGCAGATGCCAGACTAAGATTTATTGGAAGAATCCTAAGGAAATGCAATCCGAAAACAAAGGAAGTAGGTTACAGTACGCTTGTTCACCCACTGCTCGAATACTGCTCACCGGTGTGGGATCCGTGCCAGACAGGGTCGATAGAAGAGAGAGAGAAGATCCGACAGAGAGCAGCGCGCATCATTACAGGAACATTTAGTAATCGCGAAAGCACAGATGATAGATAAACTACAGTGGAAGACTCTGCAAGGGAGACGCTCAGTAGCTCGGTATGGGCTTTTTCTGAAGTTTCGAGAACATACCTTCACTGAGGAGTCAAGCAGTATATTGCTCCCTCCTACATATATCTCACGAAGAGACCGTGAGGATAAAATCAGAGAGATTAGAGCCCACACAGAGGCATACCGACAATCTTTCCTTCCACGAACAATACGAGACTGGAATAGAAGGGAGAACCAATAGAGGTACTCAAGGTACCCTCCGCCAAACACTGTCAGGTGGCTTGCGGAGTATGGATGTAGATGTAGAAGTAACTACTATGTCACAGGCCGTGCCTTACGAACAGGTGCTCAATCGTGCTGAAAGATGCAACCGCCATCGCCGAATTGCTCTTCGACAGTGGGAAGTAAGAAGGTGCTTAAGGGGAGACGGAAGGCAAGTGGGCTTCAAAAATTTGGTTTTTAGATTTTAGCATATTTGAAATGCCTGGTCTTCCCTGCATGAAACAGTTTTTATTTCATATATATACGACAATTTTTTGTGAGACGTGACTGTTTTCCTGACGCTCTGTGCAATCCGGCACTGAAATGCCACACCTTCCTTTTTGTGCCATGCAGAGATAATGCACAGCATTTAATTAAATGAAATTAAATTAAACCCATATTTATTTTGTAAAGATGCCTTGTTGAAGAAATGTCTTCACAGGAAATCCCAAAATTTAAATGAATGTGTGAATTCTGTCATTTGGAACCGGTTACTGAAAACTGTATTCGTTCAGCTTACAACCCTCAAAATTGGTGTTTATGATGGTTTAATTAGAAACTGAATGTTTTGGAATTATTGGTCATAAAATCTAGTGGAAATACTGCAAAATCCATGGTGCAAATAGATAAAGAGAATCCGCAAAACATATGGCTACCGTAAAATGCACAAAAGAAGCCAGACTGAAAAGAACAGGGATCAAGAGAAGAAAAGAAGACCAGTATGATACAGATGATGCTCAGTTTGGTGCAAGAAAATATTTATTAGTGGTAAGTAATTCTCATCAATAACTATACTAGAATTGCAATATTAAACTTTAAATGGATTTTTCCCAAAACTACATTTTTTACTTTCAGGTACCATTATTTGATAAACTAATGGGGTTAGAAACATGAAATTTGGTCAATTTGCACTGCAGATGGTAATAAGTTATTACAAGTAAATTGAGAACCACCAAACAATCAGAAACTGTTTTATAATAATTAATGTACAAAAAAGTTAAATTTTGCTAGTAAAAGAATAATTTTTTTTCCTTCGAAACCATACAAGGTATTATGTTCATTTTACTTGTAAATTGAAATATATAAACACACACACAGTAAAAATTTCATTGTTTTATCACTTATCGTTCTTTTGAAAACTCTACCTATTCAAAGGGTAAAATAGCATTGGCAGAATAGGGATAAAAACTGCCTTCCATCTCCCCTTAGAGCATTAATGTAGGTTTGTGCTGTGATATTGCCATGACAAACAACAAGGAGTGCAAGACCCCTCCATGAAAAAAAAACAACCACACCATACCATACCACACCACCTCCAAATTTTACTGTTGGCACTACACATGCTGCCAGATGATGTTCAATGGGCATTTGCTGTACCCGCACCCTGCCATCAGATTGCCTTCCGTGATTCGTTGCTCCACAAAACGTTCTTCCACTTTTTGGGGGTCCGGATATTTTTGATCACACACACACAGAGAGAGAGAGAGAGAGAGAGAGAGAGAGAGAGAGAGAGAGAGAGAGAGTGAGTGTGTGTACTTCTATGGGTCAGTTTGCAGAAAGCTTACTTGTTTGACAGTCTTTTTGCTGTGCCTATCCGCGAATCGGCATCTCTTCAATATGGTGAGTAGCAACTATTATTTTGATAATATACATATGTGTATAAAGGCATCAAAACAAGAAAACTGCATTAAATATGGCAAAATGCATTTAATTATGGCACAAATGTAAATATTAGGCTATGCCACACGTCAGTGTTACCGCAATCTATTTTGCATTCACCGAGTTCCGCAACTGACAACAAAATCATCACTTTTTAAACTAATGTAGACTGACTGCTACAGTTAAACCTGTCCTACTAACCAACTTTTTGGAGGATGTGGGGTCCACTATCATACTCTAGCCCAAATTTTTTATGCCGACCCTTTTCTATTCTATTCAATACTTCATCATTAGTTATATGATCTACCCATCTAATCTTCAGCATTCTTCTGTAGCACCACATTTCGAAAGCTTCTATTCTCTTCTTGTCCAAACTGGTTATCGTCCATGTTTCACTTCCATACAAATACTTTCAGAAACGACTTCCTGACAAACCTATACTCGATATTAGCAAATTTCTCTACTTCAGAAACACTTTCCTTGCCATTGCCAGTCTACATTTTATATCCTCCCTACTTCGACCATCATCAGTTATTTTGCTCCCCAAATAGCGAAACTCCTTTACTACTTTAAGTGTCTCATTTCCTAATCTAATTCCCTCAGCATCACCCGACTTAGTTCGACTACATTCCATTATCCTCGTTTTGCTTTTGTTGATGTTCATCTTATACCCTCCTTTCAAGACCCTGCCTATTCAATTCAACTGCTCTTCCAGGTCCTTTGCTGTCTCTGACAGAATTACAATGTCATCGGCGACCCTCAAAGATTTTATTTCTTCTCCATGGATTTTAATACCTACTCCAAATTTTTCTTTTGTTTCCTTTACTGCTTGCTCAATATACAGATTGAATAACATCGGCGATAGCTTACAACCCTGTCTCATTCCCTTCTCAACCACTGCTTCCCTTTCATGTCCCTCGACAAGTAACTGCCATCTGGTTTCTGTACAAATTGTAAATAGCCTTTCGCTCCCTGTATTTTACCCCTGCCACCTTCAGAATTTGAAAGAGAGTATTCCAGTCAACATTGTCAAAAGCTTTCTCTAAGTCTACAAATGCTAGAAATGTAGGTTTGCCTTTCCTTAATATTTCTTCTAAGATCAGTCGTAGGGTCAGTATTGCCTCATGTGTTCCAACATTTCTATGGAATCCAAACTGATCTTCCCCGAGGTTGGCTTCTACCCGTTTTTTCCTTCGTCTGTAAAGAAATCGCTTTAGTATTTTGCAGCTGTGACTTATTAAACTGATTGTTCAGTAATTTTCACATCTGTCAACACCTGCTTTCTTTGGGATTGCATCCATATCAAATACATAACTTTCATAGTCATGGGACTTATTGGTGTCAGTGAAGATGTTTCACTCAGAGTTGGCTTCATGGGAGTGGGAGGAGGCAGGGATCCAAAGACAGCGATGTATCAGCATATGGCAATGGCAATACGCAATGAAAACCTTTTAACTCCCATCTGTCTACGAAAACCTTGATTCCAGTAACCAGCAATCCATAATCAAAGAGAAATTTGAAACTACACAGATTTCTCTAACTGCTCAATAACTAAGCTTCTGCTACGTAGTTAAACATGTATCAACTTTATCTGTATCACTTTATACTATCAATGTAGGAAAAGATATATTGCTACCTACTATAATGTTATCACACTAAATTGTAGACAGGCACAATTAAAAGACACTTACACATGTGCTTTTGGGCATGACCTTAGTGGAAAAAAAAGAAACAGACACGCATCATTTCAACTTGGTGCAGAGATTAGCAACTTGCTCTAAATGTTGAGAAACTTAAAATTTTGCACTTCAGAAAATGAAAAAAATTTGACTATAATACCAATGAGTCATTGTTGGAATTGGCTAACTCATACAAATACCTGGGTGTACCACTCTGTAGGGACATGAAATGGAAGAACACATAGGTCCAGTTGTGGGTAAAGCAGGTGGGAGACTTCAGTTTATTGGTTGAATACTGGGGAAATGCAATCAGTCAACAAAAAGAGATTGCTTACAGACCACTCTTGCAGCCCATCCTAGAATAGTGCTTAAGTGTGTGGGACCCCATACCAGATAGGACTAACAGGGGATGAAATTTCATGGCAGATTAAAACTGTGTGCCGGACCAACACTCGAACTCGGGACCTTTGCCTTTCGCAGGCAAGTGCTCTACAAAAATTTTCATTCTGGAAACATCCCACAAGCTGTGTCAAAGCCCTGCCTCCAAAATATCCTTCCTTTCAGGAGTGCTAGTTCTGCAAGGTTCGCAGGAGAGCTTCTGTTAAGTTTGGAAGGCAGGAGATGAGGTACTGGCAGAAGTAAAGCTGTGAGGACGGGGCGTGAGACGTGCTTGGGTAGCTCAGTTGGTAGAGCACTTGCCCGCGAAAGGCAAAGGTCCCGAGTTCGAGTCTCGGTCGGGCACACAGTTTTAATCTGCCAGTAAGTTTCATATCAGCGCACACTCCGCTGCAGAGTGAAAATCTCATTCTGGCTAACAGGGGACACTGAACAGTTAAGGGAAAGGACAGCACAAATGGTCACAGGTTTATTTAATCTGTGAGAGTGAGTCACAGAGATACTGAAGGAACTGAAATGGCAGACTCTTTAAGAAAAACTATCCCAAGAAAGCCCCTTAAATAAGTTTCAAGAACCGGCATTACAGCTGCATCTACCTGGGTACTCTGCGGATCACATTTAAGTGCCTGGCAGAGGGCTCATCGAACCACCTTCACAACTCTCTACGATTCCAATCTCGTATAGTGTGCAGAAAGAACAAATAGCTATATATTTCCATATGAGCTCTGTTTTCCCTTATTTTATCGTGGTGATCTTTTCTCCCTATGTAAGTCGGGGTCAACAGAATTTTGCACATTCGGAGGAGAAAGCTGGTAACTGGAATTTCGTGAGAAGATTCCGTCACAACGAAAAACGCCTTTCTTTTAATGATGTCCAGCCCAAATCCTGTATCATTTCCATGACACACACTCCCATATTTCGCAATAATACAAAATGTGGCGCCCTTGTTTGAACTTTTTTGATGTACTCCGTCAGTCCTATCTGGTAAGAATCCCACAGCGCGCAGCAGTATTCTAAGAGGATGGAGAAGCGACGTGTAGGCAGTCTCCTTAGTAGATCTGTAGGCGTCCTGCCAATAATACGCAGTCTCTGGTTAGCCTTCCCCACAAAATTTCCTGTACGTTCCTTCCAAATTAAGTTGTTCGCAATTGTCACTCCTAGGTATTTAGTTGAATTTATGGCCTTTAGATTACACTGATTTATTGTGTAACCAAAGCTTAAATTCCTTGTGGATAACCTCACATTTTTCATTATTTAGGGTCAAACTGCCAATTTTCGCACTGTTCAGATCTCTCTTGTATATCTTTTTGCTATTTGTTTTGATCTTCTGAGGATTTTATTAGTCAATAAACGACAACGTCATCTGCAAACAACCTAAGACGGCTGCTCAGATTGCCTCCCAAACTGTTTATGTAGGTAAGGATTAAATGATTAATCTAAGGATGTACTACAACGTGCAACAATTGCTCACACAGGGATACTGAGGATAAGATTAGAACAACACTGCACGCACAGAGGCATTCGAACAATCATTCTTCCCACACTCGATATGGGAACGGAACAGGAAGAAAACCTAATAACTAATACAATGGTACGTACCCTCTGCCATGCACCTCATGACGGTTTGCACTGTTGAGCATAGATGCAGAGGCATTCTCACAAACAAGGATACCTCATGCATACATGAATAGCAACCCCAGTAGCTCTGAGCACTACGCAGCTATCACAGGGGAAGGTAACAGCATGTCATCTGGACTCAGGGCTGAGACACCCTAGCTTTATTTCTTCACATCAACTCCTCTCCCATATGCTTCACCTGGTCCTCCTCAATGCAGCACGCCACCATCTTTGACATTGACCACCTCCTCTGATGGCTCCTCCTGCACTGCACATTAGACCCACCAACCACCATCACCACCTGCGTTTCGACAGCTGCATTCCCTTTCACGCAAAAAAATCCCTCCCGTACAGCACGTCTACCCGGGGACAGCATACATGCAGTGACACGAATTGCCTTTGCCCAGTACGCTGAGGTCTCACCGATGCCTTCACAGATGGGCACTATCTCCCAGACCTAGTCTGCAAATACATCGCCCATGCTCCCTCACACCCCTAATCCTCCCACCACCCCTGAGAACCAGCCACAAAGGAGTGTCCTCCTCCTCACCCAATAACACCCCAGACTGGAACAACCGGACTGCATCCTCTGCCGGGACTCATTACCTACAGTCGTGCCCTGAAACGAGTGACATCTGACCCGAGATCCTTCCTAGCCTTCGTATAGTGGTGATCTGTCGCCCATCCGAACAATGTTGATAATGGCTGTGATGTGGGATCTGAGTGGGGTACTGACAAGTGGGGAGATGGGGGGGGGGGGGGGGGGGGGGGGGAGGTGCCCCAGGGTTCTGTGCAGGGGCTGCTCCTGTTCCTTATTTATATAAATGATATGCCCTCTAGTATTATGGGTAACTCTAAAATATTTCTGTTTGCTGATGACACTAGCTTGGGCGTAAAAGATGTTGTGTGCAACATTGACTGTTTCAAGTAGTGCAGTACATGACCTCAGTTCATGGCTTGTAGAAAATAAATTAACGTTAAATCACAGTAAGACTCAGTTTTTACAGTTTCTAACACACACAATTCAACAAAACCTGACGTTTTAATTTCACGGAAAGGCAAATGACTAGTGAAACTGAACAGTTCATATTTCTAAGCTGTCGTGGAAAGCCCACATTCAGGATCTTGTTCAAAGACTTAATACTGCCATTTTTACTATTCGAACGATATAAGAAGTGAGTGATACTTCGACACGTAAATTAGTCTACTTCGCTTATTTTCATTCACCTATGTAGTACGGTATTGTATTTTGGGGTAACTCTTGCCATTCTACAAGGATATTTTTGGCTCAGAAACGGGCAATTCGGCAATAAGTGGTCCGATATCACGAACCTCTTGTTGACCTCTGTTCACGAGTATGGGTATTTTGACACTGGCCTCTCAATATGTATATTCCTTATTGTTGCTTCTTGTTACCAATATTACTTTATTCCCAAGAAAAAGCAGCTTTCATTCGGTTAATACTCGGCAGAAATCAAACCTCCATTTGGATCGGACTTCCTTAACTCCTGTGCGAAAAGGTGTGCAGTATACTGCTGCATCCATTTGCAATAAGCTGACACTCGAATTAAAAAATCTTAGCAGTAATCCACGCACTTTCAAATCGAAACTGAAGAGTTTCCTCATGGGTCACTCCTATCCTGTCGAGGAGTTTCTTGAAAAATTAAGCTGATTCCTATTGTATTGCTGATAGCATTTACTTAAACTTATGGATTGACTTTTTCGGTTTCAGAAACATTTTATTTTTATCTGTTATTACTTTTATGTTGTAATTTCATGTACTGATATGTTCCAAGACCTTGGAGGTTTGCTCCTCAATTAAATAAATAAATAAATAAATAAATAAATAAATATCCACCTGCAAGACCCAGGTATGAGAGCTGCCCAATCGACCGACCCTGACTCCCTATTCGTGTCCTGCCACACATTTATCCTGCCCCACCAGGGACCGGGCCACCTGTGAAAGGAGCTGTGCCATTTACCAGCTCTGCTGCAACCACTGCACAGTGTTTTATATTGCTACGACTACCGACAAGCTGTCCACCGGGACGAACGGCCACCGCCAAACTGTGGCCGAGAGCAGAGTAGACCTCCCTGTGGCACACCATGCAGCTGAACTTAACACACTTTATTTCATTGGCTGCTTCACTACCCGAGCCATCTGGCCCCTCCCCCCCATCACGAGCTTTTCTCAACTGCTTATTTATCCATTTCTCCAGCCCTAAACAATCATGATCGTATCGATGTTGTCAATGTAAGTATATTCAATAGCTAGGCAAATTTATAATTATCACAATCTGAATTCATGAACAATGTAACATAAAGATACATCGTTAAACCACTTAACACAGTTGATAATCTTTACAAATAACTATATATTTACATCATTCCAAGTAATCCTTGAAAGTATAAAAACACTTTTACAAGAAATATTTTTTAGCGAATCCCTATTTTGCTCATGTCTTTGATCCCTTGTAGGCAACAGCCTTGCCACAGCGGATACACCCGCCAGATCACCGAAGTTAAGCGCTGTTGGGCGTGGCCGGCACTCTGACGGGTGACCACCCGGGCCGCCATGCGCTGTTGCCATTTTTCGGGGTGCACTCAGCCTCGTGATGCCGCTCGAGGAGCTACTCGACCGAATAGTAGCGGCTCCGGTCAAAGAAAAGTATCATAACAGCTGGGAGAGCGGTGTGCTGACCACACGCCCCTCCTACCTGCATCCTCAGCTGAGGACGACACGGCGGTCGGACGGTCCCGGTGGGCCACTTGTGGCCTACAGACGGAGTGCTTTGATCCCTTGTGGAAGTTTGTTGTACAATTTAATTCCATTATATAATATGCTATTTTGAGTTTTTGATTTGTTTTTCCTGTAGAGGTGTAACTGTTGTCTGTGTCTGGTTTCATGTGCACGTATGGAACTGTTTATTGGGAACTGGTCAAGGTGTTTATGTATATTACTGATTTCAAAATGTATTCACACAGAATTTTCAATATACCCAAATATTTGAATAACTCTGTGGAAATGCCGTGTGGCTAGGGCCTCCCATCGGGTAGACCGTTCGCCTGGTGCGAGTCTTTCGAGTTGACGCCACTTCGGCGACTTGCGAGTCGGTGGGGATGAAATGATTACGAAAGACACACGACATCCAGTCATCACGAGGCAGAGAAAATCCCTGGCCCCACCGGGAATCGAACTCGGGACCCCGTGCGCGGGAAGCGAGAATGCTACTGCAAGACCACGAGCTGCGGACTGAATAACTCTGGGCAATGGGATCTACTGCTACTTTTCGTTATGATTCGTTCAGACCATTCTTGCAACTTAAATATTGTTAGTCTTTCTGCTCTGTTGATCCCCAGAAGAATATGCCATAACTAATTACAGAGTTGACATATGCAAAATATGCAGTTATAGTACACGAGTTACTACAAACCGAGTTTATTATCGTAAGTGCAGAGCATGCTGAAGCTATTCACTTTCCAAGTTCCGCAGTGTGCTGGGTCCAATTTAGTCGAGAGTCGACATGCGTGCCAAAAAATTTTGTTGACGGTACACATTCTAAGTGCTCCTCATTAACTTTTAGCTCGGTACTGTTTGGTTTTCTGTTTAGGTGGAAACTAATACTGTTGTTTTCACATTTAGGGTTAATTTATTAGCCTCTATCCACTGGAATAGATGGTTAAGTGTTTCCTCAGCTTTTCCACTGAGTACACTTGGCAACTCAGCTTCAATTAAGATGGTATTGTCATCAGGAAACAGTACCGATTTACCACATTTGACACTTTGTAGAAAATCGTTATTGTATATTAGAAAGAGGATTGGGCCCAGCACACTTCCTTGGGGGACTCATTATTGTATTTTGGGTTTGAAAGGTATGATTGGAGTGAGTGGTGATCACCTGTTGGACCCTGTTTCGTAGGTATGAACGAAACCACAAGTTAGTTACTCCTCTTACTTCCAGTGCATTTAGTTTGTTTAGGAAAATTGTGTGGTCTACTGTGTCAAATGCTTTGGTCAAATCAAGGAAGATCACTGTTTTGAGGACTCCTTTGTCTAGTGCTTTGAGGACAACATTTGAGAAATGAGCTACAGCTGAATTTGTGCTTTCACCAGCCCGGAAACCAAATTGCTCTTTACTCAGGAGATTGAACCCCACGAGCCTGTTATTCATTATTGTCTATGACGTTTGAAAAGGACGACAGTAACAAGATTGGTCTATAATTTTCAATGATTTCTGGGTCACCTCTCTCATACTGAGCAGGCAGGAGTTACCCTCACAACACATTCTCTGCTCCTGTAAGTATCCCGGCCTCAACCTACGGTAACGTACTGTCCCCACCCCCTCTGTCCTATCATCTCCTCCCCATTCTCGTTTGCTGCCCACTGCCAACGAACCCACCTAGCTTTCCCCTCTCTCCTCCTTTTCCGCTCTGTTTTCCTCACCACCTCGCCTCACGGCCTCCGGACGTGGTCCCTGCGTACTCCACCAGACAGCGTTTCTCTCTCTCCCCCACCTGTACACTGCTATCCCCCTCCCCCTTTCCCACCTCCTCCAGGTTGCTGCTACCATACCACTTTATAGTCGCACTGTGGCCTGAGCTGCCAGAGTCGGTGGCCACGTGAGGGTAAGGTGTGCTCGCTTTTAAGAATGACCTGTGCGTATCTCCGTTTATCTCTTCCGATGGAGGCCACGGCCGAAAGCTCGAGTTCGAGTTTCTTAAGGGGAGTCTGAACACCCTATCCCGACAGTGTTAAATTTAGTGACTTGGCTTCCCTATATTTCAGGAACCACTGTAGCCATTGGCATGAAACTTTTACAGGACATTAAAACGTGTGCTCTGGCTCTACTGAACTACAACAATCGCATTCCAGCCAGTGCTTTCAGAAATACAATTTTTTAATTACGCAGTTAAAAATTTGTGTACTGTTTTTGTATGTTACCCCAAATAATTTTAATTATACGTAACATTATGTCCTTTTAGTTCAGTAGATTCAGGATGCATATGCTACTACTCCCTGAAAATTTGGATCCTCTACTCGACGTGCTTTCTGAGATTTATGGAAAAATGCGACAGAAAACGTAAAGTTTCAGGAATGGTCTACAAGGTTTCAAAAGGCTGTAACTCAATATATGCTTAACTTTTTATTTTTAATCACTCCGAAGCACCCTGCACCGTACTGAAAATCATCCTTTTGATCTTTTTCCAAGTTTTTTTCTTCTTTTCTTCCTTCTGGACTCATTAGTGGCCAACTGTGCTGCATCTCTGCTTTATCAATGTGAACCTTGTCCATCCATTCAAGTTCTCTGATGCAGTCTGCTCCAGGATTAATTCTCATATGCTGTAGCACTTTCACCCCACAAATGCTGCCATCATTAAAAGCAACAACAGCGTCACTGACCCCCCACTTTCTTCATTTCAATAAAAACATTTTTTGGTTGGCAAGCCCATATAAGATTATTGAACGACTCGTTGGGATTTTGAGTCTGACCAGTAACTCAGGATTTACCAGGTCTCTGTAAAAAGGTTTTATGATATCCATGACTGCTGCTGGGATGGAATATTTATGGTTGTATGAATTTGTGTACTGGGCATTGTGGAAATTGCACCATGAATGGGGTCCACGAGGGCAAAAGTGGCATACTGCCGGCTTCATTTTCAACAAATCCTCAGTATTAATTGTAATGGCCATCCCATAATACTGCTGTAGTTCATCAATCATTTTGTCTGTCAGCCTGCCTGTTATGGTTTTACCATCTGAAAATTTCTTGTCTCGCAAACTTTGTTTCAACTTTCTCCACTTGGTGCCCATCCTCTTCTGGACATGACCTTTGTAACAGCAATCCATAGCCTTCCATATAAAAAAAATTACCGATTTTGTTACATCTTGAAAAATACACGTAAACATTTTAACTAGTGTACATTATATTCAGAAAATAAAATACTTCCCACGTGAATTTATAAGTGATACATAAATCATTTTATTCAGAAAATTGCAAATTTTATAAAGAGATAAAAATCTGAAAATGGGGGAACAATTTTTTTTTTCATTATACCTCCCGTTAAATGTGCCTGTCTGCAACTTAGTGTGTTATCTTTATGGTAAGGAGCAATCCATCTCTTCCGAGACTGTTTATATTCCTACCTGGAGTTTCCTCCATTGTTTGATTTCACTTAATATTCACATCATCTGTAAAATTTAAAGAAACAGAATTATGAGGTTCTTGTTGCCTACCACTGATGTATCTATAGCACCTGAAGGACCATCTATCAAGATTGGTAATTTTATCGCTTGCTGCCTGGAAAAATTGTGGCAGTAACACAATACCCCTAGCAAACCTTCACCGAGGGTTTTGGAGAGAGAAGAAATGACAGTTGTGTAGTGGAACCAGGCTTATTGTCAAAATACCAATCCCAAACGTCATCAAAGCCATTTGATTTCAAAAGACTGGAGCTCCCTATTCATCTTGCAGTGGTAATGACCATCGAATCCCAAGTCAGTCGTTTTAGGTACGTGTAGGCTTTTCGAACAGTGAATTATATGTCGCACGCTCAAAAGTGTCTGTCAAAAAAAAATTGTTATTGCGAAAGACAAAGACAAAAATGCTCTGTGTTCAAAAGTATACGAATAAGCTTCAAATTTAATTACTGCACAAAGAATCCTCGTCTTTCATTATTTTGCACACGCAAATGTGTGTGTGCTTCACATGTGCGTACATACTTCAAAAGAAAAAGAGCCATCGCAACGCATGCTGGGCACAGCTCATGTTGAATAAAATCTGCTGCCAGCCACATTCAAAGGTGGGTTATTTAGATCACAGCCATTTTCAGTCTTACGCCTATCTTTAAGTAATCATACCTTATATGTTATAAATTCTGTTTTCAAATGTAGTACACATTTTGAATGTGTGAGTTCATGTCTCATCTGCAGGTAACAACATTTTAAGTGGCATTAATGTGTGGAAATCGGAATATGACGGTGCAAGTGAATACTTTGGTGAGAAATGCTCAATTGTGATACAGATATTCTATCTAACAGTGAACAGTCAACTCTAATCGAACGTCAAAACATGAAACTGAATGTACAGTCATTTGAAGATCAGCATACGTACAAAACTGGTCCTGATTTAAATAAACCACCTCAAACAGTGATGACAGATTGTGTGTGTTCCCTTTACTTATTTGCTGAAACTGCCCAAAGAACATTTATTTTCTTACCAGGTAGCGCACTATTGCTGTTTACAGAAGCCACTTGACACCAATATTCTCCTGATCCCCAGTCAGTAGAACATAAGGACTGATGCTTCGTGATTTGCTACTTTTGCCACGGGGTTCATTAGCGTGGTAGCATTGCATACATGTGGTATCGGTTGTGACTGTGCTTTCAGCAGAATATTTTTCAGTGAGTTAACGATTTTGGTTTTGTTATGTCGACGTTATTGTAGTTTTGTTCTGTTCATCATGTGTGAATTTTTGTAAAACACTTTGTTTATGTCTTTGGTAGGTGTGGAAATGACTGACAAGGTGAACAGTTTTCGGTTGTCGTCGATGATGGGAGACAGTGAGTTGCCTCTAATAAAACTTCTTCAGCTATTCGGCCTGTTGGCTGAAGTCGTGAAGTGTTCAGTGTCTCGTGAAGAGATCAGGCTTACTAAAGTTCTGTTGTCTCGGATAAGGGACAGCTGTATGTGGAGACGTCTTAAGGATAACAGGACAAGAGAATTGGTCGATTCTAATTTTGATTTTCTAGTTTTTTAGGATTAAGTGTGGTGGTGGTGGTGAAAGTTTTGAGACTTATGTGGTATCAGTAGTTGCTGTTGACCTATATTGGTCAAGGGAAGTGTTCGATTCCAGTGTTTTTGGTTGATTTTGGAAGGTTGTGGTTGTTTTATTTTATTGTTTTTGTCATCCGGTTTAGCGGCGTGTGTTTATTTTTAGTTTGCCCCCACCCAAAAACCCCGAAGTTCCCTCACTTGTCCTGTTAGTTTCATTATATTTTTGGAGGAATATGTATTCGATGGTTTTTTTATCTATTTTTGTGTTTGTTGTCATGTTTATGTAATGACGTCATGATCGCGATATGGGAGTTGTCGTGAATGGTCATTTCTGCCATATTGGTGACGTCATTGGTGAAAGCAGATGGGTGGAATCTGCCATTTCCGTTAACCAACCCTTGGCACACAAAGTTGTTTGGCTGTGGCAGCCATAAAGTTGCCTGCCTGGACAGGTTCTATAGCCTTTGCCCTTTATTTGGGCCTGTAATGTCTATTGGTTCTCATTCCCGGAAGAAGGTGCTCCGGTTACTGACCACACCAGACACTGGAACCCAAATCCACATGCATAATATTCCAATAGGAATTCTTAATGTAATTAATTTTGGTCACCTATGTTTTGAACTCAAACCATAAATAAGACCCTGGAGCCAGTCACTGTTAGGTGGTATGAAAGACTGGACCATGACAATTACCAGTCTTCTATACCTTACCTTAAAATTAACAGATGGGAATGATGATATTTTTAAAGAGTTTCTTTACTTCCAAAAATATCAAGGGTCAGTCCAGTATAGCACTATTGTGTAACAAATTTAGCTTATCATGTTACACATTGTCAATTCAAGGGCAGCCTTAGCTTAACATTCGTGGATTACTGAAGAACAGGATACACCTTGTCAGCTTCGACCAATGACATAGGTCAGCACCAGATGATAGGTGACAAACATTTGAAAGTATGAATGAATGTTCAGAAAAAAGTAATGTAGCACAGAACACATCATACATGCACATCATGTGGACCCATAAATGTGAAAAAAATCTTGTGTAAAGAAACAAAATTAGAAAGCATGACTCATCAAAATCTATAGAATAGATGAAATTAACAGGACTGACATGAGAATTAGAGGGTTCTGGGTGGGCACAACCTAAAAGCAGAACCACAAAAATTACCACAAAAGAAAATAGAAACCAAGTTATCAGGAAACATACTATGCCACATGAAAAATATGACATTATGGAATACTTATAGATAAGCTCAAGTACTGTTGGTATGAATGGTACAGTGCTCAAATGGTTTAAATCATACCTAACTAAGAGTGCAGAAAGTTGAAATAAGCAGTTCACATAATATGCAAAAAAACTGGTGATTTCTCAAACAGGGGAACAATCAAGAATGAGGTGCTGCAAGGTTCAGTCTTGGGTACTCTTCTGTTCTTAATATACATTAATGACTTGCCACTCTATATTCACGAAGATGCAAAGCTGGAACTTTTTGCCGATGATAAACTATAGTTATCATACCCTACAGACAAGAATTAACTGGTGAAATTGTAAATGATGTTTCTCAGAAAATCATTAAGTGGTTCTCTGCAAATGGGCTCTCATTAAACTTTGAGAAAACACAATACATACAGTTCCACACAGTAAATGGAATGACACCATTAATAACTACAGACTTCGATCAGAAATCGGTAGCTAAGGCAGAATATTCAAAATTTCTAGGTGTATGCATTGATGAGGGGTTGAACTGGAAAAAACACACGGGAGATCTGCTGAAACGTTTGAATTCAACTACTTATGCTATTAGAGTATTGAAAATTTTGGCGATATACATCTTAGTAAATTAGCTTACCACACCTATTTTCATTCTCTGCTTTCGTATGGCGTCATATTCTGGGGTAACTCATCATTGAGTAAAAGAATGTTCATTGCACAAAAGCGTGTAATCAGAATAATTGCTGGAGCTCATCCAAGATCATCCTGCAGACACTTATTTAAAAAGCTAGGGATCTTCACTGTAGCCTCATAATATATATATTCACTTATGAAATTTGTTATTAACAATCCGAACGAATTCAAAAGTAACAGCAGTGTACATGGCTACAACACTAGGAGAAAGCATGATCTTCACTACTCAAGGTTAAATCTAACTTTGGCTCAGAAGGGGGTAAATTATGCTGCTACAAAAGTCTGGTCACTTACCTAATAGCATCAGAAGTCTGACAGCTAGCCATATAGCATGTAAAAGGAAATAAGAATTTCTTAATGGTAACTCCTACTCATTAGATGAATTTTGGATATAGTAAGTGGGTTATTTCCCCAACAGCCACAAAAAATAAATAAATAAAAAGATTAAGTGTCATGTAATATTTTGTGAAATGTAATATCTTGTATAGACACCTTTTATTAACCTGATACGTTCCACGCCATTACAAAGTGTCGTATTCATGATCTATGCAACAAGTACCAATCTAATCTAATCCAAGCTGAACACTGATATCCTGCTGTTCAACTGAGGAAGAAAATACCAGTGTTAGCCATGAAGGAAACAGCAAGCAAGCAACCAAACACTGGTGTTACCAACAGCCAAAAGAAGAACATACCCAACACTGGTATCGTGTACTTCAGTTCATCTACAAATTAAGTATGGTGTAGAAAACTATAACTCTTCCATTGGTATCCTGTAGGTCAGCTGACATTACCTATTGTGGAGGAAACCACAAACACAGTATCTCATTTCCGGTCACATGTATATTAACTGATGGGCAGAAAATGACACCTAACGCTGGTATCCTATACAGGTCAACTGAAAAATATGATATTAGTGTTACCCCCAGCAAAAAGAATGACAAACCTGATATAAGTGTCTTATTCATTACGACACTGCGGTAAAGTAAATGGTACACAAATTCCTTAAAACAACAAACGAAACACACACATTCTTTCTTCCTTTCTTTAAAGGGTACATTCATTCAAATTCAGAACTTGACACTTCGTTTCCCAAGCTACCCTATTTACTATTGAATTGAACTGAATTTTATCTGATCCTGTAAAATTACACTGTGTACAGTAAATGTACATGTAATACAGGACATGTCAAAGTAGTAACATTCATTATCACTTATTTTTCTACCCCTTTAGCTTTTTTTACATGATTGATAATGAATAACAAACTGTTTTGCAATGAGAGAGTCTACGTTTCTTTGGAAAGTTGTCAAGTACACTACGTTGCACGTTTTCAGGCAGACTTCTTAGTAGTCTGATACCAGAGTACTGGGGTCCTTTTTCTAGCATTGCCAGTCGGTGGGGTATGCTCCGTACTTCATTCTTCATTCTTGTATTGTGGGTGTGTACACTAGTTTTTGTAATCCAGTGATGTGCATTATTGTTTTGTATATATACAACAATGAAAAAGTTGAGATACCTAAATTCTTGAAACAGTTCCTGCACGTTTCAGAGGTCTTTCTTCTTAAAATGGTCCTAATTGCTTTTTTGTTTTTGTAATGTGAACACTTGTTTTGTCTCTTGTTAGTTTTCCCACACAGTCACTCCATACGGTAAGTATGGTTTGGAAAGTCCATGATACACTGTACAGAAGAATCTTGTCTTAATACTGGGATGGCTGCAGCATTAAGAATATGACAGAGCTCAGTTTCTTACAGACATTATTAATATGTTTTTTTCCCATTTCAGTTCATTATCCACAAGAATACCTAAGAATGTAATAGATTCTAGTTCTTCCAGCCTTGTTCCATCAACCTCTAAATCCACGTCTACAGCCTGCTTGTTTTTAAACACTGCATACATAGTCTTTAGATTTATAAGAAGTTCACTTTCCAACAGCCATTGAGCTGTGACATTTGCAGATATGTATGCTCTTCTCTATGACTCAAAAATAAAATATCATCTATGAGTTAAATATGACATCACTGGTCAAAGCTAATAAGTTTTGCACCATTCTTCAGTTGACATAACATTTGGCTTTGCAAAAATATTGAAAACTGTTCTCAGAACACAAACAATCACTTCATAGAACAAAGCTGTGTTGAGGACCTGCTAACCTACAATTTTTCCACATAGTAAGGCATTAGACTTTCACATCCATGCCACAGAGAATGGTCCTACTTTCTGTACTACTAACCAAAACTGAGGAATGTAAATGGCTGTTTCTTCTACCTTAACACTTTACCATATCTAAGCCCAACATATCCCTCATTAAAGACGGATGGTGAGCCACCTCCCCCCCCCCCCCCCTTCTTCTTCTTCTTCTTCAGGGTAGCAAATGGAAAGCTGTAGTTCACAAAATGGAAACCAAGTGTCGCTACAGTTGAGATGTCAGTTGATAATGTGTAGTGTGACTACATTATGAAGTCTTGTGTGTAATGTGAACGTGGACTGGTAGTGAGATATGACTCAACAGTGAAGCACGAGCCTTTTACTTCTTTGCAAACAAACCCCTGCACGCTAGGGGTGAACCAAATGAGGTCTTGCTGTTTTAAGTGGACTGACCCTGTATTTGAGTGGGTGGAGGTTCCCATCCCCATCTGACCATCCAGGTTTAGGTTTGTGTCATTTCCCT
The DNA here is from genome assembly GCF_021461385.2 of Schistocerca piceifrons. Classification (NCBI taxonomy): domain Eukaryota; kingdom Metazoa; phylum Arthropoda; class Insecta; order Orthoptera; family Acrididae; genus Schistocerca; species Schistocerca piceifrons. Next base: position 4,252,529 of record NC_060148.1, read on the forward strand.
AAATTACCTCCAAGTCAATTTCAGGATGTTTCCTACTATGAGGCTAAGGCCAGTCACCTGCCCCATCCTTGTGAAACTAGACCAGTAAGAATGTAACTGCCTCTCTAATCTACATGGTGTTGTTATTAAATTGTGCTGCTGTACGTGTACAACACCCTTGCAACAATAATACACCAATAAATAAAACAAAGAATGTTCACCATAATCTACATCTACATTGATACTCCGCAAGCCACCCAACGGTGTGTGGCGGAGGGCACTTTACGTGCCACTGTCATTACCTCCCTTTCCTGTTCCAGTCGCGTATGGTTCGCGGGAAGAACGACTGTCTGAAAGCCTCCGTGCGCGCTCTAATCTCTCTAATTTTACATTCGTGATCTCCTCGGGAGGTATAAGTAGGGGGAAGCAATATATTCGATACCTCATCCAGAAACGCACCCTCTCGAAACCTGGCGAGCAAGCTACACCGCGATGCAGAGCGCCTCTCTTGCAGAGTCTGCCACTTGAGTTTATTAAACATCTCCGTAACGCTATCACGGTTACCAAATAACCCAGTGACGAATCGCGCCGCTCTTCTTTGGATCTTCTCTATCTCCTCCGTCAACCCGACCTGGTACGGATCCCACACTGATGAGCAATACTCAAGTATAGGTCGAACGAGTGTTTTGTAAGCCACCTCCTTTGTTGATGGACTACATTTTCTAAGCACTCTCCCAATGAATCTCAACCTGGTACCCGCCTTACCAACAATTAGTTTTATATGATCATTCCACTTCAAATCGTTCCGTACGCATACTCCCAGATATTTTACAGAAGTAACTGCTACCAGTGTTTGTTCCGCTATCATATAATCATACAATAAAGGATCCTTCTTTCTATGTATTCGCAATACATTACATTTGTCTATGTTAAGGGTCAGTTGCCACTCCCTGCACCAAGTGCCTATCCGCTGCAGATCTTCCTGTATTTCGCTACAATTTTCTAATGCAGCAACTTCTCTGTATACTACAGCATCATCCGCGAAAAGCCGCATGGAACTTCCTACACTATCTACTAAGTCATTTATATATATTGTGAAAAGCAATGGTCCCATAACACTCCCCTGTGGCACGCCAGAGGTTACTTTAACGTCTGTAGACGTCTCTCCATTGATAACAACATGCTGTGTTCTGTTTGCTAAAAACTCTTCAATCCAGCCACACAGCTGGTCTGATATTCCGTAGGCTCTTACTTTGTTTATCAGGCGACAGTGCGGAACTGTATCGAACGCCTTCCGGAAGTCAAGAAAAATAGCATCTACCTGGGAGCCTGTATCTAATATTTTCTGGGTCTCATGAACAAATAAAGCGAGTTGGGTCTCACACGATCGCTGTTTCCGGAATCCATGTTGATTGCCACATAGTAGATTCTGGGTTTCCAGAAATGACATGATACGCGAGCAAAAAACATGTTCTAAAATTCTACAAGAGATCGACGTAAGAGATATAGGTCTATAGTTTTGCGCATCTGCCCGACGACCCTTCTTGAAGACTGGGACTATCTGTGCTCTTTTCCAATCATTTGGAACCCTCCGTTCCTCTAGAGACTTGCGGTACACGGCTGTTAGAAGGGGGGCAAGTTCTTTCGCGTACTCTGTGTAGAATCGAATTGGTATCCCGTCAGGTCCAGTGGACTTTCCTCTATTGAGTGATTCCAGTTGCTTTTCTATTCCTTGGACACTTATTTCGATGTCAGCCATTTTTTCGATTGTGCGAGGATTTAGAGAAGGAACTGCAGTGCGGTCTTCCTCTGTGAAACAGCTTTGGAAAAAGGTGTTTAGTATTTCAGCTTTACGCGTGTCATCCTCTGTTTCAATGCCATCATCATCCCGTAGTGTCTGGATATGCTGTTTCGAGCCACTTACTGATTTAACGTAAGACCAGAACTTCCTAGGATTTTCTGTCAAGTCGGTACATAGAATTTTACTTTCGAATTCAATGAACGCTTCACGCATAGCCCTCCTTACGCTAACTTTGACATCGTTTAGCTTCTGTTTGTCTGAGAGGTTTTGGCTGCGTTTAAACTTGGAGTGGAGCTCTCTTTGCTTTCGCAGTAGTTTCCTAACTTTGTTGTTGTACCACGGTGGGTTTTTCCCGTCCCTCACAGTTTTACTCGGCACGTACCTGTCCAAAACGCATTTTACGATTGCCTTGAACTTTTTCCATAAACACTCAACATTGTCAGTGTCGGAACAGAAATTTTCGTTTTGATCTGTTAGGTAGTCTGAAATCTGCCTTCTATTACTCTTGCTAAACAGATAAACCTTCCTCCCTTTTTTTATATTCCTATTAACTTCCATATTCAGGGATGCTGCAACGGCCTTATGATCACTGATTCCCTGTTCTGTACATACAGATTCGAAAAGTTCGGGTCTGTTTGTTATCAGTAGGTCCAATATGTTATCTCCACGAGTCGGTTCTCTGTTTAATTGCTCGAGGTAATTTTCGGATAGTGCACTCAGTATAATATCACTCGATGCTCTGTCCCTACCACCCGTCCTAAACATCTGAGTGTCCCAGTATATATCTGGTAAATTGAAATCTCCACCTAAGACTATAACATGCTGAGAAAATTTATGTGAAATGTATTCCAAATTTTCTCTCAGTTGTTCTGCCACTAATGCTGCTGAGTCGGGAGGTCGGTAAAAGGAGCCAATTATTAACCTAGTTCGGTTGTTTAGTGTAACCTCCACCCATAATAATTCACAGGAACTATCCACTTCTACTTCACTACAGGATAAACTACTACTAACAGCGATGAACACTCCACCACCGGTTGCATGCAATCTATCCTTTCTAAACACCGTCTGTACCTTTGTAAAAATTTCGGCAGAATTTATCTCTGGCTTAAGCCAGCTTTCTGTACCTATAACGATTTCAGCTTCGGTGCTTTCTATCAGCGCTTGAAGTTCCGGTACTTTACCAACGCAGCTTCGACAGTTGACAATTACAATACCGATTGCTGCTTGGTCCCCGCATGTCCTGACTTTGCCCCGCACCCGTTGAGGCTGTTGCCCTTTCTGTACTTGCCCAAGGCCATCTAACCTAAAAAACCGCCCAGCCCACGCCACACAACCCCTGCTACCCGTGTAGCCGCTTGTTGCGTGTAGTGGACTCCTGACCTATCCAGCGGAACCCGAAACCCCACCACCCTATGGCGCAAGTCGAGGAATCTGCAGCCCACATGGTCGCAGAACCGTCTCAGCCTCTGATTCAGACCCTCCACTCGGCTCTGTACCAAAGGTCCGCAGTCAGTCCTGTCGACGATGCTGCAGATGGTGAGCTCTGCTTTCATCCCGCTAGCGAGACTGGCAGTCTTCACCAAATCAGATAGCCGCCGGAAGCCAGAGAGGATTTCCTCCGATCCATAGCGACACACATCATTGGTGCCGACATGAGCGACCACCTGCAGATGGGTGCACCCTGTACCCTTCATGGCATCCGGAAGGACCCTTTCCACATCTGGAATGACTCCCCCCGGTATGCACACGGAGTGCACATTGGTTTTCTTCCCCTCTCTTGCTGCCATTTCCCTAAGGGGCCCCATTACGCGCCTGACGTTGGAGCTCCCAACTACCAGTAAGCCCACCCTCTGCGACTGCCCGGATCTTGCAGACTGAGGGGCAACCTCTGGAACAGGACAAGCAGCCATGTCAGGCCGAAGATCAGTATCAGCCTGAGACAGAGCCTGAAACCGGTTCGTCAGACAAACTGGAGAGGCTTTCCGTTCAGCCCTCCGGAATGTCTTTCGCCCCCTGCCACACCTTGAAACGACCTCCCACTCTACCACAGGTGAGGGATCAGCCTCAATGCGGGCAGTATCCCGGGCAACCACAGTCGTAGTCCGATCAGGGGATGCGTGGGACGAGCTGGCCGTCCCCGACAAACCCCCATCCCGACCCCCACAGTGATGCCCATTGGCAACAGCCTCAAGCTGTGTGACCGAAGCCAACACTGCCTGAAGCTGGGAGCTACTTTTTCCACAGTGGACCATTTCACATTACACTCGAGGCAGGTGGATTTGTAGAGGAAATAAGAGAGAATTAGGCACACGCAAGCTTAGTTAACAACCACTTATCAGAATGAGAAATGTACTAGAGCACAAACTGCATCAGCTTTTTTAGGGACAGCAAAGAGAGAAGCCCATCAATTACAGTGCATACAGAGGTGTTGAAACAGGCATTCTTCCCACAATCACAACTGGAATAGGAAGAAGGCCTGAGAACCGATAAGGTAGGAGGTACCCTCTGCCATGCACCTGTGTATACTAGTGACAGAAAGAGCTCCACCTTACCGGCAAGTGTCAATGCTGAGACAATACACCGTTTCAAAGAATGTCTTCTAGCAACGACAATTAGCCATGGCATTGAAATATTTCCAAATGACCAGAAACCTGAGGTTTTCATGACAGTTGTCACTTTTCTCTAGCAACTGAAAGTGACTGGAAACAGGAAAATGTGTATGAACTTTGCATAAATAAGAAACATCCTTGTTAATTTCTCATCTAATTTTAAGAAACTTTCAGATTTGCTCATAGTACCGGTACATAGGCACTAGTCACTTTCTAATTTACTCGACTAAGTTTTGATGTCATACGTGTCAATAGCATTCAAATATTACGTCAGCTTACTGTTAATACTGTATACAGACAATTTCTATGTTTCTCATGCTTTTGTTCCATATATCTCGTCCATTCTGCATTCCTGATGGAAGTCATTTTCGATGGGACGTAGGTAACACGATGAAAAAAATAATGAATGAAAAGGGCCGCGTTCTCACCTTATAAACAGGTGCGAAATCAACCAGTGGGTCTTCCTTCCCGGCAACACGAGTAAGCGACAAACGGGCTAATAATTAACGTTCATCAATGTTCACTTCCTGGTATCAAGTCGTGTTCACAGGGCCTGTTGACATAAGAAGAGGCACTAGAATCTTCATTGCCACATACAGCAAGTAAACTGAACATTTTAACACAAATTGGTGTGTGTTATGACAAATCATTCACGATTCTCACCAATTCATGTAACTGCCGTAACTATAAATAGCCAGTAGACATGTATCACAATTTTGTTTTGAATTTTATCGAGCACAACCGACCACACACGTTTGCAAGACGTAATTTATCGTCAAGCCGGTCACAACAGTAGACAGGCGTCTAAAGCTAGCGAAATGAGGGATGCTCAACTACCGGACCAACCGATAGATGGCTCTACCAGCTGATTACTATCGTCTGTATTGCCCGCCATATTTGAATTTGCCAAGAAGTTTCTCTCGGTCTGTACGGTGTATAAGGAATTAAGGATTATCGAAATGGTGATTTCTTGTTCCGCTTTCAATTGTGCGAAGCGATGGAGTAAGGAAAGTGACTTATCATTTCACAGGTGATAAGACTGCCGAAACAATACGACAACAATACAGACTTAGTGCGTTTGCTAATTCGATGTTTTTGAACAGGTTTCCTCTAAAGCACCCAGAGCTGCTAAAGAAGTGGATTACTTCCGTGAAGCGGGAAGATTTTAAACCTACGTCTTGCAGTTTTCTTTGCGGAAACCTTTTCCCACAAGATGATTACGTAGTGAGCCCTGGAACGTGGAAGAAACGTCTCAGATCCGAAGCAGTGCCATCAATTTTTGACTTTCCGACATATTTGATGCCACCAAATAAGCAGCCACGACGATATTTTAGGATTTTGAGTGACAACGATGCTTCTCCATTTGATGGTGGTGGTTAGTGTTTAACGTCCCGTCGACAACGAGGTCATTAGAGACGGAGCGCAAGCTCGGGGTAGGGAAGGATTGGGAAGGAAATCGGCCGTGCCCTTTCAAAGGAACCATCCCGGCATTTGCCTGAAACGATTTAGGGAAATCACGGAAAACCTAAATCAGGATGGCCGGAGACGGGATTGAACCGTCGACCTCCCGAATGCGAGTCCAGTGTGCTAACCACTGCGCCACCTCGCTCGGTGCTTCTCCATTTGAGGTAGCTAATTAATTTCCTTGCTATGTGTGTGGTTTTGACTTTTGTGAATTTATTTCGTACGGACACAAATAGGCTACATAGGTCTAAGCAATGTTGTAATACAGTTCCATATTTTTGTTTTTAGCGTTCTGTCCTGGAATCCGTGCTTGATTTGCCCTCTGCAGAAGCAACTGATTGCGTGGAGAATGTTGTCAATGAGAATTCTTCCGTGGAAAGCATGTCCCATTTATCCAATGCAGAAGCTACGAATTGTGTCGAAATCGTTAGTATAAGGATGTTTTCACACCCCCAAAGTTTTCTTATAATATTTTTTCATCAAGCCTTGAGTTATTTCAATCATATATAACGAAATTATTTCTTTATTTCAGAGTGCAGTTGGTACTCAAGTAATTGATTGTGGTATACAGCCGAAAGTAGAAATGGAAGACAAGCGACCGAAACTTGCAATTTTTTCTCAGACATTGTGCACGAATTAAAACGTAAACTGAAGTGTGTCCGTGAAAAACTTCGAAGAAGAGAGAAGAAAGTGTTTTCCATGGATGACATCATAAGTTCATTGAAGGAGAAGGGGCATCTTCCTGAATAGTTACATAACTTCCTCAATCATCAGAAAGGAACACAAGTGGAATTAGTGTGCAATTTAGTGGACAACTCTCTCTCGTCAAAGGGTAATAGATACACAACAAATGTGAAAATGTTTGCGATGACTGTGTACTTTTATTCACCAGCAGCATATGAATACCTGCAAAAATTAATGCCTCTGACCCATAAATCATTGATTCCCAAAAGGGGGGCAAGTGTCGACTGTGAAACTGGCTTCTTAAAAGATGTTTTTAAGTACATTGATTCGAACCCAATTGTAAGGGACCAGTTCAGCGATTCATGTCTAATTGTAGACAGTGTGGCACTTAGGAAGCAAGTAGTTTGGGACCAAGGAACTAAGCAATACACAGGTTTTTTAGAGTTTGGTGGGGAAGTGCCTCAGTCAAAAGAAGTAATAGAGGCATCTGAGGCTCTGGTTTTCATGCTTGTCTCTATTAAAGGCAAATTTATATGCCCGATTGCATATTTCTTTATCAACGGTGTACAGGCAAATAATCAGGCCACACTGATAAAATCCGCTTTAGACAGGCTGCATAGTTCTGGCATTAGGGTTTGGTGTGTTACATGTGATGGCTGCAAGGTAAATATAAGCACTTTACATACACTTGGCTGTACTTTAAATTTTTCCAAGGGTGATTTTAAGAGCTACAATGTTTATTGTATCTTGGGCATGTCATATGATTAAGTTTGCCAGAAATGCTCTAGCAGAAGTATCTGCTATTGAGTCTCCAACTGGCTTTATTAGATGGCATTTCGTTGAGCAATTGAACAAGGTACATCATCTCCAACTGGCGCTATTAGATGGCATTTCGTTGAGCGATTGAACAAGGTACAACAAGAAGAAGGTATGACATTTGCCAACAAACTATCAGGACAACATATAAGTTATGTAAATAGAAAAATGAATGTTTCATTAGCTCCACAGACTTTTTAGTGTGGCAGATAGTATAGAGTGTTTGTGGAGGGTTGGTGATCCAAATATTAAAGGAAGTGAAGCGACAGTAGAATTTTTGTATAATATTGATAGGATTATTGATATTCTGAACTCCAGAAATCCATTAGGTAAAGGGTATAAGAGCCCCCTGAGACTTGACAACAAATCTTATTGGCTTGGCATTAAAAAAAAAATTAAATTAAAAAAAAAAAAAAATGGTTCAAATGGCTCTGAGCACTATGGAACTTAACAATTATGGTCATCAGTCCCCTAGAACTTAGAACTACTTAAACTTAACTAACCTAAGGACATCACACAACACCCAGTCAACACGTTGGTATTTTCAGACACACTGAAAATTATATCAAAAGCTTAAAAATCATTGGTGTTCCATTGCTGCTCCATGCAAGAAATATTTTTGCTTTTGGGATAATTTTCAATGTGCAATCAGTAAGGCACATAGCTCTGACAAGTATGCTTCGTGTTGAATCTCCTTTGAAGTATTAGCTAACATATAAACTGTCACAAGACCACATAGAGCTTTTTTTCCCCTGCATTCGGTCCAGATGTGGTTGGAACAACAATCCAAATGCATACCAGCTCAAATGTGCCATGAGAAAGTTGCTCTTGGGTAACAGTGTCACTGCAAGGAATGGGAATTGCTCAAATTTTAATGTGTGTTGTTTGCCACCTGTTTATGATTTTCATGCAAGAAAGCATGTAGTAGAAAGTGATGAAAGTGCTGCAGAAAATGAAGTAGAGGAGTGGTGTGCACTTCTTGATGATAAGATTAAGTTCTCATTTCACAAGTAAAACATACTCAATTATATTGCAGGGTATGTGTCATTGCGGCTTTCATGGCAGATCACATGCAAAGACTGTCTTCACGTACTGAAGCCACCAGTAGTTAAATCTGCATTAGAATGTGATTCTCTCTATGCTTTTCCCAATATGGCCAATAAAAATGCATTTGTAAATTTTGTTAAACGGGGAAAACTGGTTAAAACAAGTGACTGCGTGTACTCTGTTGTAGAATACTCAGAAACTGTTTCAGATGTTTGTGACTGCTGGGGATATGTGACAAACATATACAGGCCAAGATTTTGCATTGTGTTAAAAATAAATTTGTAGATTACCCATTTCCTGCCCTTGGTCATTATTACCGTTATGAAATTAGAATTGAGGACTTATATCAGACTCAACTTGTTTGTAAGATTGCATCCCTATACTCCTGCATACGCTTAAAAACATGTGGAAAAAAAGCCTGCTGAGAAAATTTTAAACAACAAATCAAGTATAAGGCAGAAGTTAAATAAACTCATATTGTTTAATCATGTATAGTGTTCAAATTGGAAAAATTATGTAATAGGACATTCCATGCAGATGGGTGCAACATTTTGACAGATTTTTTAAAACTATTTTGTCCATAGATTTGTTGTTGTGTAATGATGAACTTCAAAAGATGAATCACATTGAAGTAAAATTAAGTCTTTACATCCTGTGTAGATATTGTAACAAAATTATAATTGTTTATTATACAAGCTTATTTTAAGATGTTTGGTGTTACAAAATATGTACTTGCATTAAAAACGGGTGATTTTTGTGAAATTAATGAAAAAAAATGGGCTGAGACTTATTTGACAGATGGCTTTCAGTGTGAGAAAATATGCCCCTCAATAACTATGTTAACTTGAATTTTTCACTTTAAGAAAACAGTTTAATCACAGGATGGGTGTGATCTAATGAAGTATGCAGTGGCCCTATGTTTCAAACAGTAATGTTTGTGGATACTCTGCAACATAAGAGCAATAAAATTGTTACTCTGTTAATTCTTGTTTTAATACTTCCTATAATGAACACAATGTTCCAGTTGATCATAAGCATTCTTATTACTTTATAACCATTCTAGAATAAGGGGACCTGAGTCAGGCAAAACCTAATTTTCTGAATTTTGTCCTTATTTTGTTAGGATGTCTTTCTATTATATTTTCCTGTGTAAAGGGGGGGGGGGGGGGGAAGAGAATGCAAATAATCATATAGAATTATCTTTCTAGCATTATAAAGTACAGAATACAGTGATTACAGGTACACGTGGAAATCTAGGAAATTTCAGTATTCATGTTACATGCCTAATTTTCATCAACATTTACCTTAATTATACGGTTACACTTTTTGCTGATTTGAACTGTGTACTACATGTTAAAAAGATTTTGTTTGGTCATAGTAATAAAAGCATTTCATTTTGTTAGTTCTTATGTCCCATACGGAACTGAAATTATCGAGTTATGATGACAAAGGAAGGAAATAACATTAAGGAATCTTACTTCACAGAAATTATGTAACAATGGTTACACTTTTTGCTAGTTAACTTTAACATAAACCATTTAGTTTTCCATTAAGAGTGAAAGCAGTTGCACGAGTCACATAAAGAACAAAGTTTCCCATAGGGAACTAAAGTATTTTACGTTTGAGTTATTGCAGACCCAAAGTATTGTGATCTTCATATTTCTATTTAAAAAAGTTTGTAACTCAAATTCACAGACATTTTGGAATCTGTACATACATGTGTGTAGCAAGGTACTTTTCATGTGCCATGTGGAACCTTTAATTTTCTGGCTTAAATATAATTTATTTCATGAATTACCTTTAATACCAGCACTGTCTGAATGCATTATTTACCATTTAGAAGAAGAAATATTAGTGTACAGAATAACAAACCTCATGAAAAATGCGAGAGATTGTTTTGTACAGAACTTGGAATGGCTCTTAATCAATAGCAGGTAAAAAAGAAGGCTTCTATTAAATGTTCAAAGAAACCAGTCAGTACCTCTTAATTCGCCATAGAGGTGATACAGTAATAAAACAATTTACTTTTTTCAGAATTTCTGCTAAGTATTAAAAGTGTGAAGACGTATTCAATTAGTATTTGCTTTACCAATAACCTGTAGTACAAGCACACGTATAAGCAGATAATTATGGGAGTAAAGAGTTATGTTAAAATTAAAGATACTGACTATTATTACTCGCTCACAAAGCATTGTAGTTGCTGTACAATTTATGCTGTATGTGGTGTACCCAATGTGATTCCTGAAGGACATAATATTCTGTTATCCTATGGGAGTGCACTGGTACCACACCTACTGAAAGTACGTTTTGTTGTGGAATAGTTGTATCAGGTGTCTGTACCAGAAAACAAATCTCCACTGTGACACCCTCATGTTCTTGGTATGCTATTAGCTATTATTACAGGAATACTCTTCACATGGAGGAGGAAGCATAGTGAGATTTTCTTTTTCATCATTTCCAACATTGTACACAACTTTCTTGCACTTTTATGTTATCACATTTTTCCCTTGATAATCGAAAAGAGAGAGGGGGGAAAAAATTTAAGCGAGCTTTCATAACTGAGAACTCTACTTGCGTCATTTGTTATTTTCAAAATGTTACTCTCTTTTCCAATACTGTCCTATTTCTTCAAGCCAATTTTGAATTTCTCAGATTATTACATATTATTTACTGTACATTGTCCACCAATACTTCTGTTGTTACCAGATAGTTTGTAATGTGGCACTACCTTTGTGCCACTGGTATTGTCTAGTGTACTTTTGCAGATAAGAAAATCGACTGGACTAGATTGTCCTGTCAGTATAGGACAAATTCAGACAATATGGAACTTTTTACACTAAATTTGCAATATAATGTCACCCTTGTCTCACACAGATTGTAGCAGCCATTGGGGTGCCTGTCCGGCCAGCTTCTGCAGCTTTCATTTCCAGGTTTGTTTTTTGCTTGGGCCGTATACTGACAACCACTCATTCCAGTGATTGACACCGTGTCAAAGACTGGAACCAACATTCACAGAAATAGAATTCTGTGGTTGTAAGTCAAAGTGTAATTAATTCTGCTCACCGACATGTTTTGAATTCAATTTTAAAATTGTCTGGGTGTCAGACTGGAAAATTACAGTTTTAAGACACGCCAACCTTAAAATTAACAGCTGTGATCAAGGTTATTTTCAACAACTTCCTTCACTTCCTACATCATCATGGATCAGTCCAATACAAGTCATGCATTTAAGAGGAGCCTTAATGTTGGGCTTTGTGTTTATCTCATTTAAATGTATTTCTTGTCTCGTATCAAAGACTGAAGCACTGTTAAATACTGGTGCTTCTACCAAATCACTCAGTTTAAATACACCGTGTCATGTACAGGCGTTAATAAAATCATGGCATTTAAATTACTGATCAAAGGGAGAGCCAAATTCGTAAGTGCATGTTGCAATTACAGTGTCAGCATATATGCAGATCGGCAATGCATCACTTCAGATAAAGAAAAATAACAATTTTTTCTGTTTATACGTAAGTAATACTTTAATAGTTCAGTCGTAATTTCTGTTGTCAGTAAAGATACCCCTCAGCAAACGATGTCAACTTGTCCGCACTTGATTTTCCGAATTATACCAGTAGTTAAAAGTTTCGGCAAGTAAGGTAATTTGTTGACCTCCATTCAATCTTAAATAGTGTTTTAAAACGGGCAAATAAGTAAAGCACTCATAAAATAGTAAACAATTTATAGGTCAGCTTGTCAAACTTTCAAAACACACTCGAATTTAGGAATTTCATAGCAGAACTGTCACTGTTTTTTCTCGCTAGATTAGAAACACTTCATTATGTTGATGTGTAGATATCTAGAACATCCAATATAAAATACTTATGAGGGCGCAGAACGAAAAACATTTTCATCCGTGTTTTGACACTTCGTTTGTTTGCCAAATTCAGATATGGCGGACATTTTTTTTTTTCCTTTATTGTTATTTTCAAACCCGTACAAACAGGCAGGCTGTCAGCAGCATGGTACGCCGCTCTTCAGCCGTAGAGGAGATAAAGAAAGAACAGAAAGAATACACAAATGTGACATAACGGTGGGTAATAAAACAGTAGACACATAAAGACAAACACGGAACCGTTCACTTGACGAGAATTCACCACAAACTGTTGTCACGACGCACTAACACTGAAGATGGCGATGGCACAGGTGAACGATGGAGTATGACGGGAACACTGAACACGAAACACGACGGCACTCACGAGACACTGATGGCGATGATCTCCGGCGCGCGAATGTCCACTCAGCGTGTACGAGTCCGGGGACCTGCCAAGAGAGGAGGTGGAGGAGGAGGAAGGGGAAATGGGAGAGGGGAGAGCAGAGATGCCATGGGCAAAGGAGAGAGGGGGAGAGAGGAAGGGGGAGTGAAGCCCGGAGGAGAGGGTAGGAGGGAGGGGGGGAAAGGAAAGAGAAGGGAAGGGAAAGGGGGGGGGGGAGGGAGGGTGCCTGATGGAAAGGACACAGGAGGGGGGGGGGAGGATCAAAGTTGATAGGAGGGGTAGATGCAGGGGAGGAGGACATCATCAGGGAGGGGGAGCTGGCGGAAGCCACCTTGGGAGAGGGTAAGGAGGGTGGAGAGATGGAGACCGGGTGGGACATGGGAGTACAGGCGCGGCAGCGGGCGGGGGTGGGAGAGGATCGGGGAGACGAGCGGGTGAGGTGGATCGAGTTTACGGGAGGTGTATAGGATTCGTATCCTTTCGAGGAAGAGGAGGAGGTGGGGGAAGGGGATAAGGTCATACAGGATCCGCGTGGGGGAAGGGAGACGGATGCGATAGGCAAGGCGGAGAGCATGGCGTTCAAGGATTTGGAGGGATTTATAAAAGGAAGGGGGGGCGGAGATCCAGGCTGGATGGGCGTAACAGAGGATAGGGCGGATAAGGGACTTATAGGTGTGGAGGATGGTGGAGGGGTCCAGACCCCACGTTCGGCCGGAAAGGAGCTTGAGGAGACGGAGTCGGGAACGTGCCTTGGCTTGGATTGTCTGGAGATGGGGATGGCGGACACTCAATTAGTCAATTATGTAACGTCTTGCCGGCACGCGCTAGAGCCATCTATCGGTAGGTCCGGTAGTTGAGCATCCCTCATTTCACTAGCTTTAGACGCCTGTCAACAGTAGGACCAAGGAACATACAATAAAAGAGTAGGACTTCTGGTCTTGACCAATAACGTCATACATTAGTCAGAGATAGTAATGTCTTCACTTTGAGGCATAGATATTAAAACAGTTCTGTGTTCCGGATAAGCGCTGTCATTGTACATTAAAATAATTATTCGTAATGATATTGAGGTAATTTGGAGTATTAGTTTGTTATTGTAGAACAATTTTTAGTGTCTTATTTTCATTTATAGGAATGGATTTGTTTGTTTGTGGGTATGGGACTTTCGTTACTGTCCGTCTAGGCGAGCTTCGGTTATTCCTCGACATTTCCGTGTGGTAAGTTCACTTTTTCATTTGCTTCTTTCCCTGTATTTCACTATTTTGACATATTTCACTGTTTTATTCCACCAATATCCGTGTTGTAAAGTACGTAATAGAAATTTCTCAGCTGTCGATCTTCTTTCGTTTCCCAGCACTAGTATCAGTACGACACTTTCGAATGTGTACTTGCTATATTACAGGCTAAACACCCGGCACAACTAAAATTTCTATCACGTCCTTCAATTCGCCTTTACACTGACGACACAACGAAAATTTGTATCCCATCCTTCACTTCGCCTTTAACTGACACCATATATGTCAATTGGCGAGCAAGATACAAATGTTGCGTATAGCTATATAGCTCAAGTAACGAATGGAATACCATTAGCTTCCAAGGCAACAAGGAAACTGTACCCCATAATGAAGTACGGGATACAAATTGTACCTGTGTCGTCTTCTTGTCTCCGTGTAGTACAATTGAGGTACAGTTGCGAATGTAGCGTACGTCTATTTCCACTTTTTCGTTACCAGTGTACATATATAGAGGTCAACGGAAGTCTGGTGTAGAAATATTACATACGTAGGTCCTTCTGTCATCAGTGGTACTGATACGCACATAATAAAAGACTGTTAGTAATAGCGGAGACTAAATAAACAACACATCTACAATTTGTATCCTGTATTCCACTTGGGGGTTTACTGAAGCGGAGGATACATCGTTCAAGTGAAGAACAGGACAGTAATGCTAGTGAAACCGAAGAAATCGACTTACGACAAACTCGTATTCCGTACTGTACTTAAGCAACACACTTCGGATGAGCTTTTAATTTGTATCGGGTATTTCATTTATGGTTAGTGAAGCAGGGGATACATAGTTCAAGTGAACAACAGGACAGCAATGCTAGTTGAAACTAAGAAATCGACATATGCTGAACTTGTATCCCGTACTGCACTTAAACAATACAGTTCGAAAGAGTTTCGAGATACAACCGACATACATGTAACGTGATGTATTCTTTGCTAGTAATATTTTTCATTCATTTCTATCCATTGTATTTTGCGGAGATATACTAAAATACAAACGCGCGATATCATTAACGTGAAAATACTACTGGCCCTTATATATGTGAAGTACAATTTTTCTGTCTTGCATTCCTTTCTTTCTGAACATTCTTCTCGACTCTTTCATCTTTATAATACATGATTTCTGGCCAATTCCGACGCTATTTGTCAAAGCAGACGGGTTGTATCCCCTGCTAAACTAGAACTGGACTTTTGTGGGCAAGTTTAAAGAGTTCTGCATTAAATACATTCTACAAGCATGCATTTAAATGCACATTTGGTCCTGTCGCAAACATACGTGTACAAAGATACCGCGGCACAAGAAAAAGAATAATCAAATTTCCACTCTTCTGTTGCCTTGATAACATTTAATTCGTTTCTTTCCACCCCACAGGGACTTGCGACCAAAGATGAATTACCTATGTCTGCGACAATCCTATCCGTTCGTTTCGACAACAAGCTAACGAGTAACGAATACCTTCATAATATCCTGGTGGGAATGATCTAAACATTCGACAGTGTTACTTACATCTTCAGACTATTGATTAATCTATAGTATATGCGCTATCGGTAGTCTGGTTTAACTATCGTTAGTCCTATCTTTTATAATGTAATTCTTTTTTAATTGGCGCCTGAAAAATTGTTGGTTCCTATTACCTCCATGGCGTTTGGAGTGCAGAGGAAAAGTAGACTGTATGGTGGCATTTAATCAACAACAAATACGGTGGCGCCTTAGCCAGTCTAAGTTGTTTATAAGCTATGTTGTTAATGGATTCAGAATGAGATTTTCACTCTGCAGCGGAGTGTGCGCTGATATGAAACTTCCTGGCAGATTAAAACTGTGTAGCCAACCGAGACTCGAACTCGGGACCTTTGCCTTTCGCGGGCAAATGCTCTACCATCTGAGCTACCGAAGCACGACTCACGCCCGGTACTCACAGCTTTACTTCTGCCAGTACCTCATCTCCTACCTTCCAAACTTTACAGAAGCTCTCCTGCGAATGTTAATGGATTGTTCTCTGTGGGAGAGGGGTTCGTGAAAAAGGGAATTTTAATTTTCTTGTTTGTCTTCCAGTGATGACAACTCATGGTCGTGTGTCTCGTACCGATCAGATGCTTATGGTGGAAACTAGACAGCTAAATAACACGTATTCGTGAATGTGCGTTATACTGATTTTTATCTTCAAATGTGTGGGTTTACTTACTTGTAAAGTGGAATACAAATGTAAATAATGTTGTTGTAATACAACGCAGCTAGTAGAGGAAAATATGAAATTTTAAAGGTTTTTTAAGTGTTTCTGATTGTACCGTGTAATGCATTTTAAAATAAATACAATTATTGTCGTTATCAAGTAAACACACCTGCTACTGCCCTCTTCTGTTTCTGAGTCCTCATTGCACTTACAAGTGTTTTCAGTTGTACATGTTAATACGTAAAGTGATTCGAAAACACAAAACACTGACGCAATCCTAATGCCTCTGCGTCACTTCTGCTTTTGCTGAAGCACAAAGCACCATATGTTGGTTGCCCATGTTGTGATCGATTAGCAAAGCTTATTCCTTCAAGGATACACCAGCTCCCGAAAAAATTAATATAGGTAAAGCACAACTGGTCGAGTGTCAAGTTTTTAAATTTGTATGGTGGCTGGACATAAACATTAAAATATACAGCTGTATTTACATGCTATATGCTTTCACAGCATTGCAGGGCATATTCATAAGTAATTCGGGCGAAATGTGTATGTTTTAGTGGATGTGAGACAAAACTAATCACTTCTTGCCAAGAGTTGACTGTGAATGTCCACGGCTGTTTTTGCAAAGCTCTAAATCCTGTATATATTTCTTAAGCTCTTGCTCGTTAATGCTGAAACCCCTTGTTTGAAATTTGTGCAGCAAGTGAATAAGCTCACCATTTTTTTCATTTTTCGTGTTTACATCCTTCTACAACCTGGTGAATAATTTTTCGAACGTCACGAGAAAGAATTCTGTCACTAAAGCTTCTCGCTCTACGAGGTACCATAGGAGGCGACCACAATACGCCAACAATCGCTTCTTCGTCACTCACTTCGTTATTTAAACGCCACGCAACAACAAGATTATTATTGATCATGCAACTATAGTGCCACAACTGTTCAACCTCTGTCATTGGCAACAGTGAGACAAAGAGCACAGTAGCGAAGAAGTGTTCCGAACGGTGCCGACATGAAGCGATCAGTACTTTTTGCGTGCCACCAATAGTCTCTGTTGGCTGAGTAAATTCCGCGCTTTTGTTTATGTAAGAGCTCCGTCTTATTGTTCTGAAAAGGAACC
The DNA here is from genome assembly GCF_021461385.2 of Schistocerca piceifrons. Lineage (NCBI taxonomy): Eukaryota > Metazoa > Arthropoda > Insecta > Orthoptera > Acrididae > Schistocerca > Schistocerca piceifrons. Next base: position 4,269,762 of record NC_060148.1, read on the forward strand.
GTAAAAATCAATAATCCATGTGGAATTTTTTCAAGAAAGCGGGGGATAATAGTCAGTTTGTAAAGTGCATTTGAGATAATAAACATGATCAGCGAATAGGACTAATTTAAGAGACCACTAAAAACAAATCATGGTGAAAACTAGGAACCATGAATTAGCAATAGAAGCGAAAGGGGAGGGACCAAGTTGTGAGCTAGATCAAGTGCAAGAGGTGCAACCAAAAACAAATCGAGAACCTCTACAACCAGTTATTTTAACACAAGGCGGTTGTACACTGTCAGTTCAAAAGTACAAAAAGAACTTGGTTCTCTTTATGCACAAATGACTGCTATCTACATGCTGCCATACACAACTTCCGACCATCAATGTTTGAAAAAATTTGTTTGTGCCTTAGACAGCAGATATAAGTTGCCAGATAAAACCACGCTTAAATGTTTACCGATCTCAAAACTATAAGAAGCGATAAAAAATAAGTCGGAGAAAGCCCTTACCAAATGTAATTTTTTAGTGTTATAACAGACATGTGGAAAAGCAACACAAATAACTCATACTGCCATTGACTTGCCACTCTATAATAAACGAAAAATTAGTTTCACCCATATTAAAAGTGACAAAAACTGCAGGCCACACAATGCATAATCTATGCACATGCACCTAACATTTTTTAACATTATTTCCTCCTTTAACCTGACAATGCCATGCTGAGTTTCGTTTCACTCTTGTGATCGGTATATGTCGGTATAAGTCAAGTCGGCGTAACTTGTAAGGCATTTCTTGGCAGTTTCACCCCTCCCCTTCACGCCACCACTACACTCACCAATCTTGTCGATAGAAATCTGAAGCCATCGTGTATTTGTGTTCTGTTTAGGCACTGCCAGCTCTAACAGATCACTGAATAATTGTGTTACAACAGGCTTAGTATATTTTCTTATTCATTACTACAAATAAGCAACATATTTTATCTGAACCAAAGTTAATATAGCATAGAAAAAACAGCTGCAGTGGCATTACAATTACTGTGTTGCTGTCTTCTGAGTATATAAACAACTTGCTTTTGTGGCGATTTATGTGGAAGTGTTTCCCTTATGTCAGTGAATTGGAAAGAATTAAAACTTTCGTTGCTTATAAAATGGCATCAAATATTAACGCATATATTTGCCAAAAAAGACTAACTATAGCAAGTTGTAAATATATGCCTTACTAACGAATCGAAACTTTCCAGTGGTAATGGAAAACTCTCAGCTATTGAGTAATGGAAGCTGTCGTATCGCCACTACAGTGAAGCTGACGAAACGCTATCTCTCAGGTTCTGCCAAGGGCATAATTCGAGCAACGTGGGTATATTATAGGAATACATCAGTCTCTGACTGCACTTTACCTTATCCTTCATTAATACCGTGCTCTTTATATCGCTCCGTGTGTTTCCCCCTGACGAAAGGCAAAGCACCCAACAAAACTTCTACAAGCTACATGCTTTATGTCAACTGCACTAAGATCACAAGTGCTGCCGATCTCTGCGATATAGCAGCTGTAGCACTGCATTAGAGTGATGGCCCTTTTGTTTCGTACTGAGTGTCAACTCAACAGAGAAAAAACATGAGTGAAGGAGCCACCCTTGATCTCTTCAACCCAATTTCAGCCTTGTTATTCCAATGTCCAGTTTATACCATAACTGCTGCACTTCATCAGCAAGCATGCACACCTAACGTAGCAACATTGCGTAGCTGAACGGTGAACATTTCCCCTCTCACATCCCTATTCCTCACGACCACCTTCTTCTTCCTCTTGCTCTTCCTGTTTTCCCCATGCTTCTAAGACTCTGAAGCTCGATGTAACATCGACAAATAATATATTGGCCAAATTTTTATGTGAATTATTTTTTACGTATGAAAGTAATTTTTCAGATAACAAGACGCTAAAGAAAGAAATTTTTTGACAATATTACGCAAAATTTCGGACATACTTGCAGGTTACATTAACATTACATATTTTCAGATCAAATCTTGCTAGAACACAATACCCGTGGTAAGACAGTAGTAGTGCTTACAGACAACACTGCAATTACGAAAAATCTTTCTAAATTTTAAGGATTCGACATTCACCCTGTTTTTCCCACTGCATCAACTTAAATGTAGAGTTCTATGTACTGACTTGACAGAAAATCCTTACTTCAAAGAGGTAGGAAGATCAAAACAAAATGTCCAGCCACTCTGTGACCAAAATGGTACTGAAACAGAGGATGACAGACTAAAGGCCGAAGTACTAAATGTCTTTTTCCAAAGCTGTTTCTCAGAGAAAGACTGCATCATAGTTCCTTCTCTAGATTGTCCCACAGATGACAAATGGTAGATATCGAAATAGATGACAGAGGGATAGAAAAACAATTAAAATCGCTCAAAAGAGGAAAGGCTGCTGGACCTGACGGGATACCAGTTCGATTTTACACAGAGTACACCAAGGAACATGCCCCCCTTCTTGCAGCAGTGTACCGTAGGTCACTAGAAGAGCGTAGTGTTCCAAAAGATTGGAAAAAGCCACAGGTCATCCCCGTTTCCAAGAAGGGACGTCGAACAGATGTGCAGAACTATAGACCTGTATCTCTAACGTCGATCAGTTGTAGAATTTTGGGACACGTATTATGTTCGAGTATAATGACTTTTATGGAGACTAGAAATCTACGCTGTAGCATGGGTTTCGAAAAAAACTATCATGTCAAACCGAGCTCGCGCTATTCGTCCACGAGACTCAGAGATCCATAGACACGAGTTCCCAGGTAAATGCTGCGTTCCTTGATTTCCGCAAGGAGTTTGATATAGTTCCCCACAGACGTTAAATGAACAAAGTAAGAGCACATGGACTATCAGACCAATTGTGTGATTGGATTGAAGAGTTCCTAGATGACAGAACGCAGCATGTCATTCTCAATGAAGAGAAGTCTTCCGAAGTAAGAGTGATTTCCGTTGTGCCGCAGGGGAGTGTTGTAGGACCGTTGCTGTTCACAGTATATGTAAGTGGCCTTGTGGATAACATCGGGAGTTCACTGAGGCTTTTTGCGGATGATGCTGTAGTATATTGAGAGATTGTAACAATGGAAAATTGTACTGAAATGCAGGAGGATCTGTAACGAATTGAGGCATCGTGCAGGGAATAGCAACTGAACCTCAATGTAGGCATGTGTAATGTGCTGCGAATACATAGAAAGAAAGATCCTCCATCATTTAGCTACAATATAACAGATCAGCAACTGGAAGCAGTTAATTCCATAAATTATCTGGAAGTAGGCATTAGGAGTGATTTAAAATAGAATGACCATATAGAATTAATCGTCGGTAAAGCAGATGCCAGACTGAGATTCCTTGAAAGAATCCTAAGGAATTGCAGTCCGAAAACAAAGTAAGTAGGTTACAGTACGATTGTTCGCCAACTGCTCGAATACTGCTCACCGATGTGGGATCCATACCAGATAGGCTTGACAGAAGAGAGAGAGAAGATCCGACAGAAAGCAGCACACTTCTTTACAGGATCATTCAGTAATCGCGAAAGCGTTACGGAGATGATAGATAAACTCCATTGGAAGACTCTGCAAGAGAGACGCTCAGTAGCTCGGTACGGACTTTTTCTGAAGTTTTGAGAACATACTTTCACTGAGGAGTCAAGCAGTATATTGCTCCCTCCCATGTGTATCTCGCGAAGAGATGATGAGGATAAAATCAGAGAGATTAGAGCCCTCACAGAGGCATACCGATATTCCTTCTTTCCACGAACAATACGAGACTGGAATAGAAGGGAGAACCTATAGGTGTACTCAAGGTACCCTCCGTCAGGTGGCTTGCGGGGTATGGAGGTAGATGTTGATGTAGATGTAACAGTCAAGATTGTTTCTAAGCAGAAACATTTTCCAAAACTTTATTGAAAATAAAGGCTATTGTGACTTTCCTTCATAGCTCTAAACTAGCCGGTGACAAACTGTGCAACGTTCAAAAAAGAGCTAACAAAAAAGAAGCGAGACTGATGCAAGAGGTGCTGATTTGATGGAACAGCTCATGCCACATGCTCAAAAGAATTTTGGAAGTACGAAGTGAGCTTGGCATTGTGAGCAATGAAAGTTCAAAAGCACTGCCCTCACAGCAGAAAATTACCTAGCTATACAAAAGATAATAGATCTTTTTGAACCTTTTGAAATAGCAGCAACAACAATCTCGGGGGAGTCATACATCACTGCTTCTTTAATTTTACCTCTTATATGAGGTGTCGCTGCAAAATTTTCGGACTTGTAAAGCAACTTGACAAGTAATGAAGGAAAAAGTGTTCTGGATTCCTTGATTAGGCAGTGAAAGAGTGAAATCATTTAACACATTGACTGTTAATATGCTGGTGACGTTATTAGACCGTAGGCTTAAAAACTTGTTTCAGGTCATTTCAAGAGGCAGAGAACGCTGCACAAGTACTTCAGAACGAGTATGCTATCATTGCATCAACTACAAGATACCTGTAACAGAAGCATCCATGGCCAGTGTTAATACGTCCACTGATACGTCTAACAGTTTGAAAGTGGATGATGTACTTTTTTTCCAATTAGGAACAGTGTTACATCGATGTCACTACACTAGTCAGTGATTTGATAATTGAACTAAATCAATATTTTGAAAACCTTGTTAGACAAGCGTGCCTGTGTGTTGATGACAAAGCTATCTGAAAAATGTTCTGTGGACATGTTTCCCAAACTATTCTCTTCAGTTAATATACAGTGTAGTCTACATGTTGCCTAATTAAAACAGAATATTTGTAGTTCATAAAAGAGCAGTGAGGCAATTGTAAAGAATATGGCACAGATGGTCATGTACAGAAGGCTTTGTGCAGCATAATACACTGCCAGAAAACAAAATCCGACACTCTCAAGGAGTGTGTTCAGACACACAGCGTATAAGATGCGCATACTGAGGGGCTGTAGTGTTAGAGATTCTTGAAGCTCAGTAGGGCTATTTGAGGACCCTAGGTTCTGACTAAGCATGCAATAAATGTGTCGAGTTTAGAGGTGAAAAGTGTTTGAAACATTCATTCTGGCGTACAACCGTACCTCACCAAAGAGGGCATACTCTTGCTGAACAGCTACAGCCAGCAGGAAGATGGATGGACAGATTGCTACACATGTTGGACACAATGTATTGGTAATGCGTCGCTGCTTTCATCAGTGGGCTGTGGAACATTTCCACGTCTGTAGACCATGTTCTGGACTTTGACTTAGTACAGATGAATGTCAATGTCGACCCATTGTGTGAAGAGTGGTGGCCAGCCGAACATCATGAAGGATCGAAATCAGGGCTCATGTTGCATTTGCTGTATCGTCAGGGATAATTGGGAACCATCAGCTTGCAGCAGGATTAAGGTCACATGCATCTTTGGCCAGGATACCACAGCCTCCATGACACCACTAACCATGGCTACCAGCACTCTGGTGTCGTTAAAGTGTTGACTGTAGAGTGGAATGGAGCTGTTGTCTTCAGTGATTAGAGAGTAGGTTCTGTCTACATGCACGCGATGGACATACTTCTGCTGTACACCTGATGAACTGCCTATTCTAGAGTGCATTCACCTATGACACATACGTCTCATTCCAGAGTTGATGGTAGTGGTGGGAAAGAGGCAATCACTTAAGTTAGTGGTCATATCTGGTGTTTCTGCAAGATAAAGTAACCAGTGCCCAATACATTGCACAGCCACAGACAATTTCTTTGACAGGAAGGTGATGTGCTTTTTTAGCAGGATAATGTATGGGTGCTTTGATGCAATGTGCTCTTCGTCATGTGCATCAACTGCCCTCATCTCTAGTCAATTGCAATAACTTACTCATTCTCCAGAGCCTGGAAGAACCATTGCCAGATTACAACAAAAGGCAAAAGATGCTCAGCACAGTTTATCACAGGACATCGCTTGGCACCTTTATGATAGTTTGGACTCAAGAGTACACGTCTGTGCAATCACCAGGTAGGGGTACAGTACACCATTTGATCAAAAGTATCTGGGCACCCCCAAAAACATACGATTTTTATATTAGGTGCATTGTGCTGCCAACTACTGCCAGGTACTCCATATCAGCGACCTCAGTAGTCATTAGACATCATGAGAGAGCAGAATGGGGCTCTCTGTAGAACTCATGGACTTCGAACGTGGTCAGGCGATTGGGTGTCACCAGTGTCATATGTCTGTACGCGAGATTTCCACACTCCGAAGCATCCCTAGGTCCTCTGTTTCCAATGTGATAGTGAAATGGAAACGTGAAGGGACACGTACAGTACAAAAGCGTACAGGCAGACCTCGTCTGTTGACTGACAGAGACTGCCGACAGTTGAAGAGGGTCGTGATGTGTAATAGGCAGACATCTATCCAGACCATCACACAGGAATTACAAACTGCATCAGGATCCACTGCAAGTACTATGACAGTTAAGTAGGAGGTGAGAAAACTTGGGTTTCATGGCCTAGCGGCTGCTCATAAGCCACACATTAAACGGGCAAATGCCAAATGACGCCTTGCTTGGTGTAAGGAGCATAAACATTGGACGACTGAACAGTGAAAAAATGTTGAGTGGAGTGACAAATCACGGTACACAATGGGGCGATCTGATGGCAGGGTGTGGGTATGGCGAATGCCCAGTGAACATCATCTGCCAGCGTGTGTAGTGCCAACAGCAAATTTTGGAGGCGGTGGTGTAGTGGTGTGGTCATGTTTTTCAAAGAGGGGGCTTGCACTCCTTGTTATATTGCGTGGCACTATCACAGCACTGGCCTATACTGATGTTTTAAGCACCTTCTTGCTTCCCACTGTTGAAGATCAATTCTGGGATGGCAATTGCATCTTTCAACACAATAAAGTAACTGTTCATAAGCACGACCTGTGACGGAGTGCTTACATGACGATAACAGCCCTGTAATGGACTGGCCTGCATAGACTCCTGACGTGAATCCTATAGACACTTTTCGGATGTGTTGGAAAGCCGCCTTTGTGCCAGACCTCATCCACCAACATCTATACCTCTTCTCAGTGGAGCAGTCCATGAAGAATAAGCTGCCATTCCCCAAGAAGCCTTCCAGCACCTGACTGAACGTATGACTGCGAGAGTAGAAGCTCTCATCAAGGCTACGAGTGGGCCAACACCATACTGAATTCCAGCATTGCCGATTGAGGGCGCCAGGTGTCCGGATACTTTTGATCACATAGTGTATGTATTGATGCGACTGTTTGGGCACATTTTACTGTGATATTTGTGTTTTATTCGGTCAGAAGTTGTTGTCATATACTGCTACAGTGATGAATTATCTATCATCTCACTTATCATTAAAAAGACCTTGTCACTGAGGGTGCCGCAGTCTTGTTCCAGCACCGTATTTTGACAACGTACACACTATGTGTTACTGGCATAAGCTGTCGCCAGCACACCGATCGGCAAAGAGTTTGCAAGAAGATCGATAATAGGCGATGAATCAAGCGCACTTATCAGAAGAGAGGGGAAAAACAGACTCGCCAGCAACGCCTCCTCCCATCAGTATTTAGATCGCCGCCGCGCCCAGTCAGTCACAGACGGTCAACCAAGTCAGTCAGTCACAGTCGCCTCAGTTACTAGCTCAGTCACTATCCTGGTTCGCGTCTGCCATTTTCATTACCATTTATAGTGGGACTTCTACTACACCAACAGTGAGGCTAATGTGGATTATTACAGAAGAGCTTGAACCACAACAACTTGGTTAAAGATAAGTAGCTTCTTGTTCTTATGAATAAAGAACCTTGTTAAAATATGTGTGCAGTTGTGTTATAGAAAGAGGACACCAGCTACCAAGCAACATCCTCTCCTTGCTTCCCATGGTACAAGACTCTACAGTGGCAAATATGACACAAAAATATGTATTCATGTAAAACGCGTCTAAACATAAATATACGTAGATACCGCAAGAAAAAGACTTTCTAACTTCTAAGATAAATAAGTATATGTTTGTTGTGGATTATAGACACACCAACAAATTTGTTTTCCAGCCAAAAATCTGGATTTTCTCTGCCCTCGTTATACGTTAGGGGAACACTCACTTCACTCAGTGTGATCAGATGACAGGAGACGTAGATATCGGCTGGAAATACGTACAACTGTAAGCAGTAATTCATTAATGTAAAAATTGTGTTGCATACTATTTTCTGATGAACCAGCATCGTGTATAAAAGCAAAACTGTGTAGTTCCAGAATAAATCCACTGAAGATTCCTTAAAAGGCGAAACTGTAGTGGAGTATAGGCAAATAATGATTGCAGCAAGAAAAATACGTTTCAATTTATAAATCGGATATCTCAGTCCTATGGCTCCTAATAAAGAAATTATTGCACTAGACAGATGAATGTGAAACCAACGATGAGTGTACCTGGTGAAGCAGTCAAAATACTCTTTAATAAGCAACTGAAATCAGTTATGAAAAAAATGTGAAATGTCTATAACATGTGGAAGTAGCTGAAATGGAACTAAATCTTCGAGGCTATATTGTAACTGAAAGTATTTAATAACCTGTTATGTGCCTGTTAAGTGTTGTTCTGTTTTCTATGATTGTACATTTCCCCTGATATATATATATATATATATATATATATATATATATATATATATATATATATATATATATATATATATATATATGTCTTGATTTAATATTGCAGGGTAAATACTGTCAGGAGACATGTATTACAGCTGTCTGAAGGATTTTTCTCTGATGCGAGAACTTACTTCAGTATTCTGCATGAAATACATTATAGATTCGTCCGCTGCAAGATTATGGTACATTAACGAGACAGTGTGTTCGCGCTTTGTAGCTCATAGTAGTTACTATAGATGATGTGATGTATGTCAGCTCAAGGAAGTTGTTCGTCCTGATAGTAGGATACGGAAAAGGTAATATTGATGCAATTTTTTTTAGGTAACAATAGTTATTTTTTTGGCCTTCCTTGCAAACTTGTAATCGGTAGCATTAATTTTGCACCCAAGTGATTTCGAACAGCATGTGGTCTTCGAATTCGCGTAAGCAGAGATGAGGTTGACTATGTGAACTAGGCGGATTTTCGTAGAGATTAAGAATTCATTTATTCGTGTACAGAATGAAGTTAGCTGTAATGCGTTTACAGTAAGGCATTGCTTTCATAAATAGTTTTGGTTTCATAAAACAGACAATAATAGTAAATGTTATGTAATGGACTCCCTTGAATTTTTGTAGTTTGTGCAGTGTGTGTACGTGTTATACATAAAAATATTCGTCATGCCGTATCCAGTGTTTAATATGGGTTTTCTGAATTTACAATTTACTCATCTGTAATGAAAAAAGTGTTAAATATGGCACGAAGAAAAACATTGGCTAGACTACAGATTAGTCTGTTACTACTATTACTACCACGAATGTTTCTGGGTGCGGTGTTGCTTGATTTGGGGGGGGGGGGGGGGGGGGGGCAGGAGGCGGCAGTGTCACACTGTAGCTCACATGCTGAAAGCTCTGCATCATTATTTGCAGACTGTATTGAAGCAGCTGACACATGATGGCATTGTATAATTGGATACAGTTTGCAACGATGCATCTGTATTCTCTCGTAATTCAGAAGCAGTTTGACAAATCACCCATGTGTGCTAGGTTTTGTTTCAGTATGGTTACTTGCAGTGAGAACTTTGTTGAAATTCGTAGTTATTCAGGTAGTATAAAAATGGTACATATTCTACAGGTAGGCTACAGTCTACTCGAATCCCTTTTCGCCTGATATAATCTCACTCTACTACGATTCACAACTCTTGTGGGAACCAAATGTCCCTGCTATGTTCTGCTATTGATATAGTAACATATGAGGTAACAGATTGGAAAGTGCAAATGTAAGTAGGTCCTACGTGAAGTTAAGCAGGAATTGTAATGTAACAAGAATTGAGGAAACAAATATGTTAAATATTTGGAATTAATCAAAAAGGTATTTCCTAATTTTGCCAATATTTAGTTAGCAGGATCTGTGTCTCAGAATGATATTAGTAAATTTCACCCTTTTGTCATTGTTTGATATCCATAGATCAATTGCCGTTGCCCCTATTGGTCAATGTAGCTGTTCACTGTAGACCTCGATGTAATGGTGTTGGTAGAAATACTTATTGAAATTGGTTGGTAAATGGCTCATTTGTTGGAGCTGAGACATTGACAGATTGCAGGTGATACCAGCTGCTAGCATTGTGTTGCTGGTATGAGGCTGTTATGTGATTGTCTGCAGCCAGTTTGTTGTTATCTGGGGAAGAGTTACAGTGCGTTTAAAATGAGTTGCAGCTTTTAACAGTTCAGTACAGAGTGAGTGGAGGGAGGCACATTTGCCAGCATGTGCGGGGCACATCGACAGGTGACGACAGTATATTGTCAGGCCTTCTCAGTGTGGAACCTGGCAGACTCGCTTGACTGTGTGAACAGCAAACCGATGGATCTGCGATTTTTCTAAAATTACTTTAAAGAAACTATTCTGTAACAAAAAACTGATTCTCGCATATCTTGTAGTTTAATTCGTCGGCTTCATGGTGAACCCCCTATCATTTTGTTGGTGGCATAATTATTGTGATATATCCATAGTAGGTAAACTCCTGAGAGAAATCCTTAGTTTGCAGCGAAAAATAGGTGCCGCAATGAAATTTTTTTTTGTGTGTGTGTGTTAAGTTGCGTGTTGCTACGTATTAAATGTTGACAATATATTGAATTATGTCTTAAATTTTGAAGGGAAGCTGTCTGGAAATGCAATGTATGTAAAGTACTCAGTCACGAACTCGGGGTGTCGGTGGAAAAAAGTAGAATGAAATATTCACAAATTCCTCGTATCTCATAAATAGTTTGAGATATCGAAACAAGATTTTGGCAAATGACAGCACGCAAAGATGAGTGTTTTGCCATATGATTAATATGCGAAACATCCATATCTACCACGATATTAAAGCGACTACAGGTTTTTCGGTGATTGATAGCTGGTGAAACAAGAACTGCTGTGGTTTTTGCAACAGTATAGCTGAAGAGGTTACTGTTTATTTTTATACTGAGGATGGGCTGTTTCATTAACTATTGACCTGAGGCGCACTCAGTTGTTAGTTTAATAATCCACTACCTCAGGATACTGTCAAAATTTCAAATGCATTTGAAAGTTAGTGACATGAATATTTCTACACTCTGGTATGTTTTGACAAAAGAAGCAGATTTTAACAGGGCAAAAAGGGAAGTTACATATTCCTCGAAGCTTGCCACAGTCCTTCATGAATCAGTGTTCCCTCAACTACCTTCTTGGTATGACTCACATATCAAGACCAGTCCCGTTGTGTAACATTTGCAGAGGCTTCTTTTGTCAGCATTTCAATCTCAGTGAGCGTACCCTTCCTGTTCCTTTTTGCCAGTGTACTTTTCACCTACGCCCATATACTCTGTCGGATTTAAATGGGCACGATACGGAGGGTGCCCGATTAAACTACGCCCTTCACGTTTAGCCAGTTCATCGACACTGGGTATGCATCGCAACAGTGTGTTATGGCATTCTGTCCATTACTATTTTCAAATTCTGAGGAATGTTTTACAGCACAATGTTTCCTAGCTGGTGAACAGTGACCCTGGACGACACTTTTATTGCGAATCTCTTATTCAGATGTACTGCACTGTTGCTGTTAATACAACACGAATACAAAACATATATATGATGCTAGTATCTGTTCCCAAAAGAACAGTTACCGTTGATGACCTTGCAGCTTTGCTAGAATGAAATGATAATTAAATGGACACCCTAGCTGCAAAGAGGTGTTCATATACTTCATTGGGGACATGTTGAAAAATGTGTGCCCCGACCGGAACTCGAACCCGGGATCTCCCGCTTACATGGCAGACGCTGTATCCACCTGAGCCGCCGAGGGCACAGAGGATAGTGCACCTGCAGGGGCTTATCCCTTGCACGCCCCCATGAGACCCACATTCCCAACATGTCCACACCAGTGGGTCTGCCATGTAAGCGGGAGATCCCGAGTTCGAGTCCCGGTCGGGGCACACATTTTTCAACATGTCCCCAATGAAATATATCAATGTCTCTTTGCAGCTAGGGTGTCCATTTATCAATCATTTAAATACAAAACACTTCTTCAGAATACATGACTACAGAACATTTCAGTGCCATAAAATAAGACTTAACAAGAGCTGACACTGATGCATCTACTGTGTAATGCCATGCGCTACTTTTTACTTATGCTTTGGCAACAGCGGCACTTTACCAGCCGGACTGCTGTCGCCACGGCAGGGAAAGCCGCCTCACCATTGGTGTTACCTGGACAACGGTGTCGTGTCCCCCTCTGGTCAGCCAAATGTTTAGCTGCAACTAATTTTAAATGCACTATAGTGCAGGATATGGTATAACATTCCTTGTCCACCGTTACGTCTACTTGTTAGACGATTTAAATTTTTGGTGATTGTAGTAAATTGTGCTATTGGAGATAGGGAACGGGGGTTGGATTTATGGTGATTGTGCCAAAGTGTAGCAGATATGTTGCGAAGTTCTCGATTCGAGAATTATAGTCGAATATGTGATGTGCTGGTACTGCGAACGGCCGAAAGTAAGGGGAAACTACAGCCGTAATTTTTCCCGAGGACATGAGCTTTACTGTATGATTAAATGATGATGGCGTCCTCTTGGGTAAAATATTCCGGAGGTAAAATAGTCCCCCATTCGGATCTCCGGGCGGGGACTACTCTAGAGGACGTCGTTATCAGGAGAAAGAAAACTGGCATTCTACGGATCGGAGCGTGGAATGTCAGATCCCTTAATCGGGCAGGTAGGTTAGAAAATTTAAAAAGGGAAATGGATAGGTTAAAGTTAGATATAGTGGGAATTAGTGAAGTTCAGTGGCAGGAGGAACAAGCCTGCTGGTCAGATGACTACAGGGTTATAAATGCAAAATCAAATAGGGGTAATGCAGGAGTAGCTTTAATAATGAATTTAAAAAAAACTAGGAGTGCGGGTAAGCTACTACAAACAGCATAGTGAACGCATTATTGTGGCCAAGATAGACACGAAGCCCACGCCTACTACAGTAGTACAAGTTTATATGCCAACTTGCTCTGCAGATGATGAAGAAATAGATGAAATGTATGAAGAGATAAAAGAAATTATTCAGGTAGTGAAGGGAGACGAAAATTTAATAGTCATGGGTGACTGGAATTCGTCAGTAGGAAAAGGTAGAGAAGGAAACATAGTGGGTGAATATGGATTGGGGCTAAGAAATGAAAGAGGAAGCCGCCTTGTAGAGTTTTGCACAGAGCATAACTTAATCATAGCTAACACTTGGTTCAAGAATCATAAAAGAAGGTTGTATACCTGGAAGAATCCTGGAGATACTAAAAGGTATCAGATAGATTATATAATGGTAAGACAGAGATTTAGGAACCAGGTATTAAATTGTAAGACATTTCCAGGGGCAGATGTGGATTCTGACCACAATCTATTGGTTATGAACTGCAGATTGAAACTGAAGAAACTGCAAAAAGGTGGGAATTTAAGGAGATGGGACCTGGATAAACTGAAAGAACCAGAGGTTGTAGAGAGTTTCAGGGAGAGCATAAGGGAACAATTGACAGGAATGGGGGAAAGAAATACAGTAGAAGAAGAATGGGTAGTTCTGAGGGATGAAGTAGTGAAGGCAGCAGACGATCAAGTAGGTAAAAAGACGAGGGCTAATAGAAATCCTTGGGTAACAGAAGAAATATTGAATTTAATTGATGAAAGGAGAAAATATAAAAATGCAGTAAATGAAGCAGGCAAAAAGGAATACAAACGTCTCAAAAATGAGATCGACAGGAAGTGCAAAATGGCTAAGCAGGGATGGCTAGAGGACAAATGTAAGGATGTAGAGGCTTGTCTCACTAGGGGTAAGATAGATACTGCCTACAGGAAAATTAGAGACCTTTGGAGAGAAGAGAACCACGTGTATGAATATCAAGAGCTCAGATGGCAACCCAGTTCTAAGCAAAGAAGGGAAGGCAGAAAGGTGGAAGGAGTATATAGAGGGTTTATACAAGGGTGATGTACTTGAGGACAATATTATGGAAATGGAAGAGGATGTAGATGAAGACGAAATGGGAGATAAGATACTGCGTGAAGAGTTTGACAGAGCACTGAAAGACCTGAGTCGAAACAAGGCCCCGGGAGTAGACAACATTCCATTAGAACTACTGATGGCCGTGGGAGAGTCAGTCATGACAAAACTCTACCATCTGGTGAGCAAGATGTATGAGACAGGCGAAATACCCTCAGACTTCAAGAAGAATATAATAATTCCAATCCCAAAGAAAGCAAGTGTTGACAGATGTGAAAATTACCGAACAATCAGTTTAATAAGTCACAGCTGCAAAATACTAACGCGAATTCTTTACAGACGATTGGAAAAATTGGTAGAAGCAGACCTCGGGGAAGATCAGTTTGGATTCCGTAGAAATGTTGGAACACGTGAGGCAATACTAACCTTACGACTTATCTTAGAAGAAAGATTAAGAAAAGGCAAACCTACGTTTCTAGCATTTGCAGACTTAGAGAAAGCTTTTGACAATGTTTCAAATTCTGAAGGTGGCAGGGGTAAAATACAGGGAGCGAAAGGCTATTCACAATTTGTACAGAAACCAGATAGCAGTTATGAGTCGAGTGGCATGAAAGGGAAGCAGTGGTTGGGAAAGGAGTGAGACAGGGTTGTAGCCTCTCCCCGATGTTATTCAATCTGTATATTGAGCAAGCAGTAAAGGAAACAAAAGAAAAATTCGGAGTAGGTATTAAAATCCATGGAGAAGAAGTAAAAACTTTGAGGTTTGCCGATGACATTGTAATTCTGTCAGAGACAGCAAAGGACTTGGAAGAGCAGTTGAACGGAATGGACAGTGTCTTGAAAGGAGGATATAAGATGAACATCAACAAAAGCAAAATGAGGATAATGGAATGTAGTCAAATTAAGTCGGGTGATGGTGAGGGAATTAGATTAGGAAATGAGACACTTAAAGTAGTAAAGGAGTTTTGCTATTTGGGGAGTAAAATAACTGATGATGGTCGAAGTAGAGAGGATATAAAATGTAGACTGGCAATGGCAAGGAAATCGTTTCTGAAGAAGAGAAATTTGTTAACATCGAGTATAGATTTAAGTGTCAGGAAGTCGTTTCTGAAAGTATTTGTAAGGAGTGTAGCCATGTATGGAAGTGAAACATGGACGATAACTAGTTTGGACAAGAAGAGAATAGAAGCTTTCGAAATGTGGTGCTACAGAAGAATGCTGAAGATAAGGTGGGTAGATCACATAACTAATGAGGAGGTATTGAATAGGATTGGGGAGAAGAGAAGTTTGTGGCACAACTTGACTAGAAGAAGGGATCGGTTGGTAGGACATGTTTTGAGGCATCAAGGGATCACAAATTTAGCATTGGAGGGCAGCGTGGAGGGTAAAAATCGTAGAGGGAGACCAAATGATGAATACACTAAGCAGATTCAGAGGGATGTAGGTTGCAGTAGGTACTGGGAGATGAAGAAGCTTGCACAGGATAGAGTAGCATGGAGAGCTGCATCAAACCAGTCTCAGGACTGATGCCACAACAACAACAACAACATGTGATGTGTGTCAGTTCAGCAAGTGTTATCCCATAGCTATGGCAGTCTGTGATGATGTAAAATCTGCTGCATTAACTGCTGGAGCGAGATGTATGTCTTCAGATCCATAGACTGGTTTGATGCAACTCTCCGTGCTAGTCTATCCTAACATCCCATATCCTGTGTCAGCTAACACCAAACAAATGTTTAAATGTAACAAGCACTTCACCAATATCGTACATCTGAAAGGACGTAAGGCTGCTACTGGCCAGTAATGTAATTTACGTACATCGAGGCCTAAGAGAAAGACAGGCTGTGGCGCATACATTTTGTACAGTGCAATTCTAGTTTGTATTTACGTGCCTAGTTAAGAGTTAACAGATGAAGAATTGCAGTTTGTCTGCTGAGTTGCGTGAGCAGGTGAGCTCGGGCCTACCTTGATTTTGTGATGTTGCTGTTTTCTGTTTTTATTTTCTGTAGAGCTTCACTTCAAATGAAAACAATGGTCTTCTGTGACTGGGCAATTGTGCTTGACTACTAGTTTGTTTTGTGGTTTTATTTTATTTCCACCATATTTGCAAATCAAACATTAATCATCTTGCAAAAAATTGAAGTTAATTTTGTCTGTCTGCTAAAGAAATTCGGATTTTATTAATCAAGTAAAATGAACTGTTCTTTAGTGTGAATCTAGAAATAAGAATGTCCATGTCAGGCTGAATGGATTTTTAGTGTGGTTTATAAAATTGATGCTTTCAGTGTTCTGTGACGTCTCATTTGTTTTTATGGAAATACGGAAGCGTCCGATCCCGCCCATCTGCTTTGACCCATGACGTCACAAATATGGCGGAAACAAAAACAAACACACACACTTTCCACAAGAAGCCTAATGACACTAATGGGACAAGCGCGGGAAATGGGGTGTTTCGGGTGGGGCAAACTAAATATAAACAAATTTAGACGCATTGCGTAGCTACAACGTGTAAGTGAAGACAGCCATGCATGAATACCCTTCCACCTCCCCAGGGGTCGTAACCCCTGCAACCCATAGAAGATAGATGCTTCAGTAGCTGATTAGTGTTTTTTGTCTTTTTTAAAAAAAAAAAAAATCTCACGGGATAGAACGAACAGATCAGAAAGATAAATATAATAAACTAAAACAGAAATTGGAGGAAACGGATAATTAAAATAAGTAATAAGTGTTTTTAAATTAAAAAAAAAAAGTCTCAAGAGATAGAACGAACAGATCAGAAAAGTAAATAAAATAAGATAAAACAGAACTGGAGACAGCCACACTCAAACCAAACTCCGCGCCGTCATGACGTCACACACGACAACACCCTTACGTCACAGGTCAAAGCCGACGCGTCGGATCGGACGCTTCTGTCGACACGTTTTTATTGTGCATTGTAAGACCGTGTAATACTAAACATATGAACATATGTTAGTGTCCATTTGAGGATGAGTAAACAGTTGAATGTGATCAGAAGTGCAAAACTACGTATATTTTTTCTTCAAATTTGTTGACAGCTTTAGCAGAATAAATGGTTCTTTTACTGACCTGCTTTCTGTGAAAAACAATGTTTTTCTCTGACAAGACACTTCCACACCTATCTGGCACCTTCTCTAGGCTTCATGCTATTTCTAGGGTTGTTTTTGTATTATATTTGCCGAATAGTGTTTGTTGGTTATTTATAGATTGGCAGTGGTTTATCACATGACTTAGTATTCTTCTCCAGAAATAAATTTAAATTGCCAGTTGTGCAGTTTCTTGGCTTCGCAGATCCTTACCAGTATTTTTTATAAATTTTGAAATTGTTGTGAAATAACTTGTCTAGTTCTGGTGCATATAAATAATTGTATTTTATTATTTTTGCAAGAAATTTGTGATCTTTCTTAGTGTATTTGTTGTATTGATGCTGTGAATATGTAAACCCGATTCAAAATATTACACTGTTGCCAACTGAAATCATATGGATCGATATTAAACTTACAGTGCATGTTATGACATTATAGTTGTGACAATTTATGGTAAATACATGGAAGACAAACCCAAGTGTTAGATGCAGTAAGTCGGGAGCCCCAAACATATTTTTTATAAAAGGAATAATGCTCGAAAATTAGAATTCTGTCTGCTGTGGCAACATAGTGAACAGCTGGTATGTAAATATCATCTGCAGACATTAGCACTCTTCCAAGAGGTTAGGATCTCATTTCATTTGTTGATGTGAGCATTTAAAGTAATTAATCTTTAGTTTAACAGCAGCTATTTCACACAAATAATCCACAACTTAGCCAGTGGCTGGTCTCAGTTTATATGGCTCACTTTTTTGGCTAAAAATTAACTTTATTTATCCACCCAACATCTCTGAAGATTGTGGGATAGGCCTACGTTATTGGTTTGCAAATATTGCAGATTGCCCCCGTTCCCCTGTTCACATGCCCACACACACAGTTCTGTCCTGCTGTTCTTGTTCCAGAAGCTGTGAAAGTGTACCTACTGGCCACTGTTGTCTAACATTTTTTTTCAGTAATAAAATGGGAACATATTGAAGTCAAATGACGTACAGTAGAGCGTCGATTATCCGAAGTAATTGGGGGACGTGGGTGTTCGCAAAACTGGTTTGTTCGGATAATCGAACTGTACATGTTTATTTGCCAATAGCACTGTACAGTAAATTTATTCATAAAAACAGGAATCGCTTTTAGTATTACAAAGTAACATACGAAGGCAGCTTCAGTAGGAATATATAGTATGTGGCACAGTTTATTGAACAAAATTATATACATATTACATATGCATCTTGCATGAACAATGCACACTGTATACAAAATTAACGTTTAAAAAAATCGCATATTTTGGTCTGTCTAAGCAAGCCTACACGCTTACGAGCAGCTAAGTCATGTACTTTTTTCATTACAGATATCTGAAACTGGTCACTTTCATCTCGGACTTCAAACCATCGCAAGGCAGTATCTAAACAAGTGAATGCCTCAGAAGCTGTTGATATACTTTCATCTTCACTTTCTGGAGCACTGATTGACGAGATGCTGGTGGCGTCATCTTTATCAGTGACGACATTTACAATCTCGCTGTCCTGCATGATTTGGTGTCCTGGATCCGCATCATCGATATTCATCCATTCATGAACGTCTTCATCACATTCGTGGCAATCTATTTCTTTTAGCATACCAAGAATTTCGGACATATCATTCTGTTCGTCATTTTCAATCGTACCTTGTGAATTTTCTTCTGTGTCCAAAATTTTATTCCAGGTTTTCTTCAAATTCTCTTCCTTTACACTATTCCATGCTTCGCTGATCGTGTAGGACGCGTCTTTCACATCAATATTCTTATGATTTCTTAAGAGACTCTCTTCTCCATCCTATTCTCTTTCTAAACAATAACTTACGCAACAATTCTTTCCTGTAATATCGTTTGAAAGTCTCAATAACTCCTTGATCCATGGGCTGTAATAAGGAGGTTACGTTAGGTGGAAGAAATATTACCTTTATGAACTCATCTTTTTCGTTTAAAATGTCACATGACGGATGAGCTGGTGCAGTGTCAAGGAGAAGTAGTGTTTTCTCCGTCTTCCCATTCTTTAGCTGATGAGCTTTTACAGAGAGTATGAAAACGTCCAGAAACCACTTCATAAAAACCGTACTATCCATCCAGGCACTCTTTTGTGAGGTGTACACAACAGGCAAGGCTGACATATTAACGTGCTCGAAACAACGCGGTTTTTTACTTTTACCAATGACGAACATAGGCAGTCGGTGACTACCAGTAGCATTAGCAAAAGCCAAAGCTGTAATACGGTCCTTGCTTGTTTTGGGACCAGGTGCTGCTAATTCATGACGTGAAACAAGAGTTTTTCTCGGTAAAGCTTTCCAGTTAAGTCCAGTTTCGTCAGCATTGTGAACCTTTTCGAGAGCATAAATCTTCTTCCCTTAATACGTCCCTTAGTTTGACTTTGAAAGAATCAGCAGACAGTTTTTCTCCCTGTATTGTAAGCTCACGAATGCCGTGTCTTGACTTGAAGCGTTTTAACCAGCCTGTGCTCGCTTTAAAATTCGAAGGCCCTCCAAGTTTTTCGTCGAACTGCATTGCCTTCTCACACAGACTGGAACCTGAGATAGGTTCTCCTTCCGATCTCTTTTGTGTAAACCACACATCATCTAGATCTGTGTTAGTGGCGAGCTTCATAGTTTTACGGCTTGTTGATCCATCAGAATCGAGCATAGCTATAAAATTTGCTATGCTCGTCTTTTGTTTTTTTTATATCCATAATTGTCGACTTCCCCACCTTGTACTCATTGGATAAAGTGGTTGCAGATTCACCTTCTTCTAACCTTTTAATAATCTCGTACTTGTCCCTCATAGAATGGACAACACGTTTACGTTTAAGCATTTTGTATCGTCAAGTTCACTTCTTCACGCAGCAGCACACGAGTGGTCGTAACAGAGAACAGAAGGTGACCGTTTGCACCGTGAGAAGCTCTTCTCCGGGGCCCGCCACCCTTCAAACTGCGCGGAGCGGCACGCCTGCGTTCACACTGCCGGCCGGGCCGAGCCGAGCCTGGCCGGGCCGCCGCCCGCTTTGATATCAAACACATCGTTTTGAATTGCGGTGTTCACACTGGCGGCCGGGCCGCGCCGACACGGCGTACGCCTCCCGGAGCCGAGCCGGCGACATCTCGAATGTTTAATATTGCCGGCGCGAGCCGACCGCAGGCGCGAGCCTGTGGCGCAGCACTTCTGCTCCTGCAGTACACGCATCACACGTCTCCCTTCTGCTTTCATCACAAGTGTGACTGCACACGTCTTTTATTTTAAGATGTTACCTCACATTTCACAATCAGTGAGGAAAAATTACGTTTATTATAATGATACATGAGAAATTACTTTTATTTCATTTATTTAATCTACCGTATTTACATTCAAATTTGTGTCCTGTTTCGAAATTTTGTCTTGAATGTTCTGCAGCACATACTAAAATGTATTATGATTCATTCTGTAATATGAATAAAATTTTTCAGGATAGTTTTTAAGTTCTTCATGTAAACAAAAAAAATTCTCCTAAATGTCTGTCGCTATTTATGGGATGAATCCATAACCTCCTAGTTCTTCTGTACTTCAAAACTCGACGAGTTACAGCAGATTCAAAACAATACGAATAAAAGAGTGAAGACATTGTTCTACACGACAGCACAGACTAGCTAAAGGCGAGCAGCTGTTGGCTGCAGCTGCGTTTTCTACTGACTTGCTTGTCAGCTGTCGACGGGTGGGGATTTTTTAAAATTTATTTATTTGGCCTCCGGCAGCTGACATCCATTTAGCCAAAGAGTGGTGATTACCTTGACAGTGCAGCGCAGCCCGCTAAGGAAGAAAAAAAAACAATGAAGAACAATGAAACGCACATCTGTGTCGATGTACAGTAGTTTCATTAACTCTCCATTATTTTTTCTGTCAAAGTAGACAATGAGACTACAGAATTGCGCTCCAGTTTCTGCAGTAAACGTATCACAAATCTCCAGTTTGTTTTTGTGATTAGTTTTACACCACTGATCACTAGTAATTAGTTTTTTTCTGTCCTGCATTATATGACTACATTAAACCAAGCTGTAACCGCTCGAACTCCGTGGCTTGCGGACGCGGCACTGACGCCACTGAATATCTCGCATTCCTTGTGACCAGAGACAGATATCAGTGTCATTATCATTTCAAAAACTTTTTGGTACTTTTAGCTACATTTCATTCGCAACAATGTATGGTCTAAAACGGATCTAACAGTAAGCTACCCGCTACATAACTTTTTCACTACAAGATTTGTAAATCAAGTGCACAACGTTGACAAATAGCATCATTTCACAATGACTGTTAAGAAATATGAAAAGATAAATGATTCAATACGAAGCTAAGATGTTACACTAGCACGTGTACAAAAATAAGATTTTTTAGCCGCATACTTTCTTCAAAATCGGTTGGGAAGCGTTACGAAACTAAGAAATCAGGCGAAACGAAAAGTAGACTTTTTCTTTTTTCACGACGTAAGTAACGCTTTTAAGGAAAAAATGAGTTCATAAAACGATGTGGCGCAGTCTTATATACCGCTAAGTATTTTTAGAACATGAAAATCGGAGAAGTGGATTTTCCCCCATTTCGCCGTCCCGGCTCGGCGCGGCGCGCAATGTGAATGCACTACTCGTCGGCCTGAGCTGGCTAGGCACGAGCCGAGCCAGCACGCGTCAGCCCGGCCCGGCCCGGCAGGCAGTGTGAACGCAGTGCTGACTGGCCGGTCAGCAGCGCCTTGTGAAGGCCCCGTTAGAAGCAGCGGTGGCGCAGTGCGGCGACTACTGTGGGAAACTTGGGTTTTGAGTGAGGGGGATGATGGAGAGTGACAGGTGCGAGCGAGTACACGGTCCGGTTAAGCGGTCGTTCGGTTGACCGACGTTCTGATAATCGACGCTCTACTGTACTTCATAATTGCTCCATGAAAACCGTGACAAAGCTTGTGTTTCGAAGTACAGCCTCCAGGGAGAAGTGGTAGAAGGAAGTTGGGATAACAATGTACAACCAAGTTGATCTTTTGTGGCACAAGAAAACTTACACCACAGAAAGTGGGAGTTTCCACTTGCAACTGCAGTATGCCAGTAGCTGTCTCAACACTTGTGTTGCATGTGAATCCAGCTTTACTGTCAAGAACCCAGGCACTGTTAACAGTGTTATAGGGTGAATGTGTGAAAGTTGCAATGTTGTTCCTATTGCCTACTGATGCATAGTTTTTTTTATACATACTACTATGTGTGTACGCATATTGTTGTTTGACACAATTACATTAAATATCTAATGATTATGAAAATCTGCCGATAGCAGAGGAACTAGTAGCAGTTATTTTTGTTGCTTAGTGCTCCATTTCTGCCCATTTGAGGACAAAAATCTGCTAAGTCACCACATAGAAGAATATAATGATACTTTGAGGTGTAAATCTTCAGTTATTAGCCACCCACCTCCCTTTTCGGTAGTTCTGCAAAAATAATTAACACAGCGGCAGGCTGGAAGGGAAAAGTAGGCAACTTCATCTGTGAACTAGTGGTCTGCTACACAGAGAAATTTTACATTTTCTGAATAGTTTTCTGAGAATATTTGAAGTTCTAAACTTTCTTTCATGTTTTTCAGCTTTTGGGAGAAAGCACAAAATTATAGTATTTTGTGTATATGGAAGAGGAATAGTTTTGTGCTCTAATGCTAAAGTGACTTTGTTCAGTAAAACGCACATGGACCCAAAAAGATGAAGTAATTTTTGACCTAAATTTTCAGGGATATTA
This sequence comes from Schistocerca piceifrons, assembly GCF_021461385.2. Lineage (NCBI taxonomy): Eukaryota > Metazoa > Arthropoda > Insecta > Orthoptera > Acrididae > Schistocerca > Schistocerca piceifrons. Next base: position 4,292,717 of record NC_060148.1, read on the forward strand.
AAATCTAAACACCGCAGTAGTAGAAAAATGACTAACTTTGGAAACAGTGCTTAATTAACCAGTCCTAAAATGAGAATATTGATTCCTCAGCCCACTGCATATCCGTGCTGTGGGGACAGTGAAGACATCTAATTGCAGCACACGCAGTCATTTATACAGCCATTGTTCCCTGGGCACTGGGAGGAGACAAAATTCCGTTAGAACTATTGATAGCCTTGGGAGAGCCAACCATGACCAAACTCTTCCATGTGGTGGGCAAGATGTACGAGACAGACGAAATACCCTCAGACTTCAAGAAAACTATAATAATTCAAATTCTAAAGAAAGCAGGTGCTGAAAGGTTTGAAAAGTAATGAATTATCAGTTTAATAAGTCACAGTTGGAAAATACTAACACGAATTCTTTACAGACAAATGGAAAAACTGGTAGACGCTGACCTAGGCGAAGATCAGTTTGGATTCCGTAGAAATGTAGGAACATGTGAGGCAATACTGACCCCACGACTTACTGTAGAAGCTAGGTTAAGGGAAGGCAAACCTATGTCTATAGCATTTGCAGACTTAGAGGAAGCTTTTGGCAATGCTGACTGGAATACTCTCTTTAAAATTTTGAAGGTGGCAAGGGTAAAATACAAGGAGCAAAAGGTATGAAAGGGAAGCAGTGGTTGAGAAGGGAGTCAGATAGGCTTGTAGCCTATCCCCAACGTTATTCAGTCTGTACATTAGGAAAGCAGTAAAGGAACAAAAAAATTGGAGTAGGAATGAAAATCCAGGGAAAGAAATAAAAACCTTGAGGTTTGCCAATGACATTGTAATTCTGTCAGGGACAGCAAAGGACTTGGAAGAGCAGTTGAACGGAATGGACAGAGGCTTGAAAGCAAAATGAGGATAATGGAATGTAGTTCAATTAAATCAGTTGATACTGAGGGAATTAGATTAGGAAATGATTTGGGCAGTAAAATAACTGATGTTTGAAGTAGAGAGGATTTAAAATGTTGACTGGTGATAGCAAGGAAAGCGTTTCTGAAGAATCGAAATTTGTTAACGAGTTTAGATTTGTCAGCAACTGCTCTCTGAAAGTATTTGTATGGACTGTAGCCATGTATGGATGTGAAACATTGACGATAAACAGTTTAGACAAGAAGAGAAAGCAGCTTTCGAAATGTTATGCTACAGAAGAATGTTGAAGATTACATGATTAGATCACATAACTAATGAGGTGGTACTGAATAGAATTGGCGAGAAGAGGAATTTGTGGCACAAATTGACTAGAAGAAGGGATAAGTTGGTAGAACATTCTGAGGCATCAAGGGATCACCAATTTAGTACTGAAGGGAAGCATGGAGGGTAAAAATTGTAGAGGGAGACAGTGACAAATACATTAAGCAGATTGAGAATAATGTAGGTTGTAGTAATTACTCAGAGATGGGGAGGCTTGCACAGGATAGTGTAGCATGGAGAGCTGCATCAGACCAATCTTTGGACTGAAGAAAACAACAATGGGATGTAACAACTGACAGCAGTTTCAATTATGATAATATGGTAATTTAGGGATCTTAATGTATCAATTAATGAAGTATGTGATCTGGTGCATAAAATTCTGGCCTAAAGAAATGACAGATTGCAGTTTTATAAGCCCCGAGGCAATGTCTGCAAGTGAAGATGCAGCTATTTCTGAGATAGAATATCTTGTGAATTAACGAGTCTAACAGAATATGGAAAACATTATTTAGAAGTTGAACCACTAGTCCTTATACCTAATGTTATCACCGTGCCCAGGAATACGTTAGTTTGTTTTTCTTATGTTGTGTATTAGAATTTTCATCTTGGTTTAACTGAGGTCTCAGTAAAGCCACGACCAGTATTAGAATAAGCACATTGAAAATATTATCTTGAACAATGAATCAGAGGTAAATTATTTGATGTTTTGGAGAATCCGAACACCTCCCACATATATACTATTTAGAGAAAGTACAAAATTTGAGAAATACCCAAATGAGGAAAAAATCCAGATATTCTCAGGAGCTGAAGTCATAACAGATTGAATTGTTCCAGCTTGTTAGCCGGCCGCTGTGGCCAAGCGGTTCAATACGCTTCAGTCCGAAACCACGCTGCTGCTACGGTCGCAGGTTCGAATCCTGCCTCGGGCACGGATGTGTGTGATGTCCTTAGGTTAGTTAGCTTTAAGTAGTTCTATGTTGTAGGGGACTGATGACCTCAGAAGTTAAGTCCCATAGTGCTGAGAGACATATGAACCATATTTGTTGCAGTTTACTATCTCTCACTGGTTTTCCTAAGGCTGCCAGTAATTCAGAGGGGACGTCATCTACTCCAGTGCACTTACTTCAGCCTAGGTCTTCCAGTGCTCTGTGAAATTCTTGAGGTATCAAGGTTCCTCCTTCATGCTTACTTACTTCCTCTTTTGGGTTAACAATATTATCTTGTAGTTTTGTCTCCTGACATATACTGTGTATATATGCCCTGCACTGACCAGTCTTCCCCTCTTTGGCCGGTAATGGTTTGCCATCTGAGCTATTAATATTTATACAGATGCTTCTCTGTTCACAATTTTGGGATCTTTAAGATTTCTGTAGGTGTAATTTATCATTTCCCTAGACAAGCATGTTTCTACACAATTGCATCTGTCCTCTAGCCATTCCTTCTTAGTTGTTTTGCATTTTCTATCTTTTTTCCCCTTTCATGTGCTTTATTTCTGTGTTTTTCCTTTCGTGAATTAAATTCAGTACCCCCTGTGTTCAGTTATCCACTGTGTACTGCAAACACAAACCAGGTAGTCTCTGGCGCAGGCTCCTTTCTGTCTGTGGAGGTCATTCCCACTTTTTGCAGGCAATGTTTCTTCACATCTCCCTGTTTGCTACTGGTCTATACAAATACAATTTGTCACAGTCTACTGTAGTACATCGCATCACTTTGGTTACACGAGTATTGAGAGGTTTTACTGGGTCCGAGGTACAAGAGGACATTTTATTGACTTTATGTTCACTTTGTTAGAACAATTTATGTGCTTGCTGGTTGAGAATATGGCTCTCTTAAATATGTTGGTTGTGCTCCTTTTATAATATTCGGGATATATCAGTCGAATCTGATACAATTAAATTACCTGTAACTGTTAAAATTTCATTCCATTCTGAGTTGTTATTCAAGATTGACAGACCGGATGTTAAGTTTTACTACCGACTAGTTTGTGTGAGGTGAGATACAGTATTCTCCTCTCCAGTACCAGTTAGGCGTAGAGCTTTGTAGACATCTCAAGTATGTTGTATAGTTCGTTGTTGAGCTGTGTGTGTTTGACAGGAATCAAAATATTCTACAGGGACTTGTCTTATATCTAATATAATTTACTTGTATTGTGCAGTTTATTTGTAATGCAAATTGTATTATAAATGGAATTCATGCATGTGTGGTTTGAATAATTTACCAAGATGGAAAACTTTGGGAGATGTAACAATAGTGAAAGCATATACGGAGGCCGGTCGTGGGAGACCTCCTAATATCGTGTCGGACCTTTTGCCGAGCACAGTTGTAGCAACTCGAAGTGGCGTTGTCTCGACAAGTTGTTCAAAGTCCCCTGTGGAAATATTGAACCGTGCTGCCTCTATTGCTGTCCATTATTGTGAAAGTGTTTTTGTTGCTGGATTGTGCACGAACTGACCTCTCGATTAGATTCCATAAATCTCTGATGGGATTCCTACTGGACAGTTTGAATGGTCAAATTATTTCCTCGGATTGTCCATAACAATTGTAGCCTGATGACGTGATGCATTGTCATCCATAAAAATTCCACCATTGTTTGGGACTGTGAACAGGGTTACCACAAGTTCTGGAAATCAGGGAATTTCAAATGTCAGGAAAATGAGTTAAATCTGAAAAAAAATGGAAAATTTAGTTTTTTTCTCAGTAGATGAAATGATTTGTTTACTGAGATATCAAGCATTGTCACTGGCTGGGTGCCACTTCCCTTCTCCCAAGTTCTTACGGCTTCTCCCCTTCTTATCGCTCCCCTTGGCTTGCAATCAGTGCAGGCAGGGAAGCGTGAGGAGTGCTTCGTTTGGATCTGATTCTCAGAGACTGTTGACGCGGCAGCCAGAGATGGCGGTCGTGCGTGCACGACTTGTCTGAATGTGTGTGTGCTCTCGTTCCTGACAAAGTATATAGTCAAAAATTTAGTTGAGAGAGTGGGGTTGTCTTTTCTACTCGCCTCTCTGCAGCTCGGCAATCGTCTTTACGGTGAGTTCCCCCTATCCTCATTAGTACTGATTCTGAGTATTTGTGCAAGTTCTGCTGCACGGGTTGATCACTGCAGTCTCACTTCAACACGGTGTCTGTGACGTGTGAATAGTTGGTCACACGGGTGGACTTTGACGACGGGCCAAAACTGCAGGCCGTTTCTGCGGGTATCTCTAACGGATCGGGGCTGCCGCTCTGAAGCCCACCGTTTCCCCGTAATGTGCGAGCCCTGGCTGTCGGATCTGGTCTCACCGAACTACGCACAGGCTGGGTCTGTTCGTGTGTGGCATAATGTGGTGGATTTTCGCGGTTCATCCGTGGACCTAGAACTGCGGTGCTCCTCGGCAGGCCGGAGGCCGCGGGCGGTGGAGTTCGGGAATTGAGGCTCTCTCACCCCGAGTGCATTGTACAGTGCAGTGTTTCGTAGATATTTTATTTATTATAGTACATTTTGGCACCTCAAAAGTAGTTTAAATATTAGAAAATATGGATGGTAAGAAAAAGAAAATGTGGCAGTGACTGGAAGTTTGTATGCTATTTACTCATTTATTTCTCGAAAAAATCGCACAATCCCTGTAAAATAAGACATAACAGTGTGTAATAACTGACAATTGTTGGTTTACACAACTCTTCCCCATGTTACACACTTCTTTAGACACGTGAGGTTCTTTCTGAAATCAGTGAAGGTATTTTAAATCTATCTTGCAATTCCGAGGAAATGCGTATTTTTCTCACCAAATGTATTTCATGTTATTGAAATAAAATAAGTGGTCTTAATGAAACACACATACCATTTGGCTTGCTTTCTGCATCTAAAAGTAGTTCATTACAAAAGATTTTTATGTTAGTACTTAAGATTTTTGCAGGAGACATACAGAAGTCCTTAAACTTTTTGTCAACTTAGGTCTTTACTTACCATTGAGATCTCAGAATTTGTCAGGGGTAAATGCTAAAACTTGTGTGGAAGTCGGGGAAATATCAGGGAATTTCACTTGCGGCAACTCTGAAGTCCACAAATGGCTGCAATGATCTAAGTAGCCAAACATGAGTATTTTTAATGATCGGTTTCCATCTTATGAAAATACAGCCCACACCACTATGCAGCCACCACCAGGTTGCTCGGGTCCACGGCTTTGTGGGGTGTGTGCCACATTCGAAACCTACCATCAGCTTTTACCAACAGAAAGCTGGACCCATCTGACCAGGCTAGTCCGCCAGTCTAGGGTCCAACCGATACGGTCACAAGCCCAGCAGAAGTGCTGCAGGTGATGTCACGCTGTCAGCAAAGGAACTCGTGAGTACATAATTAGCATTTGCGTGCATACTGGTAGCATCACAAGCTTTTCTGAAGCCAATATCTGACAGTCCTTGCTGGAAACGGAAAGTTCCTGTAATTGTTGTGCCCTGCTCATTCGACTTTATAGCATCAAACTTTATTTCGTTCCGGATCCGAACACTAGGCTATATTTTGGATTCAGTGTTACTGCCTGACCTTTTGGCAAGTTGTAAGCACGTTTTCCACAGTAGTCGTGGTTGCTGAAACATTATTCGTGATAAATAATTGTAGGTAATCTTGAAGACAATTTTTAATAGGCCTACTTACTGTGGGGTAGAAGGGATACGGTAGTTTTCTTGTTATATTATATTTGGTCATTATTACAGTAGCCTACATTTAACATTACCTGATTTTTGTAATCTTTTTCGTTTGTTATCTGAGAGAGGTATTCCAGTTGTTCACTTGTGACATGCAAAAAGTTTGAAGACGTGACAAGAAGTACTAATACGACTTGCACTTTTTGCATGTCACAAGTAAACAACTGCTTAAGACTTTCATTCATCTCCCATAATACAGGTAAGTTAAATCGTTAGCATTATGCACTTCCAATACAAAACAAATGCTATACACTATATTTTTTTATTTACGTTACTTTCATTGCAATATGTCCAGTAAACGAATTTTAAAGGAGATAAATGCAAGTAACAAATAATTTTTACAGCCACTGTATCAAATTTTCCTGTGCTGTATGTAGTTGGCTACTACGAGTACATTATAGCTGTAAAGAAAGTCATTTAATGAATGATTTCGCCATATTGCCTTTGTCTTGTGTTTTTGATTCGGTGAGCGTGTACTCCACTATTCCACTACTGGCCATTCAAAAGTTCCGCGCGCAGTTTGGCAGAAACATGGCCGCCGTATCGTCCGGTTGGCCACTCTCTCCCTATAGAGACAGGCTCTCTAGCTCTGACTACCCCTCCACATTCAAAGTCTGTCAATTCCCATTGTATACAGTAATAAGACAATCAAATCATAGAAAGTTGACTGTGTACTGCATTAATAACACTCACTATTCGCAGTCTTTCTTCTTTCTTTCTCTACCGCCTTTATCCTGAATTGTGCGCAGGGTCGGCAGGGTTAAGTACGGATTTGGCACGGTTAAGGGGTGGCCGGATGCCCGCCCCCCCATCCCCTGCCGCCACCCCGTACCGCCCGGGACGGAATTAGTGGACCCCTGCTGTCTGGTTCTAGTGTAAATCGTGAAATAGTGTGAATGTTTCAAATGTCTGTGGGTCGTGTAACTGAGGTGGGACGTGGGGACTGGCCCGCTATTCACCTAGGAGGATGTGGAAAACCGCCTAAAAACCACATCCGGGCTGGCCGGCACACCGGCCGTGGTCATTAATCTGCAAGGCGGAGTCAATCCGGGGCCGGCGTGCCTACTCGAGCCCGGGAAGCAGCGAGTTAGCGCTCTCTGCTATCCTGGCGGGTAACACTCACTATTCGCAGTATGCCGACTAAATTTGAATGAGTGAACTGGACAGAAAGCTGCTACTGTTGTCTGCTCACTTCCGTTAAATAGCAGCCGTTTATGTGCTGTTGGCGGCTTAGTATTTACTTCATTACAGTGGTATTCATTGAAGTAAGTATGTACCTGTATCAGTAAACGGTCCTTTCCACAATACGTTGTTTCTGGTTGAGAAGGTTTACAGTGAACACTGCTACTTGCCGTGCAGCTAACAGAACTTTCCAGTCCCTGACTCTAGATATTTGGGTAATTTGTGTGAAGAGTGACGAGGCACGTATCTGGTGTTCGTCCGAACCGGTAGGTATTCCAAATTGCTTGCTTTGTGTGTGATGGGAGTGTGTCTGAGGTCTTTCTGCACAGTACATAACTGCACTGTGAACATTAGAAACAGGCACAGCCTCCGTGGAAATTGTCTTGCACTGTGATTTCGACCATCATTGTTAAGCAGAAACTTACTGTCAGTGGTACAGCATTATGGAGTAAACGTGATGGGAACAGAGATGTATCTAAGTTTGGAACAGCCTGTACAAAAGTGCTTGGTAAGGTTGTGCAGACTCCAGATCAGTGTAGACCTGCAATGCTGACCCATAAAATAGACTTGCTTAGCTCACAAGGAATGTTTCTGATTCTTAATTTCTTGACATATTGATTTACACGAAATACGATAAGCTGTTAATGTAACATTTATTTTCCGTGTCGACCCATTACGAATGGATGTGAAGAATGCTGTACGAGAGCCAGACAGTTAAGTTTCTACTCGGCGAATGAGTGTATGTTCTATGACAGGCCGTTCTTAAAGAATCTTTTCAAAAGATTTATAGGTGGATGTCATTACAGGATACTAAGGCCTGTGAGTTATGCCTACAGTCACACTGGAGACACCGTAACATTAGTCCTAGCAACCTCCACAACATTTTAAATTTGCTACGAACCCCATTACGACCGTCAGAGTTGCAATACTTTAGTTGCTCAATGTCATTTTGAGATTAACTGTTGACAGTGCATGCCCTGTGTCAAAAGTAAAACTAATGCATCAACACATCTGCAACTGTCAGTTTATTACTGGGTCCATTGCTTGCCACCATGTTGAAGTAATCGTGTCTTTTTTGGCCAGTCGTTTGAATTTTCACTGTTTTTGGCCGAGCTATTTTCTTTGTGTCAGTTTTATTTGCTTTGCTGTTTCCATTTCTTGTTTAATAACGTTCTGAACTGCTTGTGCCTTAAGCCGGAGAGTTATAAATGTTGAATATGGGGTGTACATTTACCTTTCTTGTACAACTGGAGGATTTTTAGATTTGTGGTGACAGTGGACTTTACAGTGGATTGTCATCTAGCTCCAGAATCATCAGGACCTGTGTAATTTGCTTTGTGACTTTAATTTTACTCGTACGAAGAATATCATATGTGGTGCAGGTAAAATTGAAGTGTAATCATCGTAAATAAAGTCGGTGGCTGTACCGAGTAGTGTGAAGTGACTGTATCGGAAGTTGGGCAGCTTTTAATGTGTCTTTTTCTTTTCCCATTCTAATTTCAGGTGCCAGAGTGTGGCAGAGAGGAAAGGGAACTCGATCGGTGCGGTGTCGGAGCTCCTCGTGTGGGGCACAGGTGCCGATGTTAGTGCTGTGTACCGGAGGCGGTAAAATAGAGGCACACGGTGTAATACTGGCTGCCAGAAACCCTGTTGTCACAGCTGTGCTGGTGTGGCATGACACAGCAGAAACTGCCAGTGACTGTGTCCACATACTGGACATAGAGACCACCGTTGTGAACCACCTTGTCCGTTACGTGTCTGTGGTACAACTATTGGCAGCTGCAGACAAATATGACCCCCATCTCCTAAAGGAGCCTCGTAAAGACAGGTTGGTACAGGAACTGACACTGGAGGAGTTAAGATTGAAACAAACCTTCAGTTTGATAAAGAAATCAAACGGCATAATCCTGGCACATTGGATCAGTGAACACAGCTGTCTGTTAAAAATTTACAGCGATTGGCAGAAATTTTATTTCCACCCGATTTCGTCTCGGTAAATATGAAATGCCAACTACCTTTAGTGCATCATAATATTTGAGGGCTTAGAAGTAAAATTAATGAACTACTTATGTGCATTTATGAATTAGTCATCAAACCCAGTTTTTTATTTATTTGTTCATTTTCTGTCCATATAACAGTTTTCGGACATTGTCAAGAAAATTTAGATTACATTACACATATACAGTAAAATATTTACATTCTTTCATAACAACATATCGATCAGACACATGTCTGTACACATTATTTTTCAAAAGGGCGTGACAAGTAGATTCTTCTATAGTGTAACACAATTTAGCTTATATTTATAATAGTACAGTACACATAATACAGTGTATAATCACATTCTTTCATACCACTGATAGATCGGATACATTTTCCATATACACTGTTTTCCAAGATGGCACTACAACTTAGTCCTCTATCGAGTAAAAACACTTCATAATTGCTTCAGTCTACTCTTTAGCGTATTTAGATTTACTTTCTTGAGTTCACAGGGTAGTACATTGTAGAAAATTGCTCCCATTCTGTGTGGGCTGTGGTCAGTTGCCCTTTTTTTGGTCACAATTCTATGAAAATTTTCCCTTTCCTGTGTATCATAGTTGTGTACATTACTGTTTCTCATATTAAATTCGGGATTTTGTTTCACGAACATGACTGACTGCAGTATATACATATAGTACACCGTAAGAATTTTATATTTTCTAAAGATGTCTCTACAAGGCTCTCTCTTCTTTACCTTGGCTACCATTCTTACTTCCTTTTTTGTAATCTAAAAAGTCTATCTATATGGACTGCTGATGCCCCACCCCATATCTCAATACCATACTGAAGGTGCGGATGAATTAACCCAAAATATATTTGCCTTAAGGTATCATGGTCCAAGAAGGCTGAGACCCGTTTCAGTAGATACGTTTCTACTGATTTTCTTGCAAATATTATCTACATGGTCTTTCCATGATAAGTGTTCATCAACAACGATGCCCAAAAATTTATGTGAATTTGCATATGCAAGACCCAATGGGGATGTAAATACAATATCAGTTATGGCAGCATTATAACTGTGGATGAACTTCATTATTACTGTTTTGTCTTTATTTACAAGAAGCTCTTTTGCTGTAAGGTATGTGGACAGAGTATTGAAACTGATCTCGCTACTGTTAGCTGCAGACTGCATATCACTGCCCCAGCTGATAAAGGATACGGCATCGGCATAGCTTACAATCGTGCAATTTTGGGGTTCAAATAATTTATTTACATATACGAGGACCAGAAAAGGCCCTCGTATGCTTCCTCGAGGCACGCCACATTGAAGTGAAGTGTCCCGAAGTTTGATTTGGTTGTTGGGAGCTGATCATTATTTTGATAAGTTAGCTTTACACACTGTTGCCTGTCTTTCATATAGGAGGTAAGTAGTTTCAAGGCTAGTCCTCTCAACCCGTACTCTTCTAGTTTACACAGAAGAACGGTATGATTCACAGTATCAAAGGCTTTACTCATATTTAGGAAAGTGCCTATCGCCTTGTTGATATAATCTGCCTCTCTGAACATCGTGTGACCACTGGTATAGATATGTTAAACCTTACAGAATTTAAGTTAGCCTCCTACTTCTGTAGACAAAAGATGGAGAAAGGGGGAGTTGCCACATTTGTTAAAAAGTTTTAAATTTAAGAATATTGATGTTAATAAATTTTGCTTAGAGCAGCACTTAGAAGCATGTGCAACAGAGATAGAATTTCATAATATGTCCTTTATAATAGTAGCCATATACAGAGTACCTTCATGGAATTCAACCTGTTTATAGATGGTCTTAAAGATTTATTATCTCATCTAAAATTGAAAAGCAAAGAACTTGTGGTTGCTGGTGATTTTAATATAGGTGTTCTGAAAAACACTGTCAGTGAACAGTTACCGAAATCAGTTACATTGTAATTCATTTTAATTTCTACTGTAAATTTCCCAACTAGGGTATACAAATGTTCTAAGACTGCCATTGATAATATATTTATAGACAATTCTAGCCAACTAAGCCACATTACAAAACCTGTAGTAAATGGGATATCTGACCATGACATACTACATATAACATTAAATTTTGAAAATTGTCAGGGTAAAACATCTATCAGAACTGAGTACAGAAGGCCAATAAAACAGTCAAAAACTGAGAAATTTAAGAGATTGCTCAAAGAAATTAATTTGATGGATGGGAAATACAAAACATTCATTAATAAAGTTAGCACCTTATTTGAAAATTTTCTCCTGAAGGTAACTCAAATTAAGCAGAAGTCTACTGTGGATCACACAAGGATAAAGATATGAGAGACAAAAAGCAAACTCTGATACGTAGGGACATCTTTGATACTAGCATTATAGCTTATTACAAAAATTACTGCAAAATACTGAAGGTTATCCCGAAATCTAAACACCTGCATTATGAGAAGAAGATAAATATATCCAGCAATAAAATAAAAACAATATGGGATATATTTAAGTCAGAGACAGGTAGAACCAGAAATGAGGAGGAACAAATAGCCCTAAAAACAAATGAAACTCTGGTAACAAACGCATGTTGTGTTGCAAACCATCTATACAAGTATTTTGTCTCTGTTACTGATAGCATGGGGTTGTCAGGTTCAGTAAATAATGCAAAGGAATACGAGACCAGTGCACACAAGCAATCTCAGTAAAATGGAATTGACACTTACTTCACCCAAAGAAATAGAATCCATCAGAAAGTCTTTGAAATCAGAGCATTCTAGTGGTTATGATAACATATTAACAAAGTTAATAAGTGCATTCATGTGAGCTTAGTCGTATCTTAAGTTATTTGTGTAATCAATCACTTATCACAGGAACATTCCAGAATGGCTTAAATATGCTGAAGTTATACCTCTCCACAAGAAAGTGGACAAAGAAATGCCGTCAAATGACTGACTGATCTCACTTTTGCCAGCTTTTTCAAAAGACTTTGAAAAGGTTATGTTAAAGTGTCTACTTAAGCACCTTAGAGAAAATAACACACTGTCAGCCACAGTTTGGGTTTCTTAAGGGTTCTGATATTGAGAAAGCTATTTACACTTACAACAAAAATGTCCTTAGTTCATTGGACAACAAATTAGAGGCAACTGGCATATTCTGTGACCTGTCAAAGGCATTTGACTGTGTGAATCGCAGCATTCTCTTAAGTAAATTAAAATATTATGGCGTCACTGGTAGTGCTGCAAAGTGGTTTCAGTCATATCTTACTAATAGAAAACAAAGGGTGTCATTACTTCAGCAGTAGGCAATCAGACATCATCTGACTGGTAAGAAATTACATGTGGTGTTCTGCAAGGTTCCATACTAGGTCCACTACTGTTCTTGTGTATATCAATGACCTGTCATCTGTTACATTACCAGATGCCAAGTTTGTCTTATTTGCAGATGATACAAACATTGCAATAAATAGTAAATCAAATATAAATTTAGAAAGGGCAGCTAATCAAAATTTTACTGACGTTAATAAGTGGTTCATAGCCAGTTCACTGTCATTAAACTTCGAAAAGACCCCCTATATGCAGTTAAGAACTTGCAAGAGATTTCCTTCTGGTGTGTGTGTAAAATATGACGACATGGAAATAGAAGTTGAGAGTGTGAAATTCTTGGGATTACAACTTGATAATAAATTCAGTTGGTAGCAACATACTAACGAACTGCTAAAGCGCCTAAACAAGTCTGTGTTTGCAATGTGAATGATGTCAGACATAAGAGTTATAAATATAAAAAATTGGCATATTTTGCTTATTTTCGCTCCATTATGTCATATGTTATCAAATTCTGGGGTAACTCCACAAACAGAGAAAAAATTTTTAGAGTACAGGAGTGTATAATAAGAGTAATTAGTTGTGTAAATACAAGAGCATCATGTTGAAACCTATTCAAAGAATTGGGCATATTAACCACAGCTTCTCAGTATATTTATACCTTAATGAAGTTTGTTGTAAATAATATATCACTTTTTCCAACCAACTGCTCAGTTCACAGCATAAATACGATGAATAAGAACAATATACACAAAGATTTAAAATCACTTACTCTTGCCCAGAAAGGAGTCCAGTATTCAGCAACGCGTATTTTCAGTAAGTTACCAGCAACCATAAAGAGTTTAGTTTCAGACAAGGCACCACGTAAACATAATTTAAAAGAACTTTTGGTGGCCAACTCCTCCTCATCTACCCACAAGTTTCTCAACAAGTGCAGTAGACCATTTTAATGAAAATCTATTATACTTTAATTTTGGACAATACTTGTTTGTAGTAGCCAAGTAACTATCTACTGTGTGAATGATGGATGTATGGAAAGCAGATGTAAGTCTTAAGTCTGTAAATAGTGGAAGTTTAATTTTAAATCTTGTACATAATCTGACTGTTCTTAACTGAGGATCACTGAAATGAATAATTTATTTAAATTTTTGACTGTACGTATTAAACCTGCAAATATGAGAAGTTTAAATTTAATTCATGTACATAACTTTACTGTTTATTGACTGAGGATCATTAAAATTAATGAAACTCAAGTTTTTCTAATTACACTTTTGTAATGTGTTTATCTGACATGTTCCACACCCAGGAGGATTCCCTCTTTTATGGGTCTACGGAATGAACAATTAATGTAATCTGATCTGATCTCGCAGGACTCTCTGGATGCGTGGAGGATGAAAGACTGGTCAGAAGGGGTGGCTAGCTGCCCACAGATTGTGGCAGAGGTGTTACAGTTAGTGGAAACAAAAATCAGGTTAGCATAAAGTTCTACTTTCCTGTCTCCTTGTAAGTAGCACCTCTCTAACACTTCTGTTAAGTAATAGTTTGATACAAGATTGAGGCTTCCTTCCATCGATATTTTACTAATGTAAATCTCACACGTCTCGCACGATCCATAAATTCCCTCTATAATGGACCTCTTTCTCTGGGGGACAAATATTAATTATTATCAGTAGTAGTATATTAAGCTACAAATTATAATTTTAAACCTTTGTGGTCTCCCTGGTGTGCCTAGTCAACCACAAGTCCCCGTCAAGGTGTTCACTCTAACAGAGTACATACAGGGTTGAAGACATGGAGAAAGATACGTATCATCACAATTTGAATTTAGAGTAATATAACTTTCTTACCTTTATTGGTCGGTGTTGCACGTCGTCCAGTGACGAATCTCGCCATCCGCTGTTTGTCAAATCAATTTGAGGTCCAGGGTGTGTATTCTGCTACGTAAGAACTGACACATAGTTAAACTTCCAACTTTTATTTTATAAATGCTGATCGTGACGATATTCAATAATTTTCAGTGTAACAGCTTTTCCAATACATCATTTTGTTCCCTCTATCCTTGACATTCTCAAAGTAAGTGTATTAAGACGTCTCGACACCAACTACCCATTGTCTCTACACCTGTCAACCACCGGCTCCCGTTCAGAGCTTACAAACTGTGCAGTACTGCCAGCCTCAGTTGTATATCGATATTTTACACATTGCACGTATACATATATGAAAAACATAGTATGAAAAATTAAGAGTTTATAATATAGTTCTGTGGCAATATACCTTATTATTGTCCTCATATTAACAGTTTTGTCACTGGACTCGCATTCGGGAAGACGACGGTTCAATCCCATGTCCGGCCATCCTGATTTAGGTTTTCTGTGATTTCCCTAAATCACTCCAGGTAAATGCTGTAATGGTTCCTCTAAAAGGGCACGGCTGACTTCCTTCCCCATCCTTCCTTAATCCGATAAGACCGATGACCTCGCTGTCTGGTCTCCTTCCCCCCCCAAAAAAAACAACAACAGTTTTGTAACAAAATATTATTTCACTTTATGTTTACATAATCAAAGTACACTTGCTCCTTCAAGTTGATTGACAGCACCACACATCTCGCCAGCCGGTGGTATCGGTAGTTTCAGTAGTCCGTTACGTTACACCTCGTGGAGCTCGCCACTCTTTAGCGGGTTCGTGCTTGGTTACCAGTGGGCCCCAGCCTTTGCAGCATCTTTTCCCTTCCATTCTGCATGTCTGTCCTCTTGTTGTTCCTTGTCCCCTCCTTTGGGGAACATGTCTGGGGTGTTTATGAGAATGTTCCTCATTGTCCGTACCTGACATAAGCGCAGTCTCACCACTGTTTTTCGTTCCCTTTTCCTTTCTTCGTTCACCTTCTATCCTTCCTCCGCTTCAGTGTTTGAGGCTCCGCTTTTTCTTCTTCCTCCCTGTGCAATCCTGAAGTCTGACACGTAACAGGTGATCGCATAATGTGTAATTCCAAATCCTGGGTTGACTGGTGGGGTTCACATGTAGCAGGGTGTATACGACCCGGGAGATCCGGGCTAAACCCGGGAAATTTTTCATCTGGGAAAAACCCGGGAATTTTTTGTTCTTTCAGTTTTCAGTTAAATTTTTGTAATTTTGGCTGGTATGAATCGATACTCTAACAAAGGATATTGCTGTATCCCGCTACTCCAGAATAATACTGCAACAATAAACGTGAATGAGAAAAAAAGGGAAATGAAACATAAATTGCAAAGGAAACGTGCCATATACAACAAAACACAGTGCTCATATGAGCGTTTGCCAACAGCAAAATGTGTCAAAGGCTTTAGGAAGTTTATGCAATGCTTCATAACAAATTGCCTCCGACGAGGTGACGTCACGACTGTTTACATTAGATTCGTTTTAGCAGTTAAGAGTGGGCTCCGTGCGCACCTGCAGTTGAGTGGCGTACGAGTAGCACCTTCTCCCGTTTCTGGCTACAGAAATGTGGCTGTCAGCTGTGTAAGCAGTTGCAGCGAGCAGCTAGATGCTACTGGCAAAAATTTTACTGCCGCGCCCAACCTGCCAGATTCACGCACGCGCAGCGGGCCCAGCTCTGTGGGAGGGAGGGGGTGGGGGACGCCAAATTCATATTGTGGAGGAGAACAACTTGTTTCACAAAGCGCCTAGCATCCAGCACACGTTGGTCTATCGATTTACTCGTTTGATTTTGAAGCGCATCCCTGTCGGTTTTTGAATACTCTGTAAGTTGATTTCTGACTGAATCGTATGCCGCGTGGGGTAGCCTTGCGGTCTCAGGCGATATGTCGAGGTTTGCACGGAAAACGCGTGGTACGAACACGTAATTACACCTAACCCAAGAATAATCGGGGATAACTAAACTGGTGATTCTGGTAGGCTTAGTGAAGTTCACCGGCGAATAAGTTTTGACAATGACAGGAATAGTTCCAGAATTAGTGATGACAAGATTGTTTGTTAGAACGAGGGAGGAGAAGAAACGGGGACACCACACAAATTAGGAAAGAATATGGCAATTCCAAATTCGTATAAAAATCTCTTACTACTACTTTTCGATCTCGCGCTCGAGAAACTGGAGCGTATAAATGAAATACGAAACTATTTTTTGCTTGTCGTAGGCGTAATAGGCATTTTATGTCGGTCTTCGTGAATTATATTCTGCGTATTTTATGTCGGTCTTCGTGAATTATATTCTGCGTATTTTATGTCGGTCTTCGTGAATTATATTCTGCTGTGTTATAAAAATTACCATTTGTGCCAAAACAGTCTTGTTTGTTTGGTGTGTGTTACAATTTCTGCAGTGTTAGAAAGGCCTATTTTGTTTTACGTAGCAGACTGTGACAAAAGAGATGTAATCAGATCGAGAAACCACACCAGTCTCGGGTACTATTTGTGTTAACAGGTTACGCAATATTAGACGACGATATTTTGATTTTTCATGTAGCAAAGCGTTTGACGAACTTTGATGGGGTAATAGATTCTGTCACACAAAGGAAAGCACGGCGTGTAAAGCTGTAGCAAGATTAGAGAGGAAAAAATGCTAGGAGCTCCCACACTCCTTTCAGGCTCCACGCACACCTATTCCCATTTGGATCTCTCCTCCTGCACGGCCCAGCTTGCCCGTCATCACGAGTGGTCCATTCGCTCTGACAGGTACTCGAACAACACATTTCTCGTGTGCTACCCATTTGCTGACTCCTACCCCACCTACGCGCACACCCAAATGGCAGCTTTCTGAGGCCAACTGGAGACTTTATTCCTCGCTGGCGACATTCGACAAACCACATTTCTCCAGTTGTGATGACCAGGTAGAATATTGTGCAAACGTTATCCTTACCACTGCAGAATGTTCCATTCCTCACACTTTTTCTTTACTGCTCCGTGTCCCAGTGCCTCAGTGGACTGAGGCATGTCGCATTGTAATTCGTGCGCGAAGACGTGCTCTCCTCATTTTTAACCTTTTAAGTGGGCATGACAGATATATCTGTCCGTACTCTGCTATTGCACAGTGGGTTCGACAGATACATCGGTCCACTGCGTTCTGTGGCTAGTAGCTAGTGGGCATGACGAGTTATTGGCTTGCTGTTGTCACCGTGGTATTAGTTGAGCTTCGTCCACTAGATGGCAGCTCTTGTCATGCAACGCAGCGTGTTCTAGGCTAGTTATAACATTGTCCACCCGAGCACCCGTCGAGAAAATGCGTCCTGTGAAGCAGCCGCAAAAGCGTGCCTTTTTCGCCAGTGTTTACCGCAGCGTTAGTGAGTGATCTTTTGCAATGGTGGAAAGAAGTCGTTTATCAGATTCTAGTGAAAGTACTTCAATTCAGAAATATCTGACGACGAGACACTATTGCAGCAGACAGTACGTAGTGAATTTGTGCGTGCTACTTCAGTTTGTATTCAATATTTGTTCAGTGGTAATAGTGGTGCAGTTGTGCCTCTAAAACAAAACGATGTGATGAGTTGTTCTATGTGTTTTGTGGATGATGCTTTGTGCACAATGATAGCTGAACAGACAGACTTGTATGCAGAACAGTTCATAGCTTCTCATCCCAATATTGGCAGAATACTACACGCGATGAGGTAAAAACATTTATGGGAATGCTTGCAGTTCAAGGAATTCTTCACAAACCAGACCACAAAATGTACTTTTCAAAGAGGGAATCAGTTGACACACCTTTCTTCAGGAAAGTGATGAGTTAAAAGTGGTTTCATATTCTATTGAAATTCCTCCACTTTGCTGACAATACCTCATATGATCCACTAGGCACTATCAGCAGAAAAGTATTCAAAATTCACCCCAATATGGAGCATCTCTGGCGTAAATTCAGATCAGTTTACATGCCAGAAAGGAACTTAGCCGTTGGCGAATCGTTGATGCTCTGGAATGGACGGCTCGGATGGAAGCAATATATTCCTTCAAAGAGTAGCAGATTTGGCATCAAATTGTACGAACTCTGTAAAAGCATTTCTGGGTATTGTACTGGTTGTTACCTATCTCGTTTCTAGATAACTGAATGATGTGGAATCTTATGCGGTATATTGTGGTAGGACCACATTCGCACCACGTGTTTGTAATTGATAATAATACGAGTAGTTCCAGCACAATTTCAGCAAGGCTTATTTATTAGTAGCTGCTGAAAGATTACACACTGCAGATCTCGTTTGTCTAGGGGTTTTGTCTGCAAAACATTACTCTAACAAGCATGGCCTGGGTTTTCTTCTTGTTTGAAATAAACACTACCAGATTCGAATTACTTTCGGCTAAAATAATATTTATTCGTACTCTTTGTTTAGTAACTACAATATTTTCACTTCGAACATTGATACCCTAAAAATGCATTATACTGTACTGGTCACGTAAACACGTCCATCGCCCGCCAATACCAACAAAGAAGTGCCGGGCAAGCCAACATGTGCCCGGAAGTTGCAGACATTCCTGCATTCCAGATTCTTTGGTCTTCTGACCTTAATAAACTCCAAAGACACACATAAATAAATACATATAAATATACAACATTTAACATCACAAACAAATCCATTATTTATCATAAAAGAAAATATTAATAAATAAATAAATTAAACTCATTGTATGGTAACATAATGAAGTTATCTTAACTCTCTACTGTGGGCATCGTACTTTTTGCATGAGATAAACTTTATCTCTGACAGTTAATTACATTACAATAGCCCACCAGGACTTACAAGTGTACCTTGGTCCACTTGTCAGTCCGATACAGAAATTGCATCATTGTCTTGTATACAACTTTTTATCACAACTGTAGTAAACTGATTATTCTTTCATCAACCCTTGACTTCCTCCTTTGTCTCACAACATATATTACATACATACATATGTCAATTTGTTGCCCAGAAATTTACTATAAAATAATACTAAAGTTAAAACATTTTCTCATATTAGAACAAACATAGTACCAACTCCTATATCATCAGTGAGGTTGCAAAAGTATTTCAATTCAACAACACTATTCTCTCATGAGCCTTGTAAATTATGTGATATCAAAATTAAGAGACAAAATAAGCCAACAAATTATCTGTGTTGTGTTATAAACAGAGCTGAATAAAAACAGTTATGGTGAGCACGATGTAAAACAAAAGCACACTTGCATATACAAGAAAATATATTCTATTAACTATACAATTTTTTTAAGCATTATGGTCTATTTAAGTGAATGAACAAGATTTCAAAATTTATGAGATTTGCTATTCTCAAACTGTGAGGGTTGGTGACATGTCTTGTCTCCTAGCGTCAGTAAAATAAAATCCCTTATTTATCAAGTTTACATATTTTTCAATTCATTAAATACTGTAAAAATTACTTTAAAAAACACATAGGAATCATGAAATCTAATCTTTTTTTTTTTTACTTCCAGTAAAATTCTTTCCAGCTAAAGGCATGTTTTTTAGGCTCAGTTTGCTCTTTTCTCAATATACGGCTTCAAAGAAACAACATTCCTAAGACCAAACAGCTTTCTTGACTTGGGATATACTAATCGGTACGCATTTGGATGGGGGTTCTCAATAATCTCAAATGGCCCAATGTAAATGTCAAAGAACTTCCTGAGTTCTGCTGTTAGTAACTTTGATCGTTCGTGGGATTTCACTAAGACATGGTCACCTACTCTGAATGTGGTAGCCTTTATTTTCCTATTATGTCTGTTTTTCCTAGCTGCACCTAGTTTCTTCATGGTTTTCTTTACAATCTCTTCACGTTCTTTCATTGATATTAAGCTACATTGTGGAAAGTCTATTAATTCAGAAATAAGATTTGCTGGTCTGAGATGAAACATAATTTCATATGGTGAAAACCCAGTAGAGCTATGCTGCAAGCTGTTCATGATATCCTCGAAGTTGTTTACATGGTTGGACCAACTAGGGTGTTTGTGACTACAATACGTCCTACAAAGTCTCCCTATTTCTCTCATGTACCTTTCTGCAGGGTTTGAAGATGGGTTGTACACGGGTATCAAGATATGTTTTGTGTTAGTTTTTTCCATGAATGCTTTCCAGTTTTTTGAAAGAAATTGTGAACCATTATCCGATAGTATAGCTTTAGGTTTCCCTACACTCTTGAAGTAATCTCTCTCAATTTTTGTAATGATCTCTTTACTTGTAGCTTTTCGCACAGAATAAAGTTTAATTAGTTTGGAAAATACATCAACCATGACGAATATAAAACAATGGCCACCTTTGCTTTTAGGTAAAGGTCCATAAAAGTCTACAGCTACTAAATCTAATGGCTTATCTGGAATGATGTTCTGCATTTCTCCCTGACATGTTCTGTTGCTTACTTTTACTCTTTGACATTTGTCACATGTTGATATTTCATTCCTCACCTTCTTTACCATGTTATAAAAGTAGATATTTTCTTGTAACTTTTTTACACATTTCTGTATTCCACAGTGACCATAACTCTCATGGGTGTACTTTATTAATTTGTCTGCCTCACACTCTGGCCAACATAGCTTCCAATTGTCAGAGCCCACATCTGTTCTTCTAAAGAGTGTTCCCTTAAAGACCTTATAGTACTTGTCAAGTTTATCATACCCTCTTTTGCCTAAACAGTCCTTAACCAATTTCCAATTAGGATCGTTATTCTGTCCCCTCCTGATGTTATTGCAAAGTGTCTTTATGAGCTTTTCATCTTGGATTCCCTTCATGTATCTTATTTTAAATTCCTTTTCTTCCTCTTGATCAAACATTTCCTGATCTCCTCCTACTGGTAACCTGGATAAAGCATCAGCTACTGCATTTTCTGATCCCTTAATATACACAATTTCATAATCAAACTGTTGCATGAACATTGCCCACCTGGTTAATCTACTGTGATATAGTCTACACTCCTGCAAGTAACTTAAAGCTTTGTGGTCTGAATAGACTTTTATCTTGTGTCCTAACAGGTATGTTTTAAATTTTGTAAACGCCCAGTGTACTGCGAGTAATTCTTTTTCTGTGACAGTGTATGTTCTCTCATGTTTAAGTAACATTCTGATGGCAAATGCAATGGTGCAATGAAGATTTTTTCCATTCACAACTTTCTCCTGAAATAGTTCTGCTCCTAGTCCATAATCACTACTGTCAGTGTGAAGACAAAATGGCAAACTAAAATCTGGTCTGTTAAAAGACTGTTCTTACAAAGTTCATTCTTAATTTTATCGAATGCTTTCTGGCACTCTTCAGACCAATTCCATGGAGTATTTTTTCTAAGTAAGTTGCTTAAACATGTTACATTAAGGCATTGTCCATTTACATATTTTTGATAGAATCCACAGAGTCCATAGAAAGACTTTAATTGTTTCCGGTTTCTAGGTGATGGAAAGTTTACGATAGATTTTATTTTCTCCGGATCTGCACTTATCCCTTCCTTAGTAATGACATGACCTAAAAATTTGAGTTCTGACACACCAAATTTACATTTTTTTCAGTTTTAATGTCATACCACCTCTTCTGAGTTTCTCACACACCTTTTTCAATAACTTCACATGATCCTCCCAACTTTGATTTGAAACTAATATATCGTCTACATAAATTGTTAATTCTGACACAACTTCTTGGCCAAGAACATAGTCTAGTGCCCTTATAAATTCGGCGACTGACGAGTTTAATCCGAAAGGCACTACACAATACTGGTAACATCTCCCATTGTATAAGAAAGCAGTGTACTTTCTAGAACTAATTGCAAGAGGTACTGGATGAAAACCTGATGTTAGGTCAAGGCTTGACATAATTTGGATATTTTTAAATTTATATAACAACTCATCGATGTTCTCTGGGTGGTCAGTTTCTCTGTATAAACATTTGTTTAACTGTCTGGAATCTAGTACTAATCTGACTTGTCCATTAGGTTTATTTACAGTGACTAAGGGATTATTATAAGGGCTTATACTCCTCTCAATGATTTCACACACTTCCATCTTTTGCAATTCTTTCTCCACTGCTACCCTTTTCGAGATTGGAATACTGTATGGTTTTGTAAAGAAAGGTTCATGTGGCTTCAACTGTAAAGTACATTGGTATCCAATTACTTTACCTGGTATATTGCTAAATACATCACTATGTTCCCACAAACATAATTTCAAATCTTGTTTTTGGTTCTCAGTTAGTTCTCTAGCCTCGGCTACTTTTTCATTTACCAACTTTTCAAACTCTATCTCGTCTGTATCAAAATCTGTGAGATGGCTTTCAATGTACTTACCTTCTTTTGTAACTTCAATACTGTTCACAGTCTTATTCATACAAAACACATTTGATTGAAGAAGTTTCGTAGTGATGACTTCACCACTTGGTAGAGTCATCATTAATTTCTGTCCTGCCCAATCAAATGCTGCACTTACTTTTGTTATCCAAGACATGCCTAGGATAAAATCCTCTGTGAGATCAGGAATGACGAGACACCCATGTGACCATGATACTCCTTCAATTTCAAAAGTAATAAAAGCCTGACTCCTGATTGATTTACTGTACTTCCCGGTAGCACCTCTTATTTTAATTCCTACCACAGGTAACTCGACATAATCCTTATTAGTTTTCAGTTTTTTACTTAATGATTCTGATATCCCAGATACTTGACTTCCTGTGTCCACTAAACACTTTCCTTCCCATGATCCTATCTGCACATCAATAAACGGACTGCTTACATCAAAGTCAAATTTTTTGTTAATATTCTCATGTAATAAGTCATCTTCAATTTCACTGAATCCATATCCCTTTCCAGTATCCTTACCTGTATCATTACTACCAGAGTTATATGCTGTTATTACCGTAATTGCATTTTCTTTGGCCTGATTACTATTCCTGAATATTTCATTGATCCAACTACATTCATTTGTGCTATTGTGTGTCTCTCCTTTATATTTCTCTCTTAACATTTGTGCAATGTGATACTTAATTCTATGCCACCAGTCTGGATACAAAGTTTCACATATATCAAGTGTTACCTTTCTGAAATTTTCATCATCCTTAATGGCACTACTGTTAATCCATAAGTTAAACAAAAATTGCTCACTATCTGACATTTCATCATTTACTCCCCTAATGCTGTTAAGATTACCTGCTGTCAATTCCTTCTCATTTTTCTTCCATGTATTAAGATCAAATAACTCATTGGCTGAAATTCTGGCATCCTTATCATTGAAATTGTCAACTGTGTTCATGTGTACCTCGCTAATTTCATTACTATCCTCTTTTATATTAGTAATCCCTAAAGCTTCCAACTCCTCACTTACACCAATAAAACATCTATCTTCACTACTGTCCTCAATCTCCTTTTCTTCCCAATCAACATCACAAAAATTATCATCTTTATCCTCTGCACTCTTACCTTCAGTATGCAGATACACATTTAAATCATCCTTACTAGGTGCTCTTTTCATTCCTAGTCCACCAGACTCTTTCATAAGTTCTCTAATTCCTAATACACTTTGATCATTTGAACAACTATTTTCCAGCAAGGTGCTCCTCTCAGCCCACTCATAGAATGAATCTAAGTTTAATTCTTCACAGTTTTCTAAGCAATCAGTGTCTTTAAATAACTTACCTTTTGTTTCTGGTTTATTTGTATGACATATATTATTTGTAACAGACACTACATTAATGGAATAACACTTCTCTTTAAAATAATTACTCATTATGTATCTTTCTGTTTAGTTAGACATTTTGGGTTGGCCCTTTCCATTTGTGTATAAGTAGCTCCTACCTTGCGGACCGCCAATGGAGCCTCATTCAGTTCTTTAACTCCTGTTCAGTTCTCCCCATACCATTATGACTATTCCACTCCTTTGGTTTATTTCCAAAGTGTCTGTTACCAAATTGGTTATGATTATTTCCATACTGACCTTTGTAATTGAAATTGTGTCCTTGTGATCCCTTGAAGTTGTACTGGTGATTTCTCTGATGAGAATCACTACTTCCAAAATTGTGTGTTTCCTTTTTATCATGTTGTATGTTTCCCCAATTTGTATGCCCTGTCTTTTGAAAATGGTTTTGACTATGGTGTGGTGGTTTACCCGTTTTCTCAATAATTCTGTCTAGTTTGTCAACATATTTCAAAAACTGATCTATTGCGTCATCTGGACCATAAGCTAACTCCCACTGTAGTTCACATGGTAGCCTCCTTTCGAGTGCATCAATTTGAGTGAGTTCATCAAAAGGTTTGCTTAGGTGAGTGAGTTTCCTTAACTGATTTCTGCAAAATTGCTTCATGCTACCAAATTCACGTTTATAAACAGGTCCATTCAAGAATTCGCTTTTTATTCTTGCTTGTTCTGTCTCTGACCAGAATTTACTTAAGAACCTCTCCTCGAACTCTGCAAAAGACATTCCCTCCGTACAATAATGATTAGTCCATGACAATGCTTCACCTTTTAGAAATCTTTTCACAAATTTAATTTTCAAATTATCATTCATATTTGGAAAAAAGTTATCTTTGCAATGCTGCAGGAAATCTACCGGATGCATACTGCTCTCATCTGAAAAGTTTACTGGAATATTGTACCACAAAGTGCCTATATTGTTCGGGAAACTATTGGTGACCATATTGCTACTAACACTTTCCAGTTTCTTAGTGATGTCATTAATACTACTTTCTAAACTCTTGACTTCATTTTTATTTATCTGATTATTTACCTCTATTTTTCAGTAATAATTCCTATCTTTTGTTCAAATTTGCTTTCTACTTTAACAATTTTATCGTCTACAAGAGAAATATGATCAGATACTGTTTCTTCTACATGTTTGATATCTGAATGCACAACTTTAAACGCATTATGGATTTTCTCTCTACCTGTACTAACTTCAGTTTTCAGATTTTCTACTCTTGCATCTACATTTTTAACTTTTCTCCCGACATAATTGACCTTACCCGTGATCTTAACCATATTACAACTCAAACTGGAAATTTTTGCTTCTACTTTATGAAACTGATCGTCATTTTTCTTTTCATATTCTTTGAACTGTTTTTCAAATTTATCACTCATGAGCTTAAGAGTCTGGTCTAACTGAGCAGCGTTGTTTTGCTCCATTTGATCCAAACGAATCTCATTAGCATCGAGTCTGTCTTTAATATTTCCTAACCACTGTCTGTTTTGTCTGTTAGTGTCATCAATTGCCTTAAATTTTCCCTCCATATAATTCATTATTTTTGGTAGCATGTCTTTAACTTCATTCTGTCTTTCTGTATGAGTTTCAACTCTGTCTACAGGATTCGGACTATTACTGTTGCATTCACTTTCGTATGATAAATTTACATCTGTACTAGCGTTGGCGACACCGTCGTCAATACTTTCCTCTTTTACAATAGTCATCTTTTTACACAGGAATAAACAAAACACAACAAATTTATCTTTTCTAAAGGATACTAAACTATCTTACTCACAGTTTACTGGTTTTCTTATCTTATAACGTCTTCTTTGTTGATTGGTGCGTGATGGAATTCACAACACAAACACTACACTTATATGAATATTGCTTTTTTGTTGCACAACACTTTACACTTTTTTCTTCTTTCATGACTTATTGCGCCGTTATTATTGCTCCAGTAACTGCATTCCGATGTCTTGAAGGTACCAGCATACGACTTCCTTTGTCTTCAAGGTATCAGCATACGACTTCCTTGAACATTTTCATCCAGGATGTACGAATTCTGTTGTTTTCTTTGCAATCTCGGTGGTAGTTTATTTCGGTAACATTTTCAATAATCCCGGACGACGCCACCATATTGTACTGGTTGTTACCTATCTCGTTTCTTGATAACTGAATGATGTGGAATCTTACGCGGTATATTGTGGTAGACCCACATTCGCACCACGTGTTTGTAATTGATAATAATACGAGTAGTTCCAGCACAATTTCAGCAAGGCTTATTTATTAGTAGCTGCTGAAACATTACACACTGCAGATCTCGTTTGTCTAGGGGTTTTGTCTGCAAAACATTACTCTAACAAGCATGGCCTGGGTTTTCTTCTTGTTTGAAATAAACACTACCGGATTCGAATTACTTTTGGCTAAAATAATATTTATTCGTACTCTTTGTTTAGTAACTACAATATTTTCACGTCAAACATTGATACCCTAAAAATGCATTATACTGTACTGGTCACGTAAACATGTCCATCGCCCGCCAATACCGACAAAGAAGTGCCGGGCAAGCCAACATGTGCCCGGAAGTTGCAGACATTCCTGCATTCCAGATTCTTTGGTCTTCTGACCTTAATAAACTCCAAAGACACACATAAATAAATACATATAAATATACAACATTTAACAATCACAAACAAATCCATTATTTATCATAAAAGAAAATATTCATAAATAAATAAATTAAACTCATTGTATGGTAACATAATGAAGTTACCTTAACTCTCTACTGTGGGCATCGTACTTTTCGCATGAGATAAACTTTATCTCTGACAGTTAATTACATTACAGTATGTATGGGACTTTATTGTTTACACTGGAAAGGACACTAATTGTGGTAGCCACTATCCAGACGAAAAAATAACCTCTTGAATTGTTTTGGAGCTTCCACACGATCTACTCGGGAAAGGCCACTGTATTTGTCTCGACAACTCGTACACCAGTACAGATTTGGTGGACAAACTAACCAGCAATAACACTGATGTTGTGGGCACAATGCAGTGAGACAGGAAGGGGTTCCCTGACTTTGTAAAAAAGGAAAAACTGAAGAAAGGGGAGTACATAACAGGGTACAAAGGCAAGCAGATGGTAATGAAATGGAAAGACAGCTGACGTTGTTATGATCAGCACCTTCCACGACTATACGTTTGTAAATGTAAACTCGAAGAAGGGAATCGCTCAAAAGTCACAATTTGTCGTTGACTACAACAAGAATATGGGGGGCGTGGATAGGTGCAATTCTCAGTTACAAAGCTACCAGATGGCCAGAAGCAGGCTGAAAAAATACTATCAGAAGCTCTTCCGCCACTTGTTGGACACTGCGTGCTACAATGCATACCTTCTGTACAAGAAGCACAGTGGCGAACAAAGTAGAATGAGCTTCGTGATTAGTCTCGGTGAACACTATACCGTATCTTCACCACATCGAGGGACATTAGTAGGACACCCACCTCGAACACCAAAAGCAACACGCCTTACAGCCAGGCATTTTCCGGACCTTCTGCCACCCACAATGAAGAAAAGACCAACAAGGGCGTTTGTGGTGTGTACGAGAAAAGGCCTTCGCAAAGAGACTTCATACTGATGCGCAGAATGCGAAGTTTCCTTGTCTGCATCACCTTGTTTTAAAATGTTTCACACTGAAAACGATATGTAATATTGTGAAAATACTGTTCTGTTAACTTCTGCAATTTATTTTATTCATTTCCACCCAATATCAATTTAAATTCGACAGTGAAAACGCGAAGGAAAACGTGAGAACAGTGCTCAGCACCACTGCGAACTGGCGCGCTGGTGTATATTACCCACTGTGGGAGAGGCGCGTGTGCACGCGCAAACTACCCACTTGAGAGGTTAACTGTCATCCTACGATGGCAAACTGCATTCATTATATACAAATGCACGCACAGTATTGTCGCGTTCTTCAGAATAGCAGAAAAGATAGCAGTGTTTCATTCACTAGTTCTTTTAACATTTCCACCCCCCTCCTACCACCCGCTCCTGTCGTGTAAGCCAACCTCTCTGGGACCGAGATCCGTTTCCCAATTTCTGACATGACAGTAGCAGACAGTGTCATCATGGACCCTATTGCTGTCTCCGGCACCTCGGGCCGCCATTTTGTGGAAATTTTGAGCTCTTCCCTTTCGTCACCCTGTCTTTCTCCATCGGAAACGAGCAGAGGCGGCAGCTCGAGTGATACCCTTCTCTCCTCAGAATCGTGAGTGTTAAAATGCCGCCTTACTCTGTGAGAGCTAGATAATTCTCCCACTTCGTCCCGATCCTCTGCCCGAGGACCAGACACTGTTAACATTCAGATGTGGGAGCAGCTTTCTGTTGCGGCAAGTACTTTCTGCTTAGTACGTACAACTGCATCTGGGCAGATGGCACGTTTCCCAGTCACCGGTGTGAAGGCACTATCGTACCCATACCAGAGACCGGTGAGGACAAACGCTGTCCTTCTAGCTACTGCCCCATTTCTTTCACCAGCTGTATTTGCGAGGTGACGAAACGTACGTTTCGTGCGCGGATGGTACAGTGGCTCGAGTCTCGCAATTTACCAACCTCTCACCGTGTGGATTTTGAGTGCGTTGTTCTGCAGTTGACTGTCTCATCACTTTGTCCACCCGTGTCGTGAATGATATACTGTGCAAATCCGAGACACCGGTTTGGAGAAGGCGTAAGACACCTGCCGGAGCGCTGGTATCCTCCATTCACTCTACAAATGGGGCTTCTGTGCTCGCGTGCCACATTTCCTTCAGGAATTTTTAAGACAGTTTTCGAGGTACGTGTGGGTTTTGCCTTGTCAGACACCTTTACTCAGGAAAACGTTATGCCTCAGGGGTCTGATCTGAGCCTCTCTCTCTTTGCTGTTTCCCATTACCCCTATTGTGAGCTGTCTCCCACTGGGTGTCTGTCGCAGTTCTCCATGGACTTTTCTTCTCGAGCAGCGTCTCGTGCGACATCTCGTTGGTCTCGACTTGTGGAGTGTCGATAATGTCTTTCGCTTTTCCGCTGAAAAACCGGTTCGTATAAATTTCTGACAGCGCAATTGGTTTCTTCCTCCGTCTTTACGTCTCGGGCCTGTCGCTCTTCCGTTCATCGGAACTATGAAATTCCCGGGGCTCGAGCTAGATAGGAAACCTCGTGGGACCTGCTGCGTGCCTTACCTGGGCCCTCAGTGCCCTCGATGGTACTTCCCGAGGAACGGATCGAACTGCCCTCCTCCATTTGTACAGCTTCCTTGTCCGTTCGAAACTAGACTGAAAATGTCTCATTTATGCATCTGCATGTCTGTTCATCTTAAGTCGTCTCAATACAATCCGCCATTGTGGCGTCCGTTTGTCCACTGGCATCTTTTACACTAGTCCAGGTGAGAGTCTGTAAGCTGCCAAACTACTGCCGTGACTTCCTCCTCGGCAGATAGGCGTGCCGTTTGTCTGCCATTCGTAGCGACCTGTCCTTTGCTGCCTTCTTTGGTGACTCCTTTGATCGCCAGTATGGGGCACGTCCCTCTTCTGTTACCTCCTGGAGTTCACTTTTGACTCTTGCTCCGGCAACTTAACTACACGCTACCCGCAACTTTCCCGGTGGGTGTAAACCGTTAACCACCTCGGCTTCGTGGGGTGGCTCGTGTTCGTTCGCTTCCTAAAGGTACTACTCCGGCCTTGCTCTTTCACCTCCAGGTTCACGGCCTTTGCGAGTAACTTCTCAATAGTACCTTTGCGTACACTGATGGCTCTGACTGGTGTCGGATGTGCCTTCGTCATTGGCACAGACGTTTCTCAGTATCAGTGTCTGAAACACTGCCCTGTATATACAGCAGAGCTCTTTGCCCTGTTTCGGGCCACGCAGTACATCTAAAGACGAGCTTTTCAATTGCGTCTTTTGCTCCGACACTCTGCCCTTCGGAGCCTCAGTGTGCCGTACACCGTCCGTCCCTCGTCGTAACGGGTCGGGGAAAGCTGTCGCTCGCTCGGTCTCGGTGGAGCCACGGCGGTGTCTGTGGGTTTCCGGTCGTGTCGGTCTGACGGGAAACGAGGCTGCTGACGACGCTGCTGCAGTCGTCGTACCTCGGCCCGCCAGTTCTTACGTTCCCTCAGATGTCTGTGTTGCCGTGTCGCGGCAGGTGACGTCACTTCAACGTCACCACTGGTCTCCCCTTCGTGGGGACGAGCTCTAGGAAATTAAGCCTCTGGCAGCAGCTCGAGGCCCTCTTGCTGTGAGGTCATCATTTTAGCTAGGTTGTGTATCGAGCACGGTGTTTTTAGCCATCGCTGTTTAAGTGGTACTTACACACCACTGTGCTTTCGATGCCCTCAACCTTTGACGGTCCGCTATTTCCTGACGGAATGCCCTTTTTTAACCACTTTCGTTCCAATTTATTTTTACCACCTGAGTTATCGGCTGTTTCAGCGAACGACGCGTGGGCTGTAGATTGCTTTTTACTTCTTATCTGTCATAGCAATTTGATGAGGGATGTTTAATCTTTAGTTCAAGACCTCTGTTTCTCTATGGTTCATTTCATTTTATGGACCTTTCTCCAAGTACATGTTTTTAGTTCTTTTTTTTCTATTGCTTAGGCTTAATGTGTAGTTGCTTATAACTCTCTCTCTCTCTCTCTCTCTCTCTCTCTCTCTCTCTCTCTCTCTCTCTCTCACCCCCCCCCCCCCACCCCCACCCCTCCGTGTTCTCCGCTTCTGACATGGGCGCATATGGCCCTTGTTGTTTTTGCACCCTAAAACAACACATTTTCAGTAAGGAAACACTTTATCAGCATTTCTCTGCTTTGAAGATACAGTGAAACTTTCATATCCTTTTGCTGTATTTTAGAAGGCAGTCCTGTGATCTACAGTCAGTTATGGAGACAGTTTAATATAGATATGGGATATAAATTGTGCTTCCAGGAGAGAGAGAGTCCTACCTACCAGGTTCTTTGTAAATTATAGATGGACAGGTACCATTAGGTACTGAGGAGTGCTCTTGCTCTTTCTAGGTCACTAATTGGGACACCATCCTTATTGTTACCCGTATTGTTGTCTACTCAGGAAGAGTGGTCAGCATAAACTGAAGCTGCTGATAATAGGAAAGTATGCTGAGTGTAGAGCTTTAAAAAATATAACTACTCCTGCACAGCCTGTTACATATGTCCACCAAAAATCTGCTTAGGTGCACAAAAATATTTTTAAGAAGTGGTTTCTTGAAGATTTTGTTCCAGAGACCAAAAGATACCTGAAGGAAAAAGTGCTCGCCTTCCAACACAGTCTTAAGCCTTAACGCTGGATCACACCCTGATGAGGAAGAATTACAGTGTGGCCGTATTTGTGCATTGTTCTTACCCCCTGAAATAATGAGCTTAATACAGCCTATGGATGGAGACATTTTACGACACTTGGAAAAAGAGGCATTGATGTTGTTTGCTTCAGACACTTCTACAATCAACAGGTGAAGGAACCATCAAAGAAATAAAAAAAAAGTATATTAAAAGACATAATTTATTGATAGCCAAATCATGGCCTGAAATAAAGGAGACACTAAAATTCTTGGTGCCAGATTTTACGGAATGAAATAGATTCCTCCAGTACTGGTGGTGGTGGTGGTGGTGGTGGTGGTGGTGGTCGTCTGTCATGGGAAGAACTGATGAAAGTGTGCTGGATGTGAAAATGCAAATACAAGCGTTGTTTCAGAATGGATGAACATTTCTAAATGACTGATCTTGCAGTTGAAATGATTAGTGGCTCCAGTGCAGACACTGACAAGGAAATGCCTGAAGAAATTGTACCACTGATCACTCACACCAAGGATTTGGCAACGCTAGATGCTACATTGTTATATCATACAGCAGGTGGAAGCTTCTCCAACTGACACGGTGCTTCTTAGATGATGGCGCAACATTGCCGGTAAGAAGAGGTTCTATTTTAAAATAAAGGACTATGGATAGTTTCTTTAAAATGTAACTTGGAAATCCATGCCCATATATGTACATGACAGATATGTACTTATACACCACCGCCCATTAAAATTGCTACACCAAGAAGAAATGCAGATGATAAAAGGGTATTCATTGGACAAATATATCATACTAGAACTGACATGTGATCACATTTTCACGCAATTTGGGTGCATAGATCCTGAGAAATCGGTACCCAGAACAACCACCTCTGGCCGTAATAAAGGCCTCGATAGGCCTGGGTATTGAGTCAAACAGAGCTCGGATGGCGTGTACAGGTACAGCTGCCCGTGCAGCTTCAACACGATACCACAGTTCATCAAGAGTACTGACAGGCATATTGTGACGAGCCAGTTGCTCGGCCACCATTGACCAAGCGTTTTCAATTGGTGAGAGATCTGGAGAATGTGCTCGACAGGGCAGCAGTTGAACATTTTCTGTATCCAGAAAGGCCCGTACAGGACCTGCAACGTGCTGTCACGCATTATCCTGCTGAAATGTAGGGTTTCACAGGGATCGAATGAAGGGTAGAGCCACGGGTCATAACACATCTGAAATGTAATGTCCACTGTTCAAAGTGCCGTCAATGCAGACAAGAGATGAGACATGTAACCAATGGCACCCCATACCATCACGCAGGATGATACGCCAGTATGACGATGACGAATACATGCTTCCAATGTGCGTTCACCGTGATGTCACCAAACACGGATGTGACCATCATGATGCTGTAAACAGAATGTGGATTCATCCGAAAAATGACGTTTTGCCATTCGTGCACCCACATTCGTCGTCGAGTACACCATCACAGGCGCTCCTGCCTGTGATGCAGTGTCAAGGGTAAACCGCAGCCGTGGTCTCCGAGCTGATAGTCCGTGCTGCTGCAAACATCGTCGAACTGTTCGTGCAGATGGTTGTCGTCTTGCAAACATTCTAATCTGTTGACTCAGGGATCGAGACATGGCTGCACAATCCATTACAGCCGTGCGGATAAGATGCCTGTCATCTTGACTGCTAGTGATACGAGGCCGTTGGGATCCAGCACGGCGTTCTGTGCTACCCTCCTGAACCCACCGATTCCATATTCTGCCAACAGTCATCGGATCTCGACCAACGTGAGCAGCAATGTCCGATACGATAAACCGCAATCGCTATTAGCTACAATCTGACCTTTATCAAAATCGGAAACATGATGCTACGCATTTCTCCTCCTTACACGAGGCATCACGACAATGTTTGAGGAGGCAACGCCGGTCAGCTGCTGTTTGTGTATGAGAAATCGATTGGGAACTTTCCTCACGTCAGCACGTTGTAGGTGTCGCCACCGGTGCCAACCTTGTGTGAATGCTCTGAAAAGCTAATCATTTGCATATCACAGCATCTTCTTCCTGTTGGGTAAATTTCACGTCTCTAGCACGTCATCTTTGTGGTGTAGCAATTTTAATGGCCAGTAGTGTATTTTATTTATTTTTAACAATTATTGTTCTCGTTAAACATTTATTCATGATTTACCCGTTGTATTTAGTGGAATTTCCATACTATCTGAGATTTTTGTAATTCAAGGTAGGCTAAGCCCCAATTAGCTCAAATTATTTGGGCTCTACTGTAGCCTTAATCTGACTGCTATGGGTGGTAATTTATCTTGCACATTCATTGTTTTTTCATTTCTGTATATTAACTGAATGTAGCAATTAAAATGGTTTAACATTTTTCATAGAAAACATTGTATAAAAGTTCACTGTGTTTGTGGCTAAGATTTAATTTTGGTTAATGTTAGCCCAAATTAGTAGTGGTCTATAAAGGTTATAAAGGTTACAAAGGTTTGGCTATTTAAAGAATGCCTCCATATAAAATCAACCTGAGAGAATGACTTGTTCCCTTTCACAATTCCTGTTGCTTTATGCAGGCTGGTTACCTTTGATGTCTGTAGTTAGAAGATTGCCCAGTACAATCGGATACACCAAATGGTACACTGATTCTCTTCATTTTTCAGCCTTTTCAAGAAATAGTTTGAAAGTTTCATGAGGAGCAGTATTAGCACAAGTAGAGAAGGTGGCAGCCGACAAGCCTGACATTTTTTATTTTTTTCTGAGCTTTCATGAATGTCTTGCATTACTACGATTCACATTTCTTTGGAAAGGAACAAACATGGTACTTACAATCATTGTGGTATGTTGGGGGGAGATGTACGAATATTTGTTTATCTATACATTATATAGTCAGGTATAACTTCACTGCGATATGCTCAAGGGTGTATTGAGAGAGAAACGATAATTTTGTCACAATGCCTTTTTAGATCTTGATTGTACCTTTCCACATATGTACCTTGACGACGACAGTGTCATTGTTATTAGTATTATTTTTACACCCTACTTTGGGGTATATAAAGTCAGTCACTTTTTAATGTTCTGTGCCATTCTATTAGCCCAGTATTGTTTCATTCTTTCTGATCTTGCTTTACTTTCTTCTTCAGAGATTTGGATTGATTGTTTTGGTTTTTATTTTGACTTGGAACTTCTTTCTTGTGTTTGATTACTTTTTTGCAATTTGTGATTTAGATGTCTTTTAAGACCTCCTTCATTTCCTTAAACCAATTTGGTTGTTTTTTTTTCCTGCAGTAGTAGTCAAAAAAATTCTATTTTAATCTGTTTGGTTTCATTGTGAGGATGTGTCCATAAACATTGATTTCTTCTTCTTCTTCTTCTTCTTCTTTTTTTTAATTGTGTGAGACTTCTCCCTTTCTTTGATCTCCAGACTTTCAGCTGGGCATGGTTAGTGTTGGACAATGTTTGGCTCCACAAAGGGCTTTTCATTTGATTATTGTATTGTAATGTCTTACATTTGGATTCCATGAGAGAGATTAAACCTTTGAAAGTTAGCACAATGGTGATATAAAAAAAAAAATTAAATCTGCACTCCGAATTTAAGTTACACTTCCTTTTTATTGCCTTTGTTGCAGTATTGCGTAACACACAAAACATCACTTCACAATACAAAACATACTTGAAAACATCTTCCTCACTGTTAAAGTTCACATTTTATAAGCTGACTATGTTATGCGTCTTTCCCGCATGACGTTAAAGACTTGACTTTTTCAAGGACCGACTCTAACTAACAATCACTTATGCGCCCAAAAATCAGAGTTACAAGTACGTCAAAGATCATAACAACAAAAGAAAGAATATACATAAGAATAATATCATTGCAATATAAACATATCGATGAATCAAAGTACCTCTACATTAATCAAATCAAATCTGAATGTTGTCTCCGAAATATGTTAACTACTTTACAGAAACACAGTAAAATATTGCTGGTATAGAGAGGTTCCAGTGAGCTGCCGTAATGGCTACGTAATTAAAGTACCATTACAGGTCGTAGACATACTGAGAGGAATTTGTCCCATGTAACGTGGGCCTGTCATACAAAAATAAACCGATATAAAATCCTGGTATACCTCAAAACAAGTGCCAGCAAATTACTCAACTATTTACTCCCTCCATGTTCCTTCTCCTCATAATATTGGTCTCCCTTCTGCTTGTCAGACAACTGCCTTCAACTTTGTTCACAAGTTCTTTGACCTTTGCAATAGTAGTTTGTGTTCACACTGTACGTCCGGTGATTGGCTGGCAGAGGAGTGCAGAACTTTATTGAAAGCACTGTCGTCGTCCTCATTTCCTCATTCGTTCTTACGTAGTTGAAAGTTCAGACAGCTGTCTCCATCCACAGCGATCTTTAGCCTTTCTTAATATGGTGTGAAGAGGCAGGCTGGCAATCTTCTCTTAATCCAACCATGTGTTTGCTGCTCTCCGACTTCGTTTTCTGCCCTCAATTTTTCCCTTTGCGATGGTCTTCTCTAAATTATCCCCTTTCCCTCTCGAGACATGCCCGAGGAACTGAAGGTATCTTTGGCTGACACGAAAAGATAACCTTCTTGTGATTTTAAGTTACTCTGTTATTGAAATATTTGTTCTTTTTGTGTCCACGGTACACGTGGCATCCTCCACCGACACCACGTCTTGAAAGCATCGGTGCGGCTCTTACCGTTACCATTCACGGTTCAGATCTCGCATCCGTATAAGAATACAGGATGCTTCTAACGGGTGCATCTTCATTGTCTCCGATATTGCCCGATTTTGCATACCTTAGTGACTTTGACCATTGCGGCTCAGCCGAGAATAATTTGTCGTCTTATCTCTTTATCACATTTTCCTGTGATATTGATCAGAGAGCCTAGATATACATAATCACTATCTCCAGATTCCTTAAGCACCCTGTAAGCTGGTTTTGATGGATGCCTTGGCAATTTATAACCATTAGTTTGGTTTTTTTCATGTTTATCTCTAGGCCAAAGTTTAGACTAATATCTTCTACTCTTGAGAACAGGTTTGATTGATTGATTGATTTCTTTATTAATCCATGTAACAATTTACATTGTGTGGATTTCGTCAGCAAAATCATATACAATACAATATACCTACAATTATACACATAAAATTAGTATTTACACACATTTTTGAGGTATCTTAAATTAGTTTTATATCCTTGTGTAATTTGTAATTTTCTTATAGTACTGTACAATTTTTGATTACATATCATAATTATTTCCTCATGTATTACAATGCAGGCTACTTTAATTACACTACATGTTTTAATTCAGATAGTCCGTTACTGCGTAATAACTTTTATTTAATAAAAAAAATTTTAGTTTTGTTTTGAACTGTCCGATTGTGTCAATATCTCTTATTTTTTGGGGTAATTTATTATATAATTTAACAGCATTGTACAACAAGCTCTGCTGAGTTTTAACTTTATTTTTCCTCTCTAGATGCAGATTGAATTGGTTTCTAGTTTCATAGCTGTGTACTAATGAATTTTTCATATAGCAGTCAATATTTTTTTTTACATACATAACACTTTGAAAAATGTATTCACAGGGGACAGTTAGGATTTCCAGCTTTTGGAAATGTTCAAGGCAGTGAGCCCTACTGCCACTCTTGGTTATTATACGAATTGCTCTTTTTTGTAATTTGAAAACTATTTGAATATTTTTACTGTTGACTCCCCAAAATATTATTCCATAGGTAATAACAGAGTGGATATAAGAAAAATATACAGATCTGACACATGTAGTATCACAAACTGCAGTCAGAATTCTCAGAGCATAGCATGCTGTAGCGATTCTGTTACTAAGTATTTTAATATGTTCTTCCCACTTTAACTGACTGTCAACATGCATACCAAGAAATTTTGTGTAGTCTACACATTCTATAGTTTCATTGTTTAACTTAAAGTTGTTAAAGTGTGGTTTTTTGCAGACATAGAAGTTAACAGCATTTGTTTTTTTGAGATTTAGTGTTAGTTTATTATTGGATGCCCACTCACGTACACTGTTTAGTGTTTGTTCGGCTTTTTCTTTTAGTGCATCTGGTGATTTGTCACTGATTAGAACATTTGAGTCATCTGCAAACAATATTGTTTGTCCATGCTTGATGCTCTGTGGGAAGTCGTTTATGTAAATGAGGAATAGTACTGGGCCAAGGACACTACCCTGTGGGACGCCTATATTTACATAATTTGGGTCTGAAGTATACTTTACAATATAGTTTGAGCAACTTGAAATATGTGAGATTTCAGTTATCTGTCTTCTATTTTTTAGATATGACTGGAACCACTTTTTCACAAGTCCCCTAATTCCAAGTTCATCTAACTTATTTAACAATATGTTGTGGTCTACTGTATCAAACGCTTTAGTTAGATCAAGAAATATACCTGTTGTGTGGTTCCCTTTATCTAATGCTTCTAGAATGTGTTTTGTGAGGTGTGCTGTTGCTGATTCTGTGCTTTTCCCTGATCGAAATCCAAACTGGTCAACAGACAGTAAGTTGTATTTATTTAAATAATTGATTAGCCTATCTTTCATAATAGTTTCTAATATTTTTGCAAAGCATGATAGTAGAGAAATTGGCCTATAATTTTCAATTATTCCTGCATGACCTTTTTTGAAGAGAGGTAGTAATTTCGCATATTTTAAATAGTCTGGAAAGTAGCCCTGCTTGAAAGATTGATTTATAATATCAACTAAAAGTGGAAGTAGGCTCTTGATACAGTCCTTAATTATAAAAATGGGGACTTCATCCAGACCAGCTGAGTTTTTGTTT
This sequence comes from Schistocerca piceifrons, assembly GCF_021461385.2. Lineage (NCBI taxonomy): Eukaryota > Metazoa > Arthropoda > Insecta > Orthoptera > Acrididae > Schistocerca > Schistocerca piceifrons. Next base: position 4,330,871 of record NC_060148.1, read on the forward strand.
TTCAGTTTGCTGACTGCTTGATAGACTTCTTCCTGTGTTGTAGGGAATAACACCATTGAGTGTGATACACCATTATTTGACTTTTTGACCTGAGGGGCTGCTAGAAAATTTTCCTGTAATTTTATTCCTATGCTACTAAAATAATCATTTATATAGTTTGCCAAATATATTGGGTCTTTTATTAAAGTCCCTTCCTCTTTGATTTTCAAGTTTGACAGATTCGTTTTCCTGGTACCAGTTTCCTGCTTCACAATCTTCCATACTGCCTTATTTTTGTTTTCAGCAGAGTGCACTATTTTGGAGTTATGAGCTCTCTTTGCTGCAAACAATATTTTCCTATATGTTTTCCTATATCTTTTATAAAAGAGTGAGAAAGCAGGATTAGTTTGGCTGTGTTTAATGGAGCTCAGGTACTTTAGTGTTTCAGATGATTTTTTGATTCCTTTTGTGACCCACTTGCTTTTTCCTGCTGTTGGTAATGGACATAATACTTTAGGAAATGTTTCTTCAAAATTTAATTTAAACAATGTCATGAAATTTTTGAATTTTTCATTTGCATCTACCTCTGAGTATACTGAGTCCCATGTTTGTCCTGCTATCTGTTTGGCAAACTCATGTCTATTTTTTTTAGAAAAAATTCGTCTGTAAATATGCATTTTCTTTGTTTCTTTTGGAGCCACTTTTATATTAATGATTTGAGCTGAGTGATCAGATAATCCTAGCTCTGCTACCACCACCTCACAGTTTTCTTTGCCTAAATCTGTTAATACCTGATCAACAGCTGTCTTTGAGTATTTAGTTATTCTGGTTGCACTGTTAACCATTGGAACTAAATTGAAACTTTGAGCAAGACTTTGTAATGAGTCCCATGTAGAGTCAGGATTCAGTTTATCCACATTTAGGTCTCCACATATGAGAATGTGGTTCTTTGGAGTGGATATCTTGTCAAGAACATGATTAAGTTTGGAGAAGAAGATATTGAAGTCTCCACTAGGAGATCTGTATATACATAAGATAATCAAATTCCTACACCTGTATTGGTCCCTGATTTCAACTGCTGCCAGTTCAAAATGTTGCTCTTCACTGATTACACATAAATCGCTTCTGGTCTTATACTGATAATTTTGTTTTACATAAATACAACACCCTCCACACTTCATAGAAGTCCTACAGTATGCACACGCTAAATTATAAGACTGCAAGACTAACTGATTAATTTCAGCCTCATTGCACCAATGCTCAGTGAGACAAACAACTGAGCACTCTGTAGACTCCAGCTCCACTTCTAGCTGTTTGGTCTTATTTGCTAGGGAACATATATTTTGGTGAACAACTGTTAAGTAATTTTTTCCACCGCTATTTGCATTCCCACTTTTTTTCGTTTTAATGTCGTTCTGTTTTGGTTCAACTGCTTCCTTATTACGATTACACTCACGTTTTTTGTTTGCATATGTTATTCTTGGATAGTCACCCCCTGCAGACCGTATTAGTTTCCCTTATTTTTTATAATTCTACATAAATCCAGGAGCATTTTACTGAAAGTCATTGCACCTAGTCTGTTTAGGTGCAGGCCATCCCTACCCAGACATTTGTCGTCGAGAAATTTATTTGGGTCAACAAACACAACACCAAGTTCGTCGCACTGTTCCCTAATGCCGGTGTTTATTTTGTTTGTATACGCGTTACTCACCGATCTTCTTTGTAGAATTCCGTTGATAACAATTCTGGAGCTTGTAAACAAACCTTTGGCTGACCGAATTACATTACGAATATCATTTATGATTTCTTCTTGTCTGCTGTTTCTAATAGAGTTTGTCCCTACGTGAATTATCACGCCTTTAAAATTTGTGTTGGAATCATTGTTGTTTTGGTTGGATTTTTCCGTGTTCCTAATGTTGTTGAAATGTTTCACAATCTGCTGTGGTCGGATTCCAGGGCGAACATCGACTTTACAGTTCGGAACCACTACATTTTTTAACATGGAATCGCCGATAACAAAGAAATCACTTTTGTCGATCTGTTTTGCTGGATTTCTTTCACATTTATCTTTTTTCTTATACGTCACAGTTTTCCACTTATATTTGCTTACAGATTTACCGCACGAATCGTTTTCCGCCACTGTTTTCACTGGGATTTGCATATGCGAGTTTACACAGGTTTGTTTACTTCCCAATAACGGAGTTTGCACGCGCGAGTTTATTGAATTTCCACATGTTTCGCTTTCTGCCATTGTTTTTGCGGGAATATGCACATGTAAGTTTTCAAGGTTTTGTTTTTTGCTCGCGAACGGAGTTTGCACAAAAGAGTCCTCACATTTGTTTGTTTTGTTCTGTAATGGGTTTCCACATACGCAGCTTGCCGATTCACTTTTTAGCTTTACGTTTTCTTCTTTCAGAGACTGAATCTCTTTTTTGAGAGTTCCGATATCACTTTGTAACACTTTAATTATTTCTTCTTTTGACTTTATGGTACTTACAAGTTCTGATGTTTCCCACTGCAAACAGTCGGTGCATGTCCACGGAACTTCGTCACTAATGAATTTCAGGTTCACTTTTGCGCACTTCTCATGAAGCCAAAAATTGCACTTTACGCATAAGATTCCTTTTATCACACGTTTTCTGCATTGCTTACATGTAGAACCGCTGATTTTTTCCTTTTTTGTAGAGACAGACGTGTCGTTACACTTTTCATTCGGCGCCATCTTCTTCCTTACTTCCTTCTATGACTGACTGTAGTATCATCTGCGAAGCATAAATTGTCGATTTTCCTGCCACCGATAGAAATACCACCGTCCCAGCCATCCAGCACTTTCCTGATTACACACTCTGCATAGATATTGTAGAGCTGAGGTTACAGTACACAACCTCGTCTGACGCCATTTGTTACGTCGAAAAATTCCGAGTATTCGCCGTCTACTTTTATGGTTTCAGTATGGCTATTACAAAGATCTTTTAGTAAGGATACCAGGTGTTTTGGAACCACAGACTGGCTGAGCACATGCCACAACTTGTCCCACATGACACAATCAAAGGCCTTTTTATAATCTAGGAAGCAGATGTAGGCAGGGACACAGAACTCGTAACAATTTTCAATTATCTGCCTTAAATTAAAGACTGCCTCTCGAGTACATTTACCTGACAAGAAATCTGCTTGTTCTCCAGAAATCTGAGACTGCAGAAAATTTTTTAGGTTTTGATTTAATGCTACGGTACTATACTTGGAGCTGTCCCTAACTGATTCGTATTTGTGCAGAGGAGTTAGGACAGATGTAGTCCAGTCTCAAGGCCATTCACCCGTTTTCCACACCTTATTACATATTAAGTGTAGGGCATGCATGCCTTCCTCTCCCACCGCAGTCATCATTTCTCTGGAAGTACCATCTATACCTGGGGATTTGTTGTGTTTTAGGTGCTTGATGGCATTTTAGGTTTGACTGTATAGAATATCAGGTTCTTTATTTGATTCCGTACAAATGTTCTCTTCTTCGATGTTGTTTCCGTTGCAATATAGTGTTTCACAGTGTTGTTTCCATCTAGCTGTTGCTAATTCCTTGTCACTAACAGTAGTGCCATCTATATTTTCTACCATCCACGTGCGTGACTTGAACTCTCGGGTGATGCTGTTTATCTTCTTGAATAGGTCATGCGTTTCATTTAATTTTTGATGTTGTTCTACGTCATCACAAATACTGGTGAGATACTGTGTCTCGTCAGTTTGGCAGCTGCGCTGTATTTTGCGGCAAAGTTCTTTGTATGCTTATTCATATTCAGCGGTTTGTATGCCACATTCTAGTGTGCTCCGTTCTCCAATGAGCAGTAGAGTATTGTTCGAAATCCAGGGATTCTTTGCTTGAGGGGTCTTTGTAACCTGTTCAGGGAGAGATGAACTGATGATTTCTTTCATTTTGTCCCATATTTTGGGAGCTATTGCTCTGTTAGTTTTTGGAATTTGGGTCTTATTCTTTCTCAATTCTTTGAGACTAGTTTTATATGTGAGATGAATCTGCCTTACTCTTTTCTTTTTGGTCACTTTCAGTTTTATCTTCATTTTCATATACAGCATGATATGGTCACTGCCAAAGTCTGCTCCAGTATAGGTCTTGCAAACTAGTGCTGTAGAGTAGCAATAATTAACATTTGAAGTCATTTTAAAAAGTACTACACCACATTCTCCTCCCCAAAAATGTCAGAGAAATCTGTCAGCATGGCTTTCACATTTGACCTGACGTGACAAGCTCTTTTTGATCTCGGAGAAAATTTCCCAATCCACTGTGAAGATTGAATATCCACATCATAACTGTAGACCTATGGATAAATGATGGCGTCCTCTTGGGTAAAATATTCCGGAGGTAAAATAGTCTCCCATTCGGATCTCCGGGCGGGGACTACTCAAAAGGACGTCGTTATCAGGAAAAAGAAAACTGGCATTCTACGGATCGGAGTGTGGATTGTCAGATCCCTTAACCGGGCAGGTAGATTAGAAAATTTGTAAAGGGAAGTGGATAGGTTAAAGTTAGATATAGTGGGAATTAGTGAAGTTAGGTGGCAGGAGGAACAAGACTTTTGGTCAGGTGAATACAGGGTTATAAATACAAAATCAATTAGGGGTAATGCAGGAGTAGGTTTAATAATGAATACGAAAATAGGAATGCGGGTATGCTACTACAAACAGCATAGTGAACGCATTATTGTGGCCAAGATACACACGAAGCCCACACCTACTACAGTAGTACAAGTTTATATGCCAACTAGCTCTGCAGATGATGAAGAAACCAATGAAATGTATGATGAGATAAAAGAAATTATTCAGGTAGTGAAGGGAGACGAAAATTTAATAGTCATGGGTGACTGGAATTCAAGCATAGGAAAAGGGAGAGAAGGAAACATAGTAGGTGAATATGGATTGGGGCTAAGAATTGAAAGAGGAAGCCGCCTTGTAGAATTTTGCACTGAGCATAACTTAATCATAGCTAACACTTGGTTCAAGAATCATAAAAGAAGGTTGTATACCTGGAAGAATCCTGCAGATACTAAAAGGTATCAGATAGATTATATAATGGTAAGACAGAGATTTAGGAACCAGGTTTTAAATTGTAAGACATTTCCAGGGGCAGATGTGGATTCTGACCACAATCTATTGGTTATGAACTGTAGATTAAAACTGAAGAAATAGCAAAAAGGTGGGAATTTAAGGAGATGGGACCTGGATAAACTGAAAGAACCGGAGGTCGTGCAGAGTTTCAGGGAGAGCATAAGGGAACAATTGACAGGAATGGGGGAAAGAAGTACAGTAGAAGAAGAATGGGTAGCTCTGAGGGATGAAGTAGTGAAGGCAGCGGAGGATCAACTAGGTAAAAAGACGAGGGCTGGTAGAAATCCTTGGTTAACAGAAGAAATATTGGATTTAACTGAGGAAAGGAGAAAATATAAAAATGCAGTAAATCAAGCAGGGAAAAAGGAATACAGACGTCTCAAAAATGAGATCGACAGGAAGTGCAAAATGGCTAAGCAGGGATGGCTAGAGGACAAATGTAAGGATATAGAGGCTTATCTCACTAGGGGTAAGATAGATACTACCTACAGGAAAATTAAAAAGACCTTCGGAGAAAAGAGAATCACTTGTATGAATATTAAGAGCTCAAATGGAAATCCAGTTCTAAGCAAAGAAGGGAAAGCAGAAAGGCGGAAGGAGTATATAGAGGGTCTATACAAGGGCGATGTACTTGAGGACAATATTATGGAAATGGAAGAGGATGTAGATGAAGACGAAATGGGAGATAAGATACTGCGTGAAGAGTTTGACAGAGCACTGAAAGACCTGAGTCGAAACAAGGCCCCGGGAGTAGACAACATTCCATTAGAACTACTGATGGCCATGGGAGAGTCAGTCATGACAAAACTCTACCATCTGGTGAGCAAGATGTATGAGACAGGCGAAATACCCTCAGACTTCAAGAAGAATATAATAATTCCAATCCCAAAGAAAGCAAGTGTTGACAGATGTGAAAATTACCGAACAATCAGTTTAATAAGTCACAGCTGCAAAATACTAACGCGAATTCCTTACAGACGATTGGAAAAACTGGTAGAAGCGGACCTCGGGGAAGATCAGTTTGGATTCCATAGAAATGTTGGAACACGTGAGGCAATACTAACCTTACGACTTATCTTAGAAGAAAGATTAAGAAAAGGCAAACCTACGTTTCTAGCATTTGCAGACTTAGAGAAAGATTTTGACAATGTTTCAAATTCTGAAGGTGGCAGGGGTAAAATACAGGGAGCGAAAGGCTATTCACAATTTGTACAGAAACCAGATAGCAGTTATGAGTCGAGTGGCATGAAAGGGAAGCAGTGGTTGGGAAAGGAGTGAGACAGGGTTGTAGCCTCTCCTCAATGTTATTCAATCTGCATATTGAGCAAGCAGTAAAGGAAACAAAAGAAAAATTCGGAGTAGGTATTAAAATTCATGGAGAAGAAGTAAAAACTTTGAGGTTTGCCGATGACATTGTAATTCTGTCAGAGACGGCAAAGGACTTGGAAGAGCAGTTGAACGGAATGAACAGTGTCTTGAAAGGAGGATATAAGATGAACATCAACAAAAGCAAAACGAGGATAATGGAATGTAGTCAAATTAAGTCGGATGATGCTGAGGGAATTGGATTAGGAAATGAGACACTTAAAGTAGTAAAGGAGTTTTGCTATTTAGGGAGTAAAATAACTGATGATGGTCGAAGTAGAGAGGATATAAAATGTAGACTGGCAATGGCAAGGAAATCGTTCCTGAAGAAGAGAAATATGTTAACATCGAGTATAGATTTAAGTGTTAGGAAGTCGTTTCTGAAAGTATTTGTACAGAGTGTAGCCATGTATGGAAGTGAAATGCGGACGATAAATAGTTTGGACAAGAAGAGAATAGAAGCTTTCGAAATGTGGTGCTACAGAAGAATGCTGAAGATTAGATGGGTAGATCATATGACTAATGAGGAGGTATTGAATAGGATTGGTGAGAAGAGGAGTTTGTGGCACAACTTGACTAGAAGAAGGGATCGGTTGGTAGGACATGTTCTGAGGCATCAAGGGATCACCAATTTAGTATTGGAGGGCAGCGTGGAGGATAAAAATCGTAGAGGGAGACCAAGAGATGAATACACTAAGCAGATTCAGAAGGATGTGGGTTGCAGTAAGTACTGGGAGATGAAGAAGCTTGCACAGGATAGAGTAGCATGGAGAGCTGCATCAAACCAGTATCAGGACTGAAGACGACAACAACAACAACAACAACAACAACTGTAGACCCATGTCTCATCACTAGTTATGATTATCTTAAAGAACATCGTGTACTCATTTGCATGATCCAAAAGCTCTTCACAGATTGCGAGGCGAAGGTCTTTGTGGTCTTGGCTCACGAGCCATGTAAAAACGAACTTGGTGGCAACACGATGCATTCAAAGATGCTGTCAGAATTTCATGACATGATCCAACTGCAAGCCTCACACATACAAATACTGTCATAATGAGCATACTACATCGACATGACTTGACAGAAGCTTCATGTGTAAACAAGTGTAATAGGTGTAAACAAATCTGTGATCATTTCAATAACGTGACACTAATAAATTTAAGCACTTTCAAAAGGGATCGTTATACAAAACATGGGCAGCACTTTAATTGCTCTGGTAAATTAGCTTTATGCCAGGCTATTGAAGTTGTCATTGATAAAACTGCTAAAAACAATCCAGTCTTGAATATAAATGTCTCCATCAGGGAAACTTGTAGTGATGACCAAGACCGGCCTATTAAACTGCAACCACCACCATTAACTACAAAGTCAGATGATTGTAACTCTGTGCTAAAATCGAAAGTTAAAGATTGGGATTATCTGTCCTTCTTTCATATAAACATACAGTCAGTGAGAAATAAACTTCATGAACTTGAACTGATATTATAAGACTTGCATTGTGATATTCTGTGCCTAAATGAGCACTGGCTTAAAGAACATGAATCCAAGATGTATACTCCTGTTGGTTTACAATTTTTAACTGGCTATTTTAGATCAGCTATGGAAAATGGAAGAGTGTCAATACTAATGAAAAGTGAACTTAACCATACAGTTAAGATAATAGATCTCAAGCACTTAGTCCACGAAGGAGAAATTGAAATTGCTGCCATTCACTTCCCTGAAAATGAAAATGCAAGATTGTTGTAGTATCCATGTACTGTGCCCCCAAGACTGGTGCCAAAGTTTTTGTTCAGCATGTAGATAATCTCTTAATGTACTTAGTTAGATATAAGAACCATAAAATTTTAATATTTGGTGACATCAGTACTGATGTGTTGGTGCAAAATCCTAAAAGTAGATTGCTCCTAGATACCCTCAAGTCATACAGTTATGCTTGCCTTAACTATGAGCCTACCAGGCAGAATGCCTGCCTAGAGAATGTGATATCAAACATTTGCAAAGATGATGTAATCTTAAATGTTATTAAACCAATGCTCTCTGACCATGATGGAATTTTCCTAAAATTAATCGCATTCAAATAAGAACAGGCTCAACAAATAGAACCCAGGACAGTGAGGCAGTTAAACCCATCAAATATAACAAATCTCACACAAAGACTTAATGACCATGGACTGGTGTAATGCTGTCATGGAAAATGAGTCATTAAGTGTTGCTTTTGATTATTTCTTAGACACCATTACTGCTATCTTAAATGAATATTGCCCCCTCATCATTAAACACAATAGACTAAATGCATGGAGAAAACAGAAAAGAAAAGTAACTGACTGGTATACACCTCACTTAAATAACTTAAGGATTCTGTTAAGAATTTACTATGATAAATCTTGCTTGAATAACGAGTATAGACATTCATATGCCAATTTAAAAAAGCTGTACAGAAAAGAAATCATTTCTGCAAAGAAAAAAGCTAACTATATTTATCAGTCCAGCAACAAATATAAAGCAGCATGGAAAATAGTTAAAGTAGAAACAGGGCTAATTGCAGAAAATTTACCTGTTCCTCTAAGTGCAGTTGAACTGAATAATAGTTTCATAAATTCTGGAGAATTAGCTATGACAGATGAAAGTAATTTAGATGATAGTGAGGACAGACTTCCCAAATTGCAGGAAACAGAGTTGACATGAGACTTGCCAAAATTTGAATGGAGAACCATTTATGCTAAGGATATACTGGCTGTAGTCAGATCACTAAACAATTCCAAAACTGATGACATCCATGGTTTTACTAATTTTACCATAAAGAAAATAAGACACTATATGCATTCCACTGTCTTACTTAATCAATAGGATGTTTACAGAGGGAACATTTCCAGACTACCTTAAACTGACAATTGTATTGCCCATATACAAAAAGGGAGACAGAAATTCACACCAAAATTACAGACCTATAGCGATAGTACCAATACTATCTAAAATTATTGAAAAATTAATGAAAGACCAATTAAACAATTTTTTTGAGTGTCACAACTTTCTCTATAAGGCTTGGTACAGATTCTGAACTGGGCTATCAACAATAAAAGCAGTCCAGGAAGTTGTCTTACCCATACCTATACAACTTTAGTTGATTTAACCAAGGCATTTAACACTGTGTCACATAGCATTTTAATTAAGAAACTAGAAAAATATGGAATAACTGAAACAGAACTATTACTGCTGAAATTATATTTGACAAACAGAAACCAAATGGTCTATATAAATTCAAACAACAAATCTGACCTTCTCAAGGTAAAATATGGAGTCCCACAAGGATCTGTACTGGAACCTTTCTTATTCACTGTGGATGTGAATAACGTGCCCAACACATTACCATATAAATCTGTCATGTATGCTGATGACACAACTTTTATCACGTCACATAATGATGTGAATGTTGTCAAACAAATGAAGAAATCCATGATGGAAAAGGCAGCTCACTGGTTCCATGAAAATAGGCTGTCGTTAAACAAAAATAAAACTGAACAAATCCTCTTTTACATTAGAGATATTAATGATGGACCCAATGAACTCAGACATTCAGTAAAATTGCTAGGCATTTATCTTGATACCAAATTGTGCTGGAATACCCACACAGAAAAGCTGTGCAGTAAGTTGGCAAGAGTTCTATATCTCCTTAGGAAACTGAAGGATTGTGTCAGTAAGGAGTGCATACTTATGGCATACCATGCCTATTTTCATACTCATCTGCATTATGGAATACTTCTTTGGGGAAACTCTGCTGGGGCAAAAGATGTTTTCCTCTGGCAGAAGAAAGCCGTTAGATGTATTTTTGGTGTGAGCAATTTAACTTCCTGCAGACAGTACTTCATTGAGCACAAAATTCTTACAGTTCCCAGTCTATACATACTTAAAGCACTTATGCATGCCAAATAGAAAACCCACATTTATGAAAGCAGGTCAGATGTGCACTCATATGAAACCAGAAATAGGAACTTATTAGACATTCCTTGGACACGTTTGAGTAGAATCCAAAATAATTTTTTACATGCTGGCAAAACATTTTACAACAATACATCACATGGAAGGAGGGAATTGCATGAGAATAGATTTAAAATGGTGGTAGGGACATGGTTGAAAGAGAGCATTCTATAGCATAAGTAAATTCCTACATAATGAAAAAATGATTCTCTATTATTATAAATGCGATTGTGATCAAAGAAACTGTAATTTATGTCATACAACCATACTGACCTTTTGTATAATCATATACCATATGTTAACTTTTGTGTAATCATTTGTACCACAATCTGTAAAACTATGTAACTACTGACCTAATGTATAATCATTTGTGTAACCATCTGATGATGCCTATACAACACAACAGTTGTCTACAGGCAAATAAATAAATAAAAATAAAAAAATAGATAAAATAAACTGAAATGTTACATTCTTCTGCAATCTCTATCACAGTCATTCATTGATTGGCACGCAGAGTTTCGCCGAGGTTCCTGACACGAATGCTGTCACTAGGTGTTGAAGGCCTCCTTAACGTGGCTCATCTCTATCTTCCATCCGGCCATCTTTAAACTGTGTGAACCATTTGTAACACCGAGTATGGCTTAAGCACTCATCATTATAGGCTTCCTGCATTATTTGTTGTGTTTTTGTAAAGGTTTGCTCAAGTTTCAAAATTTAATGCAGGCACAATGCTCTTCTAACTCTGCCATCTCAAAATTCACAAAGAGAGACACAATGTTCTACTCAATAAAGCACGAAAAAAGAAACTAACCAGGTATACCATGACAAAACTTCCAACACTTAGATTTTTAAACACAGGCATGTTCAGGGATGCCAATCGCATTTTGCTCCAACAAACCATAGCTGCGAAATTACAAATGTTCTGGAATTTTTGAACAGATCTCGTATTTGCCATGATAGACTGGTTTTCAAAATGTATAAAACTATATCCTTTGAAGAATGCAGCCAGCAAGAAAATAGTTACTAAATCACAAAGGGCTGATTTAATGCTGTAGGCATACAAAAAGATATTTTTCTCATAATGGAAGGCAATTTACATAAAAAATAGGTAAAGAATTTTTTGAAGGCTACAACATAAAAAACCATTTGTACTTATCAAGCTGTAATCCAACTGAGTGATAAATGAGAGAAATAAGTTTGTGTAGAATATACAGCAGCAAGGATCATTCAGATGGGTTAGAATGTATCAGTAGTTTTGTTAAATAGTTCACTATGTGAACTTTTGTACAACAAGAAACCTGCTTACCTCATTAGTGAACTGCTTGAACTCCCTGCATGCAAAAGCAGGTGTCACTGAGAGATGATATTGTAAGAGAAACTATGAAACATTGTTACAGGAGAAAGCAGGGACTTGACAGGAAAGTAAAAACCACACGGTTTAAAATTGGAGATTTAGTTCTAGCAAGGACAGTAAATAGTGAGATTAAGATTTTTTTTTATATTTACATAGGGCCTTTCAAAATTTTTGAATACCCCCACCCTAATGCTACTGGATCATTTACGTCAAATCAAAGAAACTTCATGGGCTCAGAAATGTACACAATGGAAACCATACAGGAATTCAGACTAGGCTGATACTATTTTCTCACCAATTTGTTTATTCAGACATTATACCAATTTGAAATTGGTCTCATTCTGCTGGTATCGACGATATTTCAAGCGAGCTGTCGAAGGCTCGCTGTAGTGAAGTGACCGAAGTTTTGTCGCACATCTGCAACACATCCGTGCAACGAGGAGTGTTTCCAGACAGAATGAAATACTCTGTTGTCAGGCCCCGGTACAAAGCAGGGGATACTACAAATGTGTCAAACTATTGCCCTGTCTGTCTATTAACAACATTTTCAAAAGTCCTAGAAAAAGCTCTGTACAACAGGATTGTGGCACACCTTGGTGACCTGAACATCATTAACAGTCTGCAGTTTGGTTTTCAAAAGGAAGTTTCAATAGATAACACAATTTTCTCATTCACAAATGGTGTTCTAGAGTCTATAAACAGCAAGAGGCTGCCAATCGGTGTCTTATGCGACTATCGAAGGCGTTAGACTGTGTAGATCACCAGATACTCTTCAAGAAGGCCTGTCATTACGGAATTACAGGACCTGTAGGGAACTGGTTAAAATCGTACCTCGAAAATAGGAAACAGAAGATTATTCTAGATGTTTCAGAGAGTGTATCACAATATATAGTGGGCTCTGAGTGTGGAATTGTGCAGCAGGGAGTGCCACAGGGATCAATGCTTGGGCCCTCGCTGTTCCTCATATATGTTAATGACCTGCCTTTATCCATCAATAAGCAGTGTAAATTTACAATGTTCGCTGATGATATGAGCATTGTGGTGGATAATGTGTCAACTACTGACTTAGAATCCGAGGTCAATGATATCCTTAAAGAAGTTCTGGGTTGGTTTAGTATTAACTCCCTTTCAATAAACCTGAAAAAAACCAATTTTATCCAGTTCCAGACAACCCACAAAAACCCAAAAGAAATAGTTATAACACAGAATAATCAGATGATAAAGCAAGTGTACTTATCAAAATTCCTAGGCGTACACGTGGACAGTAGGCTGAACTGGGAACATCACGTTCTACAAACACTAAAACGGCTGACGTCGGCAACATTTGCTTTACGAATTTTGTCACGCTTCGATGACATTACCATCTCAAAGTCAGCTTACTTTGGCTATTTTCTTCTGGGGCAATACACCTGCCACAAAGAAAATCCTCACAGCACAAAAAAGAGCAATAAGAATCATTTGTGGTGTACCCCCACGAACCTCATGTCGAAATCTTTTTAAACGACTTGAAATACTGACAGCAACATCTCAGTACATATATTCACTGATGTGCTTCATAATAAATAACCCCACTCTGTATGAAACGAATTGCCTACATCGTGAACATAACATCAGAAGAAAAGAGGATTTCCACTGTGAGTTAAAGAAATTGACACTTATTCAGAAAGGGGTAAAGTACGCTGGAACGAAAATTTTCAATTCCCTACCCGACAGCATCAAAAGTATAAGGAGTAGTACATCAGTATTTAAACGTAGCTTGAAAAACTATTTACTTGAGACCTCACTTTATTCACTAGAGGAATTCTTTCAGAGAAATAAGTAAAACCCAGATTGGAAAGATGTTTTTAAATTTTTTGACACTGTTTACTGTTAAACTAATGTAATAATGCCCTAATGTAAAAATTCCTGTTTTCCTCATTTCCATTTTTGGGACACTTTTAAACCCAAAGTGGGAAGTTTCGATTACTGTTCAAGGTTAAAATAGATGCAATAATGCCCTAAATATGAAACTGCTATCTTCACATTTATGTTGACTAGTTTTTAAGCTAATAAGTATGACTTTTGTGCACTGTTATTAATACTATAACAATGTCTTTATTCTATGTATTTTATTATGTACATTGACACGTTCCACATCTGAGTGACTTGCTCACATGTACAGATCTATGGAACAAGTATATAAATAAATAAATAAATAAATAAAAAAATCAGGCACATATGATAATTACATACACTCTGTAGAGAAAGAAAATAGTACTTTCAGGGAGATGCACACTCTTTATGGATTGTGTGTGGCAAGAGCAGGACTCTAGCCATGTGACATTGTCTTCAACATAAACACAGTTTCTAATGTCACATTCCTCTATGCTTTTCTATACACAAACAGTACACATTGCGCACAAAACTTGCAATATGATTTACATACACTTATTTTTATCATTCACTTGTTGTTGTTGTTGTGGTCTTCAGTCCTGAGACTGGTTTGATGCAGCTCTCCATGCTACTCTATCCTGTGCAACCTTCTTCATCTCCCAGTACTTACTGCAACCTACATCCTTCTGAGTCTGCTTAGTGTATTCATCTCTTGGTCTCCCTCTATGATTTTTACCCCCCACGCTGCCCTCCAATGCTAAATTTGTGATTCCTTGATGCCTCAAAACATGTCCTACCAACCGATCCATTCTTCTCATCAAGTTGTGCCAAAAACTCCTCTTCTCCCCAATTCTATTCAATACCTCCTCATTAGTTATGTGATCTACCCATCTAATCTTCAGCATTCTTCTGTAGCACCACATTTCGAAAGCTTCTATTCTCTTCTTGTCCAAGCTAGTTATCGTCCATGTTTCACTTCCATACATGGCTACACTCCATACAAATACTTTCAGAAACGACTTCCTGACATTTAAATCTATACTCAATGTTAACAAATTTCTCTTTTTCAGAAACGATTTCCTTGCCATTGCCAGTCTACATTTTATATCCTCTCTACTTCGACCATCATCAGTTATTTTACTCCCTAAATAGCAAAACTCCTTTACTACTTTAAGTGTCTCATTTCCTAATCTAATTCCCTCAGCATCACCCTATTTAATTTGACTACATTCCATTCTCCTCGTTTTGCTTTTGTTGATGTTCATCTTATATCCTCCTTTCAAGACACTATCCATTCCGTTCAACTGCTCTTCCAAGTCCTTTGCTGTCTCTGACAGAATTACAATGTCATCGGCGAACCTCAAGGTTTTTATTTCTTCTCCATGAATTTTAATACCTACTCCGAATTTTTCTTTTGTTTCCTTTACTGCTTGCTCAATATACAGATTGAATAACATCGGGGAGAGGCTACAACCCTGTCTCACTCCTTTCCCAACCACTGCTTCCCTTTCATGCCCCTCGACTCTTGTAACTGCCATCTGGTTTCTGTACAAATTGTAAATAGCCTTTCGCTCCCTGTATTTTACCCCTGCCACCTTCAGAATTTGAAAAGGAGTATTCCAGTTAACATTGTCAAAAGCTCTAAGTCTAAGTCTACAAATGCTAGAAACGTAGCTTTGCCTTTTCTTAATCTTTCTTCTAAGATAAGTGTAAGGTTAGTATTGCCTCACGTGTTCCAACATTTCTACGGAATCCAAACTGATCTTCCCCGAGGTCCGCTTCTACCAGTTTTTCCATTCGTCTGTAAAGAATTCGCGTTAGTATTTTGCAGCTGTGACTTATTAAACTGATAGTTCGGTAATTTTCACGTCTGTCAACACCTGCTTTCTTTGGGATTGGAATTATTATATTCTTCTTGAAGTCTGAGGGTATTTCGCCGTTCTCATACATCTTGCTCACCAGATGGTAGAGTTTTGTCATGACTGGTTCTCCCAAGGCCGTCAGTAGTTCTAGTGGAATGTTGTCTACTCCCGGGGCCTTGTTTCGACTCAGGTCTTTCAGTGCTCTGTCAAACTCTTCACGCAGTATCTTATCTCCCATTTCGTCTTCATCTACATCCTCTTCCATTTCCATAATATTGTCCTCAAGTACATCGCCCTTGTATAAACCCTCTATATACTCCTTCCACCTTTCTGCCTTCCCTTCTTTGCTTAGAACTGGGGTTTCATCTGAGCTCTTGATATTCATACAAGTGGTTCTCTTCTCTCCAAAGGTCTCTTTAATTTTCCTGTAGGCAGTATCTATCTCACCCCTAGTGAGGCAAGCCTCTACAACCTTACATTTGTCCTCTAGCCATCCCTGCTTAGCCATTTTGCACTTCCTGTCGATCTCATTTTTGAGACGTTTGTATTCCTTTTTGCCTTCTTCATTTACTGCATTTTTATATTTTCTCCTTTCATAAATTAAATTCAATGTTTCTTCTGTTACCCAAGGATTTCTATTAGCCCTCGTCTTTTTACCTACTTGATCGTCTGCTGCCTTCACTACTTCATCCCTCAGAGCTACCCATTCTTCTTCTACTGTATTTCTTTCCCCCATTCTTGTCAATTGGTCCCTTATGGTCTCCCTGAAACTCTCTACAACCTCTATCATTCACATACCTATTTGAAACTCCTAATGGTCATTTTGCACCTATACTGTCAGCCTATTATTGCACCAAACTGTGTGTTCCTGTTGGATGTAAACTGCTGGTATGCTGCTTGTGTCAAGAATGAAAACAATTCCTGATGTATTTCCCTTTAGACATAAGAAAACTTACAATAAATCATTTATACTTACCTATCTGAGTGTCTGGTAAACAATTTGCAACATCTATTGGTCACGTGCTTATATAAATTTACACTGGTCACTTTGTTTATTGTCAGTCAATTTATTACAAGCATGGCTGTACAGATTCAACACTGCGTAATCCTTACATTGTCTGTATGAAACAACACTTGCCACTTTGCTTACTGTTAGTCAATTTATTACACCTGTGGCACACACACACACACACACTCTGGAAGGGGGGATGGGAGAGGACAATGATTAATGAAGGTTGGGGCCAGGAGTGTTATGGGAATCTACAATGTATTACAGGGAAAATTCCCACCTGCGAAATTCGGAAAAGCTGGTGTCGGTGGGAAGGATCCGTATGGCACAGACGGTGAATCAGTCATCGAAATGAAGGATATCGTGTTTGGCAGCACGCTCAGCAACAGGGTGGTCCACTCGTTTCTCGGCCACAGTTTATCGGTGGCCGTTCGTGCGGACAGACAGCTTGTCGGTTGTCGTGCCCACATAGAATGCAGCACAGTGGTTGCAGCTTAGCTTGGACCACATGACTGAGAGACTCTGAAAAAACTCAAACGAGCAATTTAGAACCGGAGAAGAGGAATGTTGACCGAGGGCGTACACATTCTCCGTGACGACGCTTGCCCACACATCGCTCGGCAAACCGTTGCTCTCCTGCAACAGTTTCAGTTCAACATACTCACCCACCAACCCTATAGTCCTGACTTGGCGCGCAGCGACTATCACCTGTTCCCTAGGTTAAAAGAACATTTTGCTGGAAAGCCATTGAGCTCCAACGACAAGGTGAAAGAAGAGGTTCATAACTTTCTGAACAGCATGGCGGTCGGCGAGCTGGTATGACTTTGGCATACAAAAACTGCCACAGCGTCTACAAAACTGCATTGACAGAAATGGTCATTATGTTGAAAAATAGGTAAATGTTCAAGCTGTAAACTGCTGTAAACCATTGTAGAAATAAACAGGTCTATATACTTATAAAAGAATAGAACTTACTTTTGGGATTACCCTTGTACCTGTTATGCAATACTTTTATACATTAAAAGATTACTTAGATGAAACAGAGTAGGGGTTTGATAAAAAAAATGTTATACAAATAAATACTGACAATGATTATAAAACATTCCACATAAACCTTCACACTGTGTTTTGATTTCTTCTTTTTTCCTTTTCTAGAAAAACTTATCCCAATGCATAGCACAATACTAACAACTCTTCCTCTTTCTGAGCTCAACATCTCACATTACAGAGGGATGCTGACTGAGTTATATATATATATATATATATATATATATATATATATATATATATATATATATATATATATACACACACACACACACACACACACACAGATATATCTGTGTGTGTGTGTGTGTGTGTGTGTGTGTGTGTGTGTGTGTGTGTGTTTAGTGAAGTGTTGTGAAACAATGTGTGTATAGTGTGTGGAGTGAGTGATAGTGAACTGTGCTTTCTGTTTGTTCATAAATTAAAGACACTTTGTTTGTGATAGAATCAAATATACTGTAAATACATTCAAAGTTTGTGCATAAGTTTACCAACACAGTGGCCAACGAGTTGACATATGGGGGGGCTGCAGCAGAGGACACACATCTAATATTGATCATTTAGATAATGGAAACTCCTGGTGAGTATCAACAATGCAGGAAAAGATCATTGCTACGTACCGTAAAGAAGATACGTCAAGTTGCAAACAGGTACGATTAAAAGACACGTATAGCTTTCGGCCACAGCCTTCTTCAGTAAACACACACACAAATGTACAGCCAAAAGCTACATGTGAGTGTCTTTTAATCGTGCCTGTCTGCAACTTGACGTGTGTTCTGAATGGTAAGCTCATATTGGCAATTTACTTTGAGAAGATCATGCAAAACTTTGTTAAGAATACCCACATTTGCTGCAGCACCAGGATAAAGTTTTAAATATTGTACATATTGCTACTGAAGCTTTTGTGTTTATGTTTATGAAAGCGCAACACTTATAGGAATTACATTTCCAAGATATTTCTAAAAAAATGAAGTTCAACTGTAAATTCTCGTGACGGCTGACGGTGCCACGGAGGACATTTTACGTCAGGTCGGTCGAACGGCGAGAATCGTTCGCCGTGATGTAACACCGTCAATCTCGGGCAGTAGGGAATCAAATTCGGGTACTTCAGCCACTGGCTTCTGTTTTGTCCAGTTGGTGCTCTCGTCACCCCGTGTTTCGCCCTCCGTGTACCGCATAGCTTATCGACCTCAATTTTCTACATACGACGAGTCTCTGGAGGTATGGGACACGTGAGAGAAACTTCTGCGACAGCACTTCAAAGCTTTTGGGATTACCGATTCTATTTCATAACCTGCCTCGTTCCTTTCGAGGATACGGCTGAGGACGAATCTGGATGTATCGAGTCCTGTGTCAACTCGCCCCTCTGCAGGATATGTCTTCTTTAACGTTTGACCAAATGTGTGAACATCTTTCAGAATAGTAATGTACCGTATTTACTCAAATCTAAGCTGCACTTTTTTTCCCTGCTTTTGTAATCCAAAAAACCGCCTGCGGCTTAGAATCGAGTGCAAAGCAAGCGAAAGTTCTGAAAAATGTTGGTACGCGCCGCCACAACTAACTTCTGCCATCGAATATATGTAGCGCTACACAGGCATGCTTTGTAGGCACAAAGATAAATACTGGCGCCAAAACCTCTGCGTCAGTAAATAAATTTTTAAAAAAAGGTGGAAGACGAGCTTTTTTTCTCCGCCCGAGTTTTGACGACTGCATTTTCATACATTATCCAACGAAGTAAATGTAAATTCCATATTGTTCATCTTTGAATGTAGCAGAATTTTGATGTACTACAAAATCCAACCGGCAAGACTGTTCGGGTTGTTTGTCAATATGGCCAACTCTACGTTCTGAATTTTTTCCTACCTGTGAGAAGAGATGGTTGCTAATAGGAACCTGATGAAATGTGAATCACCTGCAGTATTCTCTTCACCATAAGACTAATACGAACATAAACATTTTGCCATGTATTCTTTCGTGTTTGCTGCTATCTCATTTAAATCCTGTCTACCTAATAAACTACGAAACTAGAGTGAGACAACAGCAAAGGAGTAAGAATATACGTATCGTGTCGTGTTTATATTCGTATTATTCTTATGCCTAATAGTGATACAGTTAGGAATGAAGCAAGGCAACTGACTAGATTTTTAAATCTAGGATGACTAACTTCAGTGCGGAATTTGATGTACTAAAGAGGTGTCTGCAAAGATTTTCAAATGGAGAAAAATTTTCGCCTAACTCTCGTTCAGAACGTTCTATCATACACAGTCTATTATTTGGTTCTTGTTGATCATTATCAAAGTAAGCAGCAGTGTAAGTAACAACAAATAGCAGTCTGTTGCCATTGTTTCACTAATGAGACGATTCCTCTCTTTTTTTAATTGTAAGTGGCGGTAGCGCGCACAAAAGCAAGCCATGCCGCGAGCGGCGACAGGCCATAAACCCGCACTATCAGAATGTGACACACAATGCATGACACTGTACAGTAATGCATTTTCAGCTTAGAGTGACATAAACACCTATAACAAAGAGAATGGCACTTATCAGATCAAAGCAAAATAAGCAATCGATTCAAACCAGACGAAGCACGTGAAAAAGGAAGGGTACCCGTATAAATACGGACGGAGCGTCTGAGGCATAGCAATGGCTACCTGGTAAAGCTTAAGTGCTAAGTTTACGACTCGAACCAAACTACTGTAGCTGTATCGTCGTTCATTCGACCTAAATTGTCTCATATTACAATGGACCAACTTTGTTTCGATTTGGATGTGTGGCCTAAAACTTTTGTCTACCCTTGAATTTCGAGTCTCAAATTTCAGGTGCGGCTTAGATTCGAGTAAATAGACACACCCACAGTACTGCATCCCTGGTCGAGTTTTACTGTCGTAGGAAGCAACTGCTTCAATCCTGAACTCCACAGATTGTTATCATCGCACTTTGTGTCCGGTGTGCAAAATGAGTCGTGCGGTGTTCAAATGGTGAGACGTGCTATCATTTGCTTAGCTCTGGAGTGTGAGGTTTGAAGGTGTACCCTCCAGTGGTGAAAATCCATCCCCGAATTGCTCTTCGACAGTGGGAAGCGAGAAGGTGCTTGAAACATAAGTGTAGGCCTGTGCTGTGATAGCGCCACACAATACGAAGGGTGCACGTCGCCTCCATGGAAAACACGACCACACCGTAACACCACCGCCTCCGAGTTTTACTGTCGGCACTACACACGCTGGCAGATGACGTTCATCGGGCATTCGCCGTACTCACACCCTGCTATCTGATCGCCACATTGTGCATCGTGATTCGTCACTCCACACAACATTTTTCCACTGTTCAATCCTCCAATGTTTACGCTCCTTACACCGACCGAGGCATCGTTTGGCATTTACAGGTGTGATGTGTGGCTTAGGAACAACTGCTCGACCTTGAAATCCAAGTTTCCTCACCTCCCGCCTAACTGTCATTGTACTTGCATTGGATTCTGATACAGTTTGTAATTCCTGTGTGGCAGTGTGGATAGTTGTCTGCCTATTACACATCACGACCTTCTTCAACTGTCGACCGTCTCTGTCAGTCGACAGACGAGGTCGGCCTCTACGCTTTTGTTCTGTACGTGCCCCTTCACGTTTCCACTTTACTACCTGACCACATTCGAAGCCTGTGAGGTCCACGGAGCGCCCCATTCCGCTCTCTCACGATGTGTAATGTCTACTCTGGTCGCTGATATGGAGTACCTGGCAGTAGGCGGCAGCATAAGTCTCCTAATACGTAAAACATATATTTTTGGCAGTGTCTGGATACTTTTGATCACATAGTGTAGGTAGGCCTAATTACGTGCATCACACAATATTTGTTGTTACACAGGAAACCTAAACCTAATGAAAATTAAACTTGTATAAGGATACATTACCTAAAAGATGTTAGTTATGTCATGTAAAATGAAATTTTTTCAGTTAGTTTGCAGATAAAAGCTGAGTGTTACAATGTTGGTGCATAGCTACAGTACCTAATTCATGGGTCTCTGAGCTTCTTGCACTGTATGTAGTTACGAGTAGCATGTGCTCAGTTCTATTGATGTGCAATATATTTTATATATAGCAAAACAAGGATAATGGAATGTAGTCGAATTAAGTCGGGTGATGCTGAGGGAATTAGATTAGGAAACGAGACACTTAAAATAGTAAAGGAGTTTTGCTATTTGGGGACCAAAGTAACTGATGATGGTCGAAGTAGAGAGGATATAAAATGTAGACTGGCAATGGCAAGGAAAGCGTTCCTGAGGAAGAGAAATTTGTTAACATCGAGTTTAGATTTAAGTGTCAGGAAGTCGTTTCTGAAAGTATTTGTATGGAGTGTAGCTGTGTATGGAAGTGAAACATGGACGATAAATAGTTTGGACAAGAAGAGAATGGAAGCTTGTGAAATGTGGGGCTACAGAAGAATGCTGAAGATTAGATGGTAGATCACATAACTAATGAGGAGGTATTGAATAGAACTGGAGAGAAGAGAAATTTGTGGCACAACTTGACTAGAAGAAGGGATCGGTTGGTAGGACATGTTCTGAGGCATCAAGGGATCACCAATTTATTACTGGAGGGCAGGGTGTAGGGTAAAAATCGTAGAGGGAGACCAACAGATGAATACACTGAGCAGATTCAGAAGGATGTAGGTTGCAGTAGGTACTGGGAGATGATGAAGCTTGCACAGGATAGAGTAGCGTGGAGAGCTGCATCAAACCAGTCTCTGGACTGAAGACCACAACAAAAACGTATTTTATATTATAATATATAGTTATAATGTATAGTTTTGAAGTTTTTATATTGCTTAAATAAGGAAGTTTGTAACTAAATTGACTGATAGTACTGTTTCTGTTTACAAGAATCATTTCACTCCAGACCAGTTTGAAACCAGCAGAGCTGGTGGACTGGTAAAACGCAAACCAAATGCTGTGCCAACCATTTTTGGTGATCACAAGCCACCAGTGTTACATAAAGGTCCTACTCACAGGAAACCTGTTGGCCTACTAGAGAAATGTACTGTAGTGTAACTGGAAAATAAGGTTCCCTGCTTCAACAGATTTCTACATGTGGTATGCTGTCACTTGCTGCTGAATTATCACACTTTGGAAATCTTGTGTGACTGCTAACAGTTCACATTTATTGTTTTCATCAGTAGGACACACAGAATTTCCCTTCAGAGCACTATTCTTGCCAACAGTGGACTTACTTGTAACGCAGAAGTTGTCGTAGGATCTACTTTGTCAATTGAGTACAATAAGCAAATACTTTTTAAAAGTTGTTCTAAATATGTAGCTTAGAGTTTCTTCTTTAGAAATTATATATCATACTCCCATTCTAACCATCAGTTGTGTACAGAAGCAGACTCAAACATTTCATTTATAACAGCTGTATATTTTTCAAACTGACATGTCCGGGGTCTGTTGACGGTGGGAACAAAATACTTAGTCACAAGGTAATTTAGCGAACAGGACCACATCTCTGAAATCCTCTGCTATACCCTCAGGGCAGGACAGATAGTTTAATTTGTGGAAAGGGGCCAAAATGAATGGCTGTCAGTTGCACTCAAACATAGTACTTTATTCATTTGACAATATTACAAGAGTAAAGAAAACATTAAAAACAGACCAAGCCAAACATTTATTTTAGAAGTTAATTCCTGACTAAATGCGCGATTCAATCCCCTCAGGGGAAAGACAACTTTAATTTAAAACTAACTGAAGGCCAATAACTTAAAACTCAAAACAGGAATTTGAATTTAAAAGGCAGAAGGCCTTATCTTAAAGCATTTCTTAAAATCAGGCTGAATGCCCAAACAATGTCACGCCTTAATGGCAAACAACTTTAACTTAAAATGGGCGAGGAGCCATACAGAAACAAAGAACATGGACAAATAAGAAAAGACAGTACATCAAACTGCACTCAGAAGTTACCAAGGGCTGGCATGGAATTCAAACACTGACGCTCGCTTAGGGGAGATAGGCAGTCGGCCCAACAATTCTCAATCTGACGGCAACCCAACCGACAGACAGTCAATGGACCAAGTGTTAGGATAACTTCCACTCCACCTGACCAGCACACGACGAGGAGTTCAATGGAACAACGCAGAAGGTATCGGCGCCCACAACGAATTACACATTCAGCTGTCAAACTACACGCCATGCTGGACAGCCACAACACGACGAGGAAAATGCACTGCCCGAATTTACGTCTACGGCCAGGGCAGGTAACCGGAACGTTAACTGCCACAATGCAGAAGATTCCGCTGGTGCACTTCGATTCAAAATAATAGAGTTAAGTTAAACTCCACAGAAGGATGGGCTAGAATTTCGCCAACTCGAAAACACACACTGTTGCTCACGGGAAGGTCCTAACAGCCCACAATGAAGTTCAAGCGACACAATGTGAACAGTTGGGGCTGGCTGGTAAATTAAGTAAAGACTCAACTTTCGTGTCCGGGATCGGTGAGCCACGGCCCTCGTAGCAATTGGAGCAGCCCCTCACACTTTGGACACCGCCAGCGGCCCCGGCCGAACCACGCGCCACGGAGACTTCCTCGACGTTCCACGCCAACCGACCGACTCCCGCACGTGGCCCAGTCAGAAACTGTAAGCGCGGGGCCAAAGATATTACGAGGGTGCGAATATCGGTACACGCTGCTGCTGCCACTTTGTGGAGAGAGGGGATAACGCCACAATCTCAATAACATCGGGAGACTAATCACAGAATAGCGACCAAGGTTTAATGCAAAGCATAACACGAGCCAGAAACGGCTCAATCTCTTACATACACAGTTCACTTGTATTGGTATCTGATGGAAATAAAAACCAATGTCTTTTCTCATACCTTTCGGCTACATCATTTCTACTGCTTGCCATTGGACACTGTGTATACCGTATTCTAATTTGCAGTTAAACATTATACCTATCTGAGAAAATAGATACTTTGATTTCTTACCACAGCCGTTTAAAGTTTACTTCAAAGTCAGTGGCTTTTCTGTACCATTTATGTTTTTAAAACTCTGCATACAGGGCTTTGGATTTGTTGGCAATATGTGGTACAACAGGTGCTAATACGTCTAATGTTGTGGTTAGGTTTGGTCGTGATTATTTAATCTTTTATTGTAAGTAATATTTATTTGCACTTAAACATAACTAGCACTACTTCCCACATCGGTAAGTACCACTGGTCCCACAGCTCTTGTGATTCAAGTATTCGAGCCTCACGTGTTCCACTGCTATTGAAGTGTTGCACGGTAAAGCTGTGCTACATTCTATTGCAGTCAGATTTCTGTGGTGCCTAGCAAAGATCGTACAGATTTTTGGAAACACTATGGTATTGTTTGCTGGGAATTAAATATAATTGGTCACCAATTTCAGTTTAGTATATGGCATTACTTTCCATTACAACGTAGTAAGAGGACACCTGGAATATTACCACTCAGATTTTCATAATTTGCTTCTGTCCTTCGAAACTAAGTTTTGGCACCTTATGAACCTTCAAGTCGTATACCACAGTCTACTGAGAATCAATTACTGGCTACTTAAAAACATATTATAGTATTAAGTACTTTTTATTTTTGAAGATTGCAATATTGCAGATTTATGTTCCAGATGTTGGACAGCCCTCAAATGTGCCCAATGACATCAGTCCTGCAGAGAACTTGGACACAACAGAAGATGAAGTCACCATCCTGAAGAACCCAGTACAACAGCTTCAGGCTGGAATTGAAGCTTTACAGAGAAAACTCGTCCTCTCTCAGAAAAGGGAGAGAGGAGTGTGTTCAGAAAAAGACAACCTCCTCACCAGTGTGCATGGTTTATTCGGTGCAGAACAGTTTGCAGTGTGAACAAAGGGGACATGTAAGGGTAGCAAATGGTCAGTGGAAACACTGCAGAAAGGGCTAAAAAATAGACCACCTTGTGGTAGTATGGGGTACAAAGTCCTGCTGGAAAATAAATTTCCATTTCCTTCAGACAGAACCCTGAGAAGTTCACTACTGAATGTGAAATTTAAACCTGGTGTGCTGAAGGAGCTAATGAGTTCCCTGAAAGTAGAGCTTGCCCTCATGTTACCAGTGGAGAAACATCGTGCTCCCACGATGGATGAAGTTAGTATCGCTCCATCATTCGAATACGATTGAAGCAATGGCTGCTTCATTGGTAATGATATGACACACCTCCATCAAATCTTGCCCTTGCAACTACTATAGCTTCTCATGTATTAGTTTTTATCCTGGGTGGTATCACCTCAAGATGGAAACAAATCATAGGTTACCATTGCCTCAGATGTTAGGTCACATAGTGCTTAGAGCCATTTTACCATTACACGTGACCATCTTTTTTCCAGTTCTCATGTCAAAGACATCATTATAAACATTATTAGAGAATCTCGGGCACTCAAACAATGTTCACTGCATGGTGTCAGATACGGCAGGGCAAAATTGAGCTGAATGGCAAGAATTTGGAATTGTTGTCGAAAGGTTTTCAAAATTAGTTTCTACCAGTATCCTTTTTTTTTGAACTGTTGAATTGGAAGATCCCTGATATCTTGTGGTATGGCATTAAAAAATTTTATGGACTTGTAACTATAAAAAAAACACAAAAGTGCTTCTTATACAAGTCCATCAAAATTTTTAATGCCATACCCCAACATATCAGGGATCTTCCAATTCAACAATTCAAAAAAAAAGTAAAAGAATTTCTTCTTGAGCTCAGCATTTATGAAACTGATGAATTTTTAAGGGAGGCAAAGAATAGGGTATGACTACACTTTGTTATCAGTTTTTATGTGCTTCTATATATGAGTAAGTCTGTAATTGGCTAAATTTACTATGCAATATCAATTTGTACCAGAAGTTTCTCTGTTTTGTATTTGTGTGAAGGTACCATAATTATTTGTGTAATATTTATATTGTGTAATATTTTTCTTGTTTTTGTAATTATTTGTGTAACATTTATACTGTGTACTATTGACTTTTGTAATGCCTCAGATGATCTCTGAGGTCTCTACAACAATAAAAATCAATCAATGATAATAGGAAACTAATTTTCCTCGCAGATACACCACACATTTTGAAAAATATGAGGAACCACTTATTCAATGGGCAATGAGTCTTCCTTTGACAAAATGTTGTCGAGGAACGTGGTCTGCCTCGTAATGAGGTACAAATAAATCGTGTAGAACAGTTGCTTGAGGTGGACAGTGGTTTAAGTCTTTAACTGGCACCACAACTGCGTGAGAAGCGTTTGATTCCAAACCATTACGAGAAAATGAAAGTTGGCTCGCCTACTGCCCTAATTAACAGCCAGACTGCAGCAGCCAGTGAGTATGCTGTCAAGACAGAGAGACTGCAGCAAAATACTTTAACCACAGCACGGTTTCTAAAGCACGTTCGTGAGTGGTTGTGCCTCGTAACATGCAGAGCTCTAAGTATGATTCCGAGTCGTTCTGATGAACAAACATGCGGTGAGGCTCTCAGTCATCTTAAGGACACTCTGTGTTTATATCAAAACTTGAAAATTGGGCTGAAGGGTTCCTGGTGTAGTTTTGACAAAAATGGCTCTGAGCACTATGGGACTTAACTTCTGAGGTCACCAGTCACCTAGAACTTAGAACTACTTAAACCTAACTAACCTAAGGACATCACACACATCCACGCCCGAGGCAGGATTCGAACCTGCGACCGTAGCGGTCGCGCGGTTCCAGACCCCAGCGCCTAGAACCGCTCGGCCACCCCGGCTGGTGTAGTTTTGATAGCTGGAGGTATTTTGGAATCGCAGGACACATTCCTGAATGAGAAGAAATTTAAATTTCTGCTGACAAGTAGATTCATGTAAGATGGCATAGAAAATCTGTTTTCAATTGTCCGCTACAAACATCCAGTACCAACACCACGAGAATAGAAATCAGCACTGAGGGTTATTACTCTTTCTCAGTTCTTTAATACTGCCACTGATAATTATGAAAATGAAGGCAGTAGTTTGCAGGCAGAACTACTGGGGGAATCTGTAAGTGAAGACGATGATAAGTGTGCTGAGGAAGTTGGTGAGCCACTTTGTGACATGGTGTGTGACGAAGAGCAGCAGTCTCAATACTGTTTGTGTGGTCACACTGTCAGGCAGGATATGAAGTGTCATGCACTTTGCAAATTTTGCGAGGAGCACCTAATGGCGTGCAAAGAAAATCTCTGTACATGTGTGAACGTGCTTTTACATCAGAAGTCCTTCACAGATACCTCACTTATTGAGCCATCAAGTGAGGTTTTCAGTGTGTTGCAAAAGGCAGAGATGTGTTTGAGAAGCAACAAGAAGAAATTACTCACAGGTGAATTGTTGCTCTGTGATGTAGCCACTGCCGTGCCTGCATCAGTGAAGGAGAAAGTAGTTTTCCCAGCCTGCCACAGTGTACAGGAGAAAATAATTCAGTTTCCTGGCAACAAGAATTCATCTGGTGCCAAGGGAGGGAAATAAAAGATATCGGGGTGTAGTGACACAAGGCAGTAGAAGCAGGCCATGACAAAGTTATTGCAGAAACTGTGAGTTCCAAAATCACTCTTTAGTAAATGATTTGAAAAATTGATATTTAAACTTCTTTTGCTTGCCTTATTCTTTTCAAATGGTCTCATTTTTGTTTTAATTACAGTGATTTTTATAAATTGTTGTTCTATGTTTCTTTCTGAGTCTTGAGTGTATAATATTTGAAGGCATTGTATAATATTTGCAATCTCGTATAATATTTGCAAGTAAACTATGTCCCTCTCCAGAGTTCAGAATGATGCATATATAAATAAAAACTTCATCCATCGACGTGTGTGTATTTTACTTCTGTGCTTTGCCACCACCTTTGTTTCTTCCTTGTGCTTCATTCATGTCGTTTATTTTTTTCTCTGGATTTTAATAGCTTTTTATACGTACGATGTACCTACATTTTATATAATATTGTAGAGAGGAAAAACAGCATACATTTTTCCATGAAGAACATTAGCTTGTACTCTATACCCTTTTCTAGCTCAGAATGAAATAGCACATATGCAAAATCTGCTAAAGAATACTTGTTTCCAAACAAGGTAAAATGTAAAGGTCATTTCAAGTAAATGTCATGTACAGTTTGTATTGTAACTGCTGTTTTTATTTATCTTCATAATCTAGCAATTTATGTAGAAAACCATGAAAATCGAATGGAAATGCAGTCAACTGGGGTAACTTGGCAACACTTTAGACCATTTTTTGAAAATACTGCCCACAAAATATGTTACTTGTTGCAACACGTGTTGTAGTTAAAGTTACTGAGTGCTTTTGATAGTAAAAATATAAACAAACTGACCTTTTGCTGTAATATTTTAATATTTATTCTGATAAAGCTACAGTGCCATTTTGGCTAAGTTTAGGTCAGTTGTGGACAACACATTATTTTACTTACATAAAATGCTCTGGGTAATTTTAAGTCATTCCCAGAGTACATCAGTGGTTAATAAGAAGCCTAAATAAATTGTTCTATTTCAGTAATGCAGGTTTACATTGAAATTTAAAGATATCTATATAGGCCTGTTATTAACAGTTATTAAGCTAATGGGGTATAAATGTAAAATAACACATTCCTTCAGGATGTTTTTAATGACACGTATTACAAATAATAGTGCACACATTGTCTTCAAAGTAGAACAACACTTTCAGTAATACCATGTAGTAAATACATTCCGTCAAACATTTTCAGATATTGAGTGTAGATGTTCACTGCTATTATGGACCACGCCCCTTTCTGTTAACAGGTATTGGGCGAGATTCAGCTTTTCTATTAATACACAGTCTTTACAGTACAACACTCCATCTTAGCTTTCAAGCCAAAACCTATTTCTTTTTTCCTTTCGTGGTCCTGCAATTGCAACTTATTTTAAATGAGATATACTTGCCTTAAATATCTGCTGCAGTGACTTCTGCAGCTTATGATTTACCTTCATACAGTCTAATGACAAATCATTTATTTGGAAGCTATATTCAAAGATAGGCCTAAATGAAAATTTAACGAACAAATCTATCAGCAAGCCTAGAACCATGTTCCCTTATTGGTAGTGACAGAAATGACGTTTATAAGTTCCTTGTGAGACTGCTGTTTACACCTAATTCAGCTAATTTCATGCTACTATCAGCAGCATCTCCAGGCTCATTATTTCAATTTCAATGTCTGAAGACCGCAGCTAGAGTTTTTATATATTTTCTTGGTTTTGGGTTTATCTTGGTCCCAATGGGAAAGATTGCAGGAACTCGACTTAACCATTCAGTTAATTTTATTCTTTTCTGGCCTTTTGTCTTCTTTTACATTTCTGTTACTTGCTTTCCAATCCATTTGAACAATTTGAACAGCAAAGAAAAGTCAGAAGAGGTAATAGGATGGTTAAATAATAATTTAATAACAAAATAGAAGTCTTAGAGACAAAACTGCTTCTGCTAGCAGATAAAACAAAAAATAGTGAGTGGGACCGTACAAAGTTATAATGACTCGTAAAAAATTTGACCTGACTGACTGTAAAGTATGGTTTAAACGTATATTTGGGGTGCTCACAACAATAAATTGTACTTTCTTCAACACAATAAAAAAGTAAAAAAAAAAAACATTTAGGCACGATGCAAGTACAACCTTACATTCAGTAAACATTAACGTTTACTGGGAGACTATTATTTCTGGTGCAACGTTGACGAAGATCTGTAGTATAGTAATAAAGAGTAGACTTGTTACCATTTCTACAGCCTACGTTTGATGATACGACTAATTTTATTAGAACAAATTTCAAAAATATTGTATTCTCTGGTACTTTCGTAACCATTCTCCTAATGCCATGAAGAAGAATATGCAGAAAATATTTTGTGAGGTAGACCTGACAAAAATATAAAGCATGCGTAATCATAAAGGCACGTTTATCGATTCTACTTACTATATATGAATGCAATGCTTTATTTCCTATAACAAAAGAGACATTTGGCGAATTTTCGTACTGCGGAGTAGCAGGAACAAGAAGTAAGTTGATATAGAGCTTTAAATTAGCGATTGATTTTACCCTGCACTTGCGACCTAATATTGGTTCCCTTTTGTCCTGACTATTGGGTAGGATCAATTTAACGCTAATTACGAAAACAGGTGTTGAAACACGATACCGTATCACGAACTGTGAAATCTGCTTTCGCTATTAATAAAGAATAGCAGGCAAAAAACTGTTATGGTCGCCACAACAAATGCATTTCGACTCATTTAGTTTTAATTTGTTGAAATTTTTTGTAGAAAAATATCCGACATGTTCCGTTTGAAGCCACTGATCAGTTCTAGCACTGCATTAGAGAGCTAAGTGTACTTTAATAATTTTTTTTTTTTTTTTTATCCTTTATTGAATTTCAATTCCCCCCGAAGGGGGCGGGCTGGCAGCAGCTTAGGACGCCGCTCTGCAGCCTACAGGTTTTCTGACAAAGAGCAGGAGAATAAATAATAATAAAAAACAGGCGATAAAATCGGGGACTCATTGAGTAACAAGGTGAAAAGAAAATGGGGAAATGAAAACAAACAACAGAGGGATGATGAAGCGAATAAAAATACATACGGAGCAGACAAGGGAAACAATAGACAATTAAAAAAACACGGCGACAGTCTGGATTCTGTTCGCAAAGTATATAAAACGCACACCCAGCGACAGCATGGTTTCTGTTCGCAACACAACACTGAATAGTCACTAGAACACAGCACGAAAAAGTCGGCAAAGGTGACACCACAGTCGAGAGCAGGTGGGGGGAAACTGAACAGGAGATGGGAAAACAAAAAGGGGGGGAAAGGAGAGTAAAAGCGAAGGGGGGGGGGGGAACCGGGAAAGGAGCTGATGGAGGATGAGGACCCATAAGAGGGGTGGGGGGCAGACGCGACAGGGAGGGGGGTAGACAGAGGAGGGGAATACAAAAGGACTGGGGGGGAGAAGGGAGGTAGGGAGAGGTGTAGTGGGGAGGAAACAGGACGGAAGGGGGGGGGAAGAGGGAGCCCAGGGAAAGGACAGAGGAAAGGAGGGGGAGGGAGGATCAGAGTTGATAGGAAGGATAAATGGAGGGAGAGAGGGCATCATCCGGGAGGGGGAGTTGACGGAAGCCATCTTGGGAAAGGAGATGGAGGGTGTAGAGATGGAGGGTAGGGGGGACACAACGGTGAAGACGGGGCAGGGGGCGAGGATGGGAGAGGAGAGGAGCAACCAGGGGGTGAGGGGGTTCAAGACGGCGGGAGGTGTAGAGGATGCGGATATGTTCGAGGAAGAGGAGCAGATGGGGGAAAGGAATGAGATCATAGAGGAGCCGCGTGGGGGACGGGAGGCGGATACGGAAGGCGAGGCGGAGTGCATGACGCTCAAGGATCTGGAGGGACTGATAGAATTTGGGGGGGGGGCAGATATCCAGGCAGGACTGGCATAACAGAGGATGGGACGGATTAAGGATTTGTAGGTGTGGAGGATGGTAGAGGGGTGCAACCCCCATGTCCGGCCAGAGAGGAGTTTGAGGAGGCGGAGGCGGTTGTGGGCTTTGGATTGGATGGATCGGAGATGAGGGATCCAGGTGAGGTGACGGTCAATGGTGAGGCCAAGGTAGGTGAGGGTGGGGGGGAGACGGACAGGACGTGCGCAGACAGTAAGGGAGAAATCCAGGAGCCGGAAGGAGCGAGTGGTACGACCTACGATGATTGCCTGGGTCTTGGAAGGATTGAGTTTCAGGAGCCATTGGTTACACCATGCAGCAAAAAGGTCAAGGTGATTCTGGAGAAGGCGTTGGGACCGTTGGAGGGTAGGAGCGAGGGCGAGGAATGCGGTGTCATCAGCATATTGCAAGAGGTGCACTGGAGGGGGGGGTTGGGGCATATCTGCTGTGTACAGGAGGTAGAGGAGAGGGGAGAGGACAGAGCCCTGGGGCACACCGGCAGAGGGGTAGAAGGTGCGGGAATTGGCATGATGGATGGTAACGTAGGAGGGGCGGCGGGAGAGGAAGGAGGCCACCAGACAGATGTAGTTGATAGGAAGGGCGTAGGTTTGGAGTTTAAACAGGAGACCGGGATGCCAGACACGGTCGTAGGCCTTTTCAAGGTCAAGTGAGACAAAAATGGCGGAGCGACGGGAGTTAAGCTGGAGGGAGAGGAGATGAGTGAGGCGGAGGAGTTGGTCATCAGCAGAGAAGGAAGGTCGAAAGCCACATTGGGTGTTTGGGAGGAGGTGGTTTTGGTGGAGGTGGAGATGGATGCGCCGGGAAAGGATGGATTCCAAGAGCTTGCTGAACACCGACGTGAGACAGATAGGACGATAGGAAGAGGCATCAGATGGAGGCTTATTGGGTTTGGAGAACATCAGGATACGGGAGGTTTTCCACAGGTCGGGATAGAAGCCAGTGGCAAGGATGACATTGTAGAGGGCGGCAAGGAGGGAAAGGAAGGAGGGAGGGCAGTGTTTGAGGTGGCGGTAGGTAACGCAGTCGTGGCCGGGAGCAGTGTTGCGTTTAGTGCGGAGTGTGAGGCTGATGTCCTGTGTAGTGATGGGAGTGTTAAGTGCAGATGGTGGGGTGTGGCCCAAGTACTGGAAGCTAGGAGCAAGGAGAGGAACAGAGGTATTCGTACGGTCCATGACATCAGGGAAGAGGGAATAATCAAAGTGGGGATCATCTGGGATGGAAAAAACATCAGAGAGGTGGGAGGCAAAGTGGTTGGCCTTACTGAGGTTGTCAGGAAAGGGACGGTCATTAAGGAGGAGAGGGTACTGGGGGGTGGGGCGGTTCCCAGTAAGGCGGTGGAAAGCAGACCAATACTTGGAAGAGTGGATGGGGGGCGTGGTGTTGAGGTGTGTACATGTCTGGCGCCAGGCTCGGCGTTTCTTCGCAACAAGCAGGTTGCGGATGTGTCGCTGTAATTGCCGGTGGCGGGTAAGTGTATCCCGGTCACGAGTGCGGAGAAAAGAGCGGTAGAGGCGGCGGGACTCCCAAAGGAGAAGGACGGCCTGTGGAGGCAGGGCGGGGCGGTGAGGGTGGACGGCTTTGGTGAGGATATGGGTGGCGACGGCGTCAGACAAGGTCTGGTGCAGGAAGGCAGCAGTGCGAGAGATGTCATCAGGAGACTGGAGGGTAAGGTCGTGGCTGTCAACCTGGGTGTGAATGGAATCCCGGTAGGCATCCCAGTTGGCACGGGAGTAATCATGGACAAGTTTAGGAGGGACGTCAGGGCGAGGAGCGTGGCGGGGATGGCGACCGTTAGAGATAGTGAGGAGGACAGGAGCATGGTCACTGCCAATGAGGTCAAGGACATCCGCGGTGATGCGCCCAAGGAGGTTGGGAGAGGCAAGGACTACATCAGGAGTGGTGTTGGATTCGGGCCGGGTGTGCTGGGGCAGGGGAACCAGGTCTCCCTGGAGAGTGGTGAGAAACTGATGCCACCGCCGGAGGTCGGCAGGATCGCGGCTGTGGATATTGAGTTCGGCGGCAATCACGTAGGTGGAGAAGGTGCGGTCAATGTGGGCCAGGAAATCATACGGGATGGGGCTGCGAGGGCGGACATAAACGGTGGCACAGGTGATGGTAAGGGCGGGGAAGAAGAGGCTGAGGGTCAGATGCTCGGCAGGATTGTTAAGGAGAGGTTGGGGCCGGACAGGGAGGTGCTTGAGGTGGCCTATAGCAACTCCGCCACGTGCCAGAGGGTACGGGTTATCGGTACGATGTAGGGTGTAAGGGGCAGTGGAGACGGAGATACGGGGCTGAAGGAAGGTTTCATTGAGGACGAAGGCATCCACGCGGTGCTGACGTAGGGTGTGGAGGAAGAGGAGTTTGTGGGTGGGCAGGGAGCGAATGTTGTGGTACAGGATACGGTACGGTTGTTGTACCATGGGAGTGGAGAGTTAGACGAGGGTGGTGAGGGGGGTGAAGGTGAAGTGGGCCTGGTTGTGGGAGTAAGTGGCATAGGTGGTAAAATGGAAGATGGAACGGGCAGCGAGGGCGATTTGGGAAAGAGTGTGGGAGCGCTGGAAGGGGTGGATGTTTTGGAGCACAATGGTGGTGAAACGGATGATGTCCTCAGCAGTAGGGGGAGGGCGGAGCGAGTTGTTGGGGTGGATGGGGTCATCAACAGGACGGACAGGGACGGTGAGCTCAGGGGTTACTGGTGGAGGTTTCGCTTTACACTTCGAGGAGTAGGTAGGATGTGGTTCATTACAAGTGTTGCAGGAGGGGGGAGAGGTGAGGTTGGGGCAATGCTTGAGGAAGTGGGAGGCTTTGCAGTGGGGACAAGTAGGGGGGTTCTTGCAGGCAGAGGTAACGTGGTCATTGTAGGTGAGACAGCGTTGGCAGCGGTAGGATTGGACAGGGGAACGGGAGGGGTCCACCTTATGGCGCTGATTGTAGATGAACTTTAATAAACACGGGCCACGGCTAAATACTCTGCAGCAATCAATGAATCAGCAGGCGGCCATACTTTCCCCATACAGAGATTCATGCGCTGCAGCTCGCGCCTACCATCTGTCCGTGGCAGTCCGTACTACTCGAGTCCGGCTACTCTCCACTGCGCCCACCTGCTGCTCTCTCGCGTCACTCTTGTACACTACGTGCAGCCTCCTCCATACACCTCCTGCCGTCTTCTGCTTGCTTGGATTTCCAAAGTATCCATTTTGTTTCCCATTTTTCATTAGAGTTGTCCATTTTCTCTTTAATTTGCTATATGATACACTTATTTCAATTCGTTTAAATTTCACAACTTATACACGTATCTTTAGGATAGTTGCCAAAAGTGCTCTGTGAATAATTTGTCACACTTTACAATTGTCTTTGTTTTTAATTCTGTTTTCTTTTCAAGGATTTCGATTCTGTATAATATTGACATGCACCCACAATTACATCTCTTTTTATGCGTTGTTGTAAGGATGTTATGTTGTAACGTTAATAAATAACTAAATTACACAAAAAAGCGCGACCTTCTGGCGCATAAGTTTTGAAAGTCGGGATGGCATTCGCACTAACCTGGAAAAAAAAATAATAAAGCACATATTCTTGGCATCTAAGCATCACTTTTCTCCATAATTCGAGAGTTCCACTGGGTAAGACGAAACGTGGGAAGAATTTTTACGTGAAGCACCCTGCTTTGGTTGACGTCGCTGCGCTGTTTACATCTAGTCCACATAAACCTGGAGTACAGTCGAAGTAAGACCCCAAAACATCAAGTTCGAAAGTATGCTTGAAATTCGACACAAAAAACTAAACTAAAAAAAGTGTGTAATCAAGCACTGATATCGACCAAGGAAGTTCTCGGCTACACTCCTAAGTACGGCAATTCCACTACTGTAACTAATGTCACCCCGTGCGATACATATGACGCTCGAGAACCTCCATCGTCATTATACTAACGTTTAAATTAAACTAGCAGGCTCCGATACAATCATCAGAGCCTTCCAAAAATATGCCGACACATCAATCGGCGACGAGCATACAAGTTACCATATGTATAGCACACCTTACCAAGAAAATTTGTGGGTATGAAGTATATTGTTCACAGATAATAAAAATACATGGGCGCTTATTGCTATTTTGTTAGCAAACTACGAATAAGCAAGTGATATACCTGCAAAAATGAATGTTAATTTGAACGTTTTCGTGTTGAACTTGTCAATGCGAAGTGAAATATGCAGCGCTTCAATACTGTAGAGTTGTTCGGCGTTGCCAACAGATGTCAGCTGAAGACGCTGCCTCAGATAATACGGCGATCCTTTCAGAGACGTATCCTATCGCCGTCTACGGTTCGCGATTGGCCGAAAACGAGTTGCATTGGCGGCGTACGGTTTTAGGTTCGTTTAAGCAGTCACCGGCGGTTCCACGCACATGCGCAGAGCTGAGGTGAAATTTACAGAATGCTATTCCTTGGCAAATTACGGACTGGCAGCACACGTTTTTTTTTTTTTTTTTACCATTGTAGCTCTTCACATGGCTTTATATTGATACCTATAGAGGGGGATTCAATATACATTCACATTCTGGGAGGCAAATACACTACTGGCCATTAAAATTAGTACACCAAGAAGAAATGCAGATGATGAACGAGTATTCATTGAACAAATATATTATACTAGATCTGACATGTGATTACATTTTGAAGCAATTTGGGTGCACACATTCTGAGAAATCAGTACCCAGAACAACCACCTTTGGGCGTAATAACGGCCTCGATACGCCTGGGCATTCACTCCTTCCCTTCTCTTCCCTTCCCATCACTTCCCTTTCCTTTTCACCCGGCCCCTCCCTCCACCCTCTACACCAGGCTTCACTCCCCCTTCCTCCCACCCCGCCGATCGTGGCATCTCTGCTCTACCCTCTCGCTCTCCCACTCCCCTTCCTCCTCCTCCTCTCTTGGCAGGTCACCGGACTCGCACACGCTCAGTGAAAATTCGCGCGCCGGGGATCATCGCCGTCAGTGTTTCGTGTGTGTGCCTTCGTTTGTGTGTAGTGTTGTTCGCCGCCACGCCTCCACCGTTCACGTGCCGTCGCCATCATCCATGTTCTGTGCATCGTGTCGCCCAGTGTTAGTGATGTTTCTCGTCCAGCCTGAACGGCTCCATGTTTTTTTCGATTTTTAGTGTCTACATTTTTTGCCCACCGTTTTTACTGTCTACTCTGTGCCACCTTTATGTACTACTTGTTGTAACACTCAAGGCTGAAGAGCGGCGTATTGTGCTGCTGCCAGCCCGCCTTTGTATAAGGTGTTAAAATCACAATAAAGAAAAAAAAAATCATATGACGATTGAGTCCATTTTGTAAATATTTCTATTCTTCATATACAAGATATGACTGTAAGAGTTACTGTTAAGTAAATTATAAGTTCATCAAGCAAATTTAGGAAAACTAAAATTTCAAATGGGGGATAGCTAGTGTTAATATGCATATCTTACAATTCAATTATGGAGTAGTCTACATACTAATGCAATGAGTTTGTTGAGGCGATGAATCCATAAACAATAAACACATTCCAAGTACAGGGAACCTTGGCTAAATAGTGTTATACTGCTGAAGGCTAAACAGAATAAATAAAAAAGTACATGAAACCTTTCACTCCATTTGCATAACTTTCTGGATTAAAATTATCTTTCTCAGATGAATAATACTGAATTCAATTTGTGTTAATCACCAAAATTTTAATTAATTCTGGGATAAGCATTATAGCGCTTGGATCAATCATAATTCCTTCCTTTTGACAAAGTGGTAGCATGTTATAATAATAGTACTTCTATGGATTAGTACACACAGTAACAGAACACTGCTGTTGTAAATGAGAGCAGTAACGGTTGCACCAGCTCTACATCCACAAAGGTGCTATCCAGCATAAATATTTTGTGATATGTACCTAAGACAAAGAGTTACAAAAAAGGACTCTGGGTTAAGTAGGTATAATCTTGCGTAGGAAGGACCTCATGTCAGGACACGATACAAGAAAACATAAAAAAGGTATTTACTTTCACAATTACCTTTTATTTTCCATGTACCATTAAGATTAATCAAATATGTGTAATGAGATATCTGATCACAATACCATTACTTCAGACAAACAAAAATTTATGAATAAACGCAAGTGGCAGAACAGCCTGGCAAGACATTTTAAGAGCAGTAACTGAAATTTATAGAGGTAGTGAGTAAGCAGCATGGATTGTGAACTTCTCAGTACTGTACTGCATAGTCCAAAATAAAATAACTGTGATTGTACAATTGAGAGATAGCAGAATCCAAAAACTGAATCTTACTATTCTGCAAGTGGCACCAGTTGCACACATATTGCAGTAAACTATACATTAAATCATGATCTCAGGTTCAGATATCACTATGAGTGATTGACACTTACAATGAAAATCAAATTATGTGCATTTTGTGTACTTAGGTAGAACTTACAAAAATTGTTTGTGTAAACATTTTGAAATCCCACTTGTGAAATGTGCACAACAATATTTTAGAGTCATTGACGAATCTAGAAAATGGAAAAAGGAAACTGAGCAGGCGAGAGAAAGAGAGAGAGAGAGAGAGTGGAGGATGCTGGGACATAGTAGAGACAGGCTAGTGAGCTGCTAGTTGCAGCATCTGCAGGCTATGCTGGGGCTGTGGGGGAAGTGGAGTAAAGTAGAGAAGGGAAAAACATATTGCCAGTGTGCCGGTGGGGTAGAAGGTTGTGTAGGGCCAGAGAATCTCAGTGGGAGCAGGGAAGGTTAAGATGAGGGCGGTGGTGTCGGTGGAAAGAATCCAGCCAGTGAAGAAGTCACTGAATTCGAGCATATCGTGTCGGGTGGCATGCTCGGCAAATGGGTGATCCAGCTGTCTCTCGGCCAGTTTGGCATTGGCCATTCATTTGGAGACACAACTTGGCAGTGGACATGACCGTGTAGTGTGACAGAAAGTGGCTGCAGATAACTGGGTAGATCACATGACTGCTTTCACATTTGCCCCTGCCTTCCATGCGATGGGAGACGTCAGGGACAGGACTGGAGTGTGTTGTGATGTGGGTCAGGTTTTGCGTCTATTACAGGATAAGCCCCATGGGACAATTATGTAGTCACTTCTGTGTGACCTCTTCAGTAGCACACCATTCTGAAGTCATAAAGTGGAAAATCTTAATCAGTTCAGGATGGTGTTTGCTCGAAAATGTACACACCGCCACAATTTTGGTCTCACTTTTCATATGTTGTCTTCAAGGTCCAATTGTTGGATGATGACCAATTTCTTTACGTCATATGAAATAAATATACTACTCAGTATAGACTATAATTATTAACAATAATTTGGTCTGTAAAAAGTGTAGTGATCTAGGACTTTGGAATAGTATGTGGAATCATTTTACGCATCCGCGTTGGAACTAATCCATTTACAGGTACGAGCGCAATACTGAACATCGTGGAAGATTACACAATTTTCATAACTAATCAGTTAATGAAGTAAACCACCGTATACATAAAAACTGGAGTAACGGAAGTACAGCACTCGGAGATGAAATATAATAAGCACAGAGTCAAAATTTGCAATGTAAAATGTGTCTACTTCTGAAATTTAATGATGATTATCTTTTAAGTTAATTTTTTCCACAAAATTTTAACTATGTTAATGAAAAGTAGGAATGCTACCAAATCTATTTATTAGCTCAATTAGCTCAAAATATTTTCACTGCTATTTACTTTAGTAAAATTTTTAATCAGACATAAACTTTAATTAACACAGTTTTAAACAAAACTAATTGTATTTTTGCTGTCAGACGCTGAGACTACAACTGTAACAATGAAACCTGAACTAAATAACAAATGGGCAGATTTATGCCTACATCACATACAAATATTACTGAAAATCAGAACCAAAAGCCACCCAGAGACAGAAAGAAGAGAAAAATTTATTGGTAGTATTTGGGGTGTAATTAGAGCAGGTGGTGGATCCCAGCTCGATATGCTGCAGTATGCCAGGACCATCCCCCATGATATGTACAGTTGTAGCTTATCTTCACTGAGCCGGTGTTTATTAACACATAATGTAGCCTTCTTGTTTACACCTAACGGAATACTAAGAATACCAATTTTATTTTTTAATGACCTGACATTTATATATAACAGTAATTGTGAGTCATCGCCACAAAGGGGTAAAAGTGGATTCTCAGACAGCAGCACATCATTGTCTCCACTTTATACACAGTCTTCTGTTATAAAGACATTGCATACAAACAGCAGCAGCTAGCTCCTCGACTGCATTGAATCCAGATGCTCCCAGCAAAGTAATTTGCTCAGAAACACCCATAAAAAGATCACTGTTTCCTTCTTGTTCTGGCAGACTCTCATACAATGACTTCTTTGTTTTCATCCGAATTCTGTGTATATGTTTTTTGCAATGTCCTACTAATATAATTGAACATTTGTAAAACTGTCCTGTGAAAGGACTGTAATTGTTTCCTTTTTCATGGATTTCTCTACAGATTTGTAGCAGTAACAATAAAAATGAAAACATGACCAAAGAAAGTAATATTTAAAGTTTTAGTCATTGCATGGAAGATAAACAAACAGTGATATACTGAAGTCATGTACCAGTTAGATGTCCTCAACTATTTATCTTCAAATAAAATAGATTATGTACAATGTATGTGGTTAAATGACAGTATGACATTCTTTTTTTATTTTTTATTTATTTATTTATTTTTTTTTTTTTTTTTACAATACGTACAATGCATGTCGTGCACTCATAAGATAGTTGTTTGTTAACCTGTATGTGCTTTCTGAATTTACCTTGCAGTTCATTTTTATAACAAAAAGTGCACTAAATATGGCATGAACATAGACATCATGCTGCTCTGCAGATCAATATGTTACATCTAGCTCAAAATAGCTTGGCAGCCACACTGCCCCAGGTGTGACTACCTTTTTGTTACGAGGGGGTGACCATCTAAGTATGCAGTAATCTGCTGAGCAGTGTGCTTAGTACACTATCAGCAGTTGCATTAATTGTTAATGGAGTGACTTTTCTTATTAGCCACTTCAGTCAGTTATATTATTAGTCATACTGGGATGAGATGTCCTTGAGATCTTTTGCAGACTCACTAAGTGTAGCTTAGGAGTTCTGCTTTTGAGCAGGCCTCATTCATTGAACTGAATCTCCCCTGCCAGATAGTGGTCACACGCAATGAAACCCCCACCACTTCCACTGTACCCACCCGTACAATACTATCTGCACAGGTATGGGACAATACTTTACTCTTAGCACACTGCTTTCACACTTCAGTTTGGCCACAAGTGACTCAACTGTCACCTAGCCACCCTAACCTAATCCTCTGGTTACACTACAGATCAGTCATCACAACAAAACACGTATTCAGTCTTGTTAATGCCAGTGTTCATTTAGGGTGATAATGTTTACACAACCTGAAAATTAATTTGCATAAGAATAAAGCGTCTGAAATGTAGGGTTACAGAAGAATGGTAAGGATTGTGTGGGTATACTGGATAACTAAATAGGTGGCACTGAATAAAACTGGTAAGAAGAGAAATTAATGGCACAACTAAAAAACTGTTGCTCACTAGAAAGTGGTGCATCAACGTGGAGATCTGCCTTGACAGTTATTCACAATGCAAGACACTCCACCAATTGTTGATTCTCTGCAAGCCTTCCTGCACTTCGCTGCAATCTTCCAGATTCTCAGCCTCCATACAGACAAATAGCCTCGCATAACTACTAAAGCTCCAGTTATGCAGTATTTCATTCTTTTGCAATTTACAAGGAATTTCCATATTTTTTTTTACCTTTTTGACTTAAGCAGTATATTATCCACCTTCATTTGGATTGTAAGGGAATGAAAATCCATCATTCTGACAGAAACAGCTGTGTCACATATGGCAGCTGGAGAAAATCAGGAAAGGAAAGCAGATAAATGGAAATAAATAATAGCCACGAAATCAAACTCACTATACTTCAGTCACGACTAAAAGCTTTTTTATATATACATATAGTTTGGGAATAATTCTCAAACATAATGATGAACAGAAACTGTCATGACTTCCAATTAAGAAGAAAACTTCTACTGTGAAAACACTTTGTGTAGTGTAAGCCAACTTTTGGTCAAAAAATCTGTCAACTGAATATCAGTTTCAAGTTTATGCACTGAACAAATTTCCTCTCTGTTTATTTTCTTTACTTATCACTAATTCACTTTGAGGCAATATTCTGCTGCCTGCTACTCAGCCACTGATCTGATGTGAAAAGCCTTGAGGAAGATTGTGTCCATCTCGATGGAGACCACAAAGTAAGAGGTAAGCTCTGTCTGTTGGTAGAATCCTGATAGTCTGTCCTTACTCCTGTGGTCAATGGTACATTAAACACTAATCTTAACACAATGGAAAATCCATTACATAATAGTGACAATGTTATGAAAAGGGTAGTTGCTACTCACCACATAGCAGAGATACTGAATATATGTTGTCTAATTGTGATGAATGCCTGTTTGGCTGAAAGCTTTGTTTGACAGTCTGTTTGTTGTGCCTAACTGTGAATCAGCATCTGGACTTATAGTGAGTAGCACCTATCCTTTTTTATAATATTGTCAAACAAACTTCCTTTTTTATTGCTGTGATATGACAAAGCAATCCAGGTACTGTCAGAGTGACTACTTTAAACCAGGCAATTGCTTTTGTTGTTATAACCAGTGCTTGATTTGTGATGGTATACCATACTGATACCTCTGATAAAAAACCTTTAAAATAATGTTTTAAAGACATTAATGAGAAACAATTGGTGGTAGGTCACA
Source organism: Schistocerca piceifrons (assembly GCF_021461385.2). Taxonomy (NCBI): domain Eukaryota; kingdom Metazoa; phylum Arthropoda; class Insecta; order Orthoptera; family Acrididae; genus Schistocerca; species Schistocerca piceifrons. Next base: position 4,373,741 of record NC_060148.1, read on the forward strand.
GTTACTGGTTGTTGTTGTTGTTGTTGTTGTGGTCTTCAGTCCTGAGACTGGTTTGATGCAGCTCTCCATGCTAATTTATCCTGTGCAAGCTTCTTCATCTCCCAGTACCTACTGCAACCTACATCCTTCTGAATCTGCTTACTGTATTCATCTCTTGGTCTCCCTCTACGATTTTCACCCTCCACGCTGCCCTCCAATGCTAAATTTGTGATCCCTTGACGCCTCAAAACATGTCCTACCAACCGATCCCTTCTTCTAGTCAAGTTGTGCCACAAACTTCTCTTCTCCCCAATCCTATTCAATACCTTCTCAATTAGTTACGTGATCTACCCACCTTATCTTCAGCATTCTTCTGTAGCACCACATTTCGAAAGCTTCTATTCAATTCTTGTCCAAACTAGTTATCGTCCATGTTTCACTTCCATACATGGCTACACTCCATACAAATACTTTCAGAAACGACTTCCTGACACTTAAATCTATACTCGATGTTAACAAATTTCTCTTCTTCAGAAACGATTTCCTTGCCATTGCCAGTCTACATTTTATATCCTCTCTACTTCGACCATCATCAGTTATTTTACTCCCTAAATAGCAAAACTCCTTTACTACTTTAAGTGTCTCATTTCCTAATCTAATTCCCTCAGCATCACCCGATTTAATTTGACTACATTCCATTATCCTCGTTTTGCTTTTGTTGATGTTCATCTTATATCCTCCTTTCAAGACACTGTCCATTCCGTTCAACTGCTCTTCCAAGTCCTTTGCTGTCTCTGACAGAATTACAATGTCATCGGCAAACCTCAAAGTTTTTACTTCTTCTCCATGGATTTTAATACCTACTCCGAATTTTTCTTTTGTTTCCTTTACGGCTTGCTCAATATACAGATTGAATAACATCGGGGAGAGGCTACAACCCTGTCTCACTCCTTTCCCAACCACTGCTTCCCTTTCATGCCCCTCGACTCTTGTAACTGCCATCTGGTTTCTGTACAAATTGTAAATAGCCTTTCGCTCCCTGTATTTTACCCCTGCCACCTTTAGAATTTGAAAGAGAGTATTCCAGTTAACATTGTCAAAAGCTTTCTCTAAGTCTACAAATGCTAGAAACGTAGGTTTGCCTTTTCTTAATCTTTCTTCTAAGATAAGTTGTAAGGTTAGTATTGCCTCACGTGTTCCAACATTTCTACGGAATCCAAACTGATCTTCCCCAAGGTCCGCTTCTACCATTTTTTCCATTCGTCTGTAAGGAATTCGCGTTAGTAATTTGCAGCTGTGACTTATTAAACTGATAGTTCGGTAATTTTCACACCTGTCAACACCTGCTTTCTTTGGGATTGGAATGACTATATTCTTCCTGAAGTCTGAGGGTATTTCGCCTGTCTCCTACATCTTGCTCACCAGATGGTAGAGTTTTGTCATGACTGGCTCTCCCAAGGCCATCAGTAGTTCTAATGGAATGTTGTCTACTCCCAGGGCCTTGTTTCGACTCAGGTCTATCAGTGCTCTGTCAAACTCTTCACGCAGTATCTTATCTCCCATTTCGTCTTCGTCTACATCCTCTTCCATTTCCATAATATTGTCCTCAAGTACATCGCCCTTGTATAGGCCCTCTATATACTCCTTCCACCTTTCTGCTTTCCCTTCTTTGCTTAGAACTGGGTTTCCATCAAAGCTCTTGATATTCATGCAAGTGGTTCTCCTTTCTCCAAAGGTCACTTTAATTTTCCTGTAGGCAGTATCTATCTTACCCCTAGTGAGACAAGCCTCTACATCCTTACATTTGTCCTCTGGCCATCCCTGCTTAGCCATTTTGCACTTCCTGTTGATCTCATTTTTGAGACGTTTGTATTCCTTTTTGCCCGCTTCATTCACTGCATTTTTATATTTTCTCCTTTCATCAATTAAATTCAAGATTTCTTCTGTTACCCAAGGATTTCTATTAGCTCTCATCTTTTTACCTACTTGATCGTCTGCTGCCTTCACTCCTTCATCCCTCAGAGCTACCCATTCTCCTTCTACTGTAATTCTTTCCCCCATTCCTGTCAATTGTTCCCTTATGCTCTCCCTGAAACTCTCTACAACCTCTGGTTCTTTCAGTTTATCCAGGTCCCATCTCCTTAAATTCCCACCTTTTCGCAGTTTCTTCAGTTTCAATCTGCAGTTCATAACCAATAGATTGTGGTCAGAATCCACATCTGCCCCTGGAAATGTCTTACAATTTAAAACCTGGTTCCTAAATCTCTGTCTTACCATTATATAATCTCTCTGATACCTTTTAGTATCTCCAGGTATACAACCTTCATTTATGATTCTTGAACCAAGTGTTAGCTATGATTAAGTTATGCTCTGTGCAAAATTCTACCAGGCGGCTTCCTCTTTCATTTCTTACCCCCAATCCATATTCACCTACTATGTTTCCTTCTCTCCCTTTTCCTACTGATGAATTCCAGTCACCCATGACTATTAAATTTTCGTCTCCCTTCACTACCTGAATAATTTCTTTTATCTCGTCATACATTTCATCAATTTCTTCATCATCTGCAGAGCTAGTTGGCATATAAACTTGTACTACTGTAGTAGGCGTGGGCTTCGTGTGTATCTTGGCCACAATAATGCGTTCACTATGCTGTTTGTAGTAGCTTACCCGCACTCCTATTTTTTTATTCATTATTAAACCTACTCCTGCATTACCCCTATTTGATTTTGTATTTATAACCCTGTAATCACCTGACCAAAAGTCTTGTTCCTCCTGCCACCAAACTTCACTAATTCCCATTATATCTAACTTTAACCTGTCCATTTCCCTTTTTAAATTTTCTAACCTACCTGCCCGATTAAGGGATCTGACATTCCACGCTCCGATCCATAGAACGCCAGTTTTCTTTCTCCTGATAATGACGTCTCCTTGAGTAGTCCCCGCCCGGAGATCCGAATGGGGGACTATTTTACCTCCGGAATATTTTACCCAAGAGGACGCCATCATCATTTAATCATACAGTAAAGCTGCATGCCCTCGGGAAAAATTACGGCTGTAGTTTCCCCTTGCTTTCAGCCGTTTGCAGTACCAGCACAGCAAGGCCGTTTTGGTTAATGTTACAAGGCCAGATCAGTCAATCATCCAGATTGTTGCCCCTGCAACTACTGAAAAGGCTGCTGCCCCTCTTCAGGAACCACATGTTTGTCTGGCCTCTCAACAAATACCCCTCCGTTGTGGTCGCACCTACGGTACGGCCATCTGTATCGCTGAGGCACGCAAGCCTCCCCACCGACGGCAAGGTCCATGGTTCATTGGGGGGTACCACTACTTTTCCACAAATCAAGCACTGGTCATAACAGCTGCTACTTCTGCTTGTTCTATTTCTTCAAGATCATGTCATATCCAAAACGACAAACCAAACAAAATATGTAGAAGAAGTTAGTGCTCATTTTCAGAGCCCATTATGTACTCTCACAGACTGATCAATCTGAAGTTACAAGCAGAGGAGAGGTGACATGTGGAAAGAATCAAAGGAAAAGAACTGAACACATGACAAATAAGAAGCTGTGTATCATTGGCTGAGTGTGTTACAACTGGCTTTTTATACTTTATTCTAAGCATATACACACTGAATCTTCGCTGAGGTTTCTCAGACAGATGAATATTCAGTATCTCTTCATTCCATTCACATTGCTGGAAGACTGGTTCAGTAACATCTGACTGCAAACCCAGTACTTCATGGAATATTTCCTCACAATAAGAGAGAAATGTAGGTTCAAGTCGCAGTCCGGCAGAAATTTTCGTCACTAATAGGTATTACATGTGTACCTAGTACTGCTGATGTCTAACAGTTCACAGTAATAGAATAAATGTTGAGCAACTGAATATATTATAACAAAACATTCAACATTCCATGCAGACCCAGTCACAAAATATTTTAATTTCATATTTTTCACAGCTTTACTTTTGAGGAAATGTAAGCAACTCAGTCAAAAAATATTACCCTTGGACCTATAATCATTAGTGGATGGACCAATAAACTATTCTCAAAAGTGTGTGCACTCCCCCCCCCTTCCAAGACATACACACACAGGATGTAACATTATGCAATGATTCTGTAATTACTTTCCCTGGGTGGGGATGGGAGAAGGGATTGTGAACACACACTCATATAAAATGAGACAAAACAACATATGTAAAAGACATAACTCCTTTTGCAATAAACAAATTTATTTTACTGCAGTTGTTTTTAACATGTCATACTAAAACATCACATTCATTGCAACAGTAACTCCAACACAAGAGGTACAAGTGTCATCCATTTCAATAAACATTACATGATAGTGGGTTTTCACAGGGGAATGTAAACTGTTTCATTTTCTTAAAGTGTATCTGTGATACTACTATTGACAGTGCCCTAACATTAATATATTAACAGACACATTAATTTGGCACAGATGGTAAAATATAAAATAGTGATGTTTGGTATACACCATGGCCTATCCTTAGTAACCATCCCAAAAAAATATAGGGTGGTGGCAGAAGAGGTTCAGTTGTACAATCCTGTAGTTCTGGTGTGGTACTGGATTTGTGATGTGTTTCTGAAAATAAATCAAAGGTATACTGAATGAATTATCAAATACTTTGTGATAGAACCTGGCACTATAGAAAAGATCAATAGTAAGTAGAATATCGTCACAACAGGCCAAATTAGAAAAGTATTAAACATGTACTGATTAGTAACATGAATTCTGTGTGTACAGTACACCACCCTGTCGCCAATGAGGTACAAATCAACATCCAATGAAGTACTTATGAGTAAAATATTCTACATCTGAACAAATATTAAGTTGTCAAATGCTGAAGCACATATCCAGCTAATCTGGTCACATATTGCATCAAATTGTAAGTGAGAAGCTGGAGATAGACGCTAGTGTTTAACAACTGCCATTTTGTGGGTGCATCTTCAAGACATTAAGCATTCTCACAGCACTTCACAATATACACATTACTAATGTGGCATGAGAAACAAACAATCACAATTTCAAAAGAATAGTGATTTCTTCCACCCACTGGCAATAATGACATCACTGCAAAACAACTATTCACCCAACTATTCACACACAAAATACTCAAAATTTAATAAAAAATTACAAAAATGAAAACTATTTCTGTTGTAAATTTCACAGGGCCTATATATCTCAAATGAAGACCTCAATACCAGTAATCCACACAGAACTCAAAAACTCAACACAATTTTCACTTGAGCTACACAACTCCAACAAAGCCCTCAATACCACGAACCAACCACTCTAAAACATGGTGTTTCAAATTTCACTTCACCCACATAGTTCAGACAAAGCCCTAGATACAACACTTTCACTTACTCTACGTAAAGCAAAGTTCTCAGTACAAAAGACCGAACGATGCTCATATGACTAATATCAGAAATGTATCCTAAACAATGATGGTACATCAGTACCCATGATACCTACCAATAACAATCCAACAATTATCGAACACTAACAAGGCTTCTACCAGTTTTTCCATTCGCCTGCAAAGAATTCGCATTAGTATTTTGCAGCCGTGACATTTTAAACTGATAGTTCAGTAATTTTCACGTCTGTCAATGCCTGCTTTCTTTGGAATTGGAATTATTATATTATTCTTGAAGTCTGAGGGTATTTCGCCTGTCTCATAAATCTTGCTCACCAGATGGTAGAGTTTTGTCAGGACTGGCTCTCCCAAGGCTGTCAGTAGTTCTAATGGAATGTTGTCTACTCCCGGGGCCTTGTTTCGACTTAGGTGAAACATGGACGATAAATAGTTTAGACAAGAAGAGAATAGAAGCTTTAGAAATGTGGTGCTACAGAAGAATGCTGATGATTAGATGGGTAGATCACGTAACTAACGAGGAGGATTGAATACAATAGGGGAGAAGAGAAATTTGTGGCACAACTTGACTAGAAGAAGGGATCGGTTGGTAGGACATGTTCTGAGGCATCAACGGATCACCAATTTAATATTGGAGGGCAGCGTGGAGGGTAAAAATCGTAGAGGCAGACCAAGAGATGAATTCACTAAGCAGATTCAGAAGGATGAAGGCTGCAGTACGTACTGGGAGATGAAGAAGCTTGCAGAGGATAGGGTAACATGGAGAGCTGCATCAAACCAGTCTCAGGACTGAAGAAAACAACAACAACAACTACAACAACAACAAGGAAATCCCGAAAATTCATGAAGACTTTCCACCACCACCAATTTTGATATATGCAAACAACTATACCCATTGCAACAACCTTTGAGCTACTCATAAATATTTATATCTTCTTCACAACAGAAGAAAAAAGAAAAATATTAAATCTCCGACCACAACAAACACACGACACTAATATTTCCAAACATTAAAATGAAACCATCAGCTAAAATATGCAATTTCAAAGTAACTCACCAGAAAGCCAGCACAAATTCTTTCAGTACCAACATGAAACATTCAATTCATGTCAAACTAATCACTAACAAACATGCAGCTCAACAGAGAGCCTCCAAATACTACAACACACAATCTACATACCCAAAGACTCAAAAACATCAAGGCTCACTGTGACATCACATGTCAAAGCAGATGAGTGTAGCGTCAGCACCTGACCTTGTGTGAATTAACTCATGTTAGCATCAGGTACAAAATAGTGATGAGGCAATGATTGCCAATTGGCAAAAAAAAAAAAAAAAAAAAAAAAAAAAAAAAAAAAAAAAAAAGGCCAGGGCTAAATTATCAAGAATGAAACTTAATTACTGTTGGAACATTTGCTCAGAGTTTGCATGTTTTTGGTTCAACCCAAGAAGGCCAGTACTGCCTGCTTTGCACTTAATGAGATCTTTCTCACTGTACTGGCCCACAAACAGAATACTTTTATTCAATCTATCCTACAGCATTTTCTTTCCAAGCAGCACAGCTAGATCTAAAAATTGTCCATTTTAAAATTGAAAATCTAATACTTACATCCTAAACCATTTACTCCATAGTGGTACTTATGATTAATAATGAAGAGTGAATTTACTAGACATTAATTCGATTTGCGAATTTTCTGAGTGTCAGGTGAGACATTCATATGAATCCTTGCCTGCTATTTCAGCATCTTGTTTTGCAAATGCAAATTACGCATTGTATGTCCAGTTTTGTTGCATTTTTTCCTGTTTTAAGTGAGCTTCATCACTATATACTTCAGTGAGATAGAGAATTTTGGTTTTTGTTAGTCTAGCTCCTCAAAGAATAAATCATAAAGCTAGCAAGTTTTCTTTCTTTTGTTTGGGCCTATCAACAACTCAGTACTTCTGTTTCTCAGTGAGTGGCCTCCTGTAATCCAAAAGTGTTTGTTTTGGTTAAAACATGCATATGAGCTTCTTTGAGCAGAATTTCACTAGAAATATTTTTTGCCATAATAGATGTCCTCGAAATATGAACTGTTATTCATAAAAACAGAAAAAATAAGCTGTTTGAGAGCATGCTAACTACCCTTTCCAGCCATAGGTTTTTAACAACTTTTATTTTTATTGCATTTATATCCCTTTTCTCGCAAAAAGTGGGTATTGTTCAGTCTTACCATTTTAAGTTATTTCTTTAGACTGCTGTTACAAATTTTACACACAAATAATACATATTGCTAAAGATAAAACAGGAACAATGAATTTATATGTGCTACATGTATAGCTAAAGAAAATATTATAAGAAAATGACAAGTAAATAATATTACACCTTGGGGTTTTTCTCAGGTTCCAGCCTTAGCTGGGGCTAATCTTTTCCTTTCCAGTATGGTAGCCAAAATGGTCTGCCATGGTGTCTCACAGATGACTCAGTCTTTGGTGTCTTTTATCTTCTTCGAAGTTGCTAATATGATTCATTTCTTCCTGCTGTGCCAGCTACCCTTTGTGGTGCATTACTTCACCAGTTATCACTGTTTCGACAATCTTGGCTGATCGAGGTGATCTGATTTTATCCTCTCAGGTAGCCCCCATCATTCATGTTGTGCAGTTGGCCAACGCCACCTTTATGCCTTAGATATCAGAGTGACCATTGTGGATGTCCACCTGGGGTGTCAGTGTCTCTCGTGTTGTTGAGAGTGATCTTTAATTTGGGATGCTGTTGTGACACCCATTTTTGCGCACTGACCTCCATTGATCACGATTCTGCTCGTGCTCGCCAATGGTGGCCTGATCAGTACGTGGCAAGCCTCCTTCAGTAGGGGCCAGGCTGCTTCCAACTCAGCAGATCGTTTGCTCCTCGCAATGAAATTGTATACGATTACCAATGAAGTACGTCGAATCCACGTTCACACATAGTAACTTCATTAACGAACTGGAAATAAGTAATTTAAAAGAGGTGTCTTATTTTAACTACGATTTGACAGAAATTTATAAAAGACTGTTCCCACACTAAAACATGGGAAGTAACATCATTCACAGAAGTTACTCCATCGACTTCAACTGCTGAGTATTGTCTCAATAATGTCAGAAGAATAATGGAAGGGTACATGCATGCAATTAACTTATACCAAATGGAAGGGCTAAAACCGTTTTGAGTAGGTAACTGGAGTTGCATTCAGTAGATGTTGACGTAGCTACCTTGCTGTTTATAGATAAGCAATGCCCTTATAGAAATTCAAGTTCTGCTGATAGCGTATAGCTGGCTCATACAGTTGAAAATGATTAGCACCAAATTTCAGAAAGTGCGAGAATTTGTTTGGAGACTGCTAAGGGATACACTATCAAGTAGAGTATGTGTGGTGTTTATAATGCGAAAGGTGAACGTTGAATACTTCCAGGATCTGTCCCACCTACACGTCTCATCTTTATTCCATGAGGAAGCCGTTTTGCTAGAAAGTCTGAAGTTGGCAGCAGTGTAAGTTGAGATGCTCTCCACGTTGCTGCGCTGGAGTTGTGGAGTGTTTACCAGGGCAGTACCGGTACAGCCCTTTATAAAGCTGGTTCCCGCGGGGCGTGACCACGAATGTGTACCACGCTTTTGTGCCACGACAGGAGGGAAACCATCAGTTGTGGGGCGTGGACAGTTCACACGGTGTTCAAGTGTCAACGAGAGCGTAATTCAGTTGTCGCGCGAAGCCGGCCGTGAACGAGCTCCTTATCGAGAGCTGTGCTGTGCTGAGTTCGGTTTTTGCTACCGTTTTGACACAGAGAATGAACCGGTTGGTGGAACCCCAAGAAAAACGGAATAAAAGACGATGGTGGGTCAGAAACTGGACACTTCAAAGAACATCGAGGGCACATAATTTGGTTGACATGGAACTAAGAAACCATTATCCTGAAGATTTCAACATCTTATTACGAATGTCTCATGCGCAGTTTGACTACCTTTTGGAACGCGTTTCACGTCTGATTTCAAAATCAGATACTAATATGAGACAAGCAGTAAAAGCAAAAATTAAACTTCAAGTAACTTTACGCTATTTAGCCACAGGGGACTAAAAAAGTCTAGAATATTTATATCGTGTTCCAAAGTACACAAGTACTAAATTTACACCTGAAACCTACGAAGCGGTCCACAAGGCACTTACGGAATACATACAGGTAGTTACAATAACATATAGTATGCAACTTTTTCTTTTATTATTTATTTGAATTTTCAACATAGTAATGTACGAGTATTCTAGGTGTAAGTATTTAAGGAATAGAAAGAAACAATAATACGAAAATGGTTGATGAGCACAATAATATTGACCATTTAAAATATTACCAGCATAGAAAAAAGTAATCGTTTGAGTAATAAAATAAGATCGATCTATAAATTTGTAAATAAATAGTCATCTGAGAAATCAGCTCTCATATTTGATTCTCTCTCACTTGGTAGTGTTGATTTTGTTATTGTAGGGGATGATGCGTTTCCGCTAAAGACTTATCTGATGAAACCTTACAGTCGGCGCAACATGTTTCGATAGGAAAGGATCTACAACTATCGAGTTTCAAAGGCTCGAAGAGTTGTAGAAAATACTTTTGGCATACATGTGAGTAAATTTAGAGTATTTGAAAAACCAATATCTTTAAAAATACAGTCGGTGGACAAAGTAGTACTATCCTGCTGGTCGTTGCACAACTGGCTGCGGAAAACGAATCCCGCCTACATCTCACGAGGTTTAATTGACTTCGAGGATGAAAACCATCGTATTTTCCCTGGATCGTGGTGTCAAGAGGAAATTACTGGCCTACAGAACCTTCTGCAAACGGTTAACATACATCCACATCGACAGGCACAACGAATTCGGGATAAGTACTGTGATTACTTTAATAATGAAGGTGCTGTGCCCTGGCAAAATGTACTACTCGGCGACGTTCCAAATACAGAACCGTAGAGCACATCAGTGTCAATATTGTGCTCAGTTATTTAGTACATGGTTGTCTTCAATTAGTATGTGTCACAAAGTAATTGCATTGCTAGATATATTTTATCATAAGAATGTATTGTTACAGTGCTAGCTATTGTTGTATTAAAAGAAGCTGGTACAGTTCCTATGATACGCCTACTACTCTGTATAATCATTGTAAAAACTGTTGTAATAATGTAAATGTAAGGAACAATTTTGAAAATGTATAAAATTTCAAATACGGAAACAAACTTTTATTTCACATACCAGATTTGATAGTGTGGCTCGCTGCTGAACGAATGGGCGAATGAAAGAATTCATCTTGTTAAACCAGAAGATTTTTGGTTTATAAACCTCGTCAGTGCCAGCTCCAGACCATTCGCTTTCGATTCTTTTCTTCAGTTCCTGACAATTTGAACTCCTCAAGTTTTTAAATTTCGCAATTACTTCTTTCGCTCTGACTCCTGGAATTTGGAGCGCATCACTAATTCTTTTGGCAGCAGCCATTCTCGCATCTCGGTCTCTGTATTCTTCTCTGTTTACATCATACAAGACCTGCTCAGTAGCGTAAAGTTCCAGAAATTCTAAAGTTTCACCGTCTTGCAACTTGATCACACGACCTTTAATGGCACTAGTTGCCATCTTGTTGTCCGTAGCACTAGATGTTGTAATCTGACACTGCCGAAGACGAGGCTAACTCACAACTGAAAAACACGTTTGATATGAAGCGTGAGCCCCCACGCCTGCCCGTGACGTCACCGTCAAACTCACGTCTCTTCGTTCACACGGGTAGTGTTCCGCACGACAGCATATCTCACTCCAGCGTGTCACGCCCGGTGGGAACCCGGCTTAAAGGGAAGTATGGCCACCCTATTCTGCTGCGTTTGCTGCCATCCGCAGTTGCCTGAAATCACATCTCGTGACATTAGCAGCCATTGTGGGCCCAAGCGTTGTGTGTGAAGCACGGTAAGTGCTGTGTATTTTCAAAGTTTTACGTAGAATGATGCCTCAGTGCTGTGCTATCGTCTTTTCGTTTCGAGGCAGAAAGGGAGGAAAACTGTACAGAATTCCTTCTGAAGGGAGTGATGCAACGAGAAGGAGAATATGGCTGATGAAAATCAGTGGAGCCAACTGGCTGCCCACAAGAAACTCTCGCTTGTGCGTGGAAAGTAGTTTTTATTCATTAGTGCAAATCATCTCCTGGTTTGAGAATAGCTGTGTAACAAACTTGCTCTATCTTGACTCACTACGTGATCAGATTTGCTGCGTCATTACACGTGGTCAGCCTCAAGCCGGTCAAGTTTTTTTTAAAAGGAGCATTGTTTGCAAGTCTATTTTTTTTGGACAAACCATACTGAAAGCTATACATTTATAGTAAATCTGTAATGTACTGACTGCTATAAAGGCATACTTTTTGCAACACAAAAGATGTAATAGGTAAACATTGTTTTTCGTTCCGTAGTTTGTAGGTCCAACTGTTGAAGACGGAAAGTGCAGTATTTGGATGTTTTAATGTATGTTGTTGTGTCCCCCAAAAATAATCTATTATGGCTATCTGAACATTAAAGATCAATAACAATGCCTCATTTTCAGTAAATTTTGTGAAAATAACTATTGTGATATTGACGTGCCTCTTTAAAGTAAATATTACTTGCATTTAATAGTGTAGGACAACGGTTTCGACTAACATTGAAATAAACGAAAAAAATAGCATAGTTGAATTCCAAAGTCAGTCATAACAGTACAGTATATTTATAATTACTTCTTTTAACACAGCATCTTGTATAATCAGCAGTCTCAGATGCAAATACTACACTATGTGATCAAAAGTATCTGGACACATGCCTGAAAATGACTTACAAGTTCGTTGCGCCCTCCATCGGTAATGCTGGAATTCAGTATGGTGTTGGGCCACCCTTAGCATTGATGACAGCTTCCACTCTCGCAGGCATATTTTCGATCAGCTGCTGGAAGGTTTCTTGGGAATGGCAGCCCATTCTTCACGGAGTGCTGCACTGAGGAGAGGTATCGATGTCGGTCGGTGACTCCTGGCACGAAGTCGGCATTCCAAAACATCCCAAAGGTGTTCTGTAGGAGTCAGGTTAGGACTCTGTGCAGGCCAGTCCATTACAGGGATGTTATTGTCATGTAACCACAGGCCGTGCATTATGAACAGGTGCTCGATCGTGTTGAAAGATGCAATCACCATCCCCGAATTGTTCAACAGTGGGAAGCAAAAAGGTGCTTAGAACGTCAATGTAGACCTGTGCTGTGATAGGACCACGCAAAACGACAAGGGGTGCAAGCCCCCTACATCAAAAACACGACCCCATCGTAACACCACCACATCCGAATTTTACTCTTGGCACTACACACACTGGCAGATGACGTTCACCGGGCATTTGCCATACTCACACCCTGCTATCGGATCGCCACATTCTGCACCGTGATTCGTCAATCCACACTAAATTTTTCCACTGTTCAATCATCCAATGTTTATGATCCTTACAGCAAGGGAGGCGTCGTGTGGCATTTACAGGCGTGATGTGTGGCTTATGAACAGCTGCTCAACCATGAAATCCAAGTTTTCTCACCTCCCGCCTAACTGTCACAGTACTTGCAGTGGATTCTGATGCGGTTTGTGATTCCTGTGTGACGGTGTGGATAGATGTCAGCCTATTACACATCACGACCCTCTTCAACTGTCGGCGGTCTCTGTCAGTCAACAGACGAGGTCGGCCTGTACGCTTTTGTGCTGTACGTGTCCCTTCACGTTACCACTTTGCTATCAAATCGGAAGCAGTGGACCTAGGGATGTTTAGGAGTGTGGAAATATCACGTACAGTCATATGACACAAGTGACACCCAGTCACCCGACCACGTTCAAAGCCTGTGAGTTCATCGGAGTGCCCCATTCCCCTCCCTCACGATGTCTAATGACTACTGAGGTCGCTGATATGGAGTTCCTGTCAGTAGGCGGCAGCACAATTCACCTAATACGAAAAACGTATGTTTCTCGGGGTGTCCCGATGCTTTTGATCACATAGTGTAGGTAGGCCTAGATTACGCGCATCACACAATATTTGTTGATACACAGGAAACCTAAACCTAATGAAAATTAAGCTTGTATAAAGATACATTACCTGAAAGATGTTAGTTATGTGATGTAAAATGAAATTTTTTCAGTAAGTTTGCTGGTAAAAGCTGAGTGTTACAATGTTCGTGTATAGCTACAGTACCTAATTCATAGGTTTCTGAGCTTCTTGCACTGTATGTAGTTATAAGTAGCATGTGTTCAGTTCTATTGATATTGCATATATTTTATATATAGCAAAACGAAGACAATGGAATGTAGTCGAGTTAACTCGGGTGATGTTGAGGGAATTATATTAGGAAATGAGATGCTTCAAGTAGTAAAGGAGTTTTGCTATTTGGGGAGCAAAATAACTGACTATGGTCGAAGTAGAGAGGATATAAAATGTAGACTGGCAATGGCAAGGAAAGCGTTTCTGAACAAGAGAAATTTGTTAACATCAAGTATAGATTTAAGTGTTAGGAAGTCTTTTGTGAAAGTATTTGTATGGAGTGTAGCCATGTATGGAAGTGAAACGTGGACGATAAATGGTTTACACAAGAAGAGGATAGAAGCTTTCGAAATCTGGTGCTACAGAAGAATGCTGAAGATTAGATGGGTAGATCACATAACTAATGAGGAGGTATTGAATGGAATTGGAGAGAAGAGAAATTTGTGGCACAACTTGACTAGAAGAAGAGATCGGTTGGTAGGGTGTATTCAGAGGCATCAAGGGATCGCCAGTTTAGTATTGGAGGGCAGCGTGGAGGGTAAAAATCGTAGAGTGAGACCAAGAGATGAATACACTGAGCAGATTCAGAAGGATGTAGGCTGCAGTAGGTGCTGGGAGATGAAGAAGCTTGCACAGGGTAGAGTAGCATGGAGAGCTGCATCAAACCAGTCTCTGGACTGAAGACCACAACAAAAACATATTTTATATTATAATATATAGTTATAATGTATAGTTTTGAAATTTTTTATATCACTTAAATAAGGAAGTTTGTAACTAAATTGACTGATAGCACTGTTTCTGTTTACCAGAATCACTTCGCTCCAGACCAGTTTGAAACCAGCAGAGCTGATGGAGTGGAAAAACGCAAACCAAATGCTGTGCCAACCATTTTTGGTGATCACAAGCCACCAGTGGTACATAAAGGTCCTGCTGAGAGGAAACCTGTTGGCCTACTAGAGAAACATACTGGAATGAAACTGGAAAATAAGGTTCCCTGCTTCAACACTATTCTTGCCAACAATGGACTTACTTGTAACGCAGAAGTTGTCGCGGGATCTACTTTGTAAATTGAGTACAATAAGCAAATACATTTTAAAAGTTGTTCTAAATATGTAGCTTAGACTTTCTTCTTTAGAAATTATATATCGTACTCTCATTCTAAGCATCAGTTGTGTACAGAAGCAGACTCAAACATTTCATTTATAACAGCTGTATATTTTTCAAACTGACTTGTCCAGGCTCTGTTGATGGTGGGAACAAAATACTTTGTCACACGGTAATTTAGAGAATGGACAACATCTCTGAAATCCTCTGCTATACCCTCAGGGCAGGACAGATAGTTTAATTTGTGGAAAAGGGGCCAAAATGAATGGCTATCAGTTGCAATCAAACATAGTACTTTACTGATTTGACAAACATTACAAGAAAAAAGAAAACATTAAATACAGACCAAGCCAAACATTTATTTTAGAACTTAATTCCTCACTAAATGAGCCATTCAATTCCCTCAAGGGAAAACAAGTTTAATTTAAAACTGACTGAAAGCCAATAACTTAAAACCAAAAACAGGAATTTGAATTTCAAAGGCAGAAGGCCTTATCTTAAAGCATTTCTTAAAATCAGGCTGAAGGCCCAAACAACGTCACGCCTTAAGGGTAAACAACTTTAACTTAAAATGGGCTAGAAGCCATACAGAAACAAAGAACAAGGACAAATAAGAAAAGACAGTACATCAAACTGCACTCAGAAATTTTCCAGGGGCTGGCATGGAATTCAAACACTAACGCTTGCTTAGGGGAGATAGGCAGTCGGCCCAACAATTCTCAATCTGACGGCAACCCAACCGATAGACAGTCAATGGACCAAGTGTTAGGATAACTTCCACTCCACCTGACCAGCACACGACGAGGAGTTCAATGGAACAACGCAGAAGGTATCGGCGCCCACAACGAATTACACATTCAGCTGTCAAACTACACGCCATGCTGGACAGCCACAACACGACGAGGAAAATGCACTGCCCGAATTTACGTCTACGGCCAGGGCAGGTAACCGGAACGTTAACTGCCACAATGCAGAAGATTCCGCTGGTGCACTTCGATTCAAAATAATAGAGTTAAGTTAAACTCCACAGAAGGATGGGCTAGAATTTCGCCAACTCGAAAACACACACTGTTGCTCACGGGAAGGTCCCAACAGCCCACAATGAAATTCAAGCGACACAATGTGAACATTTGTGGCTGGCTGGTAAATTAAGTAAAGACTCAAATTTCGTGTCCGGGATCGGTGAGCCACGGCCCTCGTAGCAATTGGAGCAGCCCCTCACACTGTGGACACCGCCAGCGGCCCCAGCCGAACCACGCGCCACGGAGACTTCCTCGACGTTCCTTGCCAACCGACCAACTCCCCCACGTGGCCCAGTCGGAAACTGTAAGCGCGGGGCCAAAGATATTACGAGGGTACGAATATCGGTACACGCTGCTGCTGCAACTTTGCGGAGAGAGGGGATAAAACCACAGTCTCAATAACAGCGGGAGACTAATCACAGAATAGCGACCAAGGTTTAACGCAAAGCATAACACGAGCCAGAAACGGCTCAGTCTCTTACATAAACAGTTCACTTGTATTGGTATCTGATGGAAATAAAAACCAATGTCTTTTCTCATACCTTTTAGCTACATCGTTTCTACTGCTTGCCATTGGACACTGTGTATACCGTATTCTAATTTGCAGTTAATCATTATACCTATCTGAGAAAATAGATACTTTGATTTCTTACCACAGCCGTTTAAAGTTTACTTCAAAGTCAGTGGCTTTTCTGTACCATTTATGTTTTTAAAACTCTGCATACAGGGCTTTGGATTTGTTGGCAATATGTGGTACAACAGGTGCTAATACGTTTAATGTTGTGGTTAGGTTTGGTTGTGATTATTTAATCTTTTATTGTAAGTAATATTTATTTGCACTTAAACATAACTCGCACTACTGCCTACATCGCTAAGTACCACTGGTCTCACAGCTCTTGTAATTCCACTGCTATTGAAGTGTTGCACGGTGAAGCTGTGCTACATTCTATTGCAGTCAGATTTCTGTGGTGCCTAGCAAAGATTGTACAGATTTTTGGAAACACTATGGTATTGTTTGCTGGGAATTAAATATAATTGGTCACCAATTTCAGTTTAGTATATGGCATTACTTTCCATTACAACGTAGTAAGAGGACACCTGGAATATTACCACTCAGATTTTCATAATTTGCTTCTGTCCTTCGAAACTAAGTTTTGGCACCTTATGAACCTTCAAGTCGTATACCACAGCCTACTGAGAATCAATTACTGCCTACTTAAAAACATATTATAATATTAAATGCTTTTTATTTTTGAAGATTGCAATATTGCAGATTTATGTTCCAGATGTTGGACAGCCTTCAAATGTGCCCAATGACATCAGTCCTGCAGAGAACTTGGACACAACAGAAGATGAAGTCAGCATCCTGAAGAACCTAGTACAACAGCTTCAGGCTGGAGTTGAAGCTTTGAAGAGAAAACTCATCCTCTCTCAGAAAAAAAAGAGGAGTGTGTTTAGAAAAAGACAACCTCCTCGCCAGTGTGCATGGTTTATTCGGTGCAGAACAGTTTGCAGTATGAACAAAGGGGACATGTAAGGGTAGCAAATGGTCAGTGGAAACACTGCAGAAAGGGCTAAAAAATAGACCACCTAGTGGTAGTATGGGGTACAAAGTCCTGCTGGAAAATAAATTTCCATTTCCTTCAGACAGAACCCTGAGAAGTTCACTACTGAATGTAAAATTTAGTCCTGGTGTGCTGAAGGAGCTAATGAGTTCCCTGAAAGTCGAGCTTGCCCTCATGTTACCGGTGGAGAAGCATCGTGCTCCCACGATGGATGAAGTTAGTATCACTCCATCATTCGAATACGATTGAGGCAATGGCTGCTTCATTGGTAATGATATGGCACACCTCCATCAAATCTTGCCCTTGCAACTACTATAGCTTCTCATGTGTTAGTTTTTATGCTGGATGGTACCACCTCAAGATGGAAACAAATCATAGGTTACCATTGCCTCAGATGTTAGGTCACATAGTGCTTAGAGCCATTTTACCATTACACGTGGCCATCTTTTTTCCAGTTCTCATGTCAAAGACATCATTATAAACATTATTAGAGAATCTCGGGCACTCGAACAATGTTCACTGCATGGTGTCAGATACGGCAGGGCAAAATTGAGCTGAATGGCAAGAATTTGGAATTGTTGTCAAAAGGTTTTCAAAATTAGTTTCTACCAGTATCCTTTTTTTTTGAACTGTTGAATTGGAAGATCCCTGATATCTTGTGGTATGGCATTAAAAAATTTTATGGACTTGTAACTATAAAAAAAACACAAAAGTGCTTCTTATACAAGTCCATCAAAATTTTTAATGCCATACCCCAACATATCAGGGATCTTCCAATTCAACAATTCAAAAAAAAAAAGTAAAAGAATTTCTTCTTGAGCTCAGCATTTATGAAACTGATGAATTTTTAAGGGAGGCAAAGAATAGGGTATGACTACACTTTGTGATCAGTTTTTATGTGCTTCTATATATGAGTAAGTCTGTAATTGGCTAAATTTACTATGCAATATCAATTTGTACCAGAAGTTTCTCTGTTTTGTATTTGTGTGAAGGTACCATAATTATTTGTGTAATATTTATATTGTGTAATATTTTTCTTGTTTTTGTAATTATTTGTGTAACATTTATACTGTGTACTATTGACTTTTGTAATGCCTCAGATGACCTCTGAGGTCTCTACAACAATAAAAATCAATCAATGATAATAGGAAACTAATTTTCCTCGCAGATACACCACACATTTTGAAAAATATGAGGAACCACTTATTCAATGGGCAATGAGTCTTCCTTTGACAAAATGTTGTCGAGGAATGTGATCTGCCTCGTAATGAGGTACAAATAAATCGTGTAGAACAGTTGCTTGAGGTGGACAGTGGTTTAAGTCTTTAACTGGCACCACAACTGTGTGAGAAGCGTTTGATTCCAAACCATTACGAGAAAATGAAAGTTGGCTCGCCTACTGCCCTAATTAACAGCCAGACTGCAGCAGCCAGTGAGTATGCTGTCAAGACAGAGAAACTGCAGCAAAATACTTTAACCACAGCACGGTTTCTAAAGCACGTTCGTGAGTGGTTGTGCCTCGTAACATACAGAGCTCTAAGTATGATACCGAGTCGTTCTGATGAACAAACATGCGGTGAGGCTCTCTGTCATCTTAAGGACACTCTGTGTTTATTTCAAAACTTGAAAATTGGGCTGAAGGATGCCTGGTGTAGTTTTGACAAAAATGGCTCTGAGCACTATGGGACTTAACCTCTGAGGTCATCAGTCACCTAGAACTTAGAACTACTTAAACCTAACTAAGGACATCACACACATCCACGCCCGAGGCAGGATTCGAACCTGCGACCGTAGCGGTCGCGCGGTTCCAGACCCCAGGACCTAGAACTGCTCGGCCACCCCGGCTGGTGTAGTTTTGACAGCTGGAGGTATTTTGGAGTTGCAGGACACATTCCTGAATGAGAAGAAATTTAAATTTCTGCTGACAAGTAGATTCATGTAAGATGGCATAGAAAATCTGTTTTCAATTGTCCGCTACAAACATCCAGTACCAACACCACGAGAATAGAAATCATCACTAGGGTTATTACTCTTTCTCAGTTCTTTAATACTGCCACTGATAATTATGAAAATGAAGGCAGTAGTTTGCAGGCAGAACTACTGGGGGAATCTGTAAGTGAAGACGAGGATAAGTGTGCTGAGGAAGTTGGTGAGCCACTTTGTGACATGGTGTGTGACGAAGAGCAGCAGTCTCAATACTGTTTGTGTGGTCACACTGTCAGGCAGGATATGAAGTGTTATGCACTTTGCATATTTTGCGAGGAGCACCTAATAGCGTGCAAAGAAAATCTCTGTACGTGTGTGAACGTGCTTTTACATCTGAAGTCCTTCACAGATACCTCACTTATTGAGCCATCAAGTGAGGTTTTCAGTGTGTTGCAAAAGGCAGAGATGTGTTTGAGAAGCAACAAGAAGAAATTATTCACAGGTGAATTGTTGCTCTGTGATGTAGCCCCTGCCGTGCCTGCATCAGTGAAGGAGAAAGTAGTTTTCCCAGCCTGCCACAGTGTACAGGAGAAAATAATTCACAGTTTCCTGGCAACAAGAATTCATCTGGTTCCAAGGGAGGGAAATAAAAGATATCAGGGTGTAGTGACACAAGGCAGTAGAAGCAGGCCATGACAAAGTTATTGCAGAAACTGTGATTTCCAAAATCACTCTTAAGTAAATGATTTGAAAAATTGACATTTAAACTTCTTTTGGTTGCCTCATTCTTTTCAAATGGTCTCATTTTTGTTTTAATTACAGTGATTTTTATAAACTGTTGTTCTATGTTTCTTTCTGAGTCTTCGGTGTATAATATTTTCAAGGATTGTATAATGTTTGCAATCTCGTATAATATTTGCAAGTAAACTATGTCCCTCTCCAGAGTTCAGAATGATGCATATATAAATAAAAACTTCATCCATCGACGTGTGTGTATTTTACTTCTGTGCTTTGCCACCACCTTTGTTTCTTCTTTGTGCTTCATTTGCGTTCTTCATTTTTTCTCTGGATTTTAATACCTTTTTATACATACGATGTACCTACATTTTATATAATATTGTAGAGAGGAAAAACAGCATACATTTTTCCAGGAAGAACATTGGCTTGTACTCTATACCCTTTTATAGCTCAGAATGAAATAGCACATATGCAAAATCTGCTAAAGAATACTTTTTGAAGAATACTTGTTTCCAAACAAGGTAAAATGTAAAGGTCATTTCAAGTAAATGTCATGCACAGTTTGTATTGTAACTGCTATTTTTATTTATCTTCATAATCTAGCAATTTATGTAGAAAACCATGAAAATCGAATGGAAATGCAGTCAACTGGCGTAACTTGGCACCACTTTAGACCATTTTTTGAAAATACTGCCCACAAAATGTTACTTGTTGCAACACATGTTGTAGTTAAAGTTACTGAGTGCTTTAGATAATAAAAATATAAACAAACTGACCTTTTGCTGTAATATTTTAATATTTATTCTGATAAATTTACAGTGCCATTCTGGCTAAGTTTAGGTCAGTTGCGGACAACACATTATTTTACTTACATAAAATGCTCTGGGTAATTTTAAGTCATTCCCAGAGTAAATCAGTGGTTAACAAGAAGCCTAAATAAATTGTTCTATTTCAGTAATGCAGGTTTACATTGAAATTTAAAGATATCTATATAGGCCTGCATATTAACGTTTATTAAGCTAATGGGGTATAAATGTAAAATAACACATTCCTTCAGGATGTTTTTAATGACATGTATTACAAATAATAGTGCACACATTGTCTTCAAAGTAGAACAACACTTTCAGTAATACCATATATTAAATACATTCCGTCAAACATTTTCAGATATTGAGTGCAGATGTTCACTGCTATTATGGACCATGCCCCTTTCTGTTAACAGGTATTGGGCGAGATTCAGCTTTTCTATTAATACACTGTCTTTACAGTACAACACTCCATCTTAGCTCTCAAGCCAAAACCTATTACTTTTTTACTTTCTTAGTCCTGCAATTGCAACTTATTTTAAATGAGATATACTTGCCTTAAATATCTGCTGCAGTGATTTCTCCAGTTTATGATTTACCTTCATACAGTCTAATGACAAATCATTTATTTGGAAGCTACATTCAAAGATAGGCCTAAATGAAAATTTAACGAACAAATCTATCAGCAAGCCTAGAACCATGTTCCCTTATTGGTAGTGACAGAAATGATGTTTATAAGTTCCCTGTGATCATGAGCATCAGACTGCTGTTTACACCTAATTCGGCTAATTTCATGCTACTATCAGGAGCACCTCCAGGCTCATTATTTTAATTTCAATGTCTGAAGACTGCAGCTTGAGTTTTTATATATTTTCTTGGTTTTGGGTTTATCTTGGTCCCAATGGGAAAGATTGCAGGAACTCGACTTAACCATTCAGTTAATTTTATTCTTTTCTGGCCTTTTGTCTTCTTTTACATTTCTGTTACCTGTTTTCCAATCCATTTGAACAGCAAAGAAAAGTCAGAAGAGGTAATAGGATGGTTTAATAATAATTTAAAAACAAAATAGAAGTCGTAGAGACAAAACTGCCTCTGCTAGCAGATGAAAACAAAAATAGTGAGTGGGACCGTACAAAGTTGTAATGACTGGTAAAAATTTGACCTGATTGACTGTAGATTATTGTTTAAACGTAGATTTAGGATGCTCACAGTAATAAACTGTACTTTCTTCAACACAATATAAAGTAAAAAAACAAACAAAAAGAACATTTATGCAAGATGCAAGTACAACCTTACATTCAGTGAACATTAACGTTACTCCCCCCTGCGGGTCCGGGGATTAGAATAGGTCCGAGGTATTCCTGCCTGTCGTAAGAGGCGACTAAAAGGAGTCCATCCCCCTCACGGGGGTAGTTAGCGCCTGCGTCCGGAGACGGACGGTTTCACGACCTATAATCGTGGTCTTTTTGGTTTTTCACTTCTCGTTTCTTCCTTCCTTTTGTTGGTTCCTTTCTTTGCTCTTCTCCACTTCACTGTCTTCCTTACTCTTTCCCTTGACTTCTCCTTGCCTTCTCATTGCCTTTTTCTCCTTGCCTTCTTTTCCTTGCCTTCTCATTGCCTCCTTCTCCTTGCTTTCTCATTGCCTTCTTCTCCTTGCCTTCTCTGGTCTCCGCCTCGGCGTTTGAGACAGTCTGTCCTCTTTCTCCCTCTCTCTTCTTTTTCCTCTTCTTCCTTCCTCCCTGTGCGTGTCTGAAGGCCGACCCACGCGTTCGCACGCGTAGCCGGTGACGGGGTATCGCGTAAGTCCCCGCCCTGGGTAGACATGTAAGGCACGCGCGTACCCCCTGGTAAAGGCCAGGCCCGGGGAGGGGTGATTGCCTGAGCTGATACCTTCTGACCATGCCGATTGGTCCCTCCGTCTGTTTCTCGGGAGGTGTGACCTGAGGTGTAAACATTCACCTAAGGCGGGAGTGCCCTCTGAGAGGGTCCCCACAAGGAAGGAGCGCGCCATCGGAGACGCTGGCAATCATGGGGGATTCCTCCGCAATGGATTCTACTCCATCGCTTTCGACTTCGACCCACAAACGGAAACGTGACCAGCCAACAGTGACAAAAGTACTACCGCCTGCCCCACAGTTCCTCGTAGTTTCTCGATCTGAGGACGGAAAGGATTTTTCCTCTGTCAACCCTTTCGTTATTCAGAAGGGCGTAGATGCCATAGCCGGATCTGTCAAATCTTGTACCAGGTTGCGTAACGGTACCTTATTACTAGAAACTGAGAGTGCCTTTCAGGCACAAAAACTGCTTCGGGCCACACTCTTGTACACGTTCCCTGTCCGGGTGGAGGCCCACCGCACTTTGAATTCGTCTCGTGGTGTAGTCTATAGTAGCTCTCTCGACGGATTGACTGACGAGGAGCTTCAATCTTTCCTCGCTGAGCAGGGCGTGACGGCTGTCCATCGGGTCATGAAAAAGGTCAACAATGACCTTGTACCGACCCGGACACTTTTCTTAACCTTCGATAGTGTTAAGCTGCCATCGCGCATCAAGGCGGGCTACGAGGTTATTTCTGTTCGCCCCTATGTCCCGACACCTACGCGCTGCTACCAGTGTCAGCGTTTCAATCACACTCGACAGTCTTGCTCCAATGCGGCTAAATGTGTCACTTGTGGCAGGGATGCCCATGAGGGTGACTGTCCACCTCCGTCTCCTCGTTGTGTGAACTGTCAGGGTGACCATGCCGCATCCTCCCGCGACTGTCCTGTCTATAAGGAAGAACGCTGTATCCAGGAAATTCGAGTCAAAGAGAAAGTGTCCACCTCGGCTGCTCGCAAGCTATTGGCTAGTAGGAAGCCCACGCTGCTCCCAGCGGGGAAATACAGCACTGTCCTCGCCTCTCCTCGGACTACCCGGGAGGTAGCAACCCAGACATGCGATCTGACCTTCAGCACCACGGTCGTCCGTTCGGCCAGTGCTAAGATCGCGCGGTCGACGTCTCCTCTTCCTCCCATCACCCCACAGACACCAGCCACTTCCTCAGCTTCTGCTCAGTCGAAGACCCCGAAGTCAGATGCACGGGCCTTCAAGAAGGAACCATCCCGTGCAGACTTCCTCCGTCCCTCGACCTCCCAGCCTTCGACCGGTACTTCCACCAAACGTCCTTCTAAAAAGGCGCATAGGAAGCACAGTTCTCCTTCTCCGCTGCGGCGCCTTTCTTCTCCTGCGCCACCCAGCGGTTGCCGCCCCAGGCCGTCATCCGTTTCGCCTGGCCGCACCGCTGGTAGCCGAACATCTGGCCGTTCACCGGCGGAGGAAGCTCCCCCTCCCGGCCATCCTCCCGAGATGGCCGATGACCCTATAGACCCCATGGATGATGACTGTCCGCCTCCTGCTAGCGGCGGCAGTGCTCGCTCGAAGCCAGGCCCTAAGCGGCCTTCGAGGTGACCCCTTCTCTCATCTTCCTTTTCTTATGATGGCACTTATTAACTGGAATATTCGCAGCATTCGCTCCAACCGAGAGGACTTGAAGTTGCTGCTCCGCTTGCACCGTCCGCTCGTCGTAGCCCTCCAGGAAACGAAGCTACGCCCATGCGATCAAATTGCCTTGGCACACTACACCTCTGTGCGTTTTGACCTACCCCCTGTGGTAGGTATCCCAGCTCATGGAGGGGTTATGTTGCTGGTCCGGGATGATATTTACTACGATCCCATCACGTTGCACACCAGCCTGCAGGCAGTTGCCATCCGCATTACTCTCCCCACTTTTACGTTTTCCTTTTGTACCGTTTACGCTCCATCGTCATCTGCCGTTACCAGGGCAGACATGACGCAACTTATTGCTCAGCTACCTGCACCATTTTTGTTAACTGGAGACTTCAATGCCCACCATCCTCTTTGGGGCTCTCCAGCATCCTGCCTGAGGGGCTCCTTGTTAGCAGACCTTTTCAACCAGCTCAATCTTGTCTGCCTCAATACTGGCGCCCCTACTTTTCTTTCGGACACATCTCATACCTATTCCCATTTAGACCTCTCTATATGTACTCCCCAACTTGCACGCCGGTTTGAGTGGTATGCACTTGCTGATACATATTCGAGCGACCACTTCCCGTGTGTTATCCATCTCCTGCAGCATACTCCCTCTCCGTGCTCCTCTCGTTGGAGCATCTCCAAGGCAGACTGGGGGCTCTTCTCTTCCAGGGCGACCTTTCAGGATCAAACCTTCACAAGCTGCGATCGTCAGGTCGCACACCTCACGGAAGTCATTCTCGCTGCTGCTGACTGTTCCATCCCTCACCCTACTTCTTCTCCACGTCGCGTACCGGTCCCCTGGTGGACCGCAGCATGTAGAGACGCTTTACGTGCTCGTCGACGTGCTTTACGCACCTTTAAACGCCACCCTACAGTGGCGAATTGTATTCATTATAAACGGTTACGTGCTCAGTGTCGTCGTATTATTAAAGAAAGCAAGAAAGCCAGCTGGGCTGCTTTCACAAGCGCCTTCAACAGTTCTACTCCTTCTTCTGTTGTCTGGGGTAGCCTGCGCCGGCTATCTGGCACTAAGGTCCACTCCCCAGTTTCTGGCTTGAAGGTCGCGAATGAAGTCCTTGTGGCCCCTGAGGCTGTCTCCAATGCCTTCGGCCGCTTTTTCGCCGAGGTTTCGAGCTCCGCTCATTACCACTCTGCCTTCCTCCCCCGAAAACAGGCAGAGGAGGCTAGGCCACCTGACTTCCGCTCCTCGAATTGTGAAAGTTATAATGCCCCATTCACCATGCGGGAACTCGAAACCGCACTTGGCCGATCACGGTCCTCCGCTCCAGGGCCTGATTCTATTCATATTCAGATGCTGAAGAACCTTTCTCCTGCGGGTAAAGGTTTTCTTCTTCGTACATACAATCGCATCTGGATTGAGGGACATGTTCCCGCATGCTGGCGCGAGTCTATTGTTGTCCCGATTCCTAAGCCGGGGAAGGACAAACACTTGCCTTCCAGTTATCGACCTATCTCGCTTACCAGCTGTGTCTGTAAAGTGATGGAGCGAATGGTTAACTCTCGATTGGTTTGGCTGCTCGAGTCTCGACGCCTACTTACCAATGTACAATGTGGATTTCGAAGGCGCCGCTCTGCTGTTGACCATCTGGTTACCTTGTCGACCTTCATTATGAATAACTTCTTGCGGAAGCGCCCGACCGCGGCTGTGTTCTTTGATTTGGAGAAGGCTTACGACACCTGTTGGAGGGCGGGCATTCTCCGCACCATGCATACATGGGGCTTTCACGGTCGCCTCCCTCTTTTTATTCGTTCCTTTTTAATGGATCGACAGTTTCGGGTACGTGTGGGTTCTGTCCTGTCCGACACCTTTCGCCAGGAGAATGGGGTGCCACAGGGCTCAGTTTTGAGCGTCGCTCTCTTCGCCATCGCGATCAATCCAATAATGGATTGCCTCCCAGCTGATGTATCAGGCTCCCTTTTCGTGGACGATTTTACCATCTATTGCAGCGCGCAGTGTCCACGTGTCCTGGAGCGCTGTCTTCAGCGTTCTCTTGACCGTCTTTACTCCTGGAGTGTCGCCAATGGCTTCCGTTTTTCTGCCGAGAAGACGGTCTGTATTAACTTCTGGCGCTACAAAGAGTTTCTCCCACCGTCCTTACGACTCGGTCCCGTTGCTCTCCCACTCGTGGAGACAATCAAATTTTTAGGCCTTACCTTTGACAGGAAACTTAGCTGGTCTCCACATGTGTCATATTTGGCCGCACGTTGTACCCGTTCTTTAAATGTCCTCCGTGTTCTCAGTGGTATGTCGTGGGGAGCGGATCGAACCGTCCTACTTCGTCTATATCGGTCGATCGTCCGCTCCAAGCTGGATTATGGGAGCTTCGTATACTCCTCTGCACGGCCATCCATCTTACGCCGCCTCAACTCCATACAACATCGGGGTTTACGACTTGCGATCGGAGCATTTTATACCAGTCCCGTAGAGAGTCTTCATGCTGACGCTGGCGAATTGCCACTCACCTACCGGCGCGATATACTGCTTTGTCGGTATGCCTGTCGGCTACTGTCAATGCCCGACCATCTGTCTTATCGTTCCTTTTTTGACGACTCTCTTGACCTTCAATACGGGTTGTATGTCTCTGCCTTGCTACCCCCTGGAGTTCGCTTTCGTCGCCTCCTTCAACACCTTAATTTTTCACTCCCTGCAACCTTTCGAGTGGGCGAGAGCCACACGCCACCTTGGCTCCAGGCTCAGGTCCGCGTTCACCTCGACCTCAGCTCGCTCCCAAAAGAGGTCACCCCCGGTTCGGTCTACCACTCCCGTTTTTTGGAACTTCGTTCGAAGTTCAACAACATGACTTTCATTTATACAGATGGCTCTAAGACCAATGACGGGGTCGGGTGTTCCTTTATTGTCGGGGCAGAAAGTTTCCAATACCGGCTCCATGGCCATTGTTCGGTCTTCACAGCTGAGC
This sequence comes from Schistocerca piceifrons, assembly GCF_021461385.2. NCBI lineage: Eukaryota > Metazoa > Arthropoda > Insecta > Orthoptera > Acrididae > Schistocerca > Schistocerca piceifrons. The sequence continues at coordinate 4,401,030 of NC_060148.1, forward strand.
TCTTTGCCCTCTACCAGGCTGTTCTTTACATCTGCCGCCACCGACATTCTGCTTATGTCATCTGCTCAGATTCCCTGAGCGCCATCCAGAGCCTTAGTGATCCGTACCCGGTTCACCCTTTCGTACACCGGATCCAACGCTCTCTTCAGCAGCTCGTGGACGTCGGTACGCCGGTTAGCTTTATGTGGGTTCCTGGCCATGTCGGTATCCCTGGGAACGAAGCTGCAGATGCCGCAGCCAAGGCTGCGGTCCTCCAGCCTTGGACAGCTTCTTGTTGTGTCCCTTCGTCCGATTTTAGCAGGGTCATTTGTCGGCACGTTGTGTCGCTGTGGCATGCCGATTGGGCTGCACTTACCGACAACAAGCTTCGGGCCTTAAAACCTCTTCCCGTGGCTTGGACGTCCTCCTCACGCCCTTCTCGGCGGGAGGAGGTCGTTTTAGCAAGGTTAAGAATTGGACACTGCCGGTTCAGCCATCGCCATCTGCTGACGGCTGCGCCGGCGCCGTTCTGCCCATGTGGGCACTTGCTGACGGTTAGACACATTTTAATGTCCTGTCCAGATCTTAACACACTGCGCCTCGATCTTAACCTGCCTAATACTTTAGATGCCATTTTAGCGGATGACCCACGAGCAGCTGCTCGTGTTCTTTGTTTTATCAATTTGACAAACCTCGCTAAGGACATTTGATGATGTTTTTTAATCCTATGCCTGTCAGTCTGTCTTTTATTGTGTTTTCCCTTTTAGTTGTTGTTGTCAACTTGTGCCTCGCGGTGCATTCTTAGAGTAGTCAGGGCACTAATGACCATTGAAGTTGTGCGCCCGAAAACCACAAAAAAAAAAAAAAAAAAAAAAAATTAACGTTACTGGGAGACTATTATTTGTGGTGCAACGTTGACGACGATCTGTAGTATACTAATAAGAGTAGAGTTGTTACTGTTTCCTACAGCCAACTTTTAATCATAGGACTAGTTTTATTTGAACACATTTTAAACACATTGTATTCTCTGATACTTTCGTAAACATTCTCCGAATGCCATGAAGAATATGCAGAAAATATTTTGTGAGGCAGGCATGCGTAATATGCAATGCTTTATTTCGTATAACAAAAGAGACATTGGGCGAATTGTCGTACTACGGAGTAGCAGGAACAAGAAGTAAGTTGATATAGAGCTTTAAATCAGCGATTGATTTTACCCTGCACTTGCGACCTAATATTGGTTCCCTTTTGTCCCGACTATTGGATAGGACCAATTTAACGCTAATTACGAAAACATGTGTTACAACTCGATACCGGATCACGAACTGCGAAATCTGCATTCGCAGGCAAAAAAAGCTGTTATGCTCACCACAACAAATGCTTTTCGACTCATTTAGCTTTAATTTGTTGAGATTTTTTGTTGCAAAATATCCGACATGTTCCGTTTGAAGCCACTGATCAGTTTTAGCACTGCATTAGAGAGCTAAGTGTACTTCTTTAATAAACACGGCTAAATACACTGCAGCAGTCAATATATCACCAGGCGGCCGTACTTTCCCTATACGCCATACGGAGATTCAAGCTCTGCGGCTCGCGCCTACCATCTGTAGGTGGCACGTGGCAGTCTGTGCTGCTCTCTCGCGTCAATCCTGTACACTACGTGCAGCTGGACGGGTTCGAATCTCCGCCATTACACCTCCTGCCGTCTTCTGCTTGCTTGGATTTCCAAAGTATCCATTTTGTTTCCCATTTTTCATTAGAGTTGTCCATTTTCTCTTTACTTTACTATATGATACACTTACTTCAATTCGTTTAAATTTAACAACTCATACACGTATCTTTAGGACTGTTACCAAAAGTACTTGTGAATAATTTGTCACAGTTTACAATTGTCTTTATTTCTGTTTTCCACATTCGAGGGTTGGATTCCCTCACTTCTTCGTCGAAGAGTTTCACTGCCTGGGCTACTCTCAGGGTGCACCCTCGACGTGGAAGATCCCCACCCTTGCCTTGCCGTCTGCTCGTCGTCAGTACTGCTCGCCGCCGCCGCCGCCGCCGCCTGGTCGCCGCCTGCCGGTGCTCGCCGCCGCCGCCGCCGCCGCCGCCGCCGCCGCCGCCGCCGCCGCCGTTTGGTCGCCGCCTGCCGGTCCTCGCCGCCGCCGCCGCCTGGTCGCCGCCTGCCGGTGCTCGCCGCCTGCCGCCGCCGCCGCCTGGTCACCGCCGCCGCCGCCTGGTCACCGCTGCCGCCGTCTGGTCGCCGCCGCCGCCGCCCTTCTCGCGCGCCGCCACCATGTCCCAACCCACCACCACTACCACTATCATTTTCACCTCTCCCTCCGCTGCTCCAACCACCATCACATGGAGCTCCTCCTCCACCCCACTTCCCGTCCTTCCTTCTCTCCCTGTCCACCCCACCCCTGCGCCACTTTCGGCTGTACCCACCCCCAACTCCTCTTCCCCTATCACTGTCGCCCCATCGACAGCTACTGACTTTCCGCCGCTCCCCGCACCGCCTCCGACAGGCTCCAAGCCAGCACGGATCTCTGCTCGACGTTCCACAGTCTCAGTGACACCCACGCCCCCACCGTCTGCGTCTTCCGCTGCTCAGGGTGGTCCTGCCCCCCGCCATCTCCCCCTGCAACCCGTCCCCCTGCCCCCTCCCCACCCAGTGGTGTCCACGAAACCTTCCAAGCGCCCGAATGCTGACCCTTCCCCCGAAGTCTCCTCCAAAAAAACCCCCAATCCCCGTGACCCACCCACTCCCATGGACGCGGCCCCGACCCCGCCCCCGCCACGCCTGCCACCCACACCTTTGTCCTCTCCAATCCTGACCCTCAATTCCTTGATGCCCGCTCCCTCACTCTCGCCATCCGGAAATACTGCCCCAATGCTCCCTTCTCCCAACTGATTCCTCGCAAGGACTCGGTCCTCATAAAATCCCCCAATGCTTCCTTCCACACCGACCTCCTCTCCCGCATCCCTCGTATCCAATTTGGCCAACGTGCAACCCTCACCCCCTACCACACCCCGTCCTCTCCCCGTCAGCCTCAACCTCCCCGACGTCCGCCGACCTTCACCGCTGTGATCACGAAGCTTAGCCCCGTGATCACGGAGGCTGAGGTGTTGGCGGAACTCAACTCCCGGCCCGACATCGAAATCCGCTCGGCCCATCGCATCTTCAATGATGCCGGGCCGACTTTTCTCATGCGGATATTCACTGAATCCTCCTCCTCCATCGACCGCCTCCTCACCGAGGGAGCCCTCATCTACAATCAGCGCCATAAGGTGGACCCCTCCCGTTCCCCAGTCCAATCCTACCGCTGCCAACGCTGTCTCACCTACAACAACCACGTTACCTCTGCCTGCAAGAACCCCCCTACTTGTCCCCACTGCAAAGCTTCCCACTTCCTCAAGCATTGCCCCAACCTCACCTCTCCCCCCTCCTGCAACACTTGTAATGAACCCCATCCTACCTACTCCTCGAAGTGTAAAGCGAAACCTCCACCAGTAACCCCTGAGCTCACCGTCCCTGTCCGTCCTGTTGATGACCCCATCCACCCCAACAACTCGCTCCGCCCTCCCCCTACTGCTGAGGACATCATCCGTTTCACCACCATTGTGCTCCAAAACATCCACCCCTTCCAGCGCTCCCACACTCTTTCCCAAATCGCCCTCGCTGCCAGTTCCATCTTCCATCTTACCACCTATGCCACTTACTCCCACAACCAGGCCCACTTCACCTTCACCCCCCTCACCACCCTCGTCTAACTCTCCACTCCCATGGTACAACAACCGTACCGTATCCTGTACCACAACGTTCGCTCCCTGCCCACCCACAAACTCCTCTTCCTCCACACCCTACGTCAGCACCGCGTGGATGCCTTCGTCCACAATGAAACCTTCCTTCAGCCCCGTATCTCCGTCTCCACTGCCCCTTACACCCTACATCGCACCGATAACCCGTACCCTCTGGCACGTGGCGGAGTTGCTATAGGCCACCTCAAGCACCTCCCTGTCCGGCCCCAACCTCTCCTTAACAATCCTGCCGAGCATCTCACCCTCAGCCTCTTCTTCCCCGCCCTTACCATCACCTGTGCCACCATTTATGTCTGCCCTCGCACCCCCATCCCATATGATTTCCTGGCCCACATTGACCGCACCTTCTCCACCTACGTGATTGCCGCCGACCTCAATATCCACAGCCGTGATCCTGCCGACCTCCGGCGGTGGCATCAGTTTCTCACCACTCTCCAGGGAGACCTGGTTCCCCTGCCCCAGCACACGCGGCCCGAATCCAACACCACTCCTGATGTAGTCCTTGCCTCTCCCAACCTTCTTGGGCGCATCACCGCGGATGTCCTTGACCTCATTGGCAGTGACCATGCTCCTGTCCTCCTCACTATCTCTACCGGTCGCCATCCCCGCCACACTCCTCGCCCTGACGTCCCTCCTAAACTTGTCCATGATTACTCCCGTGCCAACTGGGATGCCTACCGGTATTCCATTCACACCCAGGTTGACAGCCACGACCTTACCCTCCAGTCTCCTGATGACATCTCTCGCACTGCTGCCTTCCTGCACCAGACCTTGTCTGACGCCGTCGCCACCCATATCCCCACCAAAGCCATCCACCCTCACCGCCCTGCCCTGCCTCCACAGGCCGTCCTTCTCCTTTGGGAGTCCCGCCGCCTCTACCGCTCTTTTCTCCGCACTCGTGACCGGGATACACTTACCCGCCACCGGCAATTACAGCGACACATCCGCAACCTGCTTGTTGCGAAGAAACGCCGAGCCTGGCGCCAGACATGTACACACCTCAATGCCACGCTCCCCATCAACTCTTCCAAGTATTGGTCTGCTTTCCACCGCCTTACTGGGAACCGTCCCACCCCCCAGTACCCTCTCCTCCTTAATGACCGTCCCTTTCCTGACAACCTCAGTAAGGCCAACCACTTTGCCTCCCACCTCTCTGATGTTTTTTCCATCCCAGATGATCCCCACTTTGATTATTCCCTCTTCCCTGATGTCATGGACCGTACGGATACCTCTGTTCCTCCCCTCGCTCCTAGCTTCCAGTACTTGGGCCACACCCCACCATCTGCACTTAACACTCCCATCACTACACAGGACATCAGCCTCACACTCCGCACTAAACACAACACTGCTCCCGGCCACGACTGCGTTACCTACTGCCACCTCAAACACTGCCCTCCCTCCTTCCTTTCCCTCCTTGCCGCCCTCTACAATGTCATCCTTGCCACTGGCTTCTATCCCGACCTGTGGAAAACCTCCCGTATCCTGATGTTCTCCAAACCCAATAAGCCTCCATCTGATGCCTCTTCCTATCGTCCTATCTGTCTCACGTCGGTGTTCAGCAAGCTCTTGGAATCCATCCTTTCCCGGCGCATCCATCTCCACCTCCACCAAAACCACCTCCTCCCAAACACCCAATGTGGCTTTCGACCTTCCTTCTCTGCTGATGACCAACTCCTCCGCCTCACTCATCTCCTCTCCCTCCAGCTTAACTCCCGTCGCTCCGCCATTTTTGTCTCACTTGACCTTGAAAAGGCCTACGACCGTGTCTGGCATCCCGGTCTCCTGTTTAAACTCCAAACCTACGCCCTTCCTATCAATTACATCCGTCTGGTGGCCTCCTTCCTCTCCCACCGCCCCTCCTACGTTACCATCCATCATGCCAATTCCCGCACCTTCTACCCCTCTGCCGGTGTGCCCCAGGGCTCTGTCCTCTCCCCTCTCCTCTACCCCCTGTACACGGCAGATATGCCCCAACCCCCCCCTCCAGTGCACCTCTTGCAATATGCTGATGACACCGCATTCCTCGCCCTCGCTCCTACCCTCCAACGGTCCCAACGCCTTCTCCAGAATCACCTTGACCTTTTTGCTGCATGGTGTAACCAATGGCTCCTGAAACTAAATCCTTCCAAGACCCAGGCAATCATCGTAGGTCGTACCACTCGCTCCTTCCGGCTCCTGGATTTCTCCCTTACTGTCTGCGCACGTCCTGTCCGTCTCACCCCCACCCTCACCTACCTTGGCCTCACCATTGACCGTCACCTCACCTGGATCCCTCATCTCCGATCCATCCAATCCAAAGCCCACAACCGCCTCCGCCTCCTCAAACTCCTCTCTGGCCGGACATGGGGGTTGCACCCCTCTACCATCCTCCACACCTACAAATCCTTAATCCGTCCCATCCTCTGTTATGCCAGTCCTGCCTGGATATCTGCCCCCCCCCAAATTCTATAAGTCCCTCCAGATCCTTGAGCGTCATGCACTCCGCCTCGCCTTCCGTATCCGCCTCCCGTCCCCCACGCGGATCCTCTATGATCTCATTCCTTTCCCCCATCTGCTCCTATTCCTCGAACATATCCGCATCCTCTACACCTCCCGCCGTCTTGAACCCCCTCACCCCCTGGTTGCTCCTCTCCTCTCCCATCCCCACCCCCTGCCACGTCTTCACCGTTGTGTCCCCCCTACCCTCCATCTCTACACCCTCCATCTCCTTTCCCGAGGTGGCTTCCGTCAACTCCCCCTCCCGGATGATGCCCTCTCTCCCTCCATTTATCCTTCCTATCAACTCTGATCCTCCATCCCCCTCCTTTCCTCTGTCCTTTCCCTGGGCTCCCTCTCCCCCCCCACTTCTGTCCTGTTCTTCCCCCCACTACACCTCTCCCTACCTCCCTTCTCCCCCCCCCAGTCCTTTTGTATTCCCCTCCTCTGCCTACCCCACTCCCTGTCGCGTCTGCCCCCCACCCCTCTTATGGGTCCTCATCCTCCTTCAACTCCTTTCCCGGCTCCCCCCTTCGCTTTTACTCTCCTTTCCCCCCCTTTTTCGTTTTCCCATCTACTGTCCAGTTTCCCCCCACCTGCTCTCGACTGTGGTGTCACATTTGCCAACTTTTTAGTGCAGTGTTCCAGTGACTATTCAGTGTTGTTTGTCTTTCTCGTGTTGCGAACAGAAACCATGCTGTCGCTCGGTGTGAATTTTATTTCCTTTGCGAACAGAATCCAGACTGTCGCCGTGTTTTTTAATTGTCTATTGTTTTCCCTGTCTACTTCGTATGTATTTTTATTAGCGTCATCATCCCTGTGTTGTTGTTTTAAGTTCCATGATTTCTTTTCGCCTTGTTACTCTCTAAGTCTCCGATTTTATCGCCTGTTGTTTTTCTTATTTGTTCTCTTGCTCTTTGTCACAAAATCTGTCGGCTGAAGAGCAGCGTACTCAGCTGCTGCCAGCCCGCCCCCTTCGGGGGGAGTTGAAATTCAATAAATGAAAAAAAAAAAAAAAAAAATTCTGTTTTCTTTAAGGGATTTCGATTCTGTATAATATGGCCTGCACTCATAATTACATTTCTGTTCATGTATTGTTGTAAAGATGTTATTTTTAGTGTTAATAAATAAATAAATTACAAAAAAAGCGCGACCTTCTGGCTCACAATTTTTGAAAGTCGCGATGGCGTTCAAGCTAACCTGAAAAAAACGAAAGAGAAAATACTGAGCGCAACGAACAGTCTGACGCCCTAGGCGAACGAAAAAATTGTCATATCAATAATGGAGAGAGGGAAGGCTAATCCCGACCCAGATGGTACCAAAGCAGATTTGTTGGCATTTAATTCGAGAGTTCCACTGGGTAAAGCCCGGTCCACACGCAACGATCTGTCTGCGCAGACATCGGCGCAGATGTCTGTACATGCAAAAGATCGCTGCAAATGTGATGTGTTCACACGACACAAACCCCAATCTATTACTCGCCCGCCATCTGTCGGTGTAGAAAAGAAATATCAGTGGCAAGCGACTACGCTCCCCGTAAACGTCAAAAATTTAATTCCGTTATTTTGAAATATAGAAATGGAGGAAGTTCTGTCGTGGTCTGTGTTCGCAACTTGTGTTGTAAAAAACATTCAGACCAACCGCAGGAAACAGAGAAAGTGGTCAAAAGGTATAGACAGTGGCTGCTAAAGCGAAAGCAGTTTTCTCACGTAAATTTACTGCGAGAGTTGCAGGGCGAACCTAACGACTGGCGAAATTATTTGCTTATGAGAAAAAATACTTGTATAGAGAAGGGCAATTTCTCTTCATGAACGCCTGGCGGTAACATTAAGATTCCTAGCAACAGGAAGGAGCTACAAGGATTTGGAATTTTCAACTGCAATATCGAAACAAGAGTTCAGTGAAATAATACCCGCAATTTTTCAATTAGAGCATTGTATGCTGTTGTCTTTTTGTCTCAGTCACTATATTCTTTACTTTAATCTTCCACAGACATGGGTGGTTTCTATATATTTCAATGAATTCACTTACAAACTCCCGAGAAGACTGACGAGTATCAGCCATTTTAATGCCCTGTGCGCACAAATACAAACACTAGACTGAGCAAACAGCTGTTTCGCGCCAGATTTGCGGCGATCTCCTGTCCACACGCTCCAACTTGTCTGCGCAGATGTGGTTTGAACCCACAGATTTGAGAGGTTTCGCTCAAACCTCCAACTCCAACTTCCAGGTTTGCACACACCTGATGTGGACTAGATGTAAACAGCGCAATGACGTCAGTCAAAGCAGGGTGCTTCACGTAAAAATTCTTCCCACGTTTCGTCTTAAGGCCCGTCCACACGCAACGATCTGTCTGCGCAAATGTCTGCGCACATGACATCTGCGCAGACAGATCGTTGCGTGTGGACGGGCCTTAAGACGAAACGTGGGAAGAATTTTTACGTGAAGCACCCTGCTTTGACTGACGTCATTGCGCTGTTTACATCTAGTCCACATAAACCTGAAGTACAGTCGAAGGAAGAATCAAGTTGGAAAGTATGCTCGAAATTCGATACAAAAAGCGAGGCCAAAATAGTGTGTAACCAAGCACGTAGGTCGACCGAGGAGGCTCCTGACTACACTCCGAAGTACGGGTAGCGAACGGAAAATTACACGTACGGCAATTCTACTGCTGTAAGGAGACCTCCATCACGCTAACGTTACAATTAAACTAACAGGCTCCGACATGATCAGAGCCGTCCAAAAATTCTAATCGATAGTGTATGCCATTACTACTCATTTTGTATATACATATATAAGTTACCGTATGTATAGCACACCTTACCAAGATACTTTGTGGGTATGAAGTATATTGTTCACAGATAATAAAAATACGTGAGCGCTTATTGCTATTTTGTTAGCAAACTACGAATAAGCAAGTGATATATCTGCATAAATGTATGTTAATTTGAAAGTTTTCGTGTTAAACTTGTCAATGCGAAGTAAAATATGCAGCGCTTCAATACTGTAGTGTTGTTCGGCGTTGCCAACAGATGTCAGCCAAAGACGCTGCCTCAGATAATACGGCGATCCTTTCAGCCCCGTCTCTTCTCGCCGTCTACGGTTCGTGATTGGCCGAAAACGAGTTGCTTGGCGGCGTACGGTTTTAGGTTCGTTTAAGCAGTCACCGGCGGTTCCACGCACATGCACAGAGCTGAGGTGAAATTTACAGAATGCTATTCCTTGGCAAATTACGGACAGGCAGCACACGTTTTTTTTAACCATTGTAGCTCCTCACATGGCTTTATATTGATACCCATAGAGGGGGATCCAACCATTCGAGGGTTGGATTCCCTCTCTTCTTCATCGAAGAGTTTCACTGCCTGGGCTACTCTCAGGGTGCACCTTCGACGTGGAAGTTCCCTGCCGTGTCGTCTGCTTGCCGTCCATACTGCCTGCCGGTGCTCGCCGCCGCCGCCGCCGCTTGGTCGCCGCCTTCCGGTCCTCGCCGCCGCCGCCGCCGTCGCCGCCTGCCGGGGCTCGCCGCCCCCGCCTGGTCGCCGCCTGCCGGTGCTCGCCGCCGCCGCCGCCGCCGCCGCCGCCGCCGCCGCCTGCCGGGGCTCGCCGCCGCCGCCGCCGCCGCCAGCCGGTGCCCGCCGCCGCCGCCGGTGCCCGCCGCCGCCGCCGCCATCCGGTGCCGCCCGGTCGCCGCCATCGCCGCCGTCCTGACCCTGGTCTACGGCCGTCTTCGTCTTCATCTGTCTTCGTCTTTGTCTTTGTCTGTCCCCAGTTTCTGTCCTTTCCTCTTCGTTCTGTTCGTTCTTGTTTCTCTCTCCCGTCCTGTCCGCCCCCACCACCACTGTCACTACTACCACCACCGCCATTGTCTATACCTCCCCTTCCGCCGCCTCCAGCACTATAACTTGGTGTGCCCAGTCCCACCCCCCTCCTTCCATTCCGCCTCTCCTCACTCTCCCTTCACCCTCTATCTTTGTCGCCCCCTCTCCCGCTTCTTCCTCCCGCCCCTCTCGTTCTGATCCCTTCCCCCCACTCCCCCAGCCTGTCACTGCAGCTCCAGCTCGGGTGGTGGCCCGTCGGGCCACTGCCCACGCCCAGCTCTCCCCGTCACCTTCGCCATCACCGCCGCCACTGCCACCATCATCGTCATCGCCGCCGTCGCCTTCGCCTTCTCCGTCACCGTCACCGTCTCCGGCGCCGACTTCGGCCCCGGGACCTGCCCCTCCCCGCCACCTTCCCGTTGTTCCCGTCCCCCACACCTCCTCCTCCGCCGTCAAGCGCCCCTGTGGCACTCCTGCTTCCTCTGCTTCCAAAAAGGCTGCGCCTCGTCCTCCTTCCCCCACCCATGATGCCATGGAGGTCTCCCCGCCTGTCCCTGCCCCCTCATCCTCCTCCTCTCTCCCTTCCTCCTACCGCTACCTCCTCTCCCATCCTGATCCCTCTCTCCTTGAAGCCCGGAACCTCACCCTGTTCCTTCGCCAGCATTGTCCTGGTGCCCCCATCTCCCTCCTCACTCCTCGCCGCGATTCGGTCCTCATCTCCTCCCCCAGCCCAACCCTCCACACCTACCTCCTTTCCCGCATCCCTGTCACCCGCTTTGGCCCTCATGCCTCTCTCACCCCAGCTCCTTCACCACCTCTCTCCCGCCAACCCCAACCTCCACGTCGCCCGCCAACTCTCACCACCGTGATCACTCGGCTTAGTCCAGTGATCACGGAGGAGGAGGTGTTGGCGGAGCTCCAGGCGCATCCCCATTTGGAGGTGTGTGCGGTTCGCCGCATACAAAGCGCTGCCGGCCCCACCCGCCTTATGCGGGTTTTTTCTGAGCACGCCCCCTCCATTGACTGTCTCCTGAAGGAGGGTGCCCTCCTTTTTAACCAGCGGTACAAGGTCGACCCCTCCCGTTCCCCTCCTCAATCCCTGCGCTGCCAGAGGTGTCTGCGCTATAACGCGCACCCCACAGCTGAGTGCCGCGAGGCCCCCACCTGCCCGCATTGTCGGCAAGTGCACTTCCTCAGGCAGTGCCCTAACCTCCAATCCCCTCCTTCCTGCAATACCTGCAATCTCCCCCATCCCACCTACTCCCAAAAGTGTAAAGCCCGACCCCCTCCAACCACTCCTGAACTCACCGTCCCTGTCCGTCCCCTGGACGCCCCCACCCCTCCTGGCAATTCCCTTCGTCCCCCCCCACCGCTGAGGACATCATCAGGTTCCTTACCATCGTCCTCCAGAATGTTCATCCCTTTCAGCGCCCACACACCCTCCAACAGATCTTCCTCGCCGCCCGTTCCATATTCCAACTCAAGATGTACGCCACCTACTCCAACAACCAGGCCCATTTCACCTTCTCCCGCCTCGACACCCTCGTCTAAATCGCTATCATGGCGAGACAGCAACGTATCCTTTTCAACAACATCCACTCCCTACCCGCCAACAGGAACCTCTTCCTGCACACCCTTGCCACCCACCGCGTGGATGCCTTCCTCCTTAATGAAACCTTCCTCCAACCCCACCACACCATTGACACTTCGCCCTACCTCCTCCACCGCTCCGATAATCCCCTCCCAATTGCGCGTGGCGGAGTTGCCATTGGTCACCACCGCCAGATCCCCGTTCGGCTCCAACCTCTCCTTCCCGACCCCACCGAACACCTGATCCTTAGTCTCTTCTTCCCCGGCCTTACCGTTACCTGCGCCACCATCTATGTCCGCCCCAACACTCCTCTTCCCTTCGACTTCCTCTCCCACGTCGATCGTACCTTTTCCTCCTACGTGATCGCCGCCGACCTCAACATCCATAGTCGTTCCGCTGCCCAGTTACGGCGATGGCATCGGTTCCTCTCCACCCTTCAAGGTGACCTCGTCCCCATCCCCCGGCATACCCGTCCTGAATCCAACTCCACTCCTGATGTTATCCTCTCCTCCCCCAACCTCCTTGGCCGCATAACGGTGGATGTCCTGGAGCCTATTGGTAGCGACCATCTCCCTGTCCTCCTCACCGTTTCAGACGGTCGTCGCCCTCGCCCCGACCCTCGTACTGACCCTCCCCCTAAGTATGTCCACGACTATTCCCGAGCCGACTGGAATGCCTACCGGGATACCCTTTCTACCCAGGTCGATAGCCACCCTCTCACCTACCACCACCCTGACGATGTCACCCATGCCGCCTCCTTTCTCCAGCAGACCTTGTCTGAGGCCGTGGAGGCCCACGTTCCTACTGTCGCCATCCACCCCCACCGTCCTACCTTACCCCCACAGGCCGTTCTCCTCCTCCGTGAATCCCGTCGTCTCTACTGTGCCTTCCTCCGCACGCATGACCCGGACACACTACGACGCCACCGGCAACTCCAGCGACACGTTCGTAATTTGCTCGCGGCTAAGAAACGCCGGGACTGGCGACAGACATGCACCCGTTTAAATGCAACCCTACCAATCAACTCGTCCAAGTTCTGGTCGGCCTTCCGTCGCCTTACCGGAACTAAACCCTCCCCCTACTACCCTCTTCTCCACGATGATCACCCCTTCCCTGACACCCTTAGTAAGGCCAATCACTTTGCCTCCTACCTCTCCGATGTCTTCTCCATCCCCGACGATCCCCAGTTCGATTACTCCCTCTTCCCGGATATCCGCAATCGAACTGACACCTCTGTCCCTCCCCTCGCTCCTGGTTTCCAATACTTGGACAACATTACACACACAGGATCTCATTGTTACACTCCGCACCAAACGCAACACCGCTCCTGGTCATGATCGTGTCACCTACCGTCACCTTCGTGAAGCTCCTGTCTCTTTCCTCTCCACCCTGGCCAGGCTCTACACTGTAGTCCTGTCCACCGGTTACTACCCCGACCTGTGGAAAACCTCCCGTATCCTCATGTTCCTTAAACCTGGCAAACCGCCGTCCGCCGTCTCCTCCTACCGTCCCATCAGCCTTACCTCGGTCTTCAGCAAGGTCCTGGAATCTATCCTCACCCGTCGCATCCACCAGCATCTCCGCCAGCACCGCCTCCTTCCCGTCACCCAGTGTGGCTTTCGGCCGTCCTTCTCTTCCGACGACCTTCTCCTTCACCTCACTCATCTCCTTTCCGAACAGCTTAATTCCCGCCGCTCCGCAATCTTCCTCTCCCTGGACCTCGAACGTGCATATGACCGCGTATGGCATTCCGGTCTCCTCTTCAAGCTCCAAACCTTCGCCCTTCCCATTAACTACGTCCGTCTGATCGGCTCCTTTCTCTCCCACCGTCCTTCCTATGTCACCATCCATAACACCGATTCCTACACCTTTTTCCCCTCCGCCGGTGTGCCCCAAGGCTCCGTCCTCTCCCCCCTTCTGTACCTGTTGTACACGGCGGACATGCCGCCGCTGTCACCCCCCGTCCACCTTCTCCAGTTTGCCGATGACACCGCCCTCCTTGCCCTTGCCCCCACCCTCCAGCGCTCCCAACGCCTTCTCCAATCCCATCTTGACCGGTTCACCGCTTGGTGCAACCAGTGGTTGCTCAAGGTCAATCCCTCCAAAACCCAGGCGATCATTGTAGGCAAAACCACCCCTTCCTTCCGCCTCCTTGATTTCTATCTCACCGTCTATGGCCGTCCTATCGCCCTCACTCCCACCCTTAAGTACCTTGGCGTCACCCTCGACCGTCGCCTCTCCTGGACTCCCCATCTCCAGACAATCCAAGCCAAGGCACGTTCCCGACTCCGTCTCCTCAAGCTCCTTTACAGCCGCACGTGGGGTCTGGACCCCTCCACAATCCTCCACACCTATAAATCCCTCATCCGCCCTATCCTTTGTTACGCCCATCCAGCCTGGATCTCCACCCCCCCTACCTTCTATAAATCCCTCCAAATCCTTGAACGCCATGCTCTCCGCCTTGCCTATCGCATCCGTCTCCCCTCCCCCACGCGGATCCTGTATGATCTCATCCCCTTCCCCCACCTCCTCCTTTTCCTTGAAAGGATACGTATCCTGTACACCTCACGTAAACTTGATCCTCCTCACCCGCTCGTTTCCCCGATCCTCTCCCACCCCCGCCCGCTGCCGCACCTGTATTCCCACGTCCCACCCGGTCTCCATCTCTCCACCCTCCTTACCCTCTCCCAAGGTGGCTTCCGCCAGCTCCCCCTCCCTGATGATGTCCTCGTCCCCTCCATCTACCCCTCTTATCAACTTTGATCCTCCCCCCCTACCTCCTATGTCCTCTCCTTTAGGCACCCTCCCTCCCTCCCTTCCCTTCCCTCCTCTTTCCTATCCCCCCTCCCTCCTCCCCTCTCCACCGGGCTTCCCCTCCCCCTTCCTCCCTCCCCCTCTCTCCTTTGCCCATGGCATCTCTGCTCCCCCCTCTCCCATTCCCCTTCCCATTCCTCCTCCTCCACCTCCTCTCTTGGCAGGTCTCCGGACTCATACACGCTCAGTGAACATTCGCGCGCCGGAGATCATCGCCGTCAGTGTTTCGTGTGTGTGCCTTCGTTTGTGTGTAGTGTTGTTCGCCGTCACGCCCCCACCGTTCACGTGCCGTCGCCATCATCCATGTTCTGTGCTTCGTGTCGCCCAGTGTTAGTGATGTTTCTCGTCCAGCGTGAACGGCTACATGTTTTTTCGATTTTTAGTGTCTACATTTTTTTTGCCCACCGTTATTACTGTCTACTCTGTGCCACCTTTCTGTACTACTTGTTGTAACACTCAAGGCTGTAGAGCGGCGTATTGTGCTGCTGCCAGCCCGCCTTTGTATAAGGTGTTAAAATCACAAAAAAAAAAAAAAAAAAAAAAAAAAAAAAAAAAAAAAGGGGGGGGGGATCCAATACGCGTCGGTCGTACGGTGCCTTGTGTTCTTTTAATTGTCCCAGTGTGTGGTTTTTTTGTATGCGCTATTCTTTTACAGTTTTTATCTCCATTTTACAGTTTTTGTTTATTGTCTTCCATGATGTTCCCCCTTTTTTATATCTATGTTCACCATGTTTTCTCCTTTGTTTTTTTTTTTTGTTTTTTTGTTTTTAAATGTCTTCTATTGTTTGTTCTATGTCTTTTGGCTGAAGAGCAGCGCATATGATGCTGCCAGCCCACCCCGATGGGGAACTGAAATACAATGAAGGGGGGGGGGGGGGGAACATAGAGTAGTCAGGTGAATTTCTGTCATGAAAATGATCTAAAAGTCGGTATTCTGCAGGTTTATTAACACGGCAGTAACTGGAACCGTATGGCTACTTTCAAGTCGTCATTTATCTTCTAGGATATCAATAATACTCTCATACGCCAACGTCTAGCCCCCTCCCCGCCAGTCTGTCATAAATAACTTATTATCCTTAGATCTGGTATACATGAGCAACTGCCTTATTACATTTTTAATTTTTGCTAGAAATTCGTAATCCTTCCTACTAGCTTTCTGTAGCGTTGCATAGACATGAACCTGATGGGAATTGCTACATAACAGTACTGTACAGTAAGAATTTAAAAAAAAAAGCCTATGTTGAAGTCAGTGTACCCTGAACAGTAGCGTAGGTGATGAGTAGGAAGAAGAAACCCTTAATGTTCCGACAGAATTAATAGTGCCCTGCTTGACACAGTCGTTTACATATCTGGGCATAAGACGGTATGGAATGGAAGGAGCATGTGTGAACTGTAGGTGGGAAGGCGACTCGACGACTTTGGTTAACTGGGAGAATTTTAGGAAAATGTGGTTCATCTGTAAAGGAGACCAGTTCTCGAGTAATGTTCGTGTGTTTGGGATCCGTACGAGGTCAGATTAAAGGAAGACTTCTAACCAACTCGGAGGCGGGCTGCTATATTTGTTACCGGTGTGTTCGAACGACGTGCAAGTGTTGTGCAGATGCTTCAGGAAAGTAAACAGGAATAATTGGAGGGAAGGCAATGTTCTTTTTGAGAGCATCGTTGAGAAAATTTAAGTACCGGCACTTGAGACTGACTGCCGAAAGATTCTAGTTCTGCCCACATACATTTCCCATAAGGAGCACGAGGATAAGATTAGAGACGTTAGGGCTCGTACAGAGGCATATAGGCAGCCGCTTTTCCTTCATTCCATGTTCCATTTGTGAGTGGGACAGGGAAGGACATGGCTAGTAGTGGTGCAGGGTACCCCCCGCTACACACGCTACAGCAGCTTTCGGAGTATGTACATAAAAGTAGATGTCGAGTCTTTGACAACGCTGGCGGCAATAAAACACGGGAAGTGACGTTGTTCACAGGAGCTACCACATCCGGTAGAAGGCGTCGTGAGTATTATCTTTGAAGACGAAATTTTTGGCGGGCAGAAAGATCTATGTTTGTTATTGTTCTCGTCAAGATAAGTTGATGCAGCATTGAACTGTAGTAGTAACACAGCAACAGGCTTTGTACTGTACCGATTTCTAAGAGACGAAAAACGCAACGCAAAATTGTTGGAGAGAGAATAAAAAATGTTAATGCAGATGATAAACAAGCATTCATTGGACAAATATATTATACTAGAACTGACATGTGATTACATTTTCTCCCATAGTGCTCAGAGCCATTTTTTGATTACATTTTCAAGCAATTTGGGTGCATACATCCTGAGAAATCAGTACCCTGAACAACAACCTCTGGCCGTAATAACGCCTGGGCATTGAGTCAATCACAGCTTGGATGCCGTGTACAGCTACAGCTGCCCATGCAGCTTCAACAGTATATCACAGTTTATCAAGAGTAGTGACTGGCGTATTGTGACGAGCCAGGTGCTCGGTCGCCATTGAACAGACGTTTTCAATTGGTGAAAGACCTGGAGAATGTGCTGGCCAGGGCAGCAGTCGAACATTTTCTGTATCCAGAAAGGCCCGTAGCAACTTCCTTTCCAACTGGAAAAACAGGTTGCCCAGAACTGCAATACTAAATGCTATACTATACAGAGTGCTCATTGACACTTGAAGTGTTTGTTTCCATTTAGTGAAGTAAACAAATCGTATGACGAACCCCTTCCCCCACCTCCTCCTCTTCCTCGAAAGGATACGAATCCTATACACCTCCCGTAAACTCGATCCTCCTCACCCGCTCGTCTCCCCGATCCTCTCCCACCCCCGCCCGCTGCCACGCCTGTACTCCCACGTCCCACCCGGTCTCCATCTATCCACCCTCCTTACCCTCTCCCAAGGTGGCTTCCGCCAGCTCCCCCTCCCTGATGATGCCCTCCTCCCCTCCATCTACCCCTCCTACCAACTTTGATCCTCCCACCCTCCTCCTGTGCTTGCTCCTTGGGGCACCCTCCCTCCCTTCTCTCCCTTTTCCCTCCCTCCTCCTTTTCTCGTCCCTCGTCCCCCGGGCCCCCCCCTCCCCTGTCCCTATCCTCCTGTCCCCGTCTCCTAAGCCATGGCATCCTCTTTTCCTCCCCTCTCCCCCTCCTCATCCCTGTTGCCCTCTTGGCAGGTCCCCGGACTCGCACACGCTCAGTGGACATTCGCGCGCCGGAGATCACCGCCATCAGTGTATCGTGTGTGCCGTCATGTTTAGTGTTCAGTGTTTACCGTCACACTCCATCGTTCACCAGTGCCATCGTCTCCTTCAGTGTTTGTGCGTCGTCTCAACAGTTTGCAGTGTGGCTTATCGTCGAGTGTGAACGGCTCCGTGTTTGTTTCTCTGTGTCTCCTGTTTTATTGCCCACCATTTTGTAACTTTTATGTTTTTCTCCTGTTTTTGCTGATTGTACCTTCTATGGCTGAAGAGCAGCGTAGTATGCTGCTGACAGCCTGCCTGCTGTACAGGCTTTAAAATAACAATAAAGTAAAAAAAAAAAAAATCGTATGACGAATGAGTCCATTTTGTAAATATTTCTATTCTTCATATACAAGATATGCCTGTAAGAGTTACTGTTAAGTCAATTATAAGTTCATCAGGCAAATTAAGGAAAACTAAAATTTCAAATGGGGGATAGATACCTATACATAGTGTTAATATGCATATCTTACAATTAAATTATAGAGTAGTCTACATACTAATGCAATGAGTTTGTTGAGGCGATTAATCCATAAACAATAAACACATTCCAAGTACAGGGAACCTTGACTAAATAGTGTTATACTGCTGAAGGCTAAACAGAATAAATAAAAAAATTTATGAAATCTTTCACTGCATTTGCATAACTTTCTGGATTAAAATTATCTTTCTCAGATGAATAATATTGAATTCAATTTGTGTTAATCACCAAAATTTTAATTAATTTAGGGATAAGCATTATAGCGCTTGCATCAATCATAATTCCTTCCTTTTGACAAAGTGGTAGCATGTTATAATAATAGTACTTCTATGGATTAGTACACACAGTAACAGAACACTGCTGTTGTAAATGAGAGCAGTAACGGTTGCTCCAGATCTACATCCACAAAGGTGCTATCCAGCATAAATATTTTGTGATATGTACCTAAGACAAAGAGTTACAAAAAAGGACTCTGGGTTAAGTAGGTATAATCTTGTGTAGGAAGGACCTCATGTCAGGACATGATAAAAGAAAACATAAGAAAGGTATTTACTTTCACAGTTACTTTTTATTTTCCATGTACCATTAAGATTAATCAAATATGTGTAATAAGATATCTGATCACAATACCATTACTTCAGACAAACAAAAATTTATGAATAAACGCAAGTGGTAGAACAGCCGGCCAAGATATTTTAAGAGCAGTAACTGAAATTTATACAGGTAGTGAATAAGCACCATGGATTGTGAACTTCTCAGTACTGTACTGCATTGTCCAAAATAAAAGAACTGTGATTTTACAATTGAGAGATAGCAGAATCCAAAAACTGAATCTTACTATTCTGCAAGTGGCACCAGTTGCACACATATTGCAGTAAACTATACATTAAATCATGATCTCAGGTTCAGATATCACTATGAGTGATTGACACTTACAATGAAAATCAAATTAAGTGCATTTTATGTACTTAGGTAGAACTGACAAAAATTGTTTGTGTAAACATTTTGAAATCCCACTTGTGAAATGTGCGCAACAATATTTTAGAGTCATTGGCGAATCTAGAAAACGGAAAAAGGAAACTGAGCAGGCGTGAGAGAGAGAGAGAGAGCATGCTGGGACATAGTAGAGACAGGTAGTTGCAGCATCTGCAGGCTATGCTGGGGCTGTGGGGGAAGTGGAGTAAAGTAGAGAAGGGAAAAACATATTGCCAGTGTGCCGGTGGGGTAGAAGGTTGTGTAGGGACGGAGAATCTCAGTGGGAGCAGGGAAGGGTAAGATGAGGGTGGTGGTGTGGGTGGAAAGAATCCAGTCAGTGAAGAAGTCACTGTATTCGAGCATATCGTGTCGGGTGGCATGCTCAGCAAATGGGTGATCCGGCTGTCTCTCGGCCAGTTTGGCATTGGCCATTCATTTGGAGACACAAGTTGGCAGTGGACATGACCGTGTAGTGTGACAGAAAGTGGCTGCAGATAACTGGGTAGATCACATGACTGCTTTCACATTTGCCCCTGCCTTCCATGGGATGGGAGATGTCAGGGACAGGACTGGAGTGGGTTGTGATGTGGGTCAGGTTTTGCATCTGTTACAGGATAAGCCCCATGGGACAATTATGTAGTCTCTTCTATGATGCCTCTTCAGTAGCACACCATTTTGAAGTCATAAAGTGGAAAATCTTAATGAGTTCACGATGGTGTCTGCTCGAAAATGTACACACCGCCACAACTTTGGTTTCACTTTTCATATATTGACTTCAAGGTCCAATTGTTGGATGATGACCAATTTCTTAATGTCATGTGAAAAAAAATATACTACTCAGTATAGACTATAATTATTAACAATAATTTGGTCTGTAAAAAGTGTACTGATCTAGGACTTTGGAACAGTATGTGGAATCATTTTACGCATCTGTGTTGGCACTAATCCATTTACGGGTACGAGCGCAATACTGAACATCGTGGTAGATTACACAATTTTCATAACTAATCAGTTAATGAAGTAAGCCACCGTATGCATAAAAATTGGAGTAACAGAAGTACAGCACTCGGAGATGAAATCTAATAAGCACAGAGTCAAAATTTGCTATGTAAAAGGTGTCTACTTCTAAACTTTAATGATGATTATCTTGTAAGTTAATTTTTTCCACAAAATTTTAACTATGTTAATGAAAAGTAGGAATGCTACCAAATCTATTTATTAGCTCAAAATATTTTCACTGCTATTTACTTTAGTAAAATTTTTAATCAGACATAAACTTTAACTAACACAGTTTTAAGCAAAACTAATTGTATTTTTGCTGTCAGATACTGAGACTACAATGGTAACAATGAAACCTGAACTAAATAACAAATGGGCAGATTTATGCCTACATCACATACAAATATTACTGAAAATCAGAACCAAAAGACACCCAGAGACAGAAAGGAGAGAAAAAATTACTGGTAGTAGTTGGGGTGTAACTAGAGCAAGTGGTGGGTGCCACAGTATGCCAGGACCGTCCCCTGTGATATGTACAGTTGTAGCTTATCTTCACTGAGCCAGTGTTTATTAACACATAATGTAGTCTTCTTGTGTACACCTAACGGAATACTAAGAATACCAATTTTATTTTTTAATGAGAGTAATTGTGAGTCATCGCCACAAAGGGGTAAAGCTGGATTCTCAGACAGCAGCACATCATTGTCTCCACTTTATACACAGTCTTCTGTTATAAGGACATTGCATACAAACAGCAGCAGCTAGCTCCTGGATTGCATTGAATCCAGATGCTCCCAGCAACATAATTTGCTCAGAACTACCCATAAAAAGATCACTGTTTCCTTCTTGTTCTTGCAGACTCTCACACAATCACTTCTTTGTTTTCATCCAAATTCTGTGTATTTGTTTTTTGCAATATCCTACTAATATAATTGAACATTTGTAAAACTATGCAATGAAAGGACTGTAGCTGTTTCCTTTTTCATGGATTTCTCTATGAATTTGTAGCAGTAACAATAAATATGAAAACATGACCAAAGAATGTAATATTTAAGTTTTTAGTCATTGCATGGAAGATAAACAAACAGTGATATACTGAAGTCATGTACCAGTTGGACCTCCTCAACTATTTATCATGAAATAAACTAGATTACGTACAATGTATGTGGTTAAATGACAGTATGACATGCTTTTTTTTATTTTTTTTTAGAATACGTACAATGTATGTTGTGCACTCAAAAGATACTTGTTTCTTAACCCGTGTGTGCTTTCTGAATTTACCTTACAGCTCATTTTTATAACAAAAAGTGCACTAAATATGGCATGAACATAGACATCATGCTGCTCTACAGATCAATATGTTACATCTAGCTCAAAATAGCTTGGCAGTGACACTGCCCCAGGTATGTCTACCTTTCTGTTACGAGGGGGTGACCATCTTAGTATGCAGTAATTTGCTGAGCAATGTGCTTAGTACACTATCAGCAGTTGCATTAATTGTTAATGGAGTGATTTTTCTTATTAGCCACTTCAGTCAGTTATATTATTAGTCATATTGGGATGAGATGTCCTTGAGATCTTTTGCAGACTCACTAACTGTAGCTTAGGAGTTCTGCTTTGCATTGAACTGAATCTCCCCTGCCAGATAGTGTTCACACGCAACGAAACCCCCACCACTTCCACTGTACCCACCCGTACAATACTATCTGCACAGGTATGGGACAATACTTTACTCTTGAGGATAGCCTCCTGCGAAGGAGGTGTTCCAGAGATAAATCCCTGCAGTTGCGCTATCCTCTGTGTCCTCGGTGGCTCAGATGGATAGAGGATCTGCCATGTAAGCAGGAGATCCCGGGTTCGAGTCCCGGTCGGGTCACACATTTTCATCTGTCCTTGTCCAGGTATGTCAACGCCTGTAAGCAACTGAGGGTGTTCATTTCATTGTAATCTCATTCTGACGAGCTGCATGGTCACCAATGGTATCTGTTCTTTCGGACATGTCCGAAAGAGCAGATACCATCTGTAGTGTACCCTTCTCCTCGGGTTTCTGCCGTGAAAAATATAAAATAGAAAATCTGATTGGGTTTGTAATTTTGATGGTTTCAGTTACGGATAAGGCGGACTTCGTATTATTGATTGAGATCGTGCTGTAATTTGACCGTGCATGGCAGACCGGGTCGGCAACACTACCAAAGGCGACTGTACGGAAATAGCATCAGAAACTAATTGAAATTTACCTTATAATCTTGTTAGATACGCAGTATTAATTACAGTGTAGTCTTCATGGCTGTCCTCCTAATTTTTCTTGTAGGACGACCAGTCTTTCACTTTTCTCCGTCTGTTGAAAACTTCTTCAAGTTGTCACTGTCATGATCAATTTACAAATTTGATGATAACCACCTCGAATCACTATTGAAACAATCTCGCTTTCTAATGTAATTTTAATTTCCACCCAAAAGCACATTCAACACATCGCCGAAAAATACACGTCTTTCGTATGAAGGCAAGAGAGAGAGTGTGATCAATTAGTTGTTAAAAACAAAAACCTACGCAAAAGTAAAAAGACGAACAAAATTTTTTATAAAATTCGGTCGCTGACGCAGCGCTCTTCTGCGTGCGCGATCGTAAATCATATCTTTGTATTGGCGGAGGCGCGGTAGTCAAAGTACCATTACAATGCCTCCTCTACTGACACGCTCCGCAAGCGAGCGTGGCAGTATAGAAAATTTACATAGATACATATATATATATATGCGAAAATAAGAAATTTACATATTACAAAAAATATTTCTGAGCATAATGTTCTTTGCATATCAGTCTTTGTATACAGCCCTTTTGGTGTGTATCTTCTTTAGGAGCCGTAACATTAATGTCTTTGAATTGCAGCGTATTATCGTTGCCTTGCCTAGCACAGCGTTTGAATTCAGTTCACATGATTCGTGTTTACAATGGAATTAATCCGAACAATAAATGTTTCTATTATATTGCTCCAATGTCTTTAAACGTAGTATCGGATTCTGAGTGTGTGTACTGCCTGGATCCCTTGCGTGTGACTCCAAGAAAGCCAAAGTTTATTCAATGTGTCAACACGAAATTGTGATCTCCAGCAGTCGAATTTTGGTGGCGTCTACCGGGGTATAAATGGTCAATGAGGGCACAGGAAACACCTCACTGCCTACGACAGGTGATGAGCTTGTCTTTTACACCAACCTGAACACCTGCCGGCTTCCACAGCACCATACACTTCAAAGCATATTGACACTACGTAAATATTGCTTGACCAGTGTTCCATCACGTTGGTTTCTTCTTTGCAATTTCAGTTCCATTTATATGAATCATGTGCTACATGCACAAGTCCTTTGCAGCTCATTAACATCTCCTTAAAATACATTTCTTGATATAGCTAGTAAGTACATAAATATACAAATATTTACAATTAATCATTACATGAGATAGTTACATTGTTGTCATATAGTACATATACAGAATTAAATGAAAAATATAGTAAATTTTTACGTTACATTCAGTATCATTGTGGTGACATGTGAATTACATCACATTCAGATTGAAATATACATTTTATTTGTTATCTCTCTCTCTCTCTCTCTCTCTCTCTCTCTCTCTCTCTCTCTCTCTCTCTCTCTCTCTCTTTTTCCCGTTACACTTGCAACATTTGAAGATAATTGTGGCAACTCGCTAGAATATTCAACTTAAAATTCATCTTGCACCCTGGAATAAAATTTACACATATTTCAAGCTTCAAGACAGCCCTCTGTAGGAGGATAGGTTCATGGGATGGTTGCTAACTACTTCATAAATACTAGTAAAGTCATCCCCTACAGTGGACTACACAAAATAAAACATGATAAATAAAATACATGTTAACTTATTATAGTGTAAAAGTTCCTATACCTAATACCGTTTCTAAGTGTGGTGTCCCCACTATTGCTGTTTCTAAGAGTGGTACCCCTCTGTTACCATTTCTAAGAGTGGTGCCCCTCTAAATATCTTAGGATCCTACAAGTATGTACATCAGTGTGGTAAGTGTATATGTATATATATATCTAGTTCAAGTCAATCAAGTTCCTATAGAGTTTGTGTAGTTATCTCCTTCCTTTCATGAGTATCAAGCAATATAAATAAAAGTTTTACTTAATAAATAAATAAATAAATCTTCTTAGATAATTGCTGCTGCGTTCCATGCTGTATATCCATTCTGTATTTACCTTGTGGTACCTGTAAAATTCTATTCATAAATAAATATTTGTGTATGTCTCTCCATACTGTCAGATAATCACGAATTATATAATGTCAAATATTTCATCAAAATGTATAAATTTTTCTAAGGGAGGGATGAGAGTGTGAGCCTTTCTATTTAATGGTGCATTATTTCAGTTCAGTAGATGAGTTTTAATTATGTCATTAGATGACTGCTAAATATGTTCTCTTAAATAATTCTTCCAATCTGAAGTGTCAAGTCTACATAACTCCAAAAATTTCATTACAAGTTCCCATTAGATTAGTGTTAAAGTGTTATAGATTTAAATCTTCTGGTATATTTCCAACAGTGGCTGCTGTAAATAATTCTTTCCACATAAATCTATACTTTCACCGGAAATACGGAAGCGTCCGATCCCACCCGTCTGCTTTGACCCACGACATCACAAATATGGCGGAAACAAAAACAAACACACACACTTTCCACAAGAAGGCTAATGACACTAACGGGACAAGCGCGGGAAATGGGGTGTTTTGGGTGGGGGGCAAACTAAATATAAACAAATTTAGATGCCTTGCGTAGCTACAACGTGCAAGTGAAGACAGCCATGCAATGAATACCCACCCACCTCCCCAGGGGTCGTAACCTCTGCAACCCATAGAAGATAAAGATACTTCAGTAGCTGATTAGTGTTTTTTGTCTTTTTTTAAAAAAAAAAAATCTCACGGGATTGAACGAACAGATCAGAAAGATAAATATAATAAACTAAAACGGAAATTCGAGGAAACAGATAATTAAAATAAGTAGTAAGTGCTTTTAAATTAAAAAAAACAAAAAAAAAAAAACAAAAAACCTCACGAGGTAGAACGAACAGATCAGAAAAGTAAATAAAATAAGATAAAACAGAACTGGAGACAGCCACACTCAAACCAAACTCCGCGCCGTCATGACGTCACACACGACAACACCCTTACGTCACGGGTCAAAGCCGCCGCGTTGGATCGGACGCTTCTGTCGACCCCTTTCACCTTTAGTTATAAGAATATATAAGGCATCACATAAGTTATTATCTCAGGCATACCAATCTTTCAATAAATAATATTCTTTCCACTGCTTTCATTCTGTATTCCATGAGTACATGTGATATAGCGTTAAAATCTAGTTTCTCCCCTCTCAACATATTCTCAATTACTCATAACATATATATATATATATATATATATAAACACAAACATACACACAAAATTCAAGCTTTCGCAACAAACTGTTGCCTCATCAGGAAAGAGGGAAGGAGAGGGAAAGACGTAAGGATGTGGGTTTTAAGGGAGAGGGTAAGGAGTCATTCCAATCCCGGGAGCGGAAAGACTTACCTTAGGGGGGAAAAAAAGGAAAAAAGGACGGGTATACACTCGCACACACACACATATCCATCCACACATATACAGACACAAGCAGACGTATTTGGTCTTTAAATACGTCTGCTTGTGTCTGTATATGTGTGGATGGATATGTGTGTGTGTGCGAGTGTATACCTGTCCTTTTTTCCCCCCTAAGGTAAGTCTTTCCGCTCCCGGGATTGGAATGACTCCTTACCCTCTCCCTTAAAACCCACATCCTTTCGTCTTTCCCTCTCCTTCCCTCTTTCCTGATGAGGCAACAGTTTGTTGCGAAAGCTTGAATTTTGTGTGTATGTTTGTGTTTGTTTGTGTGTCTGTCGACCTGCCAGCACTTTCATTTGGTAAGTCACATCGTCTTTGTTGTTAGATATATTTTTCCTACGTGGCATGTTTCCCCCTTATTCATCATAATTTACTTTTTTACTTCAACAATAATAATAATACCCTTTTCTCATCTTATATTCCATTTACCTCTCTCCATATTACTATTTATCCTCTTATTAAACTAAAATTACATTCACTCATCTCATTCAGTCACTCATATCAACATTACTATTATCACATGCCTCCTAAAGAAAATAATTCTGTTCAGTTCTCTGCCTCCTCTAATGTGTATATGCTTCCTCTAATGTGTATATGCCACAATAGCAACTCCTCTTATAACCAAATATCTTATTAGCTATTGGATGGTTCACATTGCTTTCTAGACTTACCTGCATTCATTAGATTGTAAGTATCTGTATAACTTAAATGTAGGCTCATCATAACTGTATATCATATTAATTATCTTCTCCTCATTAGCTAACATTTTACTGTATGTATTTTTTCAAATGTCTGTGTGGATGTAGACCTCTGGGTTTGTGTGTTAATGGATATTCTAATGAATAACAGCCAGGGTGTGGAATATTTGCAATTCGGTATGGTCCAGAGTATAAGATCTGCCATTTACTGTTTAAATGTTTCAGTTTTGTGGGTTTAGGGTGTGTTCTTAGTAAAACTAACTCATCAACTTGAAATGTTTGTGCTTTCCTGACACCTCTGTCATATTTCTGCTTTCTTTCCTTAGCTTTGCCACATAATGTTGTGTAAGCTTGTCTTACCTTTTCTTCTAAACTAACATGATTTGTTGTTGCTGTAAATTTAGGTAGAGGGTCTGTCCATTCATTTCTTTCTGTTTTATCCATAATTAATTCAGTTGGTGTGTATCCAGTAGAAATGTGAGTTAAATTGTTCACTATTTGTTCAAATGGTGCTAGGTATTCTACCCATTTTGTGTGCTTTTCTGGTGTGTGTGTGTGTGTGTGTGTGTGTGTGTGTGTGTGTGTGTGTGTGTGGTGTGTGTGTGTGTGTGTGTGTGTGTTCTCATAAACTGTCCAAATTCCCGAAATGTCCTTTCTACTGGGTTTCCTGCCACGTGAAATCTTGAAATTAAAATATGTTTAACATTCTGTTCTTCAATAAAAGTCTTCCATTTTAAACTGGTAAAATATGCTGCATTATCCGTGATCATAAGTTCGGATTTTCCTATTCTTACAAAATAATCTGTTAATAGACGTCTGGTAATAGCAGTGGTAGAAACTGAACGTAAAGCATATAATTTTAAATACTTTGTGAAAACATCTAACACAGCAAGGATTTATTTCATTCCTCCACGTGCTTGTGGATAGGGCCCTGCAATATCTAAAGAAATTAGCTGTAATGGCCTCTTAGGTATGATTGGGTGCAATTCATTCATGCTTGTGCGATTAGAATATTTGGCTTTCTGACATATGAGGCATTTCCTAATATTACTCAATACTCTTCGCCTTAAATTTGGAAAATAGCAATATTGTATAATCTTATCTGTACATTTGGTTACACCGTAGTGTCCCCAAGTTCTGTGTGTAAATAAAATAAAATCATCAACATGAGCTTCAGGTAAGCAAACACACCAATGCTGTGA
The DNA here is from genome assembly GCF_021461385.2 of Schistocerca piceifrons. Lineage (NCBI taxonomy): Eukaryota > Metazoa > Arthropoda > Insecta > Orthoptera > Acrididae > Schistocerca > Schistocerca piceifrons. Next base: position 4,428,770 of record NC_060148.1, read on the forward strand.
TTCAGGGTTTCGTTGGTGAAATAATACTTCTTTGTGTAATGTGTAATATTTTTCAAGATGTGGGTCTGTTCCTGCTGTAATTTATCCGAAGATTGCAGGTTCGAGTCCTGTCACGGTCGCCAGTTGTAGTGTTCCCTTCTCCTCGGGGTTCTTCTGTGAAAAATAGAAAAATCTGCTTGGGTTTGGAATTTTGGTGGTTTCAGTTACGGATAAGGCGGACTTTGTACTATTGATTGAGATCGTAAACAACCTCGCTTTGTAATGTAATTTTAATTTCCACCCAAAAGCACATTCAACACATCGCTGAAAAATACACGTTTTTCGTATGGAGACAAGAGAGAGAGAGTGTAATCAATTAGTTGTTAAAAACAAAAACCTACGCAAAAGTGAAAAGACGAACAAAATTATTTATAAAAATCGGTCGCTGATGCAGTGCTCTTCTGCGTTCGCGATCGTAAATTATATCTTTGTATTGGCGGAGGCGCGGTAGTCAAAGTACCGTTACACATCTTAGTATATAGCAAATCAGTAACACTATGAAAAGTATAGGTTGAAACTCTTTGTAAAGATACATTCTGCTACATATAAGCTTTTGGCCAGTGACCTTTTCTGAAAGAAGAAACGCACACACATTCACTCGAGGTAGAACACCTCGTACACACAACTGCTACCTCCAGCCGTACTGCAAAAGAAATGTGTCGCCTATTTTCACTCATTGCTTTGATATGGCATCATATTTTGGGGTAATTCGTCACTGAGGAATAAAGTATTTATTGCACAAAAGCGTGTAATCAGAATAATAGCTGGAGTCCACCCAAGATCATCCTGCAGACATTTATTTAAGGATCTAGGGATATTCACAGTAGCTTCTCAGTATATATACTCTCTTATGAAATTTGTTATTAACAACCAAACCCAATTCAAAAGTAATAGCAGTGTGCATAACTACAATACTAGGAGAAAGGACGATCTTCACTATTCAAGATTAAATCTAACTTTGGCACAGAATGGGGTGAATTATACTGGCACTAAAGTCTTTGGTCACTTACCAAATAGTATCAAAAGTCTGACAGATAACCAACAAGTATTTAAGAAGAAATTAAAAGAATTTCTGAATGACAACTCCTCCGACTCCATAGAGGAATTTTTAGATATAAATTAAGAAAAAAAAGAGAAAAAAACAAAAATTTTTAAAAAAATAAAAAAATAAAATAAAAAATAAAGAAAAAGAAAAAACACAAAAAAATAAAGTTGTTATATTAACTTAAGTATGTTGTTAAATTAACCTAATTATGTCATGTATTGGAAAATTCGACTCGTTCCACATCATTACGAAATATCGTATTCATGATCCATGGAACTAGTATTAATCTAATCTAATCTGTCGAACAGAACCGATAATCCAGGGCAGGGAGGGTAAGGCGGAGGAGCGGTGGGATGTGGGTGAGGAAACAGGAATCGACTCTTCTGGCAGGGTACGCAGGATTTAGAGGGGGCGGGATAGGATAGGGCTGACTGGTGCAGCGTCTGGAGGCTGTGGGAGGAGGAGAAGACAGGGAGCAGAAAGGAGAGAGGCAGAGAAGGAAAAAAAGAGCAGTGGATGCACTGGCTGAGAGCAGCACACAGTGTGTGGGTGAGGTGACAGGACAGAGGGGGCTGGAAACAGTCGGGTGGAAGATGTGGGGTCAGTGGGTTAGATCGAGGACGGGGTGAGAGAATTTGTCGTAAGGGGATGATCCAGATGGCCCGGGTTGTGAGTCAGCTGCTGAAATCGAGTGTTTTATGTTAGCTGCACATTGGCGGTGCACTTTGTTCTGTGGTGGACTTTCATCCTCACTGACATCTGGTCGATAGTCGTACCGATATAAAAATCTGAACAATTTCTGCAGCAGAGCTGATATACGACAAGGCTGTTTTCAAAGGAGGCCCGGTCTCTTTGGTGGGGTAGGACGAGCCTGTGACGGGACTGGAGTAAAAAGTGTAGGGCGAGTGGATCGGGCAGGCCTCGCACTTGGATCTTCCGTAGGGATACGACCCCTGTGGCGAGGGCTTGTGATTGGGAGTGGCATAGCGATGCACTAGGATTCACAATGTGTCTTGAGAAAACTGTTTACTTTACCGTGTTAAGAATTCAGCTCCTTTGCAAATGTGTGTGTGTGTGTGTGTGTGTGTGTGTGTGTGTGTATGATGACTGTAGCGTGCGTGAAAGATTATTTCGCGACAGTGCGCTGTAAGGATATCCACTAGCCAGGTGCAAAAGTTGACACTAGATGGCAATAAAAACTCCACACATTATAAATGGAATTTTATGCAGAATCAATACTCACAGGAATACACTTTACCTGCCTCATTAATGCAAGGTAGCCCTCTCATGCAAAGAAGCTCTGTGCCTTGTTTCCCAACAAGTTAATAGTAATTAAAAATCAAGTTCACTATAACAGTTTAGGGTTCCCAAGTCTCGCGTGAACATACCAGCTGAAGACACATGAAGATGGAAATGATTCCACGAGTTTTCACATATCTCCACGAGACTTTCAAATATTATGAACTGTTTGCTGCATGAGGTCCAAAATTTTAATTTTGAAAAGGCTGGATTTCAACTCACCACACAGAGGAGAGATACTGAGTCACACATAGGCACAACAAAAAGACTGCTATACATGTGAGTTTTTTTGGCCAAAAGGCCTTGTTCATGGCCAGACACAGTGCTCATTTGTGAGAGAGTTGTGTGTGTTTGTGTGTGTGTGTGTGTGTGTGTGTGTGTGTGTGTGAGAGAGAGAGAGAGAGAGAGAGAGAGAGAGAGAGAGAGAGAGAGAGAGAGCTTGTCTATATGGTATCAGTCCATCCTTTTCTTAATATACAGGGTGTCCAAAAAGTCTTTCCCTGATTGCATAAATTGATAACTCAGCCTAGAAGGAAGATACAAATATGAAACTGGTGTAAAATTGTTTACAAACTATCAAAGTTTTTTTTCACACATCAGTAAACTTTCACTTCCATTGTTGCCCTATGACAGTACACGTCGACATGACTTTGCGGTCGAAATGCTATCACGTATTGAGGATGATGATGGTTATCTCAGACGAATTGCCTTTTCCGACGAAGGGACCTTTTTTGTCAGTGGAGTAGTGAATCGCCATGAAGTGCGCATTTGGGGTTCACAGCCCCCTGGTGAGGTCACGGAGTGCACCAGAGGCAGTCCAAAGGTGAATGTTGGGGTGCGCGCTACTGCACGATCGAATTATCGGGCCATTCTTCTTTGCTGAGGCTACCGTCACATCTGCAGTGTATCTGGACATGTTGCAGCTGTACGCTGTTTCTCAGCTGCTTCAGTATCACCCTGGTGTCTCATTTCAGCAAGACGGTGCACCGCCTCATTGGGGTTTGGACGTCCGTGCCTGTCTCGATACGACCTTTCCAGGGTGACGGGTTGGTCGTGATGGGCCAACGGTTTGGCCTTCACGCTCTCCTGACATAACCCCATTAGACTTCTTTTTATGGGGTTACGTCAAGGACGAGGTCACCCAAACACGTGTACCAGATCTCGAAAACCTGCGGCAACGGATAACCACAGTCGTCGAATCGATCCCTCCAGTGATGTTGGCTAATGTGTGGATGGAAATCGAATATCGCCTAGATGTGCTACCTGCTACCAAGGGTGCTCATGTAGAAGTTTACTGATGTGTGAAAAAAACTTTGATAGTTTGTAAACAATTAGACACCAGTTTCATATTTGTATCTTAACTTCTAGCCTGAGTTATCAATTTATGTAATCAGGGAAAGACTTTTCGGACACCCTGTAACTGTTATTCCATCCTGGATTATCCATTGTTTGATTTCAATTTTGAGAGTTCTTTCACACTGCGGTACATTTTTGATTAGCCAGAAAGAATCCTTGTGATGAAATCATCTTGGGCATTAAGTGTAAAACTGCACGTGAAGAAGTATGAAATAGCACTGACAGTTGCCAACACTAGTTCACAACTTGGGCAGCCCTAGGTACTGAGAAGGATACAGGCAGCGCATTATAAAACAGTCAGATTTTTGTGATGGTCGAGAGCTGGGACCATTTGTGAGAAGTATATCATTACGTAACATTGCTAGGATGACCATTTCACAAACAAATACTTATCAAGTGATGAGATTTCAATGGTACCCCTTCATATTTCCAGTGGATAATTTCAATTAAGTAAAATGGGTAAGGTAATCAATAAGAAATAAATTCTGTAAGGATATACTTTTATTGACTCAGTAAAATTCTTCTAACTATTAAAGACATTTGAATAAAACAAATGTGGAAATAAGTTGTGAGTGACCTCCTGTCAGATATCTGTAGTTCAAAATAGTCAATCAACTGGTTTTCAGTGCTTACTAAATCAAATATTAAACCCTGAACACTTCAAGAAAACAAAAACATTTTTCTCACTGCATCCAAAATTTAAATTTTTCTCAAAAGCTTTGAAACAAATAAGACAGTTTGGTATGATTACTGTTTCAAGGAGCCAAGTGCCTTAGTTTGTGAAACACATATAATAGTGTGCGAATATAATAGAAGAAAACATTCCACATTTCTCCCATATATATCTAAAAACAAAGATGATGTGACTTACCAAATGAAAGTGCTGGCAGGTCGACAGACACACAAACAAACACAAACATACACACAAAATTCAAGCTTTCGCAACAAACTGTTGCCTCATCAGGAAAGAGGGAAGGAGAGGGAAAGACGAAAGGATGTGGGTTTTAAGGGAGAGGGTAAGGAGTCATTCCAATCCCGGGAGCGGAAAGACTTACCTTAGGGGGAAAAAAGGGACAGGTATACACTTACACACACACACATATCCATCCACACATATACAGACACAAGCAGACATATTTAAAGACAAAGAGTTTGGGCAGAGATGTCAGTCGAGGCAGAAGTGCAGAGGCAAAGATGTTGTTGAATGACAGGTGAGGTATGAGTGGCGGCAACTTGAAATTAGCGGAGATTGAGGCCTGGTGGATAACAGCAACTTGAAATTAGCGGAGATTGAGGCCTGGTGGATAACGGCAACTTGAAATTAGCGAAGATTGAGGCCTGGTGGATAACGGGATCCACCAGGCCTCAATCTCCGCTAATTTCAAGTTGCCGCCACTCATACCTCACCTGTCATTCAACAACATCTTTGCCTCTGCACTTCTGCCTCGACTGACATCTCTGCCCAAACTCTTTGTCTTTAAATATGTCTGCTTGTGTCTGTATATGTGTGGATGGATACGTGTGTGTGTGCGAGTGTATACCTGTCCTTTTTTCCCCCTAAGGTAAGTCTTTCCGCTCCCGGGATTGGAATGACTCCTTACCCTCTCCCTTAAAACCCACTTCCTTTCGTGTTCCCCTCTCCTTCCCTCTTTCCTGATGAGGCAACAGTTTGTTGCGAAAGCTTGAATTTTGTGTGTATGTTTGTGTTCGTTTGTGTGTCTATCGACCTGCCAGCGCTTTCGTTCGGTAAGTCACCTCATCTTTGTTTTTTTTTTATATATATATATATATATATATATATATATATATATATCCTTCTCAGTGTATATATATATATATATATATATATATATATATATATATATATATATATATATAAATCTATTTGTCTACTCAGAGGGAAGGAGAGGGAAAGACGAAAGGATGTGGGTTTTAAGGGAGAGGGTAAGGAGTCATTCCAATCCCGGGAGCGGAAAGACTTACCTTAGGGGGAAAAAAGGACAGGTAGGCCCAACATCTTTGCATTTACATATGTCTGCCTGTGTCTGTATACATGTGGATGGATATGTGTGTGTGTGCGCGAGTGTATACCTGTCCTTTTTTCCCCCTAAGGTGAGTCTTCCGCTCCCGGGATTGGAATGACTCCTTACCTTCTCCCTTAAAACCCACATCCTTTCGTCTTTCCCTCTCCTTCCCTCTTCCCTGATGAAGCAACCTTGGGTTGAGAAAGCTTGAATTTTGTGTGTGTGTTTGTGTTTGTTTGTGTGTCTATCACCTGCCAGGGCTTTCATTTGATAAGTCACATCATCTTTGTTTTTAGATATATTTTTCCCATGTGGAATGTTTCCATCTATTTTATTCATACTTTAAAAATGTTTGTAAATATTAATTTTATGTGTATAAATTGTAGGTATATTGTACATGATTTTGCTGACGAAATCCGCACAATGTAAATTGTAACATGGATTAATAAAGAAATCAATCAATCAATAAATCAAACAAACCTGACGAGACTGGGGCAGGCGTTAACATAGTAGATTTACTCCTTGTATGAAGTGATCCCATGATCCGAAAATGAAACTTTCGGAGCTGTAAGAGTATAGGCCAAGGAAATTGTGTGATTTTCCAAAATTTTAAAAATATGGGTTTATTAGAAAAGTCAGATATAAAATTTAAATTTTTCAGAGAATTAATTTTTAAACACAAAGATGCATACCAAATGCAAGGCTATCTAGAGAGATTTAAAATCACACATTTGCCAGGTCTGTATTTCATCTGGTTCCTGAGAAAATGGCATTCTACTTCTCGAGGGTGTAGCAATTTTTAACAAAAATTTGAAAATTCATGGCTTAATAAATATTTAATTAAATTGCGAAAAATGTTTTCATGGTTTTCATTAATAACTATGTTGGGGCACTAGGTATAAAATGTTTCATCAAAATTTGAGATGTTAAGGTAATTTTCCATAGAAAATTGTGTTTTGACACGGAATGACTCGCCACCTGCCTTGCATATCTGCAGAGCCTTCCCCTAACTGCCTGGTAGGGAAACAGAAACTCCCCCAGGGTGACTGATTCATTATTGTGATCACTTAACCCTCGAGGTGGCACGCTGATATTCATAACATGAGCAGGCATGTGGCATACTTTGTTTGCATGTAAATAATGCCTGTTCATATAGTACAAGATAAACGTGCATGAGCGCAATCACAGTTCAATCTTAATTTAATCAAACAATGATAAAATAGACTTTCATGATATAACACTGTTACCATGTACAAGTGTTGCCCCACTGTAGTAAAAATGAACCACTCGAACCATTAAACAGTGCAGTTGCATCAGATTGCAGCCAAGAACTTATTTGATTACTTATTACCTCATACACAACTTACTCATTGTGTTATTGTGTTGTTAGCTCAGAATCTGAGAAATTTTCTCGAACAGTTCCTAAATGTTTTCTCACCTGGTTCACCGTTTGTGTAATATTACTACTGCTCACTTGGACATAAGACAACACAACTTACCACTGCGTTAGGTGAAGCAATAATTGAGAAATAGATACGGGCTTGCCATTATAAATGCCGACCGAACGGTAAAAGACAGTGTCGTTTACGGTTGGCGCACTTCGTACATAGGTGTGTCTTTTCCAGGTTGAACGTGAAACTTCATTCATTGTAGGAATATGTTTGGGCTGATATGCAGTATGAGGAAATGCTGCCATAACTGGTTGTGCTTATATGACTGTCAGGTGGCTGACTTTCTTGTATTGTACCTGACAGGCTGGTGAAATTTTGAATGTCAATTTCTAAAAATTGCTCGCGCGGTATTTTCTACTGGAGGGATATTTGTCACATTTCTACGGACTAAGTCAGTGCAAAACTTCGACAAAATTAGTGACCTGTCGCACACGTGCTTCCCGTGTCAGATCTAATGTAGTACACCAGCCTCTGACGATTCTTTTCTGAAAATGTTGTAAAATAATTCTGTGTAACCTCAAAATCTCCTTCCCATTACTGGAACAAACTGTAAGCCTTACATACACATTGCACGCTAATCATTGAAGTTTATATTACTCGGTTGGTGTAGTTACTGATTTTGTGATTATCTACTGTGGTAGTAAATTTCTGTGGAAAATAATAAATCCCAATTTTTGCCACAGTGCCGCAAAGGAGCGCGCTGCCGAGAAGTGGACGCGGGAAGCTGCCGAGCACGAAAACGTGGCCGAACTTCTCGAGATCCTGGCGCGGGGAATAAATGTCGACAGCCGTTGTGAAAATGGCTACACTGCACTGCACGGGACGGCAAAAGGTGACGACACCGTGGCCGTGAACTAACAGCCGGAGTCGGGTGCCGATGTCGAAGTAAGGAACAACTGGCAGCAGATGCCCCAGGATACGGCAGGCAGTGCTGAAATGTTAGGCTCTGCTGCCATCTCTGCCACAGTCAGACAGCCACTGACATTCCTGACACGAGTGTCGTCACTAGATGTCGAAGGGCCTCTCGAATGTGACTGATCTTTAACTTAGGTCCAGCAATTTTTAAACCGTGTGAACCATTTGTAACACTGAGTACGGCTTAAGCACTCACCGCCGTAGGCTTCCTGCATCATTTGGTGCGTCTTTGTAAAGGCTTTCTCGAGATCCACTCAAAATTTACTGCAGACACGTTGCTCCTCTAACTCTTACCATTTCAAAACTCACAAACTGAGTCACAATGTTCCATCAAAAAAGCAAAACAATAACTAACAGGTATACGACTGTAAAACTTCCGGCAGCTACGTATTAAATACAGGCGTGTGCAGGGATGCCAATTGCATTTCGCTCCGACAAACCGTAGCTGCGAAATTACAAATTTACTGGATTTTTTTGAACAGACCTCATATTTGCCATGGTAGACTAATTTTCAAAATGTGTAAAACTATAGCCTATGAAGAAAGCAGCCAGCAAGAAAATTGTTACTAAAATCACAAAGGGCTATTTTCACGCAGTAGGCATACCGAAAGATATTTTTCTCATAATGAGAGGCAATTCACATCAAAAATATGTAAAGAATTTTTTGAAGACTACAGCATAAAATATCATTTGTACCTACCAAGTTGTAATCCAGCTGAGCAATACGTGAGAGAAGTAAAGTGTTTGTGTAGAACCTACTCAGCAAGGGTCATTCAAATCGGTTAGAATGTGATGCGTTAAATAGCTTACAAGATACCACAAAAGGATTCTCACCCTGTGAACTTTTGTATAACAAGAAACCTGTTTATCTCAGTGAACTCACAGAATTCCCAGTATGCAGAAGCATGTCACTGAGAGATGATACTGTAAGAGAAACTATGAAACAGTATTATAGGAGAAAGTAGGGGCACACAATTTAAAATTGGAGATTTAGTTCTAACAAAACGTTATATTAAATCTAAAGCAGTAAATAGTGAAATTAAGATATTTTTTTAATATTTACATTGGGCCTTTCGAAATTTTTGAATACAGGAATTCAGACTAGGCTGATACTATTTACTCACCAATTTGTTTATTCAGACATAATACCAATTTGAAATTTTTTTCAGGCACATTTGATAATTACATGCACCCTGTAGAGAATGGAAAAAGTGCATTCAGGGAGATGCATACTCTTTATGCATTGTGTGTGGCAAGAGCAGGACTCTACCCATGTGACATTTTCTTCAACATAAACACAGTTTCTGATGTCACATTCCTCTATTCTTTTCTTTATAGCCTTTCTATACACAAACAGTTCACATCGCATACAAAACTTGCAATATACGATTTACATACGCATATTTTGTCATGTACATACCTGTTTGAAACTCCTAACATTCATTTCCACCTATACTATCAGCCTACTTATTACACCAAACTCTGTATTCCTTTGGATGTAAACTGCTGGTATGCTGTTTGTGTCAAGAATGAAGAAAATTCCTGACGTATTTCCCTGTAGACATGAGAAAACTTACAATAAACCGTTTATACTTACCTACCAGAGTGTCTGGTAAACACTTTGCAACATCTATTGATCACATGCTTATACAAATTTACACTGGCCGCTTTGCTTATTGTCACTCATTATTTATTATAAGTGTGGTTGTATGGATTCAACAGTACTTTGCTTATTCTTTACATTGTCTTTAGGAACCAACACTTGGCACTTGCTTATTGTTATTCAATTTATGTGGTTAAATGAATTCAGTAATGTGCACCCCGATAGCCGAGTGATCGACACAATGGAATGCTGTGCAAAGGGGCCTGGGTTTGATGGCCGGCTGGATCGGAGATTTTCTCTGTTCAGGCATTGGGGGTTGTGTTGTCCACACGATCATCATCATCATCTCATCCCCATCAACTTGCAAGTCGCCGAACTGGCATCGACTCGAAAGACTTGCACCAGGCGACTGGTCTCCACGATGGAGGGCCATAGCCACACAACATTTCATTTCAGTTCAGTAGCAATTTTCTTATTATTCACATGCTTATGAGAACTTACCCATGTTGTTTAGTTTACATTCTTGGTTAGTCAGATCTACATTTCTCATTTGGGTAGCTTATATGAACCTACACTTGCTGTTTCTCCTAATGTCCCTGTTAATTATGAACCTACTTGCAAAAACTTACATTTGTTACAGTGCAGGCATATTTACTTGAATGATATAAAATTGGGCTTAAGTGGAATGTTGATACCTTTATGAATGGGCTTTTGCCACCTTCATTACAACCCCCTATGGGTCCGGGGGTTAGAATAGGCCCAAGGTATTCCCGCCTGATGTAAGAGGTGACTAAAAGGAGTTTCATACGTTTGGGCCTTTATGTGATGGTCCCATGTAGGGTTTGATCTCATCATCATCTTGGACAGTTTCCAGCCACTGGCTGGGTCTGTCGGGAACACAAGCCTCTCCATCGTGTTCTGTCTTTCCACCATTCCCCCTCTTCCACCTTCGTCCAGTTCTCTCCTCTTCTCGTCACACATTCCTTCACTCCCTTCACCCATCTATCTCTTGGTCTTCCTCTGGGCCTCTTCCCCTCCAGTTGCAGATCAAACATCCTCTTTGGAATTCTTCCATCATCCATCTCTCCCATAAGTCCAACCCCTCATCCAAGTCGTGGGAGATGGCAACGGCACAAAGTAGGGGACTGCCTATAGGGGCGATGTACAGCGGGGACTTCGTGTGCCCCAGGACAGCTACGGTAGCTGGGAAGGCCCTATGGGAACCCTGAAACGTAACGGCTAATGGGGCTCTGGTGAAGCTGCGATAGGCCTAGCAAGCCAGTAGTGGATAAATCAACTGCTTTTAAAAAAGGGAAAAAAAAGGGTTTGATCTCCATTCTTCAAATTTTTCACGAAGAGCGCAAGCCAATTGGGGAAGGGTGCCTTACACGGTGCATTGTGTCCATCATGCATTGAGATCTTTAACCCACTTTCTCATCGTTGCATTGCAGTCTCACCCATTCTCCATCTCTTGCACGAGTTCACCTTCCAGGGTGTGTTTTCCACCATGCAATATGAATTTTCACTTTCTGCATAGACGATGACCGTGGACTTCTTTGCACCTCACATCCAGCACGGTAGCCAGTCCGTTGTGGTGGGGCCACCATGTACCCTGTCGGCTGTAGCCCCCTGACCACACAGGGATCGCTCTACATCTACATTTATACTCCGCAAGCCGCCCAACGGTGTGTGGTGGAGGGCACTTCACGTGCCACTGTCATTACTTCCCTTTCCTGTTCCACTCGCGTATGGTTCGCGGGAAGAGCGACTGCCGGAAAGCCTCTGTGCGTGCTCCTCTGGAGGTATAAGTAGGGGGCAGCAATATATTCGATACCTCATCCAGAAACGCACCCTCTCGAAACCTGGCGAGCAAGCTACACCGCGATGCAGAGCGCCTCTCTTGCAGAGTGTGCCACTCGAGTTTGCTAAACATCTCCGTAACGCTATCACGCTTACCAAATAACCCTGTGACAAAACACGCCGCTCCTCTTTGGATCTTCTCTATCTCCTCCATCAGCCCGACCTGGTACGGATCCCACACTGATGAGCAATACTCGAGTATAGGTCGAACGAGTGTTTTGTAAGCCACCTCCTATGTTGATGGACTACATTTTCTAAGGACTCTCCCAATGAATCTCAACCTGGTACCCGCCTTACCGACAATTAATTTTATACGATCATTCCACTTCAAATCGTTCGATACGCATACTCCCAGATATTTTACAGAAGTAACTGCTACCAGTGTTTGTTCCGCTATCATATAATCGTACAATAAAGGATCCTTCTTTCTATGTATTCGCAATACATTACATTTGTCTATGTTAAGGGTCAGTTGCCACTTCCTGCACCAAGTGCCTATCCGCTGCGGATCTTCCTTCATTTCGCTGCAATTTTCTATCGCTGCAGCTTCTCTGTTTACTACAGCGTCATCCACGAAAAGCCACACGGAACTGGTGCCGTTAACTCCCCGCATGTGCCAAGGGGTAGATGCCAGTCTCCCCGGGGCATCGGGACTCCCGGCAATGGCCATCCTGCCAGGTGGCCCTCGCTGCGGCCGGGTGGCACCTGTGGGGAGGGCCCTCGGTCGGAGTAGGTGGCATCGGGGTGGATGACACGCAATGAAGTGTGGCACACCTTCTCTTGCTGGTGGCCAACCACCAGCAGTCTATAAGCATTTGAGGGCTCACTTTAATGCAAAGATGTATGACCCCAAATCATTCCCCTCCCCGGCCACACCGTGGGAGGAACAGAAGGCTACGAATGACAGCGAGACGTATTCGCCCCGGTACCTCGTATGTTTGGGAGCTGACGGGGAATCTTTCGTGACGATGAAGCTTCAGTTTTTTGTCGAGCATTTAGAGGACAAGTTTGAGGAGGTGGAAGGCTTGTGCAAAATGAGATGTGGGTCAGTCTCGATCGAAACAGCATCCTCTGCCCAGTCACGGGCGTTACTAGATTGTGACGTGCTGGGGGATGTATCTGTAACTGTCACGCCCCATAAGAGATTAAACACGGTCCAGGGTATCATACTTCACAAGGACCTTCTTTTGCAGTCTGACAATGAGCTGTGCACCAATTTAGAGCGGCGAGGGGTACATTTTGTCAGGGGTGTCCACTGGTGTCTGAGGGATAATCCAGTTGCTACCGGTGCATTCGCCTCGGCCTTCGAGTTACCAGCACCCATTAAGAGTTTAGCTTCAGACAAGGCACAGTTTAAACATAATTTAAAAGAATTTTTGGTGGCCAACTCCTCCTGTTTCATCCATGAGTTTCTCAACAAGTGCAGTAGACCATTTTAATAAAAATTTATTATACTTTAATTTTTGATAATACTTGGTTGTAAGAGCCAAGAAACTAGCAAAAGTCTGAACGATAGATTTAATGAAAGCAGATGTAAGTATTAAACCTGCAAATATTAGAGGTTTAAATTTAATTCATGTACGTAATTTTACTGTTTATTGACTGAGGATCATTAAAATTAATGAAACTCAAGCTTTTCTAATTACATTTTTGTAATGTGTTTATCTGACATGTTCCACACCTAGGAGGATTCCCTCTTTTGTGGGTCTAGGGAATGAATAATTAATCTAATCTAATCCTATATCACTCCCCCGATGCGGTGCTTTAAGTGCTGTAAGTTCCGTCATATGTCTTCCCTCTGTACTTCCAGCATCACGTGTCGAAATTGCGGACGCCCGTCACGTCCCAAAACTCCACGTGCCCCGCCTCTTATCTGTGTCAAATGCAGAGAGCACCATTTGCCTTGCTCACCAGACTGCAGGATTCTCCAGAAAGAAAGGAAAATCGTGGAGTAAAAGAACCCGGACTGACTGACCTACACTGAGGCTAGGAGAAAATCTGAACGCCTGCATCCTGTGCGTACGATATCATCTTACGCCGCCGCTACGACAGTTCTGGCACCGTCAGTTCCGCAATCCCAGTAACCTCTCAGAGCCGGAAGACTTGATGGTGGGGGGCATTTCCCTCCCTGTTGCCCCTGCACCACCTACTTCGGGAACACTGCCCCCCCCCCCCCCCCCAACCGTCGGGGACGTCTGTCCCCACTTCTAAGCCGGAGAAGCGTAAGTCTTCTTTGGCTTCTCTTGCTAGGAAGGGGTCTTTCGAGTCACTCCTTTCCCACGTTTCTGCCAGTGGGAAAGATGACACCCGTCAGTGGCTGAAGACCCCAAAAGCAGCTGGTCGTAGTCATCCTCAATCCCGGAGACTGAGCCAGTGAAGTCCTCCCTGCCAGGGACACCCAAGGAACAGAGAGAGAAATCCGAGAAGAAAACCGCTAAGAGCGAGGAAATTGCAGTGGTACCCACACTACTGCTACCTACAAGCTCTGCGGCTGAGGATGAGGTGGAGATTCTGGCGTCCGTTGAGGACCTAGATCTCGCCAGACCCTCAGACACGATGGATATAGACTGCAAAAAGTCAGTGGCAGCAGGTGACTCTGAGGCGTAAACTACCTCATCGAATGTTCCGTGGCTTCCCAGTCTCACGAAGATGTCATCCTCCAGCGGAATTGCGGCGGTTTCTTCCACCACCTGCCTGAGCTACGGCAACTGTTAAGCTTTACACCTGCTATCTGCATTGCCCTCCAGGAAACCTGGTAATACAGAACCCTGCCCTCCGCAGCTATAAGGGATATTACAGGAACTGTGCGACTATAATCGAGTGTCAGGTGGAGTTTGCGTTTATGTCCTAAACTCAGTCTGTAGTGGACCTGTACCCCTTCAAACCCCTCTTGAAGCTGTGGCTGTCAGAATAAGGTCAACACAGAAAATAACTGTCTGTAATGTGTATGTTCCTCCAGATGGTGCAATACCCCTGAATGTATTAGCTGCACTGATTGACCAACTCCCTAAAGCTTTCCTACTTTTTGGAGATTTTAACACCCATGACCCCTCGTGGGGTGGGACTGTGCTTACTGGCCGAGGCAGAGATGTCGAAACTCTAGTGTCTCAATTCGACCTCTGCCTCTTAAATACTGGGCCGCCACACGTTTCAGTGTGGCTCGTGGTAGTTACTCACGAGCTCTACAGCGGCATAAGCAGCAACCTTCCCTGCAGCACCTCACAGCCCATAGCGGCTCCGTGCCCGTGTTCGCCAACTTATCAAACGACAGAAGCGGGAGTGTCGGGAGAGATACGTCTCGACCGTTGGCTGTCGTATGTCACCTTCCCGAGTCTCTGCAACGATCAGATGTCTTTTTGGGTACAAGAACCCCAACAGGTGTTCCCGGTGTTACCGTAAATGGTGTGTCATCTACCGACGCAAACGCGATTGCCGAACACTTTGCCGAGTACTTTACTAGAGCCCCTGCGTCGGAGAATTACCCCCGCACTCTCGACCGGCAGCTGGAAGCGACTGTCCTCTCACTCACGACACACCACAGTGAATCCTGTAACACCCCATTTACAGAGTGGGAGCTCCTCAGTGCCCTCGCACATTGCCCCGAGACAGCTCCTGCGCCTGATCGGATCCACAGGCAGACTATTAAACGTATCTCATCTGACTACAAGCGACATCTCCTCGTCGTCTTCAACCGGATCCGGTGCGATGGTGTCTTTCCATCGTAATGGCAGGAGAACACCATGGGTCTGGTGCTCAAATCCGGAAAAAACCCTCTCGATGTAGATAGCTGTCAGCCTATCGGCCTCACCGACGTTCTTTGTAAGCTGCTGGTACAGTATGTCGGCGGTCGGTTTAGGTCCCGGCGCCACGTGGCCTACTGGCTCCGCGTCGGGGCGGCTTCCTCCAGGGTCGCTCTACCACTGATAATTTTGCGTCCCTCGAGTCTGCCATACGAACAGCCTTTTCCAGACGGCAACACCAGGTTGCCGTCTTTCTCGACTTCTGTAAAGTATACGACACGACCTGGCGACATCATATCCTCGCCACATTGTACGAGTGGGGTCTCGGGGGCCCACTCCAGATTTTGATCCGAAACTTCCCGTCGCTCCGTACTTTCCGTGTCGGAAGTCGGTGGCCCCCACGGTTCCATCCGTATCCGGGAGAATGGAGTCCCAAAGGGCTCCGTATCGAGTGTCTCTCTATTTTTAGTGGCCATTAACGGTCTAGCAGCAGCTGTCGGCCGCCCCGTCTCACCCTCTCTTTATGCAGACGAGTTCTGCATTTCTTACTGCTGCTCCGGTACCGGTGTCGCTGAGTGTCGCCTGCGGGGAGTCGTCCACAAAGCCCACAGTTTCCAGTTGTCGGTCGCAAAGTTGCGCATCGGGCACTTCTGTCGGTGTCGTACCGTTCGTCCGGACCCAGAACTTTACCTTCGTGACGATCCGTTCACTGTAGTGGAGACGTATCGATTCTTACAACTGGTTTCTGACACTCGATTGACTTGGCTCCCTCATATTCGTCAGCTTACGCGGGAGTGCTGGCAGCACCTCAACGCTCTCCGTTGCCTGAGCAACACCAACTGGGGTGCAGATCGCTCTACGCTGCAGCAGCTCTACAGAGCCCTCGTCCAATCCCGAATTGACTACGGGAGTGTGGTTTACGGTTTGGTAGCGCCCTCTCCGTTACATTTTCTCGACCCTGTACACCACTGTCGGGTTCGAGTAGTGACAGGGGCTTTTAGGAAGAGTCCGGTGACCGGCGTACTGGTGGAGGCTGGGGTCCCTCCATTGCATATCAGGCGTGCCCAACTGCTCGCCAGTTATGCAGCACCCATTTGCAGTTCTCCCGAGTATCTGAACTACCGTCTCCTTTTCCCGCCCGCAGCAGTCCGTCTCCCGCATCGGCGATCCGGGTCGGGGCTGACGATTGCGGTTCACCTGCGGTCCCTTCTCTCCGAACTGGCGTCCCTCCCTTTACCACCTCTCCTTGCGCTCCGTTCACGTACGCCTCCACGGTGTACGCCTCGGCTGCAGCTTCGTCTGCACCTTTCACGTGGCCCTGAGGACTGCATTAACCCTGTGGCTCTCCGCTGTCACTTCCTCTCGATTCTTGACGTGTTCCGGGGCTCCGAAGAGGTTTACACTGACGGCTCGACGGCTGACGCTCGTGTCGGCTTTGCGTACGCTCACAGTGGCCGTATTGAACAGTATGCCTTACCCGATGGCAGCAGCGTATACACTGCAGAGCTGGTAGCCATCTGTCGTGCACTTCAGTACCTCCGTTCGTTCCATGGGGAGTCTTTTCTTTTATGTACTCCTCGAGCACCCTGAAAGCTACCGACCAGTGCTACCCTCGCCATCCTCCGGTAGTGTCCACCCGGGACTCTATTTATGCCCCGGAACAGTCCAGTCGTTCACTGGTCTTTGGCTGGAGCCCCGGTCACGTCGGAATCCCAGGAAAATGAACTTGCCGAGAGGCTGGCCACACGGAAACCACTTCTGGAGATCAGCATCCCCACAAATGACCTGTGTTCGTTATTATGCCACGAGGTTTTTCAGCTTTGGGAGACGGAATGGCAAAATCTCAGTACACACGACAAACTGTGAGCCATTTAGGGAACCACGAAGGTACGGAAGTCCTCGACGAGGGCCTCTTGCAGAGACTCCGTTGTCCTCTGCCGGCCATGCCCGGGTGACCCGTGGCTCCCTCCTGCATCGTGAAGATCCACCTCAGTGTCGGTGCGGCACCCGGTCCACAGTGGCCCGTATTCTTCTGCTCTGTCCTCCTCTGATCGCCCTGCGAATTCATCTTCGGTTGCCGGACTCGTCGTCATTGATTTTAGCAGACGACGCCTCACCGGCTGATTTGGTTTTGCATTTGATTCGTCAGGGTGGGTTTTATAATTCAATCTTAGTTTTAGCACGTGTCTTTTGTCCCTCTGTGTCCTTCACCCTAGTGCTCTTAGGGTGGAGGTTTTATTGTGTTGCAGGGTGGCTGGCTTTTCCTTTTTATTTTCAAGGTCGGCCAGCCACTGTAATCTGCTTCTTTGTTTTACTCTCTTCTGTTTCTTGAATCTGTTGTTTTCTTGCCCTCTTTTGTTCCTTTTAGTGTACGTCTCCTTTCCTTCGTTCTTGTGGTCTTCCCTTTCTTTCCATTTTGTGTTATATGTCTCATCTGTTTTATTCTCAAACTTGTGGCATTGTTTTATTAGGAACAAGGAACTGATGACCTCATAGTTTGGTACCACCCCCCCCCCCCCCTTTAAACCAACCAACCTTCATTACATACAAGAATTTATTAACATTCCCATCTTGCTTTTACATATTACACACAAGAATCATACTTGCTGGTGTGCACACGAGTTGTATTTAGCAATTTTACACAATTGCGAGTTGAAAATGAAATACTGGATTGAGAAATCGCAACATTATTTGCATAAATGTTTAAAAGGTCATACGATTTTATGTTTACTTGCCATGGTAGGATTGCCTTAAGGTTAATATTACTAGTGTAGACTGTGTGTACGCTCCGATGTCTACGTTGATATTTTCTTGCTAAATTCAAACTTGACTAAAACATGTCATTGCACTTCTACATTTGTCGTTGCACCAGGAGAGTGTGAATGAATACACTCTGTGTCTGTACTGATTGAGATTGTGACTATGATGAAAGTAAAATACTGAAAGAAGTGAAGTTTGATTTGACCTAAGCCATGTCTGACCAGAAATAATGATCAGAATAATAGAAGTAGGGAAATATTTGAATTTTGCCCATGATCGGAAAAAGTTGATTTAAATTTAAAAGGGATATACATTATGTGATCAAAAGTATCTGGACACCTGGCTGATAGTGACTAGTTCGTGCCACCCTCCATCGGTAATGCTGGAATTCAGTATGGTGTAGGCCCACCCTTAGCCTTGATGACAGCTTGCACTCTCGCAGGCATATGTTCAATCGGGTGCTGGAAGGTTTCTTGGAAAATGGCAGCCCATTCTTCATGGAGTGCTGCACCGAGGAGAGGTATCGATGTCGGTCGGTGAGGTCTGGCACGAATTCGGCATTTCAAAACAGCCCAAAAGTGTTCTATACGATTCAGGTCAGGTCTCTATGCAGGCCGGTCCATTGCAGGGATGTTATTGTCGTGTAACCACTCCACCACAGGCTATACATTATGAACAGGTTCTCGATTCTGTTGAAAGATGCAACTGGCATCTCCGAATTAATCTTCAACAGAAGAAGGTGCTTAAAATGTCAATGTACGCCTGTGTTGTGATAGTGCCATGCAAAATAACAAGGGGTTCAAGCCCCCTCCATGAAAAACACCACCACACCAAAACACCACCGCCTCCGAATTTTACTGTTGGCACTTCACACGCTGGCAGATGACATTCACCCCGCCATTGTACCGCCATGTTGTATACAGTGATTTGTCACTCCACTTAACGTTTTTCCACTGTTCAATCGTCCAATGTTTACACTCCTTACAACAAACGAGGCGTCATTTTAAATTTACTTGTATGATTTGTGGTTTATGAGCAGCCACTCGACCATGAAATCCAAGTTTTCTCACTTCCCGCCTAACTGTCATAGTACTTGCAGTGGATCACATGCAGTTTGGAATTCCTGTGTGATGGTCTGGATAGATGTCTGCTTGCTACACATTACGACCTTCAACTGTCGGCGGTCTCTGTCGGTAAACAGACGAGGTCGGCCTGTACGCTTTTGTGCTCTACGTGTCCCTTCACGTTTCCACTTCACTATCACATTGGAAACGGTGAACCTAGGGATGTTTAGGAGTGTGGAAATCTCGCGTACAGACATATGACACAAGTGACACCCAATCACCTGACCACGTTCGAAGTCCGTGAGT
This sequence comes from Schistocerca piceifrons, assembly GCF_021461385.2. NCBI lineage: Eukaryota > Metazoa > Arthropoda > Insecta > Orthoptera > Acrididae > Schistocerca > Schistocerca piceifrons. The sequence goes on from NC_060148.1 coordinate 4,448,232, forward strand.
TACACAGAGAGCCCCGTTCTGCTCTCCCACGGTGTCTGATGACTACTGAGGTCTCTGATACGGAGTACCTGGCAGTAGGTGGCAGCACAATGCACCTAATATGAAAAACGTGTGTTTTTGAGGGTGTCCGGATACTTTTGATCACATAGTGTATTATGCAACAGCATCACTTTGAAGAAGATACTATTAGGATATAACGTGAAAACCTACCTGTTTTAGTATGTAATATTTAGTTCAGCAATTATACTTGATGTAGTGTTTCCTTTCCTCGGGGTTCTGCCGTGAAAATACAAAATAGAAAATCTGATTGGGTTTTGAATTTAGATGGAATAAGTTACGGATAAGGCGGACTTCGTATTACTGAGTGCTGTAATTTGACCGTGAATGGCAAATCGGGTCGGTAACACTACAAAAAGCGACTGTAAGGAAATAGCATCAGAAATAAGTTGCAGTTTACCTTATAATTCCATCAGAAACGTAGTATCTATTATAATATAGTCTTCGCGGCTGCATCTGGAATACTTCTCGATTTTCTTGTAGGATGTCCTTTTTTTTTATTGTTCGCTGGTCCTCTTGTTCCCCGTCTGATGAAAATTTCTTGATGTTCTCACTGTCTGGATTAATTTATAAATTTGAGGATAACCATTGCAAATCACTATTGAAATAACTTGAAGACGCCGTGTGTTCGTTTCATAATGTAGTTTTAATTTCCACTTAAAATCATTCTTTAACATCAGCGCCAAAAAATACACGTCTTAAATGTATGAAGACAAGATAACAGGAGAGTAATGAACTAGTTGTTAAAACAAGCACCAACGCAAAAAAAAAAAAAAAAAAAAAAAAATCAAAATTACTTATGAAAATCTGTCGCTGGTACAGCACTCTTCTGCACGCGCGATCGTAAATCACATCTTTGCTGTGGCGGAGGCACGGTAGTCAAAGTACCGTTACATGGAGGATGAATATACATTGTGCAGATGAAAAATACACTTCATAAATGTGTGGACTAATGATATGTTACAGATGACCAGTGACTAAAGTCATAGTTAGCAGTTTTGCCTCGTCAGACTCCAAAGATTCAAAAATGAGTACAGAAAGGGAATCATAATTAGTGAGTAAGAGAGTCTAATTTTGGCTGCAGTAATTGAACTACTGCTTTCATTTGCGTCAGGACATATTACCTGTGTCATGTTATGAAAACTGCGTTACTATGAATAATTTATTTTACAATTAACATTTGTATTTGTTAGCATATTGAAATGTCTTGTCAATTGAGCTACAGTGGCATATATTTCCTGAAATCTAATTAGCAACTGAGGAACTGCATACATAATATATTATTTTGTGAAATCCTTACTTACTATTTGTAAGTGTATTATTGCATTATTACTTGTAGATCTGTTTATGCAAAACATTACCACCAATCATACTTTATTTTGTCTTAAATACTGTCATCACTGCTTTCAATTTTGTATCATATTGGTAAACTGGAAATGTGGAAGCTTATTTCTTTCTGTCTTGAAGGGCTAAGATTTGTACCGGTGCACCTGAATTAGTTGAGAAAGTAAAATACATCTGATGTAATACTTAATGTTTTGTACACCAGTGTGTCTTGAAACTTTGTCCCAATTTAGAAACTTACAATCCATCTTTTGCTCACAGAAAAGTTTCAAAGAAATGTTTATGCCGCTGGGATTCTGATTATGTAAATTTGTATCACATACTGGTCAGCTGTTTTTATACCCAGATTTGGACTTACATTTCCGTAACAGCATACTCAGTATATGTTCAACTGCCTCTTCATTCTGTGCAGATACTCATAATATTTAACTGGATAGCTTCCACAATTTTTTTATTACAGCATTATATGAAGGTAATCCAGTAAGAGATTCTGCGTGACTGAGTTAGTATTAGCATGGGCTTGACATTGGTGTAGTCTGAAGTTGAGAGTTACAAATTCAAAGTTTTGCCAGTATTTCCACCTTTCACTCAAAATTAAGACCTTTCCCCGATTTTTAGGATAGTTAACATCGTATACAGCCTGGTGCGAGTCACAGTACTGTACGTTTCTGCTCGGCTTTCCTACCGGCAATCTGCCGTGACGAGTTCACAGGTAGGTGCAGGTAAAAGGATGAAAAGGAACCGCTAAAGTTCAGTGCAATAATTGACTTTCAAGTATTTGATCCTAGCCAGTTTGTTACCTTAAAGACCGAACAAATATTATTATTATCGTTACTATTAGTATTATTTTGTAAGGAAATCTTGCAGCATGCTGATATACACTTCATAACTGAAATGCTAGCACACTGACTACAGTGAATATTGCACTTACCTCGGGACGAACTCACCAAAACGCTAGTCACTCCTGGTGTGGTGCAGAGTGACGAAGTTATCAGGGTGCGAAATTGACGCCTGTTTCACACACACTTTACAAATCCTCAAGCTAAAGAGTTCACAATTTTGACGCGAGTTAAGTGTACGGTGCATTGGCATGTTCCAACTGTCCTATGAGGCAGAAAGCAAGTCCTGTTTGCCGCTACAAATGCTCATCACACCGTCATTATTGAACTGAACTATTTGTTTAAAAGAATAAAACTTGACCAGCAGACACACACACACACACACACACACACACACACACACACAGTGCAGGTTGAGAACATTAGTTTCAAAAGTGATTTTTCTCTAATAAACTCATTCATCATACTCTTTAGTAGTTTAAATCACTGCGGAATGGACTTTAAATGCTTTAAAAAATAAAATGTGAAGCGATCTCCGCCTCCCCGTGCTAAACACGGATCCATCCAGTACTTTGAAGTTATAACTTGTTATTTATAATTATGTAAATATTTTGCTTGTGTCTTTACAAGTATTTCTTTTAGTATGAACTGTATAGGTAATGCTTTACATAGTAGTAATTCCACTTTACAACTGTTTCATGTAACCTGATCATTAATATAGGTCATCCCACAGCTGACGATGTCGTCTTCCGAACCTCATCCTCGGGTCTGTCGCACCCGGTCACTGCCTACCGCAACATCTGACCGCTCCGGTAACACTGCAATCCGTAGTAATTACCTTATTCGAACAAATGTCACAGTGAGAGAATCACATCTTCTGCATAAATTGTCAAACTATTTGCATAAAAAAGGATGTCACAACTTCCAAACACTTGCCAATACAGCAACTTCACACTCGATTAAATGTGTCAACGGAGAACCCGGGTCGGAATACCGACAATATTACGGAAGATAGAGTGGTGCTTCCTCTAAAAGTGACACATACTTTGTCATATTCCATTTACAAACTTAGTGGCTGCTACGCAACCAATGATGAATATTGTGAAACTTCCTGGCAGATGAATGTTGTGTACTGGATACACTCTCAGTAGTGTATGGACTTAACTAAATACTGTTTGCACTGTATTTTTTGTTGTGCTTTGCCATATTCCATTTCCTGTTTAAATGTGCATTTTTATTTCCGTATTTATTTTTTTATTCTTGTCGACGGTATGGTACTAACTGTTACGCTGCGTTCCATTTTGTGATTAGACACAAATATTTTTGAAAGTGAATTTTTGTATCAGACTGTTATTTTCAGTTGTGATTAAAGATATTGGCTAACTTTAGACTCAATGATAAAATCTGCTACGATTGTAAAAATTATTTATTTCTAGAAAGAAAAGCGCTATCCAGTTTTAGGGCATATGTTCCATCTCCAGGAGCATATTAAAATGTGAGACCACAAGGATGCAAAACTAAGGTTAAAACAGTGCATATCCCCGGTACATTCCACGCAAGAGAATATCCTCTTCAGTACTCGGCCTGCCAGAAAGCCTCTTGTAGAGGGGGGCAACGGTCCAGGGTCGGAGACGCACCACACGCGGATCCACAAGTAGACAGACCAGCGGTCTTTCGAACACATTGCTTCATAGAAACCCATCAGACCTGTACGACACACCCATAGCCCCCCCCTTTTTTTTCTTCCTTCCAACTTTTCAGAAATAAATAATTTTTACACCTGTAATGGATTTTATCACTGACAATGAAGAACAGTTGCGGACGAACCGTGAATAGCGACTTTCGAATTTCTCGAGTGAAGTCATTTTCCTGTGTAGGCTTTTGCTCTATTTTGAGACGAAACACTGCATTACATAGTTTAGCAAGTAGCCGATTTTAACTCCTCGGGCATTATCGAGCAGTATCGCAGAACAAATTATTTGTTAACAGCACGATATAGTGCTCGTCACATTGGTGTGCACGGAATACCGTGTGATACAATTCCTAATAAAGAGTTTTACACACCCAGATTATCTACTGGCACGCTATCCCATTTATGAACTGTGTAGGTAAAAATGGGAAAAGTGCAGCCATGCTTTTCAAGATTCTGAGAAAGTAGGGGGTAGGTGGGTAATATACAACATGTACAAGAGCCGAGAGGGAACAATAAGAGTGGAAGACCGAGAACGACATGCTCGGATTAAAAAGGCTGTAAGACAGGGAAGTAGTCTCTTAGCCCTAGTGTTCGATCTATACAGCGAAGAATCAATGATGGAAATAAAAGAAAGGTTCGAGAGTGAAAGGGTATCGGTGATAAGATTTGCTGATGTCATTGCTATCCTGAGTGAAAGTGAAGAAGAATTATGCAATCTGCTCGATGGAATGAACAGTCTAGTAAGTACAGAAAATGATTTTGAGAGTAAATCAAAGAAAGATGAAAGTAATGAGAAGCAGCAGAAATGAGGACAGCGAGAAACTTGACATCAGGACTGATGGTCACGACATAGATGAAGTCGAGAAATTCTGGTACCTAGGCAGTAAAATAACCAATGACGGACGGAGCCAGGAGGACATCAAAATCAGACTAGCGATGGCAAAAAGGGCGTTCCTTGACAGTAGAAGTCTACTAATATCAAATATCGGCCTTGATTTGAGGAAGAAATTTCTGAGAATGTTCATCTGGAGTACAGCATTGTATGGCAGTGAAACACAGGTGGTGACAAAACTGGAGCAAAATAGAATTGAAGCATTTGAGATGTAGAGTTACAGCAGAATGTTGAAAATTAGGTGGACTGATAAAGTAAGGCATGAGGAGATTCTGGGCAGAATCGGAGAGGAAAGGAACGTGTGGAAAACACTGATAAGGAGAAGGGACAGAATGGTAGGACATCTGTTAAGACTTCAGGGAATGACTTCCATGGTACTAGAGGGAGCTGTAGAGGGTAAAACCTGTAGAGGAAGACAGAGACTGGAATACATCCTGCAAATTGTTGAGGACGTAGGTTGCAAGCCCTACTCAGATATGACAGAAGAGGAATTCGTTGCGTGTCACTTCAAACCAGTCAGTAGACTGATGACTCAAAAAATAAATAAGTTGATAGATAATGCACAAACGGACAAGATTAATTCCTACAGTATGAAATAAAGTGTTTATTTTGAAAATAAAACAGCAGCCTACACAGAAAAATGATTTCCATCATGAAATTCACTGCAGCTATGGATCCACATATACAAAAGGCTAACTTTCATACGGAGCAAGTTAGTTTTCGTGTCGGGCTGTCGTGTACGTCTATCGAATCCTAGCACTGGTCCCAACTGGCTGCCAAGTATTATGCGACATGCAAGGTATTGTTGCCTCTCGGAAATGCTCACATGAAGCAATTTGTTTGTAGGTGCACAGCAAGTTTACACTTTCTGTCCCAAAGTGTTTGAGAATAATTTTCTAAAGAGATTTATGGCTTTTTACGATTAAATCCTAAAAATCTTGAAATAACATCCCTTTCTTGTCTATGAATCACTGCAGAAGCTTCACCCAGCATTCACAGGCTTCCCAGAATGTACCACCGGGATCCTTCGCGAGGTAGCGTACCGAATCCTCTTTTTACACCTGCAATGACCCGTGACGATGCCCCTGCTAAATCCAGACCTTCGGTATGTGTTTCCTTAAGCGTTTGACTCTATTCCACAAGCAGGTGAGGACACAAGTGTAGAAATGGTCATTAACTGTTTGTCACCCACGCACTTACTTCACTGCGAGTCACAACTTTGCAGTAAAAAAAAAATGACCTGTGTCTCAACTTGAGATTTGATGGTGCGGGCCTTCTGTGTATGAGGTGATTTGATCTTGTGCCACTCACTCACTGCTCTGTCATTTCGATTTGGGATCGTCTGTCTCTCGTCACCAGCCCAAAGGAGGGTTTCCTTTGCAGCATTCCGACAAGTCTCGACAATTTGGCACAGAGAATTCCTTCGGTGTAGATACTTGGGACCATCTGTGTACTCACCTTTCTTATCTCTAATTAGTCTCCCTAAATGTGATAAATATTTTATTTCAGCATGTTGCAAACCTCAGTTATAATTCTTACATTTAAGTGTCACACTCTGTTCAAACTTTTTCACACTTTCTCCTCATTTTTGTGAATTTGGGACACCGACCGAGGCCCTAAATGCTCTTTGTCATCAACATTTTCTCGGCTCTCCTGGAACATCTATCTTGTGTTCACTGTAAATTCTCAACTGGGGCACGACTGCCCCCTCAGAGCTCTAAATTTACATTTTTTTCACTGCTCGATTAACAGCTGCCTCTCGAATCTTGATGCCGTCACCAAAATGCCCTACACGTGATACGTGATCCTCACTTCGTTTCTACCCGGAGGCAACGGAGCCGAGACGTCGGAGCCCCTCCGAGTCCACACGAGCACACTGACTGCCACAAAGGTTTCACTGTCACCTCTGCGTTTGGTAATTTTAGTCAAGGAGTTCACAGGATGCGGTTCAGTTATGTTGTCTGTGTGTCTGTTTAGGATCACCTACTAACAGAGGCCCACAGAGGTGACAGGAAGTGAACGAAAATGATCGAGGAGTAGCACTTTTAAGGGCAGAGGGGAAACAATTGCCAAGGTAAATGCCACACAAAAAAAAACCTCCACTACAGTCTCAATGGGATGTAAGGGCAGTACCGTATTTACTTGGATCCAAGCCGCACTTTTTTCCGGTTTGTGTAATCCAAAAAACCGTCTGCGGCTTAGAATTGAGTGCAAAGTAAGCGGAAATTCTGAAAAATGTTGGTAGGTGCCGCCACAACTAACTTCAGCCGAGGAATATATGTAGCGCTACACAGGCATGCTTTGCAGGCACAAAGATAGATACTGGTGCCAAAACCTCAGCGTCAGTAAATAAATTTAATAAAAAAAAAGGGTGGAAGACGAGCTTTTTTCTCTGCACCGAGTTTGGACCACTGCATTTTCGTACATTATCCAACGAAGTAAATACAAATTCTGTATTGTTCATCTTCGAATGTAGCAGACTTTCAATGTACTACAAAAATCCGACTGGCAAGACTGTTTGGGATGTTTGTCAATATGGCCAACTCTACGTTCTTAATTTTTTCCTACCTGTGAGAAGAGATGGTTGCTAATATGAACTTTTATGAATTGTGAATCACATGCAGTATTCTCTTCACCATAAGAATAATACGAATATAAACGTTTTGCCATATATTCTTTCGTGTTTTCTGCTATCTCATTTAAGTCTTGTCAGCCTAATAAACTACAAAACTAGTGTGAGACAACAGCAAACGCGGAAGAATATACATATAATGTTATGTTTATGTTCGTATTATTCTTATGCCTAATAGTGACACAGTCAGAAATGAAACACGGCAATTGACTAGATTTTTAAATATAAAATGACTCTAATTTCTGTGCAGAATTTGATGTACTAAAGAAGCGGCGGCAAAGATTTTCAAACGGAAAAATTTTTTCGCTGAACTCTCATTCAGAACATCTTCTATCATACGCAGACTATTATTTGGTTCTTGTTGATCATTATCAAAGAAAGCAGCAGTGTAAGTAACAACAAATAGCAGTCTCTTGCCATTGTTTCAGTTATGAGACAATTCCTCTCTCTCTTCTCTTTTTTTTTTTTTTTTTTTTTTTTTTTTTTTTTTTTTTTTTTTTTTTTTTTTTTAAATTGTAAGCCGCGGTAGCGCGCACAAAAGCAAGCCATGCCGCGACAAACAAGGCATGACACAGTACAATAATGTATTTTCAGCTTAAAGTGACGTAAATGCCTATAACAAGGAGAGCGGCACTTACCAGATCAAAGAAAAATACGCAATCTATTTGAACCAGACGAAGCACGTGAAAAAGGAAGGGTACGTATAAATACGGACGGAGCGTCTGACGCATAGCAATGGCTACCTGGTAAAGCTCAACTGCTAAGCTTACAACTCGAACCAAACTACTGTACGTCATTCATCTGACCTAAATTGTGTCTCATATTACAATGGACCAACTTTGTTTCGATTTGGAGGTGCGGCCTAAAATTTTTCTCTCCCCTCGAATTTCAAGTCTCAAATTTCAGGTGCGACTTAGATTCGGGATTTTTTTTTTCCTTGTGATTTTGAGTCTCGTTTTTTAGGTGCGGCTTAGATTCGAGTAAATAAGGTAATGCGTTTTCTCGTTCGATGCAAGAGGTCGTGCGAGGGTAAGGTTATTGTTAATTATTGGGAGTCGTGCGAGCTCGGTACCGATTTCACATCTTAGGTTCGTCATAATAAAGAGTATCGGTCCAAAACAATGAGAGATACTGCTCGCGCTGGGCACCGACTAGCTGTCCTGGGCCAGCTGCAGCATCTGTATAGCTGTAACGAACGTGCCACAGTCGTCATTCGAGTGGCCGATAGGTGGTAAACAGTGTGAAGGCTGTGTGGGTTTTCTTTATTTCTAGAGTGCAAATTGGCTTTCCCGCTGGTGCTGGTTGTCCGGCTGTGTTCTTTCACCCAGTAGTTCCAGTCAATTTTGCCGAGTCCAGGGGTTCGCCAGTATTTGCACTGCTTGTGTTTCTTTAGCTTGCCGTAGGTGGTGAAGCGTCCCTAGTAAGGAACTCCTTTGGGCGCTTACATTTCCACCTACAGTTGCGACCGAGGTTTCCCCGCTTTCGGACAGATGCGTCGTTCGAGTGTCTCTAGTTCTGGTACAGTCGTGTGGCGTGTATCTCGAATACCTCCGTGAGATTCTCGAGGTGGTATTCATTGTGGAGGTCCGCGGTGTGCTCGTATCCTGCAGCGTGGCTTACGATACCTGGCACTTTGTTCTGTACGAACTGCAGTCGTGTTGGAGTCGCGTCTTCCCAGACTGGAGCTGCACACGTCATCAGCGGTCTAATTAGTATAACGTACACGGACTCTGACACTCTCCTATTCAGTATGCTTTCCCTGTTAGGCATCAGGTAAAGTTGTCGGAGCATCGCACTTGCTCTGTTGGCAATATATTGTATGTGGTCCCTCTTGGTTAGTTTTTAGTCCAGCAGGACACCTAGGTAACTGACTTTCTCACAGAAATATATTTGGTATGTGTGAAATGTCATTTGTCTGCAGTGGCGGTGTTCCTGTAGTTTCTTCAGTCTACAGATTAAGAGAACTGCTTCACAATTGTTGACTTTTACCTCAATACACCACCGTTCCGACCGAGGCTCAGCAGTTCCCAATTCTACCTGTAGTCGTGAGTTCGTGTTCGACGGCTTCCGATTGCGCCCTATGGTGGTGGTGTCACCCGCACAGATGGCAACCGTCTCGTTTTGTGTTATCCGAGACCCCTCTTCACAGTTCGCTCTGGAAACGTCACTTTAACCATTCTGGTTCACTGGAAAACTTTATTCTCGAAACTTCTAGAAAAAACCTGTACATTCAAATGAATCCTAATATGGGAACAAACCAATCGCTGATTATTCTGTAACACTGCACTCAATAACGTGAGCTCCGTCTGAGTGCTCACTCGTATTGCAACGTAACAGATTGAGACAGGTATTGTAGTATACGATACATCAGTTGAGTACGCATCACGATCTCATTCACTTCCAGTACACATATAGTTGTATTTCTACATTTTCAATTTTTCACTAATTATTATTATTGATATTTATAGCTCCACACAGAAATTCTTTAATTGAATCTATAACCAACCAAATTTTGTAAAAGGACATGTATAATTGCTTATAATGTAAACAGCTATCACATTATCTTCAGTACAAAGTGAAACAAAGTAATTTATATAAAATAAATATTTGGAGAGAAGTGAAATTATAATTTATGTTTAAAATTAACTTTTGTAAAATTAATTGTTAACACTTATGATTTGAAGGCATGCAAATTTATTAAACTCTAGTACATAAACTGCAATTACATTTTGTCATGCAGCATTTATATGACTTTAGAACGACGACTTGTAACTGTAAATCATTAAAATGTTATTGTTAATACAGGGTGTATACACGGACAGGAAAAAAAATCACGGATTTTTCCCGCATATCCCAGATATAGATACTTTTTCCTGGGCGAAAGTACACTATACCCCTGGTGAAAGTACTTTCCATTGGAACTGTAAAACTTGTCAATCCTTTGAATGGTGAAGGTTTTACACACTTTGAGAAATGAAAAGCAGCAAAAATATCCCGTTTTGGATAAATCTTTAATGTGCGGCAACACTTAATTTTTTGCTGTATTTTTCCGAGAGTGTAGTTAGGCAGGATCCCTGGAGCACAGCGTGAACTGCAGCAGCTGAATCTTTCCAACAAGCAGAATTATAAATTTCACTACTGTGCACCAAAAATTGTGTGTGTTACCTGGCCAAATATAAGTTTTCCACAGAAAAGCCAATTACGGGTGAAACTGCTCGAGAACTCACTTTGTGCTGTTTTTTTTTTGTAGGATAATTACACTTTTTGCTATCATTATTGCATAATTTGTAACCTATGGAAGAACTAAAATAAAAATGGAAAACTAATCTTGAAACTCGGTCTTTCTTAGCACGCAGCAACCTTTAAGATATATCAAACACAAATGCGCCAGCAATCTTTTAAATACCGGCATAAATAGCTGGTCTTCTGGGCTCGAAATTTCTAATTGGCTGGTCCTCGAAGTGTTGCGTTTTGAATGAGAATCGAACACTCCGTGATTTAAGAAATTAATCCCACATTCACACATGTAACGTAATTCATCTTGTGTAAACGGAAACTTACTTTCAAAGTAACACTCCTCAAAAAACGATTTGCAACATCTTAAAAGTGACCTGTTCAAAATGTCAGCAGTTGTGACGTCACGCTCATCGTAAGCAGTCTGTTGTTACGAAGTACTGCACAGTCTTTGACACATTTTGCTGTTGTGAATGGCGCATTTTCTTTGCATTTGAAGTTTTCCTTTTGTGTTATTCTCTCATTTATGTAACATTACCTACCAGTCAACATTACAAAAATTTGACTGGGAACTAAAACAACGAAAAATTCCCAGGTATTTCCTGGATGACAAAATCACTGGGTTTTTCCCAGATTTACCGGTTGTCCTGGGGCGTATACACCCTGTAATAATGCACGTCTGCCTGTCAAACCGGTACGCTGTGTCCACCGACCAGATGAACTGAAATAAAATGACAGCACAACACTGCCAGCCTCGAGATCTCGTCTGGGGTCGTTCGACTGCCGGTGCGAGTTGTTCCATTTTACGCCATGACGGCAAATTGTGCATCTCTGTGAGGAATGCGAGAGGAAATGATTAAGACGTCAGACACACCCAGTCTCTGCGCAAAGAAAATCTCTGACCCGGCAGGGAATCGAACCGTGGACCCCACGGTTTAGAGGTGGCACCTCTACCGCTACAGCACGAGCTGCAGACTGACGGCCAATAAAGTACACTGCAGACCGGCAGTTCAGTTCGTGTCATTACGGGACAGACACAGTATATCAGTCAGTCTGTGTAGAAGTGAATTTTAAAGTGCTCTTCGTGTCTTCCGGGTGCATACGTAGTGCAAACTTAAATGCTCCAAACAGAAAGAACTTAGGACTTTACTTTTTAACAGTGAGCAGATGTGATCATCAACATTATTACACACCTGAACATACAAAGCAAAGTGGTTTTGATCACAGTGTGACATCTCTAGTACTAAAAAAATTTAAACTTGCAAATAAGCTTTGTATTTCACACGAATTATGATTCATTAACTTGTAATTGGATAGATAAAAAATCTACTCGCCAAGTCGCAACAGGAGAACACGCATTTAAAAGGCATTTCAGTTTGCGAGCTTTCAGAGCCAGTGGCTCCTTCTTCTGGTTGAGGGGGAAGAGGAGTCGAGGAAAAGGACTGGTGAGGGTTGAGGAAAAGGGGCAGAATTCAGAAGAGTTGGCCAGAACCCCGTGTCAGGGGAGACTTGGCAAACAGGATGAGAAGGAAAGGCTCTTTCTTCACCTTAAACCCTTCTGCCAGAAGAAGGAGCCACTGGCTCCAAAAGCTTGCAAACTGTAATAGTTTTTATACGTGTGTTTCCTGCCACAGCCGACGGCCTCGCTGCAATAGTAATACCGCTTCCAGACAGATCGGCGGGCCGGAATACCATTCGGACGGGGGACCGTCCGGTCTGCAGAGGGCTGTCGGCAAGCGGAGTGCACTCGGCACTCGTGAGACAAACTGTGGAGCTACTCGACTGAGAAATAGCGACACCGGTCTCGTAAGCTGACGTACGGCCGGGGAGAGTCGTGTGCCGACCACGTGCCCCTCCGTATCTGCATCCAAATACACCTGCGGGCCGAGGACGACACGGCGGCCGGTCGGTGCCTTTGTGGCCCATTCGGGCGGACCTCAATTTAATTTTAGTTTCTCGCCACTGCTCGATGAGTATTTCCTCTATCCAATTACACTGTATTTTCAAAAATTGATTATTTCCGTCGATATATTAGCCCGTGTGGCCACCGTTCCTCCTTTATGTAACCTTCTTGTCTGTCTCTGCTGTCTGTTTTCTACATTATGAGCTACTCCACTCGTTTATTTGTCTGTACCACCTATATTAACTGACAGCTTGCTCCTACATCTTTTTTAGTGCTGGCAGTCCCCAACAATGAGTCTTCCCTTCTCATCCCACCCGTCAAGAATCCGCCGGTCCGGGCTTCCGGGCAACTTTTCCAAACACTGCCCCTTTTCCCAAACCTCACAGGTCCCTTTCCTTCACCCCTCTCGCTTCCCCTTCAACCCTGCTGCAGAAGAAGTCACTGGCTCTTAAAGCTCACAAACTGTAATACTTTTTATACGCGTGTTCGCCTGCTGCCACTCGGCGAGATTATTTTATATAACCGACGGCATCGTATTTTCAAAAATCGATTATTTCTGTCGAAGTAGTTCATTAGTTCGGTACAATTTGACTTTACTACAGACTTATTGTTACAACAGTGATTATACGCAAGGGAACGTTACAGTGCGAAAACGCACGGCAGGTTTACGAGGGCGCATTTTCGCACCGTCGGCAGAATCCCCCCCAGTCGCCTTCCCGACGGTGCAGAGAGACGGTCTCAACACTGCCGCAAGGAGTGGAGGCGCCCGTGGTGCCGGAGGCCGCTCTCGCTGGCAAACTTCTTGCCGCAGACGTCGCAGCAGTAGATCCGCTCGCCGACGCACGCGCGGTAGTGCATTTTACAGTCTCTGCTCCGCGAGAACGTCCTGCCGCAGGAGTCGCACTGGTAGGGACGGCTGCCCTCGTGCGCGAGCGAGTGGTGCGCCAGGTGGGTGTTGTTGACGAACCGCCTGCAGCACACGCCGCACTCGTAGGGCCACAGCAGCATGTGCTGCAGCGAGTGGCGCTTCAGGCTGTTGCGGCGTGCGAACTTCCTGGTGCAGTGGTCGCAGCCGTAGACCTGCTTCCCCTCGTGTTTCCAGCAGTGCACCCTGAGTTCGTGGAAGCTGCGGCAGGGCGCGTGGCACGTCTCGCAGGTCCACCGGTGCCGCCGTGCGGGCGTACTCGGGGGCTCCCCGTCGTCGCACGTGTACGGCTCGCGTCCGCCAAGTGGAGCCGCGTCGCCCTCCGACCGGGACGGTACCTCGCGACCGCCGTCGACCGGGTCACAGCCGCGACCGCTGTCGGACGCCTCCCCGCGCCTCCCGTCACTTACCGCAGTGCTCGGTGCGGGACGGGTCTCCTCGGGGGTATCGACTCGACCCCGCCTCTGTGCGAACACTACCTTTACCGACAGTACGCGCGTGTTCCTTTTGTTCCTCTCGCGTACCTGCTGGCCGCCACCGATCCCTCGTGTGCCTGCAGTCCCGTCAATTCTGGTCCGTACTGAGGTACATTTGTCGATAGGAGGCGGCCTATCCTGGCCTCGCACGATAAACCTGCAAAATTACGGAGAAAGTCCATTAGAAAATCTGGTAACGTGCATATTTCGTATTTCTGCTTGTAATGTAACTTGCAATGTGAAGTAGTAGTAGTAGTAATGCAACAGGACATGCAAAGCTAATATACAATCTGACACATATACAGTATTTCATATTTATAATTTAATTCCTTAGCCTTTGCATTGTCTTTCAATTTTACATAGATAGTTTGTAGACTTAGAGAAAGCGTTTGACATTGTTGACTGGAATACTCTCTTTCAAATTCTGTAGGTGGCAGGGGTAAAATACAGGGAGGGAAAAGCTATTTACAATTTGTACAGAAACCAGATGGCAGTTATACGAGTCGAGGGACATGAAAGGGAAGCAGTGAGCTACTGAGCGTCTCTCCTGCAGAGTCTTCCACTGGAGTTTATCTATCATCTCCGTACCGCTTTCGCGATTACTAAATGATCCTGTAAAGAAGCGCACTGCTCTCCGTTGGATCTTCTCTATCTCTTCTATCAACCCTATCTGGTACGGATCCCACACTGCTGAGCAGTATTCAAGCAGTGGGCGAACAAGTGTACTGTAACCTACCTCCTTTGTTTTCGGATTGCATTTCCTTAGGATTCTTCCAATGAATCTCAGTCCGGCATCTTGCTTTACCGTCAATCAACTTTATATGATCATTCCATTTTAAATCACTCCTAATGCGTACTCCCAGATAATTTATGGAATTAACTGCTTCCAGTTGCTGACCTGCTATATTGTAGCTAAATGCTAAAGGATCTTTCTTTCTATGTGCTCGCAGCACATTACACTTGTCTACATTGAGATTCAATTGCCATTCTCTGCACCACGCGTCAATTCGCTGCAGATCCTCCTGCATTTCAGTATAATTTTCCACAGCATCTTCCGCCTCAGTGAATGTCCGATGTCATCCACAAGGTCATTTATGTATATTGTGAATAGCAACGATCCTGCGACACACCTGAAATCACTCTTACTTCGGAAGACTTCTCTCCATTGGGAGTGACATGGTGCCTTCTGTTATCTAGGAACTCTTCAATCCAATCACACATTTGGTCTGATACTCCATATGCTCTTACTTTGTTCATTAAACGACTGTGGGGAACTGTATCGAACGCCTTGGGGAAGTCAAGAAACACAGCATCTACCTGGAACCCATCTCTATGGCCCTCTAAGTCTCGTGGACAAATAGCGCGAGCTGGGTTTCACACGATCGTCTTTTTCGAAACCCGTGCTGATTCCTACAGAGTAGATTTCTAGTCTCCAGAAAAGTCATTATACTCGAACATAATACGTGTTCCAAAATTCTACAACTGATCGACGTTAGAGATATAGGTCTATAGTTCTGCACATCTATTCGACGTCCCTTCTTGAAAATGGGGATGACTTGTGCCCTTTTCCAATCCTTTGGAATGCTATGCTCTTCTAGAGACCTACTGCAAGAAGGGGGGCAAGTTCCTTCGCGTACTCTGTGTAAAATCGAACTGGTATCCCGTCAGGTCCAGCAATGTTTCCTGTTTTGAGCGATTTTAATTTTTTTTTTCTATACCTCTGTCATCTATTTTGATATGTACCATTTTGTCATCTGTGCGACGATCTAGAGAAGGAACTACAGTGCAGTCTTCCTCTGTGAAACAGCTTTGCAAAAAGACATTTAGTATTTCGGCCTTTAGTCTGTCATCCTCTGCTTCAGTACCATTTTGGTCGCAGAGTGTCTGGACATTTTGTTTTGATCCACCTACCGCTTTGTCATAAGACTAAAATTTCTTAGGATTTTCTGCCAAGTCAGTATGTAGAACTTTACTTTTGAATTCATTGAACGCTTCTCGCATGGCCCTCCTCACATTACATTTCACTTCGCGTAATTGTTGTTTGTCTGCAAGGCGTTGGCTATGTTTATCTTCATAGAATGAAAATTTCTATAAAAATCGACACAGTTTCCGCAAACAGAGATCTAGCAAAACTCGGCTAGCTCCGTCTGTCCACATGATCCAGAGTGCCGTGTGGATGCAGCATGGAACGAGTCAATACATGAAATTATAACAAGATAGTAGAAACAGATGAAATGAAATATAAAAAAAACGTATTCAGGCGAAAATTCGTAAGTTTAAATAAAGAAAATCAACAATGTAAAACTGGAATTTGCTTAATTTTTCAGCTCTTCCAGGAGCTCCTCGACAGAATAGAAGGAGTGAGCCGTGAGGCAACTTTTCAGTTTAGACTTAAAAGCGTTTGGGCTACTGCTAAAATTTTTGAGTTCTTGTGGTAGCTTATTGAAAATGGATGCAGCAGAATACTGCACTCCTTTCTGCACAAGAGTCCAGGAAGTGCATTCCACATACAGATTTGATTTCTGCCTAGTATTAACTGAGTGAAAGCTGCTAACTCTTGGGAATAAGCTAATGTTGCTAACAACAAAGGACATTAAAGAAAATATATACTGTGAGGGCAATGTCAGAATTCCCAGACTATTGAAAAGGGGTCGACAAGAGGTCCTCGAACTTACACCACACGTAGCTCAAGCAGCCCGTTTTTGAGCCAAAAATACCCTTTTTGAATCAGAAGAATTACCCCAAAAGGTAATACCATACGACATAAGCGTATGAAAATATGCGAAGCAGGCTACTTTTCGTGTTGAACTGTCACTTATTTCAGAGACTGTTCCAATGGTAAATAAAGCAGCATTTAATTTCTGAACGAGATCCTGGACGTGGGCTTTCCACAACAGCTTACTATCTATCCGAACGCCTAGGAACTTGAACTGTTCTGTCTCGCTTATGATATGCCCATTCTGTCTGATCAAAATATCGGTTCTTGTCGAATTGTGAGTTAGAAACTGAGTCTTACTGTGATTTAGCATCAAATTATTTTCCACAGGACACGAACTTATTTCACGAACTACATGAACTTATTTCACGAACTACATTATTTGATACTGTTTCAATATTACACACAAGATCCTTCGCTACCAAGCTGGTGTCATCAGCAAACAGAAATATTTTTGAATCACCTGTAATACTAGAAGGCAAATCATTTATATAAATAAGAATCAGCAGTGGCCCCAGTGCCGATCCTCGGGGAACGCCCCACTTAACAGTGCCCCATTGGGACTGAACATCACTACCACTCTCAATATTGTGGAGAATTACCTTCTGCTTTCTGTTCTTAAAGTAAGAGGCGAACCAATTGTAAGCTACTCCCCTTACTCCATAATTGTCCAACTTCTGCAGTAATATTTTGTGGTCAACACAGTCAAAAGCCTTCGTATGTTGGCGAGCATTTGAAAACACTCCCTGCAATACTGTTCACAAATGGCAGAACGACAGGTCGAATCACCAGACTGACGTACAAATCTGCAGCCGGGGTGCTCCTGCTGTCGTACGAAATCGCACCCCGGGCCGTAGGTCCGGCATGTCTAGTAGGCAGACAGGCCGGTTGCAGGCCTTCGACTGGCACTGAGGCAGATCCAACTGTCGTCAGAAAACATGACGGACCTCCACCCTGACCTCCAGTGAGCTGTCACTCGACACCACTGAAGTCGCAAACGGTGGCAGTCAGCTGTCGACGGAATGCGAGCTACGACAGGGTGTCTGGCTCGAAGCTGATCTCGAAGTAACCAATTTGTAACAGTTCATTGTGTCACTTGAAATATTACTGTATCTCGCCGCTACCTATCACAACCCATCTACATCTACATATACATACATACTCCGCAATCCACCATACGGTGCGTGGCGGAGGGTACCTCGTACCACAACTAGCATCATCTCTCCCTGTTCCACTCCCAAACAGAACGAGGGAAAAATGACTGCATATATGCCTCTGTATGAGCCCTAATCTCTCTTATCTTATCTTTGTGGTCTTTCCGCGAAATGTAAGTTTGCGGCAGTAAACTTGTACTGCAGTCAGCCTCAAATGCTGGTTCTCTAAATTTCCTCAGTAGCGATTCACGAAAAGAACGCCTCCTTTCCTCCAGGGACACCCACCCGAGTTCCTGAAGCATTTCCGTAACACTCGTGTGATGATCGAACCTACCAGTAACAAATCTAGCAGCCCGCCTCTGAATTGCTTCTATGTCCTCCCTCAATCCGACCCGATAGGGATCCCAAACGCTCAAGCAGTACTCGAGAACAGATCGTAAGACGACTATCCGCCTTTCCCACAACTGCCATTACATGCTCGTCTCACTTCATATTGCTCTGCACTGTTACGCCCAAATACGCTATCCGGAAGTCGAGGAATATGGCATCTGTCTGATACCCTTCATCCGTGGTTCACAACATGTCATGTGAAAAAAGGGCGAGTTGCATTTTGCAGGAGCGATGCTTTCTGAAGCAGTGCTGATGCAGTGACAGCAACTTCTCTGTCTCGAGGAAATTCATTATATTCGAACTGAGAATATGTTCGAGAATCCTGCAACAAACCGATGTTAAGGATATCGGTCTGTAATTTTTGAGGATCCGTCCTTCTACCCTTCTTATATACAGGCGTCACCTGCGCTTTCTCCCGGTCACTCGGGACTTTACGTCGGGCAAGAGATTCGCGATAAATGCAAGCTAAGTAAGGAGTCAATGCAGTAGAGTAGTCTCTGTAAAACCTAACTGGAACCCCATCAGGACCTGGCGATTTATTTGTTTTCAACCCATTCAGCTGCTTCACAACCCCAGGGATGTCTATCACTATGTCCTCCATACAGGAATCAGTACGAGACCAAAATGGCGGTATTTTTGTAAGGATCTTCCTGCGTGAAAGATTTCTCAAATGCTAAACAAGCATTAAAGATAAACACCAGTCGTAATTGTCCAATGTGAATAACTAAATAACTGTTTCAAATGCAGTCATTTCGACATAAAGAACAAAATGTAAAGTGACCTGTTTCCAAATTACATACATAAATAACCACCGTGATATATAAAACAACGCTGTCATGATAAATGTAAATGTCTAATGTGTAATATAGCATTTGTGGAAGGGAGAATTGGCCAGACACAATATTCTATTTCAGAATACATACAATTCGAAAACAATGCTTTGCTGAAACCGTACGTGCAAAAGCCACCGTGTGCATTTTGAATGTGCCAAAAGCATTTAACATTGTTCTTATGTGAGAAACGCAATATAAATGTGAAATTAATACTGTAACTAATCGAAAGAAATCGAGCACACGGTCTGGATGTACCAGTAAACCTATAATTATAAAATCACTACAGCAAGTTAAATAGAACATACAAATAAAGCACGTTAATTGAATCTCCGGTATATGTTAGCACTAAAATTCGGGAACTAGTTGATTTGTTATAAACTAATTTAGAAATGTAATTGTTACCTGTAACATAATTGGTCGGATAATGTTATATTAACTCGTAACTAAGTTGAAAATAGGTTCACCTTGTTCAGCACTGAGATTGTAAATTTTTAGCAATGTGTATCTCATATTCGGTTTAACTTCTAATTGTGATTTTACATAAAACTGTAATTTTCAATGTATGTAATTGTTAACAAAAGTATTAATAGAGGTCGCGCAGGCACCTCTTGGGGGGGCACTCATTCGTTTTTTGGCTACGGCTGCGATCGCACGTATTGTAGGCTCACTCGTTTGCTGACTTTTGTGGCGTGAACTCTGTGTCGTTTGATGTCAACTTTTGTGTACACGTGACGTAACCGGTACAGTTCACCGGGCTCGGACACCAGAGTCCTGGAAATATATCGGTATTAAAACTGCACTGTGCTTTGGAATTTATCTGGGAGTCTCCCACAATCCTTTTCACAGGCTGCACAGCGACGAGACATGAACCCGGGTATTTTACAAATCCCCAAGAACTAAATAACTCTCAATGGTGGTAGAATTGACGTGAAAACAGCAGCACATCGACTGCACATTTCACTCAAAACATTTGCAACACAGAGGTGGATCGGCTGAGCTGTGAAATCGCCGACGTGGTGGTACGGGGGCATAAAAGATCTAGGACATATCGATGCAGTAATACAAACACTTAGCAGAAATCGTGAACGTATAAACGACGTACTCGATCTCAGTGCATTAGATAAAGGCAGTACACAACAATATTAAGTCACGCTTTTCGTGACAACATAGTGAAACACAAAATATTTAGTTCACAATCTATTTATTTTTGTAATACTGTATGTGGTGCATTGCACAAACAGCCACTGCCTGCTGGACTTCCCACTAATACTGTGTAGCACCACCAAGAGCCTCGATAACGGCCTCAACTTGGTGCAGAAGAGAGTGCCTTCAAGGTATGCCGTAACTGACTAAAAATACTCACTGACCACTGGCTAAAAATACTCACTGACCACCGAATCCCACGCAGCTATC
Source organism: Schistocerca piceifrons (assembly GCF_021461385.2). Taxonomy (NCBI): domain Eukaryota; kingdom Metazoa; phylum Arthropoda; class Insecta; order Orthoptera; family Acrididae; genus Schistocerca; species Schistocerca piceifrons. The sequence continues at coordinate 4,468,733 of NC_060148.1, forward strand.
AAATTTTGAGGCTGTTTATTGCTATGTTTCACCCATCATTCCAAGTTTTCCCACGTGTTTTCTACAACACAAGGATTAGGTGATGCAATGTGGCCGGCCGGAGTGGCCGATCGGTTCTAGGCGCTTCAGTCTGGTGTAGCAATACGAGTCAAGATAGATGTAACAGAACTTGGAATAGCGTATTTGGCTCTATCGGTTACTGTAAAGAGATCGATCTTTCAGTCCTGTCTGTATATTTATATATAATATTGCCTGAATAAAGGCTGGGCTAGTGTAAAGCTATTGTTAAAAACGCATGCCGCGCAATTTGTTATGATTTGGTCGGTCATAATAACAATAACATGTTTTTGAATACAATTAAAATATAACGGAAACACCTGTTTAGTGTTACTGGAAATAATACGTAGTAAATTAATGAGTAAGGTAGCCGATCTTATAAGAAGAGGTAAAATTGGGCATACTGAGGCGTTTTGCTTTATATCGACGAAGCCGATGATACGGCGTCATTTTTTTCGTTTACTCTTAGAAATAAACAAGTAAAGAAGTGCTAATTGTGCATAGTGAAAAAATATAGGGGCGAGTATTAAATAACTACGGTATACGATCAGAGTTACAAAAGGACATTTAGTTACACGAAATCGCGGATAGTGAAGTGTGGTCATTAAATTGAGTACACCTACAGGGCGGTCAATTCCGGGATAAATCTATACGCATCTCACGAGCGACGCGGTATTGAGACCGTTTGTTTTATTATATCGCGGAGAGTGGGCTCTAATTTATGAAAAGGAGAAAAACTGTATCATTATCATTGACTGTCGGTGTTGAGCAACCAAAACTGTTCGTCAAAGGGTTTTGATGGAACTTGGGAGTTAGGGTTCACGAACTCGCATATACTCCACATCAGATTGTGAGTGAATGGTAAATGCGAAATAAAACTGTGAACAAAGTTACGTTAAATAAAACAGAAGAAACAAGACAGTTTGGTCGTATCTGCTATTATTGCATAAACTGTAACATTTCTTATCGCTGCATTTATAGACAATCGTTATGACAATTTACTTCGAAGGGATCTTGTTACGAGTTAAGTTTTGGGGACCTGGTCAAGAGGGGGTAGTTTGTAGATCCTAACCACTGCAGCTATTCTGGAATCAGGTGCTACCGTGACCGTTGTGTGTTGTCAGTGGCTTAAGGTTACCATATCTCATGCTCTAAGATCGACGCGCCTTTCCACTTGGTATAACGGTGCCTCACGGCAACAACGACAACGCCGACGATGAAGGAAGATACGGAGATACGGTAGACTGCAACCGCGCTACCACTACGGTCGCAGGTTCGAATCCTGCCTCGGGCATGGATGTGTGTGAAATCCTTAGGTTAGTTAGGTTTAAGTAGTTCTAAGTTTTAGGGGACTGACGACCTCAGATGTTAAGTCCCATAGTGCTCAGAGCCATTTTTGATGCAGTGGGCCAACGGAAACGCAATCGGTGTCCGAGTGTTTGTAATCTTCCCGTTTGAGTTCAGAGTAACACTGAATGAGTTGGCTCAGACCATTCTAACAGCTCAACTGTGTCCGGTAACTGCCGATCAGCTGTGCCGGTAACTGCCGATCAGCTGTGCGGTGGGCACCTATTTGTTTGTGGCATTAGGAAATGTTCAAAAGATTTCATTTACTCACTAAAATTAGTAACTGAAGAGGACAAGCACAAGGTCGGTGAATCTCTTTCAACGTTTCCCACGGTTTTCCTTCGACACTTGCCCAAATCAGTAGAATCTAGAATAACTGCGCTCCGGCGAACTAGCTGTTCTGTCGTTAAACAGACGATTAGTCCAGTCGACCTCGCATAACAGGTAGCCCGTTAATTTGTGCTACCTCTGCTAAAGTATCGTAATCGTTTTTGCCGTTACTGCTTCCTGTGCAGCATTAAGAAATTTGCTTGTCTCTAAACAGTCTGAGTGGTAATGAAAGTTGTTTTCTTTTTTAAAAACGTTCCCACGAGGGTCATTGCATTACCTCAACTGTGTTGGGTAACTGACAATTATCTGTGCAGCTAGCACGTGTCTGTTTGTGTCGTTACGAAAATGTTAAATAGAAAAGTGATTTATATAGCAGTTCCCATTTAACCTGCAGCAGCAATAAAAAAGAAACCCGACTGCGAGAAAAGGCGTATAAACTCTGTGGTACAAAGAGTTATTTTTTGACTACATCTCTCGTGCACAGAAATTTTACGCCTAGAAGTTTATTTAAAGGGTAAAAATTTCAAATCAAGAACTTGTGTTAAAAGGTGAGAAACTTATCATATTGTGCAGTACTGCTGGAGTGTGAAAGCATCCATACATGCACGCACACACAATTGCCAGTTTGAGCCTGCACACGATCCAGTTCCAACAAATTAGGTCCCTTTTCAACACAATTGTCTATAAATAGTAAACCTTTTTTCTCAATCAGAAGCCAGCATTAAATATTCCCGGAGGGCACTACACTGCACCTACCTACTGTGCTTGACTTCCAGTTGTTCTAGCGTAAACATTGAGTAACAAGGGATTAAGTTGCAGGTATCGGTGACAACGAAACTGAGCAGAAGAGAATCTTCAAGTTTCACAATGTTTTGCCTTCAACTTGGTGAAAATATGGTGACTGTGATGTTCAAAAATTACAAATCTATACAAATAAAAATGTAACTATTTGTTTGTTCAAAATTGTGTACCTCTGAAAGTTCTTGACTGAATACACTGAAATTTTGACGCAACAGTGTGTGTGTTTGTCTATATATATAACTATGTTTCCCTACTATTAAATTTATAAAAAATTATAATCGCATATACAGGGTGTACATAAAGTCTGGGAACACTTCCAATTATTTATTGTACAAGAACTAAACATTGTACAGATGTCATACATATTGCATATTGAAGAGAAACTCTGAAAGTCCTCTCCCCGCCTCCCACCCCCCCAAACTTTCGATATGCGAACCACGAGTGAGACGTCAATACAGTAATCAAATTCTTGCCATACCTGTCCTTCGTTGACTATGGCAGTCGCTTTCCGTATTCCAGAATAAGATTTTCACTCTGCAGCGGAGTGTGCGCTGATATGAAACTTCCTGGCAGATTAAAACTGTGTGCCCAACCGAGACTCGAAGTCGGCACCTTTGCCTTTCGCGGGCAAGTGCTCTACCATCTGAGCTACCCAAGCACGACTCACGCCCCGTCTTCACAGCTTTACTTCTGCCAGTACCTCGTCTCCTACCTTCCAAACTTTACAGAAGCTCTCCTGCGAAACTTGCAGAACTAGCACTCCTGAAAGAAAGGATACTGTGGAGACATGGCTTAGCCACAGCCTGGGGGATGTTTCCAGAATGAGATTTTCACTCTGCAGTGGAGTGTGCGCTGATATGAAACTTCCCGGCAGATTAAAACTGTGTGCCCGACCAAGACTCGAACTCGGGACCTTTGCCTTTCGTGGATGAGTGCTCTACCAACTGAGCTACCGAAGCACGACTCACGCCCGGTACTCACAGCTTTACTTCTGCCAGTACCTCGTCTCCTACCATCCAAACTTTACAGAAGCTCCTGCGAACCTTGCAGAACTTGCACTCCTGAAAGAAAGGATATTGCGGAGACATGGCTTAGCCACAGCCTGGGTGATATTTCCAGAGTGAGATTTTCACTCTGCAGCTTCCAGTATTCTCTCCCGGAGCTCTGCTACATCACGTGGTAGAGCTAGTACAAAAGTCACACGAACTGAGATCTGGTGTTTTTGTCGAACTCCAACACACAGAAAGCCACTCTGCACCTGAACTCGCCACATTTGCGACTAGCGCTGACTATCGGGAAATTACCAAACTACGGTGTGGCGGTATACACGAAAAAGAAACTTTCAGGGTTTTTTCTTCAAAATGACATATGTATGATATCTGTACAATGATTGGTTCTTCTGCAATAAATAATTTAAAGTGTCCCCAGACTTTATGTACATCCTGTATAAAAAAAAAAAAAACAACAGGCATATTAACTCACATCCATTCCAATGGAATGTCGTGTCAAAACGTGACAGCATTTGGTCAAAATCTTTCAGAGAATTGCACTTAACGGACATTCACAGTTTCTCACATTGTTAGCAAAGAGGAAAGTTGTGTTTATGGCTTACTGGTTTATGATTAGAATACTACTACAGAATCTGAATTTGCAGTAACAATAAACGAGACTCGGGGTGAGAGAGGAGTGTGAAGAGGAGATGGGAAGAGGGGTGACAGAGAAAACAGGAAGGAGGGGATGGACAGAGAGAGAGGGGAGAGGGGAGGAGATTAGGATGTACTCCAAAAATGTGCGCTTCCTCTTTCGTTTCTTTTCCATTTAAGGAGACCTCAGACACAGCCACGTACAGCTAGTTCACGATAAAAAGGGGCAAGTTAAACTCCGGAGTCACTCTTGTCTAAGGGTCAGATAAATAGTAGTCACATTAAGAAAACTAACTTTTCTATAATGTTAAGTAAAATTTTAATTTTCAGTAATACGAAATCAGCCTTTTCATTTAGTTTGCAAAGAACATTTAAATTACACACCCTAAACAAACACTTTTTCAATAAATAATAAAAACCACTGCTACAACCTCTTCTTGTTGTCGCATAGACGAACCCCAAAAACACCACACAACCACCTCCGGCCTGAACCACACAAAAAGCCTCACCGGGCATTGTCGCTATCGATCCGTCACACCATTTGCAAAAAGAGGCGAAATGGCGATTCAGTGAACTGCATTCCTTTTCATAATATTATCACTACTCCATCCTGGATTTTCCATTATCTGAATTTTGTATTGTTCAGCTGCTGATGTAACCGGAATAGATCACTGTCTGATATCTAGGAACATTTGACTTAGCTTCATGCATCAAAACAGTTATTTTTGGAAATCATTCACTATTTAAATAATGAAACATTACAGAGGTTTGATATTTTTTCAAGCTCGGCATGACACATTTAGAGAATTTACTCTCATTGTCGAATACTAGTATTTACAAAAGTATTTTTTTGTGATCTTTGCAAGTGTGTAGTTCTATGTCTCTTTAACAGTAGCCATCTTTTTGAGGTTACACACACACACACACACACACACACACACACACACACACACACACACACACACACGTGTGTAAACCATCACAAGAACTACTTACGTAAATATCTGCATTCAACAAGGAGAATAAATTCTTGAAATGCGTCTTGCCAAGTCTGAAAAAATATGTACCTGGTGCTGTGTTTCACAATTTAAACCAAAGAGGAGGTTAGTTGAAACCAAAAACATTTAAGCAGTGCTGAGAGAGAGAGCAAAGGTGTGAGCTAGCGTTACAAGTGGTCGAACACTGAAACACACAAAATAAGCCTTTGAGTTTATGCAAATCAAAACAGTGACAAAGCTGTGCGTGTGCAGTAGAGACGGTATGAAAACAATTGTGATCAGTCGCAACACCCTTACTCGAGTGAACCTAGCTCACACTCCCAGCAGCCATGACACAGAGTACAGCTTGGGAGCAGCACCAACTGCTCTCACTTTTACCAATTCAGATCTGCTGAACAGAGTGCTCCGGTGTCAACAAACCTACCGCACAACATTTGCGTACATTACTCGAAGACCTGTGCCGTACCGGCATCATTTGTGTCAGTTTTTTCCTCCGCAAACATCGGTTCGTGAAGCGTAAGTCGCAGGAAAATTATAAATGTGTAAATGCGAAATCAGGTGGAAACTGACATTGTGAACATAGGAACTTTGATAGAAGCGATAAAAAAATGTCACGGACGGTTAGAAAACATTATGCCTGGGGCATAAAAAGCAGGGTCACAGCGCAGCCCCTTTCTGTCGTTCCGCCACACGACCACGTCGACTCGTCTGACTGCACCGATTCTGTACAACTGACGGTCACACGCAGAACACTTCGCCTGCCACGACTTCTCAGCTCTGGAGGGTCACACGACAACCCAGTAGCAGTTATACACCGTCTACTGTGCCAAAGGGAGCAGGTGGCTCTTTTAGTGGAGTCATAAGTATTTTGTCCAATGTGATTTTTTTTGTGATGAAAAGGAATACTGCACAAAGATGAAGAATCTATTTTTTGTTTGGACTGAAAGTTTTCCTGTGAAGAGAATTGTGTATGTGTTGTAAATAATGTTCCTCTTACCTTACAGTGTCCACTGTTGTGTTTGCACTCTCCAGTCCCTGGAACAGATTTATAACGTTATTAGCTGACACTCAGCTGTAAAACAAACAAATTACATCAACAGTGCACTGCACTATCAAAGTGTGATAATCAGTGACAAAACACTCTGGTACTTCTACATGTGGTTATTGTCACAATCTCTGGCTCTCTACTGATACAAAAAGAAATGTGAAAATTTTTAGAGTTTCCTTAAGAATTGTGTCATCTAGTGTTAGAAAACCCTGTAAGTATGACGAAGGCCAGTCTGTAACTTTGTGCGTAAGAAACAGATAGAAAGAAAGAATATGGGAATGATAGATTACTATTCAGTACATAGAGGATTATGGAATGTAGTCAAATTAAGTCGGGTGATGCTGAGGGAATTAGATTAGGAAATGAGACACTTAAAGTTGTAAAGAAGTTTTGCTATTTGGGGAACAAAATAACTGATCACGGTCGAAGTAAAGAGGATATAAAATGTAGACTGGCAATGGCAAGGAAAGCGTTTCTGAAGAAAAGAAATTTCTTAACATCGAGTATAGATTTAAGTGTCAGGAAGTTGTTTCTGAAAGTATGGAGTGTAGCCATGTATGGAAGTGAAACGTGGACGATAAATAGTTTGGACAAGAAGAGAATTGAAGCTTTTGAAATGTGGTAGTACAGAAGAATCCTGAAAATTAGATGGGTAGATCACATAACTAATGAGGAGGTATTGAATAGAATTGGGGAGAAGAGGAGTTTGTGGCACAACTTGACAAAAAGAAGGGATCAGTTGGTAGGACATGTTCTGAGACATCAAGGGATCACCAATTTAGTACTGGAGGGCAGCGTGGAGGGTAAAAATCGTAGAGGGACACCAAGAGATGAATACACGAAGCAGATTCAGAAGGACGTAGGTTGCAGTAGGTACTGGGAGATGAAGAAGCTTGCACAGGATAGAGTAGCATGGAGGGCTGCATCAAACCAGTCTCAGGACTGAAGACCACAACAACAACAACAACAACAACAACAACAGCACATAGAGAATGTGTAGCCTTAGTACCTAGAGACAGAGACACAGGGGTCATATGTGTGTGTGAGTTACTCTTGGGCGAATGTGTGTCAGTTTTCTACTTCTAGCGGAGGATTCAGTTCAAAAGCTGAAATATTTTTAAAATTCTACTTCACTGTGTCTGTCTGCAACTTAACACCTCACTTATGGGGCAAGTAGCAGTCCATCCTTTCCGTACTGTTGTTACGTATCATTACGTATTGTTTACATTTTTGTATATCGACAAAAGATACATCGCTACTCACAGTAATGATGACGCTTCAATTGCACACGAGCACAACAAAAAGACAGTTACACATTTAGCTCTCTGCCAAACCTTCTTCAGAAAAGGAAAGACACACACTCACTGACAGACACGAGCACACCTCGCGCACACACAACCGCCGGCTCCGGCACCACAGGCCAAAATCCACCTATCGCTTGGGATGGGAGCAGTAATGTAGCGGGATGGGAAGGGGAATTGGAAGAAATAGTGGTGTACGGGTGGTGGGTAGAGGAATGCTGTCCGGCATAGTGTACGAGGACTAGAATGCCGACGAGCACAGTGTCGAGGAGGTTGTGCGGCCAGGAGGTGGGGGGGAAAGGAGCGAAAAAGGACAGGAGCGGGCAAAGATGGGCAGGGGTGTTGGCAGAGGGTGACAATCGACGAGAGTGAGAGGATGAGAGTAGGGTGGAGACGATACGTCAGAGGGGACGAAAACTGTCTGGTGGAGGCAGTGGGGACAGTAGGTCACAGTAGGTCGAGGCTGGGACGGTTTTGGGAGTGGGGTATTTGTTTTGAGGATAACTCCCATCTGTGCACTTCAGAAAAGCCCAGCTGTGGAAGGGAGGATCCAGATGATCCGGGTTACCCCACAGTTTCCGCCCCCTCTGACCAGAGTAACAGTACGAGTCACGATAGATGTAACGGAACTCGAATAGCGTATTTGCCTCTATCGGTTACGGTAGAGAGATTGATCTTTCAGTCCTGTCTGTATATTTATATATAATATTGCACGAATAAAGGCTGGGCAAGTGTGAAGCTATCGTTAAAAATGCACGCCACGCGATTTGTTACGATTTGGTCGTTCATAATAATAATAATAATAATAATAATAATATGATTTTGAATACAACTAAAATATAACGGCGATACCTGCTTAGTGTTATTGGAAATAATATGTAGTAAATTAATGAGTAAAGTAGCCGATCCTATAAGGAGAGGTAAAATTGGGCACATTGAGGTGTTTTGCTTTATGTCGACGAAGCCGATGATATGGTGTCATTTTTTTGTTTACGCTTAGAAATAAACAAGTAAAGAAGTGCTAATTGTGCATTGTGAAAAATATAGGGGCGAGTATAAAATAACTACAGTATACAATCAGAGTAACAAAAGGACATTTAGTTACACGAAATCGCGGATAGCGAAGTGTGGTCATTAAACTGAGTACACCTACGGGGCGGTCAATTCCAGGATAAATCTATACGCATCTCACGAGGGATGTGGTATTGAGACCTCTTTTTTATTATATCGCGGAGAGCTGGCTCCAATTTATGAAAAGGAGAAAAACATTAACTTTTACGCGAACTCCTAATAATTGCGGATCGGAGAGAAAAGTGTGTAATTGTCTTACGCCTAACAAACATTCGTGGAGGGCGGTGGCTAACCTAGAAGAGTTAATTACAAAATACTGTATCATTATCATTGACTGTTGGTGTCGAGCAACCAAAACTGTTGGAACTTGGGAGTTAGGGTTCAGGCACTCGCATATACTCCACATCGGAGTGTGAATGAGTGGTGAATGCGAAATAAAACTGTGAACAAAGTTACGTTAAATAAAACAGAAGAAACAAGACTGTTTGGTCGTATCTGTTGTTATTCCATAAACTGTAACGTTTCTTGTCGTTGTACGAAGCCTTTATAGACGACCGTTATGACAATTTGCTTCAAAGGGATCTCGTTACAAGTTTTGGGGACCTGGCCAAGAGGGGCTAGTTGGTAGATCCTAACTACTGCAGCTATTCTGGAATCAGGTGCTATCGTGACCGTTGTGTGGTGTCAGTGACTTAAGGTCATCGTATCTCATGCTCTAAGATTGATGCGCCTTTCCAGTTGGTGTAACGGTGCCTCACAGTAACAACGACAACGCCGACGACTAAGAAAGATACAGTAGACAGTCACGTACTCCCTATTCTCATCCTGTAACCGTCACTGTGAGCCACCCTCTGCCAATTCACCTGCCCGTCCTTTCCCTTCCCCACTCTTCTCCTTTTCCCCACTTCCTCAAATGGGCGCGACAAGTGCCGTTGACCAGTGTACCGATGTACCGGAAAGTTAATGACTCATAAGAGGAACGGCTCAAATACCTGACACAGTTCCAAGCACATTGTGAAATTCATTGTGTTCGAGGTACTGTACGGATACAATACTTTCTTTCGATTGGGGGATTTTGAGTGTTCAGGGTAATACAAAAACTATTGCCAACTGCGTCTCCCAATGGACTCGAGTTACGATGAGGTAATTGGTACATTAACCGTGTGCAATGATCAGTAATTCCAAGTAGCTGCAAGCAGATATCAGTTTTTTCGTCTGCAGAAAAAATCGGAACAGACATACTGCCAATGGTACAGAGAACTAATGGCCACGACTAGGGAACATAAATTTAAGTGTAGTTGCGGCAACTTTTACAGTGATTTAACGATTAGAGATGCGATAACATTCAGTGTCCCAGATAGCAGAATACAGGAACAGATATTAAAGTATTCTGATCCAACACTTCCTCAAGTATAGCAATATGATTCGAGTGCCACAGCGGCCGATAAGTCTGACAAGGCCCCAATTTGTCGGGTCGAGTCGCCCCTCGGTCGCGACCACCCCGAGCAGCCACAGCAATGAGTGCGTACAGGCCACGTGGAAAGCCACGTAGATATGTAAACGGGCCAGTGAATTTACTGAAACCTCGCCCTAGATGTTTCGCTGCTTGCTGCTACATCTACATCTACATGGTTACTCTGCAATTCACACTTAAGTGCCTGGCAGAGGGTTCATCGAACCATTTTCTTACTACTTCTCCATCATTCCACTCTCAAATGGTACTTGGGAAAAAGGAACACCTAAATCACTCCGTTTGAGCTCTGATTTCTCTTATTTTATTACGACGATAATTTCTCCCTACATAGGTGGGTGTCAACAAAATATTTTCGCATTCGGAAGAGAAAGCTGGTGATTGAAATTTCGTAAATGGATCTCACCACAAAGAAAACCGCCTTTGTTTCAGTGACTGCCACCCCAACTCGCGTATCGTATCAGTGACACTCTCACCCCTATTGCGCGATAACACGAAACGAGCTGCCCTTCTTCGCGCTTTTTCGATGTCCTCCGTCAATCCTACCTGGTAAGGATACCACACCACGCAGCAATATTCCAGCAGAGGACGGACAAGTGTAATGTAGGCTGTCTCTTTAGTGGGTTTGTCGCATCTCGTAAGTGTTCTGTAAACAAAGCGCAGTCTTTGTTTCCTCTTCCCCACAATATTATCTATGTGGCCTTTCCAATTTAAGTTGTTCATAATTGTAATTCCTAGGTATTTAGTCGAACTGACAGCCCTTAGATTTATGCGATTTAGCGTACACCCAAAATTTTATCGGATATCTTTTAGTACCCACTGCTAATGTAAACAGTTGTGTTGTCACACCCATAGAAAGCAGTTTATTGTTACGAAATAAATGGCACATTTCCTTTGCCACTAAAGTTTTATTTTTTTTCCTCTCATTTATATTTTATTGCTGCAGTATCTTTCTCCAGTAGCAGGTGACAGTAACATTCTTTGGTAGAGAATCAATTCTTACCAGTCAAAACTACAAAAATTTAACTGAAAGCTAAAACAATGAAAAATTCCCAAGTTTTTCCTGGTATTCTCCTGAATGAAAAAATTCCCGGGTTTTTGCCAGATTTTCCATGTCGTATACACCCAGTATTATTACGAATAAATAACCCTGTGTTGTAGGAAGAGAATATCGGCCACCAAACAACACCCTCTGCTCGCTACCCACGACACGAGACTCTGCAGCGGCAACGATGACACAAAAAACACAACATGTCATCTTTACGATGAGTAGCAATCTCCCCTTTCCTTATACTGTTTATATTCCAACCTGGACTTTCCAGTGTTTGTATATTAACAAAGTCAATAATTTGACAATGGAGGGAAACAGGGGGGAGAGGGGGGAAGGAGATTGTAATTGGAGATCACGGTTTGAGTAGGAAGCATGTTCAAATGGATGTAAGTCATGGCATTAATGCACAGGTGAGAGGCTTACAGAAGACACACTAGTATAGAGAGCTGCATCTAACCGGCATTGGACTGAAAACCACAAGAACAAAAAGATAGCCACTGTGTGTTTAAGCATTTTTATATTTCATGGCAGCTGTCATTTTTGGCACGAACTTTTTGCAGAAGGTTGACGTTAATTTCCATTTACTGTGATCTAATATTTACTGTGATCTAATAAGGTTCCAGTTGTACCTACTAACAATAGTAGTACTGTAGTAGCAGTAATAATAGTAATAGCAGTAATAATAGTAATAATAATAATAATAATAATAATGGCTAGAAATACATGGAAACACAAGGTTCCCCGTTACCCTACCTCCTGTAGGCACTGCTCAGATGACTGTGCTGCTTTGGGTGTTTCGGCACGAACCCCGTCTTTCTCTACAGCCGCTTTCTCACACACCTTTAACATAACCCCATCCCTCTCTACAGCTGCTTTCTCAGGTACCTGTAACAGATTCCATGGAATTCTGGATTAAACCGAGGGGTGACTAGGTACCTGTGTACCACTCAATAGTGTGAAGCCCCACCTGAGCCACGTCCCAGAAATCTTCCTCCACATCATCTTCGCTCCATTCCTGCTTCAAAGCTTCCAAATCAAATGGCTGCAACACAAACAATTTATTATTTACATATTTATGCATTTACTTTACACAGCGAGATTAGGATCTGTCTTACATCTACCGATATCTTTTGTGAGTCAACATTCCAATATGTATAGTGCACGGGCAGCACACAGTGGTAACAATAACAATGATCTTCAGAGTCCACCAGAGGGAAGCGATGACAGAAGGGAGTGAGGCAAGGATGTAATCCATCTCCCATGTTATCTGTAGATTGAGGACACTGTGGAAAAAAAACAAGGACACGTTCGGAAAGAGGATTAACGCTCACAACAAAATATCAAAGCTCGGAAGCCTGCCGGTGTTATAATTCAGTCTAAAATAGCACAGGACTCGGAAGAGAAGTCGAATGAAATGGAGACTGTATCGATAAGAGATGATACGATGATGATCAGAAAATAAAACGAATGTAGTGGAATTAAATAAGTCAATGCTGAGGAAATTGAGACAAGGAAATGAGACACACAAAACAGTACACGAGTTTTGCTATTTGGACAGCAAAATAAATGACCGCAGCCACAGTGGACAGGGTATACAAGAACACATTTCTGTAAAAGAGAAATTTGTTAATGTCTAATATAAATTTAAATGTTACAATACCAGAGAGGGAAAGTAGCTACTCACCATATGGCGGAGATGCTGAGTCGCGACAGGCACAATAAACAGATTCACACAATTAAAGCTTTCGGCCATTAAGGCCTTTGTCAGCAGTACACACACACACACACACACACACACACACACACACACACACACACACACACCTCAGCAGTCTCAGAGAGCTGAGACCAGACTGCGAACAGCAGCACCCGTGCACGATTGGAGTGGCGACTGGCTGGGGGTAAGGAGGAGGCTGGGGCGGGGAGGGGGAGGGACAGTACGGCGGGAGTGTCGGACAGTCAAGTGAAACTTCCTGGTAGATTAAAACTGTGTGCCCGACCGAGACTTGAACTCGGGACCTTTGCCTTTAGCGGGCAAGTGCTCTACCAACTGAGCTACCCAAGCACGACTCACGCCCGATTCTCACAGCTTTACTTCTGCAATTATCTCGTCTCCTACCTTCCAAACTTTACAGAAGCTCTCCTGCGAACCTTGCAGAACTAGCACTCCTGAAAGAAAGGATACTGCAGAGACATGGCTTAGCCACAGCCTGGGGGATGTTTCCAGAATGAGATTTTCACTCTGCAGCGGAGTGTGCACTGATATGAAACTTCCTGGCAGATTAAAACTGTGTCTCCGCAATATACTTTCTTTCAGGAGTGCTAGTCCTGCAAGGTTCGCAGGAGAGCTTCTGCAAAGCTTGGAAGGTAGGAGATGAGGTATTGGCAGAAGTAAAGCTGTGAGGACTGGGCGTGAGTCGTGCTTCGGTAGCTCAGATGGTAGAACACTTGCCTGCGAAAGGCAAACGTCCCGAGTTCGAGTCTCGGTCGGGCACACAGTTTTAATCTGCCAGGAAGTTTCATATCAGCGCACACTGCACTGCAGAGTGAAAATCTCATTCTGGGGACAGTCAAGTGTTGCAGTTAAGATGGAGGGCAGGAGAGAAGGTGTGGAGGTGGGAGGGGGTAAGTAGCGAAAAGGGGAGAAATAAAAGAAATTAATAGACTGTGTGTGGCAGTGAAATGACGGCTGTGTAGTGCTGGAATGTGAACAAGGAGGGGGCTGGATGGGTGAGGACAGCGACTGACGAAGATCGAGGCCAGGAGGGTTACGGAAACGTGGGATATACTGCAGGGAAAGTTCCCACCTGCGCAATTCAGAAAAGCTGGTGTTGGTGGGAAGGATCCATACGGCACAGGCTCATCTTACTGACTGCTTCACAGCCTGTGATGCAGATCTGATGCAGATGCGTGTGCAAGTTGCATATTTGTGTGTGTGTGTGTGTGTGTGTGTGTGTGTGTGTGTGTGTGTGTGTGTGTGTGTGTTGACAAAGGCCTTAATGGCCAAAAGCTTTAATTGTGTGAATCTTTTTATTGTGCCTGTCGCGACTCAGCATCTCCACTATATGGTGAGTAGCTACTTTCCTTTTCTGGTATTGTTACATTCCATCCTGGATTTTCCATTGTTTCAAATTTAAATGTTAGGAAGTCTTTTCCGAAGGTATTTGTCTGAATTGAAGCCTCGTCCAGAAGTGAAGCGTTGGCAACAAAAAATCCAGACTAGAATACAAGTTGTTCAAATGTTCCATAGAAGAATTCAGAAGATTGGACGGGTAGATGAATTAACTAATGAGGTGGGATGGGGGGGAACAATCAATCAGGGCACATCCTGACAAAAAGAGACAGTCGATGCCGACACGTAACGAGACGTCGACAAATAAGTCACGTTGCTGATGGAAAGGGCAGGGGCAAGTATGTGGTGTAAAGATTGCAGAGCTGTAGAGGTGAAGGTGCTTGCACAGGACAGCAGAGTGTCACGGAGAGCTGCAGAACAAGCCTTTGGACTGAGCACCTCGGAAACAGTAACAATGATAACACACAAACACACACACACACACACACAAATTTCAAGCTTTCGCAACCCAACGTTGCTTCATCAGGAAAGAGGGTAGGAGAGGGAAAGACGAAAGGATGTGGGTTATAAGGGAGAGGGTAAGGAGTTATTCCAGTCCCGGGAGCAGAAAGACTTACCTTAGGGGCAAAAAGGGACAGGTATACACTCGCGCACACACACAAATCCATCCGCACATATACAGACACATATCTAAAACTGAAAAACAGTATTTGCTTAGCTTAGTAAAAGTCACACAAAACAAAGTATCCAGTAAACACAAAAAATAAAAAAAAGAATTTACTGTGTACATTAAATTACGACCTACATTGGGTGCCAAAATGTAATAAATTGGGATATGGATATGACATTACATGGGCATTATGTAAATCAAATCAAAATACTGAACCCCAAAAATATAGTAAATTGGGAATAGGATCCGCAAATACCATTGATTAAAACATGAGACATGAGTTATCACATTAACATTCATTCATTTGCACTGAAATGCATATGCTTCAAACTCTGGTAAGCTCTCACAGGGATCAGAGTAGACACATAGATTTAGTTCCATATACACTCCTGGAAATGGAAAAAAGAACACATTGACACCGGTGTGTCTGACCCACCATACTTGCTCCGGACACTGCGAGAGGGCTGTACAAGCAATGATCACACGCACGGCACAGCGGACACACCGGGAACCGCGGTGTTGGCCGTCGAATGGCGCTAGCTGCGCAGCATTTGTGCACCGCCGCCGTCAGTGTCAGCCAGTTTGCCGTGGCATACGGAGCTCCATCGCAGTCTTTAACACTGGTAGCATGCCGCGACAGCGTGGACGTGAACCGTATGTGCAGTTGACGGACTTTGAGCGAGGGCGTATAGTGGGCATGCGGGAGGCCGGGTGGACGTACCGCCGAATTGCTCAACACGTGGGGCGTGAGGTCTCCACAGTACATCGATGTTCTCGCCAGTGGTCGGCGGAAGGTGCACGTGCCCGTCGACCTGGTACCGGACCGCAGCGACGCACGGATGCACGCCAAGACCGTAGGATCCTACGCAGTGCCGTAGGGGACCGTACCGCCACTTCCCAGCAAATTAGGGACACTGTTGCTCCTGGGGTATCGGCGAGGACCATTCGCAACCGTCTCCATAAAGCTGGGCTACGGTCCCGCACACCGTTAGGCCGTCTTCCGCTCACGCCCCAACATCGTGCAGCCCGCCTCCAGTGGTGTCGCGACAGGCGTGAATGGAGGGACGAATGGAGACGTGTCGTCTTCAGCGATGAGAGTCACTTCTGCCTTGGTGCCAATGATGGTCGTATGCGTGTTTGGCGCCGTGCAGGTGAGCGCCACAATCAGGACTACATACGACCGAGGCACACAGGGCCAACACCCGGCATCATGGTGTGGGGAGCGATCTCCTACACTGGCCGTACACCACTGGTGATCGTCGAGGGGACACTGAATAGTGCACGGTACATCCAAACCGTCATCGAACCCATCGTTCTACCATTCCTAGAACGGCAAGGGAACTTGCTGTTCCAACAGGACAATGCACGTCCGCATGTATCCCGTGCCACCCAACGTGCTCTAGAAGGTGTAAGTCAACTACCCTGGCCAGCAAGATCTCCGGATCTGTCCCCCATTGAGCATGTTTGGGACTGGATGAAGCGTCGTCTCACGCGGTCTGCACGTCCAGCACGAACGCTGGTCCAACTGAGGCGCCAGGTGGAAATGGCATGGCAAGCCGTTCCACAGGACTACATCCAGCATCTCTACGATCGTCTCCATGGGAGAATAGCAGCCTGCATTGCTGCGAAAGGTGGATATACACTGTACTAGTGCCGACATTGTGCATGCTCTGTTGCCTGTGTCTATGTGCCTGTGGTTCTGTCAGTGTGATCATGTGATGTATCTGACCCCAGGAATGTGTCAATAAAGTTTCCCCTTCCTGGGACAATGAATTCACGGTGTTCTTATTTCAATTTCCAGGAGTGTAGTTGCATTTACATATGTCTGCCTGTGTCTGTATATATATATATATATATATATATATATATATATAAAAAAAAACAAAGATGATGTGACTTACCAAATGAAAGTGCTGGCAGGTCAACACACACACAAACAAACATACACACAAAATTCAAGCTTTTGCAACAAACTGTTGCCTCATCAGGAAAGAGGGAAGGAGAGGGAAAGACGAAAGGATGTGGCTTTTAAGGGAGAGGGTAAGGAGTCATTCCAATCCCGGGAGCGGAAAGACTTACCTTAGGGGGAAAAAAGGGACGGGTATACACTTGCACACACACACATATCCATCCACACATATACAGACACAAGCAGACATATTTAAAGACAAAGAGTTTCGGCAGAGATGTCGGTCGAGGCAGAAGTGCAGAGGCAAAGATGTTGCTGAATGACAGGTGAGGTATGAGTGGCGGCAACTTGAAATTAGCGGAGATTGAGGCCTGGTGGATAACGGGAAGAGAGGATATATTGAAGAGCAGGTTCCCATCTCCCGTTATCGAACTTGCTCTTCAATATATCCTCTCTTCCCGTTATCCACCAGGCCTCAATCTCCGCTAATTTCAAGTTGCCGCCACTCATACCTCACCTGTCATTCAGCAACATCTTTGCCTCTGCACTTCTGCCTCGACCGACATCTCTGCCGAAACTCTTTGTCTTTAAATATGTCTGCTTGTGTCTGTATATGTGTGGATGGATATGTGTGTGTGTGCAAGTGTATACCCGTCCCTTTTTTCCCCCTAAGGTAAGTCTTTCCGCTCCCGGGATTGGAATGACTCCTTACCCTCTCCCTTAAAACCCACATCCTTTCGTCTTTCCCTCTCCTTCCCTTTTCCCTCATGAAGCAATGTTGGGTTGAGAAAGCTTGAAATTTGTGTGTGTGTGTGTGTGTTTGTGTGTTTTGTATTGTCTCTATCAACAAACCAACGCTTTCGTTTCGTAAGTTACATCATCTTTGTTTTTAGATATATTTTTCCCACGTGGAAGGTTTCCCTCTACTTACACAGAATTTAAGAAATGTCTGTCTTATAAACATTGTGTTACAAAATTTCCACATCATATTCCTGTCCAACATGCGTCGTCAGCACAGAATGAACAGTGACATGAAAAAGTTGACTTGTCGGAGATATGATGATATAGGAAGAGGAAAACAAAAACAGCACGGTATATGAAAAGTACAGATAGTTTACAGTATGCCAGGAATGCAAGTTTCTTGTCACACAGAAGGAAGGCAGCTCCAAAACCTCGAGAAGCGAGCTACATCACTGATACGCAATAAAGCTTTTTGAGGAGGATTCTGCCTCGAACAAATAAGACTGTTTCTTTTTTCAGCCATTCATATTTTGTTGGAAATTCACCACCATCAATGGGTTAATTTTATTTTGTGTAGAGCAAAAGCTAAATACATGCATAACAAGACACATTGCTGCGACTGTAGTCATTATATTTAGAACATTTTAATGAAATATCTACCAAAAAACACACACTCCAACTGTCTGTCTGCAGTGCAGCTCCTATTCGTGGTACAGTTTGACATCTGATTCGTGAAACACATTTGTTACTGTTCTATTATCTTACTGCAATTATTCGTATAATTATTTGTATATTATTTTCTGCTGTCAATACTACTCTCATAATTATCTTTTAATATTTGTATAACAGGTTATTGTAGTTGTGTTCGAAAATATTTCTTCTCAATGGTTGTGAGGATACATTACTTGTGATTGTCTTGGTAAATTGACGCGCGCGTGTGTGTGTGTGTGTGTGTGTGTGTGTGTGAGAGAGAGAGAGAGAGAGAGGGAGAGAGAGAGAGAGAGAGAGAGAGAAGAGGGGGGGGGGTTATGTAATTTCTTTGTACTTAATTTTTGCAATTTCCACATCTTCATTACTCTATACAACCTCACATATTCCTAGTCATGCACTACTGGACTGTTTAAATTTTGAACCCATTTGTCCTATCAGAATTGTGAGAAATACATTAGTCTGACACGAGTGAATGATTGTTAATTACTGTAACTTACTGTTTTATGTTTAAAACTCTGAGCAATAAATAGGAATATATCAAAATTAATTTCCTTCTGTGTTGTGTATTTTCTTTAACATATGTTCATTGGCTCCATTAACAACACCGTAAGGAGATGACTGAACAAAACAAGTTATAAGAGTTTTTGCCTTCTCTCTCTCTCTGTGCCAGGAAGCAGTAACAGGAATTTGGTGCATACCTTAATTTTTGTCGCTTCTGGGACCGGAAGTGTAGCTGCACATTGATTGTGTTCCGGTTCAATTTTGATACATACAGGATCCTGCAAAAGATATTACTTTGCTGTAAAGAACCACACAATACAAAAAAATCACACTCTGAAAACTGCAATGCAAAAATTAATGTCTTCTCCAAACAGAGTCGAGCAGTGGAAACACATAGCAATGCTACTAACAAACAAACTGCAGCCTGAACTGTCTTTACCCTTCTTTCATGTAGACAAGTATATAATTCTAATTTTGTGACTAGATTGACGATTTCTCGGCAGGAAGAATGCAGCATGTTATCTTACACGGGGGGTCATTGACGGGTGAAGTAACTTCTGTCGTGCAGCGGGAAGTGTGTTCAGACATTTGCACTGTTCCTACTCTATACTAATGAGCTGGCAGATCGTGTCAATAGCAGCCTCAGACTCATTAGAAATGATGTGGTTAGCTGCAACAAAGTACAGTACAAAATGGCTGCACAAATGTTCAATCTGATCTTGTTAAAATTTAAAAGTGGTGTAAAGACTGTCAATTTCCTTTAATGTTTAGAAATATGAAACTCTGCACTTCACAAAAGGACGAGAGAAAAAAAAGAAGAAAAGAAATCCATAGCATCCTATGACAAAAACATCAATGAGTGACAAATGGAATTGGGCAACTCGTGCAAATACTGAGACGTAACAGTTTGTGGGGATGTGAAGTAAAACCGTCACACACGGATCAGTCATAGGACAACAGGTGGCAGACTTTGGCTCATCGGTAGAAAACTAAGACGATGCCATCAGTCTGTGAAGGAGTCTGTTTACACGACACTTGTGCTGTGGATGAATTCCGACTGTGTGTCTTTGATATTGTAGTCACAGAATACCAGGTTTTTACGTTTTGTGAAGTGTGCAATTTCGTATTTCTGAACACTCGAAGCTAGTCGTCAGTCTTTGCTTCAATTTGAAATCCTACCAATACTGAACAGGATTTTTCCATTTGCTTACAGTCACCACTAGCAAGCTGACGAGTTATGCTACCGGGATAGTGCAATCAGAGAAGAGTCTACATCTACATCTACGTCCATACTCCGCAAGCCACCTGACGGTGTGTGGCGGAGGGTACCTCGAGTACCTCTATCGGTTCTCCTTTCTATTCCAGTCTAGTATCGTTCGTTGAAAGAGAGATTGTCGGTATGCCTCTGTGTGGGCTATAATCTCTCTGATTTTATCCTCACGGTCTCTTCGCAAGATATATGTAGGAGGGAGCAATATACTGCTCGACTCCTCGGTGAAGGTATGTTCTCGAAACTTCAACAAAAGCCCGTACCGAGCTACTGAGCGCCTCTCCTGCAGAGTCTTCCACTGGAGTTTATCCATCATCTCCGTAACGCTTTCGCGATTACTAAATGATCCTGTAACGAAGCGCGCTGCTCTCCGTTGGATTATCTCTTCTATCGACTCTATCTGGTACGGATCCCACACTGCTGAGCAGTATTTGAGCATTGGGCGAACAAGCGTACTGTAACCTACTTCCTTTGTTTTCGGACTGCATTTCCTTAGCATTCTTCCAGTGAATCTCAGTCTGGCATCTGCTTTACCGACGATCAACTTTATATGGTCAATCCATTTTAAATCACTTCTAATGCCTACTCCCAGATAATTTATGGAATTAACTGCTTCCAGTTGCTGACATGCTATATCGTAGCTAAATGATAAAGGATCTTTCTTTCTATGTATTCGCAGCACATTACACTTGTCTACATTGAGATTCAATTGCCATTCCCTGCACCACGCGTCAATTCGCAGCAGATCCTCCTGCATTTCAGTACAATTTTCCATTGTTACAACCTCTCGATATAGCACAGCATCTTCCGCAAAAAGCCTCAGTGAACTTCCGATGTTATCCACAAGGTCATTTATGTATATTGTGAATATACAACGGTCCTTCTACACTCCCCTGCGGCACACCTGAAATCACTCTTACTTCGGAAGACTTCTCTCCATTGAGAATGACATGTTGCGTTCTGTTATCTAGGAACTCTTCAATCCAATCACACAATTGGTCTGATAGTCCATATGTTCTTACTTTGTTCACTAAACGACTGTGGGGAACTGTATCGAACGCGTTGCAGAAGTCGAGAAACACGGCATCTACCTGGGAACCCGTGTCTATGGCCCTCTGAGTGTCGTGGACGAATAGCACAAGCTGGGTTTCTCACGAAACCCATGCTGATTCCTACAGAGTAGATTTCTAGTCTCCATAAAAGTCATTATACTCGAACATAATAAGTGTTCCAAAATTCTACAACTGATCGACATTAGACATATAGGTCTATAGTTCTGCACATCTGTTCGACGTCCCTTCTTGAAAACGGGGATGACCTGTGCCCTTTTCCAATCCTTCGGAACGCTACGATCTTCTAGAGTCCTACGGTACACCGCTGCGAGAAGGGGGGGAAGTTCCTTCGCGTACTCTGTGTAAAATTGAACTGGTATCGCATCAGCTCCAGCAGCCTTTCCTCTTTTGAGCGATTTTAATTGTTTCTCTATCCATCTGTCGTCTGTTTCGATATCTACCATTGTGTCATCTGTGCGACAATCTAGAGAAAGAACTACAGTGCAGTCTTCCTCTGTGAAACAGCTTTGGAAAAAGACATTTAGTATTTCAGCCTTTAGTCTGTCATCCTCTGTTTCAGTACCATTTTTTAGTAATGTCACTTTTATACAAAAGGTACATGTCTTTAGGAGAGGAAGCAGATTACCAAATAATAACATTTAAAAAAGACGTATTGCTGTTCACATATTTGTAGCAAAGAACAATACAAGAAAGGCAATCGTGACGGTCAGTACCTACTGGCAGCTAAGTGGTATTCGCTCCACGCATTTTTTTTTAATTTCGTTTCTGGACATAAAGTTATTTGTGGTGATGAAGATAGACGAGACAGTATTTATAACAGCACTTACACTCTCGTCACAGAACGAGATGACCAAAGGCGTGGGACAGCACACACACAGACGGCGGTAGTTCGGCATACAACAGGGCACGGCTGTCCTCTCTACTCGGGTGATTCCTGTGAGAAGGCTTCCAGTGTGATTACGGCTGCACTACGGGAACTAACAGCGTCTCACACAGTTTGGGTAGCCAGACCCACACGCACGGGACATTCCTCTTCGCAAATCAATATTCCGAGATCCACGGTGTCCAGACTGCGCCGAGAATATGAAATTCCGGGCATTACCTCTCACAGTGTAGTGTGAAATAACTGCAGAAATCAATCTGGGAGACACGGGAACCGTACCCGACAGGACGGTGCGATGAAATTTGGCGTCAACACGACACGGCAGCAGGCGACCGACACAAGTGTCTCTGCTAACGGCACGACGTCGCCGGCAGCGACTCTCCCGGGCTCCAGGCCGTGTTGTTGTTGTTATTGTTGTTGTGGTCTTCAGTCCTCAGACTGGTTTGATGCAGCTCTCCATGCTACTCTATCCTGTGCAAGCTTTTTCATCTCCCAGTACCTATTGCAACCTCCATCCTTCTGAATCTGCTTAGTGTATTCATCTCTTGGACTCCCTCTACGATTTTTACCCTCCACGCTGCCCTCTGACCCCTTGATGCCTCAGAACATGTCCTACCTACCGATTCCTTCTTCTTGTCAAGTCGTGCCACAAACTCCTCTTCTCCCCAATTCTATTCAATACCTCCTCATTAGTTATATGATCTACCCATCTAATCTTCAGCATTCTTCTGTAGCACCACACTTCAAAAGCTTCTATTCTCTTCTTGTCCAAAGTATTTTCGTCCACGTTTCACTTCCATACATGGCAACGCTCCATACAAATACTTTCAGAAACGACTTCCTGACACACAAATACATACTCGATGTTAACAAATTTCTCTTCTTCAGAAACGCTTTCCTTGCGGTTGCCAGTTTACATTTTATATCCCCTCTACTCCAACCATCATCAGTTACTTTGCTCCCCAAATAGCAAAACTCCTCTACTACTTTAAGTGCCTCATTTACTAATCTAATTCCCTCAGCATCACCCCACTTAATTCGACTATATTCCATTATGCTCGTTTTGCTTTTGTTGATGTTCATCTTATATCCTCCTTTCAACACACTGTCCATTCCATTCAACTGCTCTTCCAAGTCTTTTGCTGTCTCTGACAGAATTACAATGTCATCGGCAAACCTCAAAGTTTTTACTTCTTCTCCATGGATTATAATTCCAACTCCGAATTTTTCTTTTGTTTCCTTCACTGCTTGCTCAATATACAGATTGTATAACATCGGGGAGAGGCTACAACCCTGTCTCACTCCCTTCCCAACCACTGCTCCTGACCGTATCGGTTTGAGACGGCAGGGTTCGAGTGTGGCACAGATCCGAGTTGTCAGGCGAGCACTCTGCAAGTGGGTGTTGGCTCGATATAGGTGTGCGCTGAGCTAAATGAAATGGGCTCTGGTCCAACTGAACCAATCAGTGGCCGACTTCGTCACGTTCGGCTACTTGGGGACTAGTTGCAGGCATTTGTGGACTTCGCATTTCCAGTCGATGATCGAATTTTTGCGGATGACAGTGCATCGTGTTACTGGGCCACAGTTGTTTGCAGTCAGTAGGAAGAACTATCTGGACAGTTCGAGCAAACGATACGGCCACCATCCGACACCTGAGGGGCATAATCGACAGGTCAGTTTGTGAACAAAGTACAGCACAGCCAAAACTTTCGCAATTGCAGACAGCTTTAGATGCAGCACGCCTCAATATTTCTGCACGTAGAGTCGGTGCACTATGCAACGCGAAAGGATGTTAGACATGATATTAGAATGTATCCCATTACCTTTGGAACAAAGTGTATGATCTTATGAATGCCAATTTTCACTTTTTAACAGCAGGTAATTATTCTTTGAATTGTAGAAATATCTACAAAATGTTTGTTGGACATAGGAAAAGCACAAGTAAATAATAGTAATAGCAATGATATATCACATAAAACTTTTGAATTTTTATTTTTTTATTATTTTTTTTTTTCCATCTTTCTGCAGAATCTTCCTTCCACAGCTCTGAAATGTACAACACTAACAAGGGGAGCCCACAACGTTTGGAACGTGGATTTACTTCAAACTTTGTACACTCGTAGTACTCCATTAGCACAACAAAATGTGTAAGCAGTAGCGTGTACTTCTCAAGCGTTATTGAGAAAATCGCAAGATAATTTCGGTCGTCCAATATATGCCTATGCGTGGCCATTTTTAACATGAAGCGGCGGAAGCGAAGGGGAGCCAGCACAGTAACTCAGCGTGCTCGGTCAGAGGGTTAGCCGCCCTCTGTAATAAAAAAACTGAGTTAATACATCAACAACGAACTGAAATGGATGTCTTTCCACGTCCGCCCCGAGCAGATACAATGAACAAAATTAGATTAAAAATAAAAAAAATATGTGCTCGAGCCCCATTATCGTGGGATTGCTGGATCAAGTCCCGTTAGTCAGTTTTTTTGCAATTGATATAATGGGAAAAATACGTGTAATTCGATGAACTTTTATTAATTTTACAATGTTATTTGGCAGTCTACAAATTTATATTATCACAAATAATATAATATTCATAACTACCGACTAGTATACGACGAAACGCATATAGTGATACTGAAAATGTATGCCTGTCCGTGATTTGAGAAATCCCTCATACCTGGAAGGAGCCCGTAGCGACTTGTTACCTCCAAGTTTCGACCGGCACAGACGGCTTTCGAAAGATGTACAGTTAATCGTCGCTTTCGACATTACGAGTGCAAGTTGCACAAGGTTATTTTTCGTAAAAACATGGAAAACAAAGTTAAACGGCACCAGCTGCACTGAATAAATGCTATGTTTCCGGGTACGCAAGGTCTTTTGAGGTTTTCCATGGAAAAACAAACCTCGTTAACATTTTCAAAAACGTCTCTTTCAGCTGATAATTTGGAAGCAAACCATGCATAACGCAGTATTTCCTTAAATATAGGTGCTGATAATTGGTCGTTCAGGGTCGAGTGTATTTTAATAGCGTCTTCACGAGAAGCAATTTCTCATTCTCTTTCGATTAAATATGAACGATTTTGAAGACACGGGCAAGCATACATTTTCAGTATCACTTTATGTGTTTGGTCGTTTACTAGTCGATAGTTATGAATATTATATTATTTGTGATAGCAAAAAATTTGTAGACTGCCAAATAACATTGTAAAATTAATACAAGTTCATCCCATTATATCAATTGCAATATAAATAGTAAAGAAAATTACCGTGTCGAAAATCAAAAATAAACTGATGAACGGGACTCGATCCAGCGATCCCACTATTACGGGGCTCGAACGCTAACCACTCGGCTTCCGCCGCTTTACGTTAAAAATGGCCACGCATAGGCATATATTGGACGACCGAAATTATACTGCGATTTTCTCAATAACGCTTGAGAAGTACGCGCTACTGTTTACACATTTTGTTGTCCTCATGGAGTACTACAAGTGTACAAAGTTTGAAGTAAGTCTGCATTCCAAACATTGTGGCCTTCCTTTGTAAGGAAGATGCACTAACTTTCACAATGCACTGAGAACAACAATGAATGTCCTATAAGGTTAGGCCAAATTGTAGTGGTTCAAGAATTTCAGAGTAAATTCTAGAATGACTCTTGTCTTCCAGCATTTTCACCACCCGATATGTTAGAAGTGAGTGGGAGAAACGAATACGCCCTACTGCACATCGTCTATTTGTATGTGCAGGTAGAAAAAAACTGTTACGAGGAAAAGACGGACCCGGCGGCCGGACGGTGGAAGCCGAGTACCTGCTGTACTGTCCACAGAGTCCCCGTGTATGGGTCGAGAAGAACGAGGAAACTTTATGTAGTATTCTGTGCTCTTTAGTGTCTCCGTTGATTGTAAAAAGACTAATGAACAACTGAATATAGATTTCTATGTTCGTTCATGTATTGGACTCTTTTTTTTAGACTAGAGACTTTCAACTAACTTCACGTTCATATTTTCATACAGTTTTTAAACCAACTCTTGTGTCTCAATGTACTTAATTATTTCTAGAGCTCGAGACACGAGTGAGATGATGAAGATATTTATACGTCTAAGAAGAGAATTTTGTTCAGCACAGCAGTTCTAGTACATCGTTAATCGACGAGTACGTTGACACTACAGTTCATATACATGATCAATAGATTACAGAAATAAGCAGATACTATTTTCAGTCACGGAAAAATGTTAGAATGTGGCGACCCGAGTGATAGGACCCGAAGAAAACGGGAATTTTAAGACAGAAACGAGAAAAAGATATTACGAGTTGCCATAGCAACCGGGCCTAACAAGATACGAGAACTGTTTCCAGTAATTGTATCGAGTCCAATAAACCAATAGAAAAAGTCGCGAGTGCACCACAGTAAAAGACGAGAGAAGGTGACAGTGGCAAAAGACCGGGGAGAAGACGTCGACCTTTCGAGTGAGTGTGGATAGTACGCAGTCTTCACACACGTACATCGTGCCGACACCGACACAGTAACCAGCCACCGACACCGAAAAACAATAATTATTTGGGAAAGTTGAGGGAACTGTTGAATGATAAACTGTTAGTACAGTTATTATACATAGAGGTGAATTTTTTTTTAATGATCACCAGAGCTAATAGTAAAACAAATACGGATTAAGAACAGCAACTAGCAGAACGAGTCACAGCTATTAAAGTGACTAGGGAAATGCGAGACCTGTCTGAATTAGTGAATTTAATTAAAGCCCAGCGAGCAGATTCCAAAGGAGATAGGCTCAGTACATTCTAGATTAGATGCTAAGTTAGATGGCCAGAGAACAGAGTCAAATGCTGAAAATGCTTCTTTAAGAAAGGAACCAGATGCCAAATTCAAAGCCCATAATGAGTTTTTTAATGCTTTTAGGAAAGATTTAGACGATCGCTTCGTGGCCTCGAATAAAACATTAGACGATAAATTCGAGAAAAACCTAGACTTGATGAATTCGATAAATTCTAAATTGAATGCTCAAGGTGAGATGTTAAAAAAAACCTACACTTAATAAACACAATGAATTCTAAATTAAAGGCTCAGAATGAAACCTCAGTTATCCATAAGACAAGTAAAGGTTTACGGACCGTCAAAATACACGCTGAAAACAAAGAATCTAGTAATCGATGCGAAAGCATAGTTACTTTGGAGGTTGAATGCGACGTCAAATATAATAATAAAGAACCCGATCTTAATGAAAAGTTAGAATCTTGTGAAAATGTGTGTAACGTTAAATAAAATAATGTAAGACAGGAAGTGAATGCTTTGAAAGAGAGTGTACATCAGCCTGTGCAATTAATGTCAATTGTTCAATTGCAAATTACAGGTGTCAGTACCGACTTGTCAGTCCACGAGTAGATAATGTAGGACACAATTTCAAAGAGAATATATCCAGCTCTGATATTATAAATGTATGTAGTTTGGCAGAACCATTTGAACTAATTAAGATTGGGAAGTTACCGAGAGTATAATCTCTGGAAACATTTCGTCAATTGCTTTTTCTGAACTTAGTGACGACTTGTGCGAAGAACTCAAACTTGTCTGTGACAGGGTAGAAAATAGAATAACTTTACTTAATGTTGTGTTTCCTAATAAAGTGGTAATTGTTTTGTTGCAGGGGGACTTTCACACCGAATTTAACGAGAAGTATTGGTGTGTAAGTAATCGAGTGAGGTTAAGGTTAGATCCGTGGATCCGGGCGGAGTCACATCTGTCTCCCAGGGACGTTAATGTTCTGTCTTAACAGGTGGAGCGACGACCGTCAGATCCGTAGTTGTTTTCGGTGTTTCTTCTGTACTATTTTTCCTGCTCCGAATTCCCTTCAAATCTTAAACTATTCTGTAATCTATTCTTGAATTCTTATACTATCCTATTATCCACCTTTAGAGAGACATATAAGTTGATCAGTTTTCTCTTGCTTCTGCATCCTTGTCTTTACTTGGCCGACAAGCAAAGGCTACTGCAAGTGATTGATATCAAGGCCATACTGCACATAGAGAAATATGCAGTTATTGTTGTTCATTGTGACGGTTCTACATCGTCTAGGTACTCGGAAAAAGAAAAAAAAACTATCATGTTGATAAGGAGCATAACTAATGAGCATAAGTCAGGGAGGAACTAATTGTGATAATTATTAAGCAATGTCTGTCTAACAAATATTCTGATGATTTGTAGGATAGTGGGACTCTAATAACCTAAGTAAACATACTATATATTGAATGGTGTATAGAGACATAGAATATATCAAGTATGTATAAGTCAAAAAGTAGGGGAGGACTGCAGGGACTAAATGAAGTATCGAGAAGTGGAGTTGATGTGTAAAATAGATTTGTAACTTTTACCAGAAAACATTTAATTATAGTGTTCATAAAGACGTATACTAGGGAAATGAACCATGAGGCCTACTCATAAAGGTTAAGAGGCGGGGGAGGGGGGGGGGGGGGGGGCGGGGGGGGGGGGGGGGGGGGGGGGGGCACCCAGCATGTATTGGATGAAAAGGGCAGATAGGCAGACCTAAGAAAGGCTGACCTATACTGTGCAGACAGGGGCACCAAGAGACCTGTACCATAGGAAAACAGGAATTAAAAATGGGGCGTACCTACCAAAATGGAAGGAGAAAGGGTAATCATAGGATAAACCCGTATGGGAGGTATAGGTACTGTTTCTACAGGGGAAATGGCAGTATCGTGACAAAAGCCACAAAATTTCGTAGAAATTATTCTGGTAAGTTTGAATTCTATACTTCATTAGCATTAATATGTTTTATGAGTGTCAGTAGGAATACTTTTATTTTGCCCAGAGTTCCTCCATACTACAAAAAGATTATAAATAATCAGATCATTGCGTACTAAAAAAGCAGTGCAAAGAATTAGAATAAAGTGTCCGGAAAACTTGTAGTTTGCAATTAAAAATTGAGACAGAGTCCTAATGAATCCTAAATATTAGAAAAACTTACCAGATCAAATAGGAATATTTGGGGTTGATGTCAAAATAGAGCGAGAGTAGAATATATGAAAGATTAGCCAGAGTTTATTCTAAATGAGTACACATATCTTTGTTGGAGTGTATACTGCTAGAATTGTATGCGATATCAATTTACATAATGATTGTATAAAATATCGTGTTCAATTTACGGGGCAGGGGGGGGGGGGATATGTAGTGGTTCGATGCAGGTGTTACGTCATGTGATTTACATGACCATTAATGAAAAAAATGATAGGGCACTGGATTTCTTATTCTATTATACAATGCAGACAAGTGTTTGACATGTATTTAGAGTGTGTGGGACCAGATGTCCGACCACATTCAGATTGTCCAACCTCCCACGTTCCCGCCCAGTAAATTAATGACGAAGGGTCAGTGTGCGAGCCAGCCTGGATGCGGTTTTTAGGTGGGTTTTGGTGAGTACTAGGCCGGTTCCCATGTTCCACTGGAAACATGTACTACACAAACATTTAGAACACTTCCTCACTCTTTTCTATACACAGGCAGACTGGGGGGAGAGGTGGACAGGTGTGGCGAGGGGCAGGTTGACCGATGACTTTCTCTGTTTGGTCTCCTTAAGCACTTACTCAGCATCTGCCTCCATACTGTCAGTACTCTGTCAACTTTGACAGCAAGACTTAAAAAAAAAAAAAAAAAAAAAAACAAAAACATCACAGGAGGAGCAAGGTTTACCAGCAGCATTTTCTGTAGCAAGTACAATCAGATTTTCTTTCTTACCACAACATAAGACTAATGACAACGGCTGTACTACCCTACACGACAGCTGTGTATAGCAAGTGGGCGCCCTCTTCACCTGCTCACTGCAAGGACTTTTAACGAGCACTGGAAAACGTGTAGCGAAGCAGGTTGCCCACTGCTATCCTGTTTTGGTTTTACACTCCTTCAGTAACTTAGTTAAGCAAGGAACTTTTTTTTTTTTTCATTTTCACCACTCAGATTCCGACTACAGATTCTGTGGCCTTCAGCCTCATAGTACAGAATTCAGAAATAGTTTAAATAAAACTCCCCTAGTAAAATCTATTATTTCAGTACATTCTAATTCTGAAAGTAATGAGCTAATTAGTTTTATTGGAAATGCATCCTATTAAAAGTTATGAACAATGACGTATATTGTGCAATACATATTAAGTAAATTCGAGTGAGCTAATAGATCAAATTCAGCTTTAAGACTGCATCCCAAAGAAAGCCTAAATTTTACTGATTCCAGCAAAGTGTTTAAATTAACCTAAAGTCTATTAGTTAAATAGATATTAAGACTCGATAAACCTGTAGCCTGTATGACTTTCAGTGCCAATTGTGACCGAACTACTGTATAATTCCGAGATGTGTTTTGATACTTTTGCTGCATATATTTTTCTATGTAAAAATGACTCCAGTCTCAACTTTGTAAGTGCATTAATCAAGAATTAAGTAAATTTGAATATGTAAAAATTATTGTTCAAGAGGGCTGCCACGGTTATAAGTCGGGAATTCCCACGGCGGATGCATAAGTAGTTCCGCATATTTAAATTGATACAGCTCACTCGTGTTATTTAAACAATAAAACCCAATAGTTAACTTCAAAACCAGTTAGAAAGGATCATTTTAACCCTGGGAAATTATAACTACAATAAATTAACAGAAATAGTCAAATATTTAAGCGCTCGTCTATATAAGATCTGCGCTGGTGCAGTTCTAAGTTAGTTCTCGGTCAGATTCTCACGGAGCAAAAGTGCGAGCAAGTTGGTTAATTTTTCGGTAATTGTAATTGTGAACATTGTTAAAGACTGGAAGTTTCTGACCTACCTAATGTGACAATTATTAAGTGTGTGAGAGTGATAACAAATAAATCGGACAGTGGTTGACATAAATGTTCAACAATGAATACGGTCTTGACTTTTGATTTTGGAAAACTTAATCTAGGATCCTGGCTTCTTAATTTCAGTGTGTTTAGGCGAGACGGACGCAGCTACCGGGAAGACAATATTGAATAAGCAAAGCAAGGTAGGTCGAGAACACTGCGCACTATCTACTGGTGAGGAAATGTTTCAAGACCGGTACATCTGGTTGTGACGTGAACTTAAAGAAGTATCATAAACAAGGACATGTCCCCGGCACGTTACAAACAGTCCGACGTATACACAAAGAGAGAGGATTGTTTGGCTCCAGGTCTCCAGCCTTCAGCCCCTGGTTCGGTTTCGATACATTGACGAAGTCTCTGATATATGGACTCGTGGTGAGCATGACCCGTAAAAATTTTTGGAATCTACAAGCACATTCTCGCACTTAAATTTCACATCGCCCTATTCTGAATCCCGTGCCAGCCATCTGTCTACACCACAGCTCCTACCCCTGTGACCACCCCCACTGCAAGACTTGCACTACCACCGTCCTACCACCACCTATACCAGCCCCGTAAGTGGCAAAACGTATACTATAAAAGGGAGAGTCAAATGTGAAACAACACGTCATATACCAATTGTTATGTAAATGCAGTTCCACCTTTAACCTTCATCATGACCATCACCAAGCTATCAAAACTACAACAAATGGGCAGGGCATAGGCAGAGGGTGTATATTGGCAACACACAATATCCTGTTGCACAACATGCTCTGTCTATTCCCCCCCCCCCCCCCCCCCCCCCCCCCCCCCCCACATACAATGTACTTTGATTTCTGCTCTTATTAACTCATGCATGAAGTTTTGGCAGTAATGTCTGGTTTGCATATATCCTATCTACCACCTTTAAGCCCTCAGGTTTTCAAATCTCATCCAGTGCTGTTTCCTACAATCAGTCTTTCCTTCTCATCCCATCCAGTAAGTATTCCCTGACCTGGGGTTCTGGACGGCCTTTCTGAACTCTAAAAATTCCCTAAACTCTACCACTCCTTTTCATTTACTCTTCTTCCTTCCTCTTCAACCCATCTGCCAGAAGGAGCCACTGGATACAAGAGCTTGCAAATTTAAGTACCTTAGCACATGTGTTCTACTGCCGCTGCTTGGAGAGCAGATTTTTTATTTCTCCAATTACACTATATTTTCAAAATTTGATTATTTTCAATGATATACATATTTTTATGTATCATATCTACTTACGTGTTATGGAGAGTCCAGGATGGAATAACAATACAGGGTGTTCCTCTCAAATTCCCCTGATTTCAAGGACCCAGGAGAGAAAAGCCACAGTAGATGCGAGAATGAAAATGGCACCACATTGTAGAGCATCTCAAAGAATTTATACTCCCACGTCAGAAGTGCCAAGTATTGTCACCAGAGTGCAGCACAGTCGCACGAAGTGAAAATGGCAACTCCACAGCAGCGCATGCAAGCAGTAGTGTGGTTTGAAGAAACAAAATTGCTGATTACTGTGCAAAGAAATTATAGTCCTGTGTATGAATGTGATCCACCTGACATGAAAACAGTTAAGGAGTGGTATAGGGAATTTCTGGCAACGGGAAGTGTTCTGAAACATTCTGGCGGGGCACATTATGGAGTTTCAGAAGAGACAGTGGACGACATCATACAAACATTTCTCAGAAGCCAAAAAAAGTCAATTCGTCAAGTATCTAAGCAATTTGATGTACCTCCATCAACATTGCATCGCGCAGTTCACCAGCATCTTCGTGTGTGTGCTTACGAAGTGCACATTCTGCAACATCTGATGCTGAACGACAAACCACGCCGACAACAATTTGCTGCGGATATGCTGCAGTGTATCGATATGGATGCCAGCTTCCTGGAAAGATGTTTATTCTCAGATGAGGCAACCTTTCATCTGTCAGGAAGGGTTAATAGGCATAATGTTTGGATTTGTGGTTTGCAAAATCTGCACGTTGTCATTGAACATGTTTGTGATAGCCCTAAGTTTAATGTACGGTGCGGGCTAATGCACGACGGGACTATAGGGCAGTTCTTTGCGCAACAAACAGTAAATGGGTCAGTGTATCTGGAAATGTTGGAGGAGTTTGCGTACCCTCAGATACAAGACTTGCAACCCAACATCATTTTTCAACAACATGGAGCTCCACCGTGTTAGTCAACGGCTGTTTGCAAGTTCCCGGATAGGAAATTTTGTAATCGTCGAATCGGACGTGGAGGACCCGTTGCCTGGCCACCACGTTCAGCCGACATTGCGCCGCTCGATTTCTTCATGTGGAGAGTCGTGAAGGATCGCATGTTTGCAACCAAAGTGGGCGATATTCCTACGTTGCGACATATTATCACTAATGCGATTGCAACAATAACAGACGAAATGTTACAAAGAACTTGGCAACAAATTGAATATACCAATATTCTTCGTGCTACAAATGATTCACATGCAGAGGTGTATTGATGATAAATGAATAAATCCTATGAGATGCTCTACAATGTGGTGCATTTTTCACTGTCATATCTACTGTGGTTTTTCTCTCCACGGTCTTTGAAATCAGGGAGGTTTGAGTGGGACACCGTATAATATGGAAACGGCAGATTGCTACATACTACGTACGAGAAGGGGTGGCCTTAGTGCTCAGAGACAGTGCCTGTGTGTGTGTGTGTGTGTGTGTGTGTGTGTGTGTGTGTGTAATGTTCTTGGGTGTATGTGGTCGATTTTCTACTTCTAGAAGAGGACACTGTCCAAAAGCTGACGTATTTCTAGCATTATTTCTCACTGTGCCTGCCTGCAACTCAGTGCACCTTTATGTGGCGAGTAGGAATCTACCCTTTCTATATGACTGTTGTGTGTTATTTACATTTTTGTACACAAACAGAGTGAATTTCGTAATGGAGGGAAGTGGCAGGTTGCAGTAGTTACGCAGAGGCGAACTGGAGATCACAAAAACAACAAGATAGCTCCTCGGTATTTTAGAAGTTTTAATATTTCACGGCCACTGTCATTTTAAGCACAGAATTCGTGCACAATGTTGATGTCAATTTTCATTTACTGTGATCCAATATGGCTTCAATTGCACATAGTAATAATAATAATAATAACAATAATAAGAATAGGCCTCCGGTATGTTCTGCCAGTCGTAAAAGGCGACGAAAAGAACAAACCACTAATAGGGCTAACCCCCCTTTTAGTGTGATTAGTTGGTTCAGGACAGAACTGGACAAGCGCCGTCATGGTCGGGGACGACGCTTGAACCCTATGCCCGCCCACAATGGTAACGACACTGCTAGCCAACTGGAAAATGATTTAAATCCAAATAGAGGTGTTTTGCAGGATATGCTTCCTGCAACCACCCTAGAAGGAAAACAAAGACAGAGGATGAGATGGTCAGATGAAGTTAATCGACACCTCATGTTCTGTTATTACCAAGCAACAAACCTAGGAACCAACACAACTGGACACAGATCACAAGTATACACAACATTTATTACCAGATACCCAGAATTAAAATTTTTAACAGAACAGCGACTAGCTGATCAGATCCGTGTAATAATAAAAAATAACAGGATACCCCAGTCAGAATTAGAAAACATCAAACAACAAGTACAACAAATACTGGAACAAAATAATGTGCAATCAGAAGAAGAAGAAAATACAGTAATGGACATCCCAGAGCAAACAAACAAAGAACAACACGCATCAATTAAACAATCAGAGCAAAACGAAATCTTAAGGCAGCCACCAGAACAAGCACAAATAGAACACGAAGTGACACACATGTTAGATATAGAAGAAAAATTTCAGCTGACATATATAGAATACAAAGACACAAATACAGACATTAGACCATTCTTGCATAGACCACCAAATAACCCACAAGTCGAAACAACAATAAAAACTATCAACACAATCATACACAACAAAATAAATGAAAACACAACTATGGAAGAGTTACAACTACTGGTTTATATAGGAGCACTCACTACACTAAATATACACACCAGGCAGAGATCAGAACCAACCAACACACAGAAGAAACCCACAAAACCAGCATGGCAACACAGGCTACAGATCAAAATAGAAAAACTGAGAAAAGACATCGGACAGCTAACACAATTTATAAGAAATGAAATCTCGGAAAAAAAACGAAAAAGGTTAGGTAAAATCTCACAACAAGAAGCGACAGAGCAATTAGACGAAAAGAAGCAGAAATTACAAGCATTAGCCAAACGACTCAGAAGATACAAAAAAAGTGAAAATAGAAGGAAACAAAACCAAACATTCAACACAAACCAAAAGAAATTTTACCAGACAATAGATAACACACACATTAAAATAAACAATCCACCAAACATAACAGACATGGAACACTTCTGGAGCAACATATGGTCAAACCCGGTACAACATAACAGGCATGCACGATGGATACAAGCAGAAACAGACACATACAAGATGATACCACAAATGCCTGAAGTGATAATTTTGCAACATGAAGTCACCCAAGCAATTAATTCTACTCACAATTGGAAAGCCCCTGGAAATGATAAAATAGCAAATTTCTGGTTAAAGAAGTTCACCTCAACACATTCACATCTAACAAAATTATTTAACAGTTACATTGCAGACCCATACACATTCCCTGATACACTTACACATGGAATAACATATCTGAAACCTAAAGATCAAGCAGACACAGCGAACCCAGCTAAATATCGCCCCATAACATGCCTACCAACAATATACAAAATATTAACTTCAGTCATTAAACAGAAATTAATGACACATACAACACAGAACAAAATTATAAATGAAGAACAAAAAGGCTGTTGCAAAGGAGCACGAGGATGTAAAGAGCAACTGATAATACACTCCTGGAAATTGAAATAAGAACACCGTGAATTCATTGTCCCAGGAAGGGGAAACTTTATTGACACATTCCTGGGGTCAGATACATCACATGATCACACTGACAGAACCACAGGCACATAGACACAGGCAACAGAGCATGCACAATGTCGGCACTAGTACAGTGTATATCCACATTTCGCAGCAATGCAGGCTGCTATTCTCCCATGGAGACGATCGTAGAGATGCTGGATGTAGTCCTGTGGAACGGCTTGCCATGCCATTTCCACCTGGCGCCTCAGATGGACCAGCGTTCGTGCTGGACGTGCAGACCGCGTGAGACGACGCTTCATCCAGTCCCAAACATGCTCAATGGGGGACAGATCCGGAGATCTTGCTGGCCAGGGTAGTTGACTTACACCTTCTAGAGCACGTTGGGTGGCACGGGATACATGCGGACGTGCATTGTCCTGTTGGAACAGCAAGTTCCCTTGCCGGTCTAGGAATGGTAGAACGATGGGTTCGATGACGGTTTGGATGTACCGTGCACTATTCAGTGTCCCCTCGACGATCACCAGTGGTGTACGGCCAGTGTAGGAGATCGCTCCTCACACCATGATGCCGGGTGTTGGCCCTGTGTGCCTCGGTCGTATGCAGTCCTGATTGTGGCGCTCACCTGCACGGCGCCAAACACGCATAGACCATCATTGGCACCAAGGCAGAAGCGACTCTCATCGCTGAAGACGACACGTCTCCATTCGCCCCTCCATTCACGCCTGTCGCGACACCACTGGAGGCGGGCTGCACGATGTTGGGGCGTGAGCGGAAGACGGCCTAACAGTGTGCGGGACCGTAGCCCAGCTTCATGGAGACGGTTGCGAATGGTCCTCGCCGATACCCCAGGAGCAACAGTGTCCCTAATTTGCTGGGAAGTGGCGGTGCGGTCCCCTACGGCACTGCGTAGGATCCTACGGTCTTGGCGTGCATCCGTGCGTCGCTGCGGTCCGGTCCCAGGTCGACAGGCACGTGCACCTTCCGCCGACCACTGGCGACAACATCGATGTACTGTGGAGACCTCACGCCCCACGTGTTGAGCAATTCGGCGGTACGTCCACCCGGCCTCCCGCATGCCCACTATACGCCCTCGCTCAAAGTCCGTCAACTGCACATACGGTTCACGTCCACGCTGTCGCGGCATGCTACCAGTGTTAAAGACTGCGATGGAGCTCCGTATGCCACGGCAAACTGGTTGACACTGACGGCGGTGGTGCACAAATGCTGAGCAGCTAGCGCCATTCGACGGCCAACACCGCGGTTCCTGGTGTGTCCGCTGTGCCGTGCGTGTGATCATTGCTTGTACAGCCCTCTCGCAGTGTCCGGAGCAAGTATGGTAGGTCTGACACACCGGTGTCAATGTGTTCTTTTTTCCATTTCCAGGAGTGTAGATGCAGAGGTGACATATCAAGCTAAAACTAAACAAAGGTCGCTACACTACGCATACATTGATTACCAAAAAGCTTTTGATAGTGTACCCCACTCATGGTTACTACATATATTGGAAATACACAAAGTAGATCCTAAATTGATACAGTTCCTAAACATAGTAATGAAAAATTGGAAAACCACACTTAATATCCAAACAAATTCAAATAATATCACATCACAGCCAATACAGATTAAGCGTGGAATATACCAAGGAGACTCATTAAGTCCTTTCTGGTTCTGCCTTGCTCTGAACCCACTATCCAACATGCTAAATAATACAAATTATGGATACAATATTACTGGAACATACCCACACAAAATCACACATTTGCTATACATGGATGATCTAAAACTACTGGCAGCAACAAATCAACAACTCAACCAATTACTAAAGATAACAGAAGGATTCAGCAATGATATAAGTATGGCTTTTGGAACAGACAAATGTAAGAAAAATAGCATAGTCAAGGGAAAACACACTAAACAAGAAGATTACATATTGGATAACCACAGCGACTGCATAGAAGCGATGGAAAAAACGGATGCCTATAAATATCTAGGATACAGACAAAAAATAGGAATAGATAATACAAATATTAAAGAAGAACTAAAAGAAAAATATAGACAAAGACTAACAAAAATACTGAAAACAGAATTGACAGCAAGAAACAAGACAAAAGCTATAAATACTTATGCCATACCAATATTGACCTACTCATTTGGAGTAGTGAAATGGAGTAACACAGACCTAGAAGCACTCAATACACTTACACGATCACAATGCCACAAATATACAATACATCACATACATTGAGCAACAGAAAGATTCACATTAAGCAGAAAGGAAGGAGGAAGGGGATTTATCGTCATAAAAAACCAACATTATGGACAGGTAGACAATTTAAGAAAATTCTTTCTAGAACGAGCAGAAACTAGCAAAATACACAAGGCAATCACTCATATAAATACATCGGCTACACCACTGCAATTTCATAACCACTTCTACAACCCTTTAGATCACGTAACATCAACAGATACGAAGAAAGTAAATTGGAAAAAGAAAACACTTCATGGCAAGCACCCGTATCATCTAACACAGCCACACATCGATCAAGACGCATCCAACACATGGCTAAGAAAAGGCAATATATACAGTGAGACAGAAGGATTCATGATTGCAATACAGGATCAAACAATAAACACCAGGTATTACAGCAAGCATATTATTAAAGATCCCAATACCACAACGGATAAATGCAGACTTTGTAAACAAGAAATAGAAACAGTAGATCACATCACAAGCGGATGTACAATACTAGCAAATACAGAATACCCCAGAAGACATGACAATGTCGCAAAAATAATACATCAACAGCTTGCCTTACAACATAAGTATACACCACAAAATGTACTGGAGAATGATGAATGCAAATTATACTGGAACAGAACCATTATAACAGATAAAACAACACCACATAACAAACCTGACATCATACTCACCAATAAAAAGAAGAAATTAACACAACTAATCGAAATATCCATACCCAATACAACAAATGTACAAAAGAAAACGGGAGAAAAAATTGAAAAATACATCCAACTGGCTGAGGAAGTCAAAGACATGTGGCATCAGGATAAAGTTGACATCATACCAATTATACTATCAACTACAGGAGTCATACCACACAATATCCACCAGTACATCAATGCAATACAGCTACATCCAAACATATACATACAACTACAGAAATCCGTAATTATTGATACATGTTCAATTACCCGAAAGTTCCTAAATGCAATATAACACATGCCATACAGTTAAAAGGAAGTGACGCTTGATCAAGGTCCGCGTCACTCCATTTTTAACCGGACTTAAGGTCTGAGAAAGTGAAGGAAATAATAATAGCAATAATAGCAGCAAGAAAATACTTGGAAACACAAGGTTCCCCACTAGCCTACCTCTGATATGCACAGCTTACATGGCCCTCTTTTGACGTGAACCACATCTTTCTCTGCAGCTGCTTTCTCAAACACGTGTAACTTAACCCCATCTGTCTCTGGAGCTGTTTTTTCACACACCTGTAACAGAATCCGTGAAATTCTGTATTAAAGTGAGGGGAGACTAAACACCCAGGTAACTCTCGACAGCGCGAAGACTGACCTGAGCTTCATCCCAGCCACATTTCTTCACATTGTCTTCAATCCATTCCCTCTTCAAACCTTCCAAATGAAATACCTGCAACACAAGCCATTTATTATTTAGGTATTTATGCATTTACAAGGGTTGTTTTTTAAGTAAGGGCCGTTTTTTTTTTTTTTAAAAAAGATACAAATACTTTTGTAAAAAAACTTTTATTTTCTGATTCTACACACTTTTACCTATTTTTCTACATAGTTGCCTTGTTTATTTAAGCACTTGTCATACCGTACAACAAAGTTTTTAATTCCTTCTTCAAAGAATTGGGCCGCCTGCTCCGACAGCCAAGAGTTCACGGCCGCTTTCACTTCATCGCCGTCATTGAAGCGCTGGCCGCCAAGATGGTGTTTCAGGTACCGGAAAAGGTGAAAATCGCAAGGAGCAAGGTCGGGGCTGTATGGTGCACGGGCCAAAACTTCCCAGCCAAAAGAATCGATCAAATCCCGAGTCTTTTGAGAGGTGCGAGGCCTAGCGTTATCGTGCAGGAGCAAAACTCCTTTAGTCAGCGTGCCGCGCCTTTTGTTTTGAATTGCTCTGCGGAGCTTCTTTAGAGTTGCACAGTAGGCATCTGAGTTGATTGTCGTTCCTCGTGGCATAAAGTCCACTAGCAAAACACCGCGCCAGTCCCAGAACACAGTTGCCGTAATCTTGCGCTTTGACAGCGTCTGTTTGGCTTTGACCTTGACGGGTGAGGTAGTGTGTCGCCATTCCGTCGACAGTCGCTTGCTTTCGGGAGTGATATGGGATACCCGTGTTTCATCTCCAGTGACAATTTGACTCGACATGTCATCCCTTCCTTCCTCGTAACGAATCAAAAAGTCCAATGAAGTGGCAAATCTCTTCCCTTTGTGGTCCTCTGTGAGGAGTCTGGGTACCCACCGAGAACACAGTTTCTTAAAGTTTAGGTTTTCAGACACAACTTTGTACAAAACCGATCTCGAAACTTGTGGAAATTCCAAAGAAAGAGTGGAAATTGTCAATCTTTTGTCACGAATCTTTGTTTCGACTGCAGCCACCAAATCGTCTGTGATCACAGCGGGCCGGCCCGAGCGTTCTTCGTCACGGACGTTTTGACGGCCATTTTTAAACTCTCTAACCCATTGACACACTTTACCTTCACTCATTGCATTCCAGCCATAAACTTCTGTTAACTGACGACGAATTTCTGCAGCTGATAGGCTTCTTGCGGTCAAAAAACGTATCACTGACCGTATCTCACACGCGGCGGGCGATTCAATAATTGTAAACATTATAAAGTAGCACAGCGATGCGTACACGTCAGCTACGGAGCTGCAACTTGCATCAGTGTGAACGGGAAGGATGCCGGCAAGTGGCACAGTGGCTTGTTGCAGCGTCCGCGCGAACTACGGGACTATACGCGCCAACGGCTCTTACTTAAAAAACAACCCTCATACTTTACATAGCACAATTTGCAACTTCAAACCATCTCTTACATCTAACCAATATCTTTATTGAGTCAACATTACAACATGTACAATACATGGACAGTATACAGTGATAATAATAACAATAATGTCCAAAGCACATGAAAGGGAATCTATATTTGAGAAGGGAGTGAGTCACGGTTGTACCCCATCTTCAGTGTTACCTGTACATGAGCAAGGTGTGGAAGAGAGAGAGAGAGAGAGAGAGAGAGAGAGAGA
Source organism: Schistocerca piceifrons (assembly GCF_021461385.2). Taxonomy (NCBI): domain Eukaryota; kingdom Metazoa; phylum Arthropoda; class Insecta; order Orthoptera; family Acrididae; genus Schistocerca; species Schistocerca piceifrons. Next base: position 4,509,764 of record NC_060148.1, read on the forward strand.
GAGAACCAAGGAGAAATCTGGAAGAGGGCCAATCTTCAGCAAGAAGAAATAAACAGCTTAAGGTTTCCTGGCACTGTAATTCTGCCTACAATGGCAAAAGAGTTAAATAGTTGGAAGAGCAGTCGAACGCAATGGACAGTATCTCGAAAAGCGATTAAATGTAAAAGTAAGACGAGGGTAGTGGAATGCAGTCGAATTTAATAAGTCGATGCTGAGATTACAGATGAGTAACTTTCCTACTTGGGCAGGAAAGTAACTGATAATGGCTACAGTAGAGAGGATATACGAAGTGTAATGCAGTCTGACACTGAGGAGATATGCATTCGAGTAGAAGAGGAATTTATTAATGTCTAATATAAATTTAAAAATTAGGAACTCTTTGTCTGAATTCCAGCCTTCTACAGCAGTGAAACCCTGACGATAAATAGTTCAGAGTAGAAGAGAACAGAAGCTTTTAAAATGCGGTGTAACAGAAGATTGGACGGGTAGATTGTATAGCTTATGAGAAGGAGTAGACTATCATTATACTGCAGGCTGAAATGTCTTTAACCCTCTTTCATGTTGACACATATATCATTCAGGTTTTGTGATCAGATTAACAATTTCTTGTCAGGAAGAATGCAGCACGTTATCTTCCACGTGGAGTCATCGACGGATGAAATAACTTCTATCGTGCACCGGGAGGCAGAATTACACACGTCAAAAACAAGTTTTGCATCATCTCAGTTTCGGAACCTGTACAGAAAATTGGAACAGAGATCAACATAAACATCATTTCCGCCCTTTTTATTGCTTTTATTGCACCACCATACAGCGAGACCTTCAGAGATGGCAGTTCAGACTGCTGTACACACCGGTAGCTCTAATATCCAGTAGCACGTCCTCTTGCATTGATGCATGCCTGTATTCGTTGTGGCACACTATCCACAAGTTCATCAAAGCACTGGTGGTCCAGACTGTCCCATTCCTCAATGGCGATTCGGCGTAGATCTCTCAGAATGATTGGTGGGTCACTTCGTTCGTAAACAGCCCTTTTCAATCCATCCCGGGAATGTTCAATAGGATTCATGTCTGGAGAACATGCTGGCCACTCTAGTCGAGCACGTTGTTCACGATGAGGGCACAAATTTTCGTTCATGAAGACAAATGCCTCACCACTATGCTGCCAATATGGTTGCACTATGGGTCAGAGGATGGCATTCACATACCGTACTGCCATTACGGCGCCTTCCGTGACCACCAGCGGCGTACGTCGGCCCCACATAATGCCACCCCGAAACAGCAGGGAACCTCCACCTTGCTGCATTCGCTGGACAGTGTGTCTAAGGTGTTCAGCCTGACCGGGTTGCCTCCAGACACGTCTCCGACGATTGTCTGCTCGAAGGCATATGCGACGCTCATCGGTGAAGAGAATGTGATGCCAATCCTGAACGGTCCATTCGGCATGTTGTCGGGCCCATCTGTACCGCGCTGCACGGTGTCGTGGTTGCGAAGATGGACCTCGCCGTGGACGTCGGGAGTGAAGTTGCGCATCGTGCAGCCTACTGCGCACAGTTTGAGTCGTAACACGACGTCCTGTGGCTGCACGAAAAGCATTATTCAACATGGTGGCATTGCTGTCAGGGTTTCTCCGTGCCATAATCTGCATGTAGCGGTCATCCACTGCAGTAGTAGCCCTCGGGCGGCCTGAGCGAGGCATGTCACCGACAGTTGCAGTCTCTCTGTGTCTCCTCCATCTCCGAACAACATCACTTTGGTTCACTCCGAGACACCTGGACACTTCCCATCTTCAGAGCCCTTCCTGACACAAAGTAATAGTGCGGACGCGATCGAACCGCGTATTGACTGTCTAGGCACTGTTTACCTACAGACAACACGAACCGTGTACCTCCTTCTTCGTGGAATGACTGGAACTGATCGGCTGTCGGACTCCCTCAGTCTAATAAGCGCTGCTCATGCACGGTTGTTTACGTCTTCGGACAGGTTTGGTGACATCTCTGAACAGTCAAAGGGACTGTGTCTGTGATACAATATCCACAGTCAACGTCTATCTTAAGGAGTTCTGGGAACTGGGGTGATGCAAAACTATTTTTGATGTGTGTATTATGGCACATCCTAACAGAAGGTATCAGTTGAAGGTGTTGGTGGGGGGGGGGGGGGGGGGCATGGGAAGAATTACAGCACATACTAACAGAAGGTATCAGCTGGTACAACACATCTTGAAACATCAACAAACAGTAGTCACTTTAATCAGGGAAAGGGGGGGGGGGGAAGTGTGTGGGATAAAGGTTGCACAAGTAGACCACAACCATAGAGATAGAGAGACACCATCACAGACAGTTGCAGACTACAAGTCTTCAGACTGGTAGACAGACACACTCCCATGCACACTCCAGATTAAAAACTTCAACAAAATACATTTATTTGCGAGTAAAAGTGGACAAAAAGTGAGAGGACGAATAGGCTATTCTTCTCTTGGGGTGTAGGTCTTTGAGTAAGATACATTTTACAGGTTAATTTGTTGCACAGCCACACGAATGAAATGCAGGAACTGGAGAATGATTTGGTGACAGGCAAAGGCACAGTCGAGATGCCGCACATATGAAATCTGGCACTGCAGTTTTAGAATGAGGGCAAGTATTTCATATGTGAGGAGAGGCACTAAGGAACCAATGATGTGAACAGAGTGGTGTGATAATCTCTTCACGTTCTTTCTCTATCCGCGCCAGGAAGTTCAATGGAACTGACAAATAGACATCATTTTGTTATATTATACACTAAAGTCTTGTTAAAAAAGCTTTTGCTTAAGATTGTACTAAGTTAGGTGTTGCGATCAATAATCGATATTGGAATTGTATGTTCTTTGTAGCTTATGACCATGAACTTTTGGTCTACAACGGGTTTTCGTCCACTTGAGTGTTGGCCGCGGTTGAGTGTAGTTGTGTATCTAGTTTTGGTAATAAATGTGTTTTTGATACAAAGAAACCGTGGTATACTGCATCATTTTTCGATAGTCCAGTGATAATTAAAAAATCCGCACAATTTTTTGGACCCAGAGCAGCAAAGGAATCATCGCCTAGACAACGAGAAGCCACACGGACAACGCAGACTCGGCAGCATCAACAAAGGAGACATCATGGCCAGCTCTACTAAAGTACTATACAGCCATTAGCCACACCATAACGGTGTCCACATGGAGATAACTTTTCCTGCACAGTAGGGCGGGTTCATGACAGAAGCAGTAACAGGAATGTGGTGCATACCTTAATTTTTGTCGCTTCTGGGACTGGAAGTGTAGCTGCACATTGATCGTGTTCCGGTTCAATTTTGATGCATACAGGATCCTGCAAAAGATATTACTTTGCTGTAAAGAACCACACAATACAAAAAATCACACTCTGAAAACTGCAATGCAAAAATTAATGTCTTCTCCAAACGGAGTCGAGCAGTGGATACGTATTGCAATGCTACTAACAAACATACTGCAGCCTGAACTGTCTTTACCTGTCTTTCATGTAGACAAGTATATCATTCTAATTTTGTGACTAGATTGACGATTTCTCGGCACGAAGAATGCAGTGCATTATCTTACACAGGGAGTCATCGACAGGAGAAGTAACTCCTGTAATGCGCCGGGGAAGCGTGTGTCAGGACCCTCGCTGTTCATATTGTACATTTATGAGCCCGCGGATGAATTGAATAGCAACCTCAGACTCATTACAAATGATGTGGTTACCTATAATGAAGTACAGATGAAAAACATGCACAAATGTTCCATCTCATCTCAATAAATGTACAATGTGGTGAAAAGACTGTCAACTTTCTTCGAATATTTACAAATGTGAAACTTTGCACTTCACAAAAGGAAAAAAAAAAAATAGAATTCTATGCCGACAACATCGACGAGTCACGACCGGAATCGGGTAACTCACACAAATACCGAGATATCTGTATAAGAATTTGTGGGGATGCGAAGTAAAACCGTCACATCCGATTAGCCAGAGGGAACACTGGTGGCATACATTGGTTCACTGGTGGAATACTGAGGCCATCCGATCAGCCTGCGAGGAGACTGTTTACAAAACACGTGTGCTGTTGACTGCTGCCAACTGTGTCTCTTTGATAGCGTAGTCACAGGGCGGCAGTTTTCATGAAGTGAGCATTTTTGCATTTCTGAATATTTAAAGCTGGTTGCCAGTCTTTGCTTCATTCTGAAATCTTATCAATACTCAGCAGTGTTTTTCCATTTGTGTACAGTCACTTCCAACCGGCTGACGAATTATGTTAGCCTCAATAGTGTTAGTAGAGAAGAGTCAATCTTGTATTGTGTTTCAGTAATGTCACGTTTACATTAATGCTACAGGGTTATATATCTTTTTAACATGTCTTAAGAAGAGGAAGTGCCGAGATGTGCTGGCCGTGCACCGAGGCTTGTTTAGCCACAGGGTGATCCTCATTACCAACAAACACTGTCTGCCTGTGTCCGTGTCAGATCACCCTGTGGCTAAACATGCCTCGGTGCACGGCCAGCACATCTCGGCACACTGTTACACCGTCCGGGTTATCTGGATACTTCCCACTAACACCAACCTGTCAGAACTCCGGAGATGGGAACTTGCTCTTCAATATATCCTCTCTTCCCGTTACCCACCAGGCCTCAATCTTCGCTAATTTCAAGTTGCCGCCACTCATACCTCACCTGTCATTCAACAACATCTTTGCCTCTGCACTTCTGCCTCGACCGACATCTCTGCCGAAACTCTTTGTCTTTAAATATGTCTGCTTGTGTCTGTATATGTGTGGATGGATATGTGTGTGTGTGCAAGTGTATACCCGTCCCTTTTTTCCCCCTAAGGTAAGTCTTTCCGCTCCCGGGATTGGAATGACTCCTTACCCTCTCCCTTAAAAGCCACATCCTTTCGTCTTTCCCTCTCCTTCCCTCTTTCCTGATGAGGCGACAGTTTGTTGCGAAAGCTTGAATTTTGTGTGTATGTTTGTGTGTCTGTCGACCTGCCAGCACTTTCATTTGGTAAGTCACTACATCTTTGTTTTTAGATATATTTTTCCTATATATAAAAAAAACCAAGAGTGAGTCTTAGCTATGCGACAGAAAACTTAGGTCAGCTATGCGCAGACTTTGAGACAGAAGATCAGGTAGGCTACGGGAGTTAGCAGGAAACAGCCTGTCAATGAATCCAAGATATAGTTAAGCACTGTTCCAGTCGAGGCTATTGGTAGGTGGCAGTACATTACACATGGCCTGCACCTAAATAGGAAGGGGAAAGATAAATTAGCTTCTCTATTAGCAGATAATGTAAGCGGGGCCACCGTCACACAAGGGATCATCCTTGTGGTTTATGGGACCAGTAAGACAGCTTTTTAAGGTTAAAGCAAAAGCCGAAGTCCAGACAGACCACATTCAAGAAAAATAGAATAAAAGAAGTTCATGAACACTAAATAGAGACAGTATCAATTTACTTCATCAAAATATCAGGGGAATAAAAAATAAAGTAGGTGAGCTGTTAGTTTGTTTAGACGATCTCAAAAATAAGAATGAGATTGATATACTTTGTCTGTCTGAACACCATGTAATTGTGAGGATGGAAAATGTCAGTATAAATGGGTATAATTTAGCATCTTATACTTGCAGATGTAGCATGGGTAAAGGAGGAGTTGCCCTTTACACAAAACAAGGGTATAAGTGCAAAACTGTAGAAGTAAGCAAATTTTGTGTCGATCAGCACTTTGATGTTTGTGCGTGTGAACTACAGATAGATAATATAGTGTTGATATTAGCAAGAGGTACAGGTCCCCATTAGGAGATTGGGAGCTATTCATAAAAAAGTTTCACCCCCTACTACGCTGTCTGTGAGACAAAAAGGAGGAGTTATTAATCTGTGGTGATTTCAATGCTAACTTTCTAAACAATTCTGAAAGGAAGAGTGAATTAGAAATGTTATTAATGACATATAACTTCGAATTAGTGATCCACTTCCAGAATGAGATTTTCACTCTGCAGCGGAGTGTGTGCTGATATGAAACTTCGAGGCAGATTAAAACTGTGTGCCTGACCAAGACTCGAACTCGGGACCTTTGCCTTTCGCAGGCAAGTGCTCTACCATCTGAGCCACCGAAGCACGACTCACGCCCGGTACTCACAGCCCCAGGCTGTGGCTAAGCCATGTCTCCGCAGTATCCTTTCTTTCAGGAGTGCTATTTCTGCAAGGTTCGCAGAAGAGCTTCTGTAAAGTTTGGAAGGTAGGAGACGAGATACTGGCAGAAGTAAAGCTGTGAGGACCGGGCGTGAGTCGTGCTTCGGTAGCTCAGATGGTAGAGCACTTGCCCGCGAAAGGCAAAGGTCCCGAGTTCGAGTCTCGGTCGGGCACACAGTTTTAATCTGCCAGGAAGTTTCATATCAGTGCACACTCCGCTGCAGAGTGAAAATCTCATTCTGGAAACATCCCCTAGGCTGTGGCTAAGCCATGTCTCCGCAGTATCCTTTCTTTCAGGAGTGCTAGTTCTGCAAGGTTCGCAGGAGAGCTTCTGTAAAGTTTGGAAGGTAGGAGACGAGGTACTGGCAGAAGTAAAGCTGTGAGGACCGGGCGTGAGTCGTGCTTCGGTAGCTCAGATGGTAGAGCACTTGCCCGCGAAAGGCAAAGGTCCCGAGTTCGAGTCTCAGTCGGGCACACAGTTTTAATCTGCCAGGAAGTTTCATATCAGTGATCAACTTCCTTACACTTATAGCTCAAGATAGTCGCACTCTAATAGATAATGTATTTGTACCATAAGAGGATGTAAAACTAGTACATGCTTTCCCTGTGATAATGGATTATCAGACCATGATGCACAATTGATTAACTTACAAAACCTAGCAGTGTGCACAGTTCAGAAACCATTAAGTAAAAGTGTAAGGCTGGTCAACACGGTATCAATAGAGCACTTCAGAAAAAGTTTAATTGGGGAGATGTACATAATGAACCAAAAGCTAATGATAAATGCAACATATTTCTTCACAAATTTATACCCCTTTTTGAACATTGTTAGCCCAGAAAAATTGCTTAAACAGTTTTGAAAGAAACCTTGCATTACTACAGGTGTTACAGTGATTTCAGAAAGAAAAAGAAAATTGTATGAGTCAGCAAGAACTAGTAAAGACTCAAAAGTAATTTTACACTATAATAACTATTGTAACATACTGAGAAAAGTTGTCAGAAAATAAAATAAAAATGTATATTACAGATGAAATTAACAACTCGGGCAATAAAATCAAATCAATAAGAAACGTTGTTAGAAGAGACACAGGAAAAGTAACTACTGTGGTAGGTAGTATTACTATTAAAGAGAATGAGACCATCTTAACCAACAGTACACAAGTAGTTAATGTAGTTAACAACCATTTCTTAAGTGTACATGAAAAAATTGGTGAGAATAGTTCAAAAGAAAAAGCCAAGCAGTCCATGAAAGCGTCAGTTTTGAGAAATCCTAGTCAGATTAATTTTCATTAAACAAATCTTTGATAAACAAATGTTCTGTTGGAGTAGATGACATCTCTAACAAGATATTAGAATAATGTGGAGCAGTAATGCATCACTAACTCAAGGTATTTTCCCAGACAGGTTAAAATATGCCATTGTCAAGTCTCTCTACAAAAAATGGGACACCACAGATGTAAATAATTACTGGCCAGTGTCCTTGTGTACAGCATTTTCAAAAATCGTCACGAAAGTAATGTATTCAAGAGTGGTTAGCCATCTCACCAGTAATGGGATACTTAGTAAATCACAGTTTGGATCTAAAAAACGCTGTTCTACTGAAACAGCAATATACAGTTTTACTGCACATAATAGAGTCTTTAAATAGTAAAATGTCATCAACAGGAATTTTCTGTGACTTATCCAAAGCATTTGATTGTGTGAACCATGACATTATGTCAGAGAAATTAAAATTCTACAGTACAAATGGAACAGCATATGAGTGGTTTAAGTCATATCTATGGAATAGGAAGCAAAAAGTTTCTTTATATGGTTTTAATGAGTTAAGGATGTTTCCCACTTCATCTAGCTGGGGTGAAATTACATTAAGTGTTCCACACGGTTCAATCATGGGTCCCCTTCCGTTCTTGATATATGTGAATGACCTCCCTTCTTATCTCAAACAAGAACCTAAAATGACACTGTTTGCTGATGAGACAAGCATCATTATTAATCCAGTAAGAGAGACTCCAATAGAAAATGATACAAATAATGTCTTTGGAACAGTTATTGATTGGTTTTCTGCGAATGGGCTTGCTCTGAACTTTGAAAAGACACAGTAATCCAATTTTCTAATAGACTACAATAAATATAACACATCAACAGAAGTCAGTGGCCAGGGCAGAGCAACTAAGTTTTCGGGTGTACATATAGATGAGAATCTTAATTGGAAAATTCATATTTTGGATCTCCTAAAGTGACCAAGTTCAGCAACTTTTGCAATCAGAATAACTGCTAATTTTGAAGATATCGAAATTAGCCAGCTAACATACTTTGCAGACTTTCACTCTCTGATGTCACACAAAATAATAGTTCGAGGTAACTCAACACTCAGGCAAAAAGTATCCACAACTCAAAAGAAAGTGGTTAGAATAACGTGCTGGCCTCATAGTTGCACATCTTGTAGGCACATGTTTAAAATGTTAGACAATCTTACAACAGCCTCACAGTAGATTTACTCAGTAATGAAATTTGTGCGCAACAACACGGACCAGTTTAAAAATAACAGTGACATTCATGATTATAAGAAAGAAAGGCTTACACTATCCTCTACTTAACCTATTTTTGGCACAGAAAGGGGTAAAATATGCTGCTGTACAAATTTTTAATAAATTACCATGTGAAGTAAAATGTCTGACACACAGCAGTAATAGTTTCAAAAATAAACTGAAATCACATCTCCTTGACAACTCCTTCTATACAACAGATGAATTCTTGAATAGGAATAAATAAATCTATAGGTATAACATATGCATTTTGTGCCATTTAAGGCAATATGGTAGGTAATAAAATCTTTAAGCTTAAAAAAAAAAAAACCTTGATTCATGTGTGCCTTTCTTACACATTGACACATTCCACACAGTTACCGTGAGATTGATCAATGGAACACATAACTAACTAACTAACTGTTTGTTATTGTGCTCTTCAGTCCTGAGACTGGTTTGATGCAACTCTCCATGCTACTCTATCCTGTGCAAGCTTCTTCATCTCCCAGTATCTACTGCAGCCTACATCCTTCTGAATCTGCTTAGTGTATTCATCTCTTGGTCTCCGTCTATGATTTTTACCCTCCACGCTGCCCTCCAATACTGAATTGGTGATCCCTTGATGCCTCAGAATGTGTCCTACCAACCGATCCCTTCTTCTTGTCAAGTCATGCCACAAACTCCTCTTCTCCCCAATTCTATTCAATACCTCCTCATTAGTTACATGATCTACCCATCTAATCTTCAGCATTCTTCTGTAGCACCACATTTCGAAAGCATCTATTCTCTTCTTGTCTAAACTATTTATCGTCCATGTTTCACTTCCATACATGGCTACACTCCATAGACACACTTTCAGAAACGACTTCCTGACACTTAAATCTATACTCGATGTTGACAAACTTCTCTTCTTCAGAAACGCATTCCTCACCATTGCCAGTCTACATTTTATATCCTCTCTACTTCGACCATCATCAGTTATTTTGCTCCCCAAATAGCAAAACTCCTTTACTACTTTAAGTGTCTCATTTCCTAATCTAATTCCCTCAGCATCACCCGACTTAATTTGACTACATTCCATTATCCTCGTTTTGCTTTTGTTGATGTTCATCTTATATCCTCCTTTCAAGACACGATCCATTCCATTCAACTGCTCTTCCAAGTCCTTTGCTGTCTCTGACAGAATTACAATGTCATCGGCGAACCTCAAAGTTTTTATTTCTTCTCCACGGATTTTAATACCTACACCAAATTTTTCTTTTGCTTCCTTTATTGCTTGCTCAATATACAGATTGAAAAACATCGGGGATAGGCTACAACCCTGTCTAACTAACACACTATTATACCAAAATCTTAGACATGGCTGCGAAACAGCAACTTTGTAATTCAGAATAGATTGATAATCATCAGTCTACACTAATATACGTGTAAGGTATACAAATTTGTCCTGGATCTGTTTCACACATTGTCTAACCAATTACATACTATGCTTTAACTGCTACAAATACAGGCGATAGCCCGTGCACTGAAACTGGCCTGTACTGATCAAGAGGTATATGTCCAACTTTACAGCAGCTAATTTGCTTACAGGAAAGACACTTAAAGGCCAACCCAACCTGCCATGTACGTGGCACAAATGACGGCACTTATTCACTCCGCAGTACCACGAATTACTGTGGCGGTGATCAGTCTTCTTGTAGACTGGCATGTTGATTTATTTATTTTTGGAGTGGCGGCTGCTGTATTTTTTTGGTTTTGGGTTGTAATGCAGACATGTAGTTTTTTAGGGACTGGACACATTATGTGTAACAGTATAACTACCCAGCATAGCTCAGGCAACTGCAGCACCTCCAAGTGATGTAAGGCACAGGAGTTCGGTGCGATTCGACTCGACGGGGACTGACGAGTGGTTGTGTAAAAAAGAATTGTTGGTACTGTAGGATTTTAAAATCTATATTAAGTTTATAAAAAGAAAAATAATGTAGTGTTCAGTCAGTAAATATTTTATACTTGACGCACGCCGCTGTCAGCGACCTCTGCAGTTTTACGTGGCAACCACTGGTGTGTGTGAAGTGCCAGTTCCCTAATGCACATCCTGTGTGGCACAATTAGGTGTCATTAGGGGAGGTTTACTATCTTTGGCCCGAAAAAAGCATGATATATGAGAATTTTTTTCTTGTGATGTGTTATAGATATCAAGGTCAAATTGGGTCAAAATGCTTATTGGTATTTCCTCTACAAACTGGATTTTTTTCGACCAGAAATGTAGAAGAGCAAAGGCGGAAGTGCCGTCGGAACGAAACAAAATTTCGATGTAGACCTCCACATGCGGTACGTCACAGGTCAGCCGGCTCGTCTGAAATCGAAACTGAGTTGACGTTAGCAAAGTATATAAGATACTTTAGGAGTTGTACCTCGCTTAACTTATTTGGACCATAGGAAACAAAATGGCGGTCATTTGGAATAAAAAATAGAATTTTTTTTTTCATCAGTTTTCCGACTTCATCGGCCAAGTAAAAATATTTATAATTGATGGATCTGAATAAAAGTGGTACAACTCCTAGACAATTTAGTTAGCTTCACCAGAAACAAAGAATCGTCCCAATCGGTTCAGTAGGTTTGAAGTCACCATCTCGTGCGATTAAAAAAGTCATTTAGAGAAAAACACATTTGAAGTTTTGACTACATATAAATACAATATTATGCAACGTACATTCAATCTGCTATTCTGGAACAATAAACTAGTCTTTCCTCTTGCTCATAGAGAACGTTCTGCTCGATCCGGGACATCCTGTGCTGCTCCAGAGTCACTCGTACGGCCGGTGACAAGCGGTTTTCGGCCGCTCGAATCCGGTGGTCGTCCGAATGCTCGGCGAATTGCCTCGAATAGAGTCCCAGAGTGACGTCCGTCGTCGTCACGGTCTTCAGATTTGCTGAATACCCTTCGTCGAAGCTGCTCACTGCCGGGAAAGTCGCAATCTCCACAGTCTTCACACCAGAATGCAAATGCTTGGGGGCTTACTTCTGAACACACGTGTTCAAACTTTCATTTGAACTTTTGTGTGTTTCCTCCCAAGCGGGCAACGTCCTTGCCACAGTGCATACACCGGTTCCCGTGAGATCACCGAAGTTCAGCGCTGTCGGGTGTGGCCGACACTTGGATGGGTGACCATCCAGGCCGCCATGCGCTGTTGCCATTTTTCAGGGTGCACTCAGCCTCGTGATGCCAATTGAGGAGCTACTCGACTGAACAGTATCAGCTTCGGTCAAGAATACTATCATAGCAACCGGGAGAGCGGTGTGCTGACCCCACTCCCCTCCTATCCGCATCCTCCACTGAGGTTGACACGGCTGTCAGATGGTCCCGGTACGCCACTTGTGGCCCGACGACAGAGTGTTTTTTTTTTCCTCCCAAGCACCAGTACAATAACTCATCCTCCAAAAGAAAAAAACTGGTGTGTGAAAAAGGCCGATTTCAGACAGGTGCATTTTTTTGTTCAACCACGAGTAACAAACATTTCCGTTCCGTACCCGGAAAAACCGTTTCAGGGGTGGATTCTAAACACTTTTATGGATCCAAAAATGCAATTTTAAAAAATCAATTTTTTGAACCAAGAGATAGTAAACCTCCCCTTAAGTCAGCCATATACTGCTCCGACTACTGCAGGGCCAGTTTCTGTACACCTGTGTCAGTCATACTTACAGCACGGTACATGAATGGTAAGGCAACTTGTAAAATAGAACTGTGGCAAATTTCTATAACTTTCACATATATTAGTGTTCTACAGTAGTATTACAAATATGTGCCTCGTTTCTATAAGATTCTAGTGTCAACTGTAATCTTCTTTGTAGGACGGTTTGAAAACAGACACAGGTCTCCGAAACCAGTCACTGTCGGGAAATAAGAAATAGATACTTCTCAGTGCAACCTATGACGAAGCTAGAATCATTTATTCGAATCAAAAATTAGTCTCGTGAGATATTAGTTTTATCGTTTGTTAACAGTAACAGTAAAACACGAAGGATCGCCAGTGCTCTAGCGACAGCGCCACACTGACCGCTACCACTGTGCCAGTCGCTGTTGGAGTTCTTGATGATCCTCTGTGTTTTCCTGATCCTGTTACCACGTGTCTATACAACTAATAATGCAGTAGACGAATTTGGGAGCACACTCTTAATTGGGCACATAAAATTCCGCTTTAAAAATCACTTCATTTGTAATGGGAAACAAACTGACTCTTTCCTTCGACGCTCGGCATCTTATGAAAGACGCGACGAATGGGATTCGTTTGGGTCAGCTCCAGCTATACACTGCCAAAACGAAACTGCAAATACTTGTCAAAACACCAGAGAAAATACACCTGACGACCCGTAGGGGACACACCCGGTATGTGAATTACATTATTTTCACTGTTCTCAGTTTGTCATACCAGTCACGTCCGACGCACTTACAACAACTACAACTAACTGCACAGTTTCCCTTTTGGTCTGTCTTTGATCATGGGCTACAGTAGGAATCTGACTTCAGATTTTTTTTTTAAAAAAAGAGTGTTCACTATACAGATGTGTTCAAATTATTAGACTAAACGATTATTTTTGATACTCTTAATTGATCGGTTTTAATGGTTCCGTTCTGAGCAACTCACAGATCACTGAATTTTTCACAGTTGGTAGCATTTGGCATTTTCCCTCCAAATCATGTTGGTGTTAGTTGTCTCTGTACACGCTTTGAAATTGTGTTTACACTAATGTTTTATGTTTCTGTGGTGTGCTTCAGGTTGTTATTTATTCTATCAACTTCTTGCTACATTAACAAGGTGTTATACAGCTTGTGAAATTGCACGTTTTTTAGCTATAGCAATAAATCGTAAACTTTTCAAATAAAGTGAGGTTACGTGGAAGACAAATGATGTTTCACTTCGGAAAGTTTCGGCTGTGGTAATACTTTTTGCTGAAAATCGTTATACACAGCAAGAAATTGCTGACAGCATGAGAACATCACAGAAAACTGGCAGCAGCATCAAACTTTTAGTGCAGTGAATACAAGCGAAACAGGAAAGCAAAATGTGGACGTAAAAGAAATGTCAGTCCTAGAGCAATGAGAAGACTTACAAACATGGCAAAAATGAGCTGTAAACTTTCTTCTACAGACATGAGGCATCAGCTGAGAGGTTTGGGAGTTGAAGTTTCACCTACGACACTGAGGAAGAGGCTGTTTGAATGTAGTTTAAAGGCGCGCCGACCAAGGAAAGAACAGAAAACCACACCACGATGAAAACCGAAAGATTGCAGTGGGCTAAACAACTTCAGGAGTGGACGTGTGAACTCTGGGCTAAGATATGTGCAATGATATGGTAAATTAAGTGGGTCTAATCTCTGAAGTTAGGAATTTTGGGTTGAAATTATGATCTGTTATTGATATTGAAGGAATGCACATCTGAATTTTGAGACTGTTGAGGTCTCCTATGCTACTATTCCCAGCTTCTCTAACTTGCAATTTTATACACGTGCTTCAGGTATGCTTCAGTGATGAGTCTGTATTCACTGTGACGGAAGACAGCAGCCAGTACGTTCGTCGCAGACCTGGAGAACAGTTCAGAGCTGAGTGGGTGTGCAGCAATGTGTGAAGCATCCGATTTCCGTTATGGTCTGGAATGTGATGTCTGTGAAAGATCCTGGCAGATTACACACTGTTGAATGGACAATGAGGCGACAACAATGTACAGAAATCCATGAAAAGGAACTTTTTCCCCTTAATGAGTGGTTTCCTAATAAAGATGCCATTTTTTATGCACGATGGGGCACCTTGCCACAAAGCCAAAAGTGTTTCAAGTACTAGGAAGAAAACAACTGAAGGTGTTGCCCCGGTCAGGAAATAGCCCGGATATGAACCGAACTGAAAATTTATGGGCTATTGTGAAACAGAGGAAAGGAAATTTACAATAACCACAAAACAACTCTCGTGGAGAAACTAGAGGAAATGTGGTGCCACAACAATGATATTAAAATGCCGTGTGAAAAGTTAATAAAAAGTATGCCAAACAGGATCAAAACATTGATTAAGAACAAAGGCACGCATACAAAGTATTGAATGTACAAATATAATCTGTATGTGGATGTAAATGTGTAATAAATGTAAAGTTTTGGAAAAAATGTCTTTCGTTTAATAATTTGAACACATCTGTAATGCTGGATTTAATTCATTATTTGCAGTTATTGTTTTCACTGTGTTGCAACGACGAGACAGTGAAGCGTTTCTCCCTCCATTTGCGACTCGAAGACTAATTTCTTACAAAATGAGAGCCTCGGGCAGGAAACAAATACCAACGAGGCACAGTCAGTCTGATTTACATTGACACACTCGGTTATCAGACAACGAGAAATACACTACAACCCCCTACATATTCCTCCTGTAAGCACTGCGAAGACAAGATGAAACTTACACATTCCACACACAGACACTTAAACAGGCATTATTCCCACACTCAGTACACAAATGCAATGGGATAATCCCTAATAACAGATACGGTGGGGAGTAGACTTTCCTGCACACTCACAGATGCAGACTTTAACAGCATACACTACTGACACAATGAGCTCTGTATTCCAGGTGAGTGGCAATGCTGAAACACTGCTGCATTACAAACAGAGTCTTCTGGCAAAAACGGATGCCGTGGTATTTCGATATTACAAAATACCTAGAAGCCGGAGAGCTTTTTGTGGCAATTGTCACAGTTTTGGTATTTACGTAGAATGAATTACACGCATAAACTGACGAGATGGACAAATGCGCATCTGAACTTTGCGTAAGTGAGAAAAAAATGATTGTCAATCGACCATCCCAACACAAACTGATGTCTCGACAGAGACAAAGTCTCGAATCTGCAACGTGCTAAGTTGCCACTGCATATCCTGATAGACTACAGAAGTCCAGTTACTGACATAATGGGTTTCATCAAAGAAAATGATTTAAGTAGTGGCGGTATGTACTGTAAATAGGACTCTGTATTTAAATTTGTAAGCAGCTATTTTCTTCAAAAAATATCAGTACATTCAGGTAAACATTAAACTACCAATAAGAAATATGCATCAACTATTTACCGGATTTACCCGATTGAGAGACGAGGTTTTTGCCCAAACTGATCATTTGAAAAACGTAGTGTCACCTTACATTTAGCTGTCGAGGTCAACTTTTTTACATTCTTTAATAGATTAATACAGGGGTCGTCTTACATTTGCGGACGAAGCTCTGAAGATTTTGTACAAATTCATTTTGAACAACCCTGAAGAGACGGGCACAATCAAACAATATTTGTGTTCGGATAAGCTCGGGATTTCCCAGTACACCGAAGAGCTCGATACAATTTTTTGGAACACAGTAGGAAATAACATTACATTCTATCGACTTACAAAGTTTTGTTGTATTTGAACAGGTCTGCAATAAAACTTCTCATAGATGTAAGAATACTGATACACACGGTTAAGTTGCTTTTTAAGTAAAAGTAACATCCACATGCGAAAATCTTGTCCTTCGATAATCATTACTCGATTCTGAACCCGAGTCAATATTTTGTTTGGTTATAAGACTATAACGATTTACCGAGTGGGTTGCAAGTGAGAAATTCGCTTGCAGTACACGTATTAGAATGCCAGATTGTTATGAGCTTTAAATCAGCTTTAGAACAAAATATGACATTCCGATGAAACGAGAAGAATTAATCCACAATGAAATGTCTAACAAACAACATAAATCATATTAAACTGACTGTAATCATTGTCACGGGAATACAATATATTGGAAAGTACCACCGTGAAGATAGTACGAACACACTTTGCTAAATCACAGGATGAGCAAAAGTTTGAGAATTGGACTGAATAGTGATTGCGATCTTTTTTTATATATTAGTCACTGTTTACACATACGACCTGAACCCTAGAAGGTATTGCCGTCCATGATTCACTGTTGCTCAAGCACAACACTATGGAAAATTGGAGGAGTGGGGGGGTTACAGTGATGGCATCTCGGCTGAGAGCTAGGAGTGCAGGGCGGAGAGTGTCGAGCAGGCGGAAATTTCACTGGGCAGCCAACTGTGGGAAAGTATACTGTGTACTGTGGGTTTTTATGAACATGTAACACGTTTAAACCGGCGTTTTCTTGAATCCATTTGCACTCTGAATCGAACTGACTATAAAATTGGACAAATGCGACAGTGGCGTACTTAGGTGTTTCGTGCAGCAATGTTGTCGACACTCGCCGTAACGTATGATGGGAATGACTGAGGGGGTATATCAGCTGCTGGTCCTACACAGCCAGTGAGAGAGAGGTGGGCAGAAGATACGTTTGGAAGCGAGACACACCGTAACACTCTCGTGTCAGCTATGTGCTCACAAAGAAACAGCTGTGTTCTCATGCCCTGCAGTAACTACAACCTCGGAAATTGCAACATATTCAGAAGAAACAGCCAAATATTTGCTTCACAGGTGTCCTGATAGAATGACAATGATAACAAATAGTGACATCAGAGACAACATACTAAGTAAATAAAGAAGGAAGTGAAGATTAAATTTAATGTACACAATTCCTTTTTGTTTATTTTATTTCCCTTTGCAGACATGCCAACTTTCAAAAGTGAAAAATCAGGAGTATTTTAGCGCTGTACTATTGTGAATTACAACACATCCCTGACGATTAAAGTTGCAATAATTCAATAACTGTAACAATTCAATTACATTTGCTTTATTATTTACATGTAAATACTAAATAATGGGCATACCTGAGCCTTTGGACTGTATAATTTATCATTCAACATGCTGGACAATATGAACGATGAGCTCTGCAGGTTTCTTTGGATTCACAGGCATTCAAATGAAGTACTCTCAAGAGAACTACAGTTCGAAATTACAATCCGAGGAAACAAATTAACATATATTAGATTTCTGTTTTGACATTGGCACAGTTCTTGCATGAATAAATCACTGTCAAATGATCACACATTTTCATTTCATAATGCAACCCATATTTGTGCGGCATCTTATATCCGTAAGACATCTTCCCCAAATTTAAATCAATTTTATACACGATGTACATGTTAGGCTTAGCAAATAATCTGAATAGTTTATCAGTCTGAATTTGTCTGATTACAGTAGTTACTTATTCAGCACACCCGTAGCTGACTTAGCCTTCTTCAAAAACTCTGAAATAAATTTCTGCTCAAAGCACTTGCCTTTTTGAACTGATTTTAAAATAAAAAATTTCTCCAAAGACGTTTCTGAAAGCAAGGACGTGAACTGAGTTTCGGTCTTTGTAACTGTGCTAAAAATTCTCTCACATTCCGCATTACTATGTGGAATTGACAAAATAACCAGCATCACCTTTGCAAGTTTATCATATTGAAGAACCCCGTCAGCCGATTTCTTCTGACCTACCAATGCCCACTGAACATCAATTCTCTCTGCTTCCAAGTTGGTTTCTTCTAGCTGAAAGTTACAGAACTGGGAGTGAAGAATATCAACTCCTGTATGTAAGTGGTCACTCTCGCAAGTCAGAGTATTAGGAAATCTGTTTATGAAAAATCTAAGGCTGGAAAACGATGCGCGGGAGGGGCGAGGAGGAGGGGTTAGTAACCCTAAATTTTTTCCCCGTGAAACATTTCTCTCTCTAACTTACCCCTAGGCAGCTTAATTCCCCCTAAATTTACGGGGAAATCCCCTAATTTGGCAACACTGCCTTTTAGACACAACAATGCTAATTACTTCGCTCAGAACAACTATCGACTACTCCCTGTCCACGATAACTTTACGATTGCGCTGGTGCTACCAGAAGCGGAGGAAATTGGCTCTAGTTGAAAGATATTCATTTGTCTCCGAATGCTGCCAACGATAAGTTCCTCACTTCCTCGCAGACATGAAGCGCGAGCTACGCCTACTGCCGCTCCCGACAGCCACCGCACCAGTCTGCCAAGTTAACACAGACGAGTAGCAGCCATACATTGTCATCCACCAATATATCGAAGGTGCAGGATTTTCAAATAGTAAGGAAAGTATTGAAACTGCTCTGAAAATCGAAAGATCGGTCTTCACTGTCGGGGGATCGGGAGGAAGAAGGATAAATCGGGAGTCTCCCGCTTAAATCGGGAGAGGTGACACGTCTGCCTTTGTATTATCAAAATGCAGTCAATTAATAAAAGACATAAACTTGGAATAGGTATAATGTTAACTTTTTAGACAGATCCCTTACATCAGTAACAGTTTGTAATTTTGATTAGTAAGAATTGTTAAAAAATAAATTTTATCAAAGACCCAATTTTTTGAAAAAAGGAAAAGAAAAAAGAAAAGAAATTTGGGAGGGGGGGGGGGGGGGGGGGTTGAGTGTCATCTTATACTTGGATAAATATGGTAATATACCAAATGAAAGCATTTGCATCCAGGGGAACAGCAACTGTTACAAATTGATATTCTGGAGCAACCACAGGTTACATGTAGCTTTTGCTTTATTTTGACATGTTTCACTCTACCAGTGTGAGCATCTTCAGAAATTATGTAGCTGAGGGCCACATGTTACAAATATTTATTCTGTTTCCAGAATGAGATTTTCACTCCGCAGCGGAGTGTCCGCCGATACGAAGCTTCTTGGCAGATTAAAACTGCGTGCCATACCGAGACTCGAACTCGGGACGTTTGCCTTCCACAGGCAAGTGCTCTACCTGCTAAGCCGTGTCTCCACAATATCCTTTCTTTCAGGAGTGCTAGTTCTGCAAGGTTCGCAGGAGAGCTTCTGTAAAGTTTGCAAGGTAGGAGACAAGATACTGGCAGAAGTAAAGCTGTGAAGACCGGGCGTGAGTCGTGCTTGGGTAGCTCAGTCGGTAGAGCACTTGCCCGCGAAAGGCAAAGGTCCGAGTTTGAGTCTCGGTCCGGCACACAGTTTTAATTTGCCAGGAAGATTCAAGATTCATTTATTATATTACTAGTTTTTTATAATTTTACGTATGACAGCGGCACTGCACACAGCCCAATAATCGTAACGTGTCACCCTCGGCTACACAATTTCTGAAGACGCTTGTGTTGCTCGTGTGAAACATAAAAAAAAAGAAAAAGTTACGTGCAACTCGTGAGTGTTCTAGAATTTTAACTACTTAATATGTTTCAGACTTTTCTCCTAAGGAGATATTAAACTTTTTAATTTCCTCGATTAAATTTAGGTGCCTTAACCGTGATTAGAATTAAGAAATGTTTGGACTACAGCGTGATATTGCCTCCCCCCCCCCCATATGTTGGTTGTGGTGACAGACCTACCTGTAACATAGTCGAAGATCTAGTTTAGGTTGTATGACGATAATTTGGTTCTGAGACGGGACAACCAATGAATGTGAATGTGGAACACAGGCTACGGTAACAGACTGGTCTGTAATATACTGAGGTGACAGTCACGGGATACCGATATGCAGACAGATGGCGGTGGTGTCACGTACGCAAGTTTTATGAAATGCCAGTGCATTGACGGAGCTGTCATTTGTACTCAGGAGATCCGTCAAAAAGGTCTCCGACACAATTACAGCTGCATGACGGGAGTAGTTGGAGCTAGACGCATAGGACATTCCGTTTCAGAAACTGTTAGGTAATTCAATATTCTGAAATCCACAGTGTCAAGAGTGTGCCAAGAATACCACAATTCAGGCATTACCTCTCACCACGAACAACATAGGAACCTTCAGTTTCTCCCGGCATATTTGTTGCTCAAACAGTCCACGGGTTTACAACCAGTTCATTGTGTCCGACGGGCACAATATTTCGGCGATCAGACGTGTCGCCATCGTCAGGTGCGCTGATGAACTGAGCTCCTGAGGGCGGGCGGCCGATTTAAAAATTTCTCTTCTTCAGAAACGCTTTCCTTGCCATTGCCAGTCTACATTTTATATCTTCTCTACTTCTACCATCATCAGTTATTTTGCTCCCCAAATAGCAAAACACCTTTACAGCTTCTAATTCCCTCAGCATCACCCGACTTAATTCGACTACATTCCATTATCCTCGTTTTGCTTCTGTTGATGTTCATCTTACACCCTCCTTTCAAGACGCTGTCCATTCCATTCAAGTGCTCTTCCAAGTCCTTTGCTGTCTCTGACAGAATTACAATGTCATCGGCGAACCTCAAAGTTCTTATTTCTTCTCCGTGGATTTTAATATCTACTCCGAATTTTTCTTTTGTTTCCTTTACTGCTTGCTTCATATACAGATTGAATAACATCGGGGAGAGGCTACAACCCTGTCTCACTCCCTTCCCA
Source organism: Schistocerca piceifrons (assembly GCF_021461385.2). Lineage (NCBI taxonomy): Eukaryota > Metazoa > Arthropoda > Insecta > Orthoptera > Acrididae > Schistocerca > Schistocerca piceifrons. The sequence goes on from NC_060148.1 coordinate 4,530,782, forward strand.
ACCACTGCTTCCCTTTCGCACCCCTCGACTCTTATAACTGCCATCTGATTTCTGTACAAATTGTAAATAGCCTTTCGCTCCCTGTATTTTACCCTGCCACCTTCAGAATTTGAAAGAGAGTATTCCAGTCAACATTGTCAAAAGCTTTCCCTAAGTCTACAAATGCTAGATACGTAGGTTTGCCTTTCCTTAATCTTTCTTCTGAGGTAAGTCGTAGGGTCAGTATTGCGGTCACGTGTTCCAATATTTCTACAGAATCCAAACTGATCTTCCCCGAGGTCAGCATCTACTAGTTTTTCCATTCGTTTGTATAGAATTCATGTTAGTATTTTGCAGCCATGACTTATTAAACTGATAGTTCGGTAATTTTCACATCTGTCAACCCCTGCTTTCTTTGGGATTGGAATTATTATATTGTTCTTGAAGTCTGTGGGTATTTCGCCTGTCTCATACATCTTGCTCACCAGATGGTAGAGTTTTGTCAGGACTGGCTCTCCCAAGGCCGTCAGTAGTTCTAATGGAATGTTGTGTACTCCCGGGGTCTTGTTTCGACTCAGGTCTTTCAGTGCTCTGTCAAACTCTTCACGCGGTATCGTATCTCCCATTTCATCTTCATCTACATCCTCTTCCATTTCCATAATATTGTCCTCAAGTACATCGCCCTTGTATAGACCCTCTATATACTCCTTCCACCTTTCTGCTTTCCCTTCTTTGCTTAGAACTGGGTTTCCATCTGAGCTCTTGATACTCATACAAGTGGTTGTCTTATCTCCAAAGGTCTCTCTAATTTTCCTGTAGGCAGTATCTATCTTACCCCTAGTGAGATAAGCCTCTTCATCCTTACATTTGTCCTCTAGCCATCCCTGCTTAGCCATTTTGCACTTCCTGTCAATCTCATTTTTGAGACGTTTGTATTCCCTTTTGCCTGCTTCATTTACTGTATTTTTATATTTTCTCCCTTCATCAGTTAAAGTCAATATTTCTTCTGTTACCCAAGGATTTCTACTAGCTCTCGTCTTTTTACCTACTTGATCCTCTGCTGCCTTCACTATTTCATTCCTCAAAGCTACCCATTCTTCATCTACTGTATTTCTTTCCCCCATTCCTGTCAATTGTTTCCTTATGCTCTCCCTGGAACTCTGTACAACCTCTGGTTTAGTCAGTTTATCCAGGTCCCATCTCCTTAAATTCCCACCTTTTTGCAGTTTCTTCAGTTTTAATCTACAGTTCATAACCAATAGATTGTGGTCAGAGTCCACATCTGCCCCTGGAAATGTCTTACAATTTAAAACTTGGTTCCTAAATCTCCGTCTTACCATTATATAATCTATCCGATACCTTCTATATTACGTAATATACGAGTCTGTGATGAGTATTTTGATGCATATTGTTTATATACTTTCAAAAATGCAAAGTGGCCCAATCCACTATAGCAATACAGGCACAGATTAAGTTTCCACGAGTTCCTTCTTTTGTTGCTGCATACTTTGATTCATTACACATCTCTGAAAGTTGTCCTTCTCGATGAGATCTACAGAACACAATGGATGAATGGGAAAAAATGTAAAGAAAAGGGATGCGTCTCACCGTGTCGACCGCTGTGAAAGCGTCCAGTGGCTCTTCCTTCACGGGAACACGAGGAGACGACATGTGGGCAGATGATTGATGTTCACGGGTGTCAACCTCTCAGAACTGGTTCATGTTTGTAGGAACTGTTGATATACGAACAGACAGTTGAATCATCAACTCCATATACAAGAAGTAAACTATATATTGTAACAAAGATTAAAACCAAATCACATAGATTTCATAACTACGAATTGCCAGTAGACACGGATTTATCATAATTTTGTTTCGAATTTGACCGAGTACGACCAATCAAACGTACTTCTGAGAGGGCAAGGCTTCATATACTGCCGACAAAGTTGCCTCGTATTTGGCAGGTCACTTGTATACGACCTAAAATGAATGATTAAGATATTTTGGCTCAACACCCCATTTTTGAGAAACCCACATCTGAAGTTCACCACACGCAATTGCCTCAGAATTGAGAGAATCAATAGGTAATTGAAAACTGAGCATTCTTCATCATATACGGGTTTCACACACACATATCTCCATAGAAATCAGGAAAAGGAACTATTATGACTACTGCTTATGCACCCAAAAGGTGAACACTGTACCAGGAAAGTGCCGTTGTCGTAGCAACCGAGGCATCTGGCTACGGAGCAGAGAACCCGCATTTGATTTTCACATATACGCTGCCCTGAAAATAAAAAAGAAATAGTACACATTGAAAGACAAAATTGATTTTGATCCAATGACGGCATACGCCACCTGGGAGATAGTAGAGGTACCGATAACAGTTTGAACGTCATCCGGGTTCTTTGCAACAGCTCTTTTACTCACTCCTTCAGAGAACTACGCGGACAGTACTTGCCGTAATCGTTCGAAGCGAACACACTCGCAGCACCGAGAATATGTAACGACTGCAGTCTTCACGAAACTACATTGCTCCTTCCGAAGATTTGGCAGAAAACAAGTCTTTGTTGACATTTAAAAATATTTCTGTTTTGAGAATTACTTTTGATGCTTATCATGCACTGCCTGAAAAATCAATGCTGAAAGTTGATCACGAATTAAGCTGCCAATTATCACTGCAGCCGTGCAATTCCTGCTGCAGACTGCAGTTTCAAAGCGTCAACCTTCAATCGTGCGAGACAGTTGATTTTTGTTATCTATCGACATGCCGTCACACATTACACTATTAATTTGTCCACTGCAGGTATCCAATATCAGACAAAACTCGTTATCAGCAATGTATGGTTTTACAATGTTCTCAAGATACTGAATTTGTCAGTTTACTAGATTTGGAGCAAGTGACAATTTTTCAGCAAGTCAGTTATACGATATGCCGAGGACCAAATTAATCATCAGTTTCTTACAAGCACGAGAAAACTTTATACGACAATTTTTCGGATGCCTTGCTGGAACATTGTGCCACGTATGAAGCGGTGGTATATGCTGCTACTCGAGGTAGTAACATGTCCCACTTCCTTTCTACTGAGCCGCGAAAGATGTGTAGGAACCTTAATTTACGGTAGTAGTGACAGAGGAAAGACCTTATACTGTGCGCACAGTTTTTATTTATGCGCAGATACGAAATGCAAATGTGAGTACCGTACAGCCACGAGGCACAATTGAGGGCGAGTCTTTTACTGCTGGGGAGGAGCCGTTTACACTTTGACGTCGCAACTTGGGGGTCCGTGGATGCCGACGAAGCAATGGCTGTTGTTCCAGAGAAGATAGTTTGAAGTGAGTGGATTAATTACTCATGTATGTCTTGGTTTTTGTGGATAATAACAATCTGTCAACAAGTCTGCTTATTAAAAGCTCAAATAAGAATGTTTAACTGGTATGTTGAAAGTATTATTGGGACTGCCAAAATACGTAAGGATTTTGAAAAGTAGAAGTTAAGTGGTTTTGCAGCGGGTAGCAAACGTGATCTTCCATTATCACAGTGCTTTCCTTTAAACCAGGGGTCTCCAAACTTTTTAGTCCACAGGCCACATTGACTTCCCACAAAGTTATAAGGGCCAAGATCTACCAAGTGGGATTGAAGCAACCTAGCACTCCACGATCACTGTATTGTAAGGCTAAAGGAAAGATGAAATCGCAAAAATCTAAGGTTGTGGAAACAGCTAAAAAAAATATTTTATACAATTTACTTGCTATATGTAATTTACAATGTAATCAAAAGAAAGTGAAACCTCGCTTAAGAATCATCTTCCATAATGATTGATTACTAAGGCTAGTGGCCGAAGTGGCGTCTATTTGAAAGACTTGCACCAGACTCGTGCGCAGAATAAAATGCAAAGAATTTTTTTACTTAAAATGTTTTCGCCAAACTAGTGTGTTACCTGTTGTTTTTTTTTCGCTATCGGACGGAGAACGGTCTGTCTGTCTATTGTGGATAGCCACAAGTTTAACCACGACCTTCCGCTTTGTAAAGATAGAGCTCCGACAATGTTGCGATAGGCCTCGAAACTCAATTGTCGGCACGATAGGCGCCACCTCAAATATTTGGGGGGCCGGATACCAGGGATGTCCGGCCAGCTGATGCGGGCCGCGGGTTGTAGTTTGGAGACCGCTGCTTTAGACGGTAAAGAAGTTTGATATAGCTACGAGTGGCAATGCACGGCAGGACTACAACATCGAGGAGTGACACGAGTGCATAAAGAGAAGATCTGGTGGTAATTACAGACATATGACTGGGAGATAGACATACGACTGGCAGATCACTGAATTGATACTCCAATTAAAAACTTCCCAACAGCAAACAGCAGTGGTAACATTCCAATGAATGCACAATTTGACATATACTACCAACTGTGACAACCATTAGTTTCTCTCCGTTATGCGATAATACGCACAGAATGCTCCTATTCGCAGAAACCGTACTCTGAATTGTTTTCGTACAATAGGCCTTAAAATTCTAATTCTTCACTAATTCGTGCTGTCTACTTTGTTATAACTCCTTATTGATTTATTGTTGTATTAACCCTCCTATCACAACCCATCTGGATGTGAAAAAAAACACAAATGGGGAAAAAAAAACTGCCAATTGTGTCCAAGAATCTAACAGTTTGTCTGCTCGGTGGACCTTTTTCTACATGTCTGCCCAAATTTTGCACCATTCGTACAACAGTATTGCTAGCAGCAACACTGGGAGGGTGCAAATGAATTTTCTTCAAATAGACACTGTAACAGCTGTTAAGTGTTAGTTACCTCTGATATCGCACACGGTGAGTTCACGTCAGTGAAGAACGCCTTTAAGACGAGTCAGACGCTACTATCGACACCCCGTCGAGTTTGGACGAGGTCGCATAGTGGGGCTACGAGGAGCCGGACAATCCTCCTGCGCTATTGCAGTGAGACCTCGCAGGAACGTAGCCACTGTGACGACTGCTGACAGCGGCGGTTACGAGAACGTACGGTTGCAAGGAGACCGGATCGCAGATGGTCACACGGCACTACCGAGAGGAAAGACCGTCGTGTTCAACGTGCGGCTGTGGCGGATTGTTCTCGAGCTAAATCAGCAATTTGAGCAGCAGTTGACACCACAGTGACACAACGAACTGTCGCAAATCGGTTACTCGGAGGTCAGCTCCGGGGCAGATGCCCTGCAGCGTGCATCCCACTGGCCTCAAACACCACTGTCTACAACTTCTGTAGTGTCGCGGAATAGTAAAGAGTCGGAAACGTGGAATACTGTCAAAGTTTCGTTGCCTATGCCGAGAGCCAGAGGCAGTAAGTTAGCCGAGGGGTAGGAGGATTTCACATATATCGGAATGTGTCGTCACGCAGGGGCAATGGCCGGGTTACACACAACGGGCGAGAGAGAATCGCTTAGCGCGCGGGTTTGTGTTAGACGGAGACTTTCGTAGAGTGCGAGACAGAGGTATAGCGTCAGCTGTACTGCATTTCGCAACTTCGCGTAAGTCTGCCGTAACAACACGTAACTCTGTCGCGAGAACACCCGAGGGGCGAGTACGACAGACGAATTGGCAGTATAAATGGGACGAATGCGTTCATTACAAACGAGCGCGACGTCAGGATGTCGCTCGTGCTGCCTTTAAATACGCCAGCTTTGACAGCAGCAAGGCACTCACACTCGCAGTTAGATGTGTACCGGGTCGCTGCTCGGTAATCGAGATGTTAATCTTTATTGAGCAGATGTTGCAGTAAGGGCAGCCCGTCCGGCAGCAGATGTGAGGGGACAGTACCGGCTCTGGTCCTCTCTGCTGCCGCTGTCAATCGTCGACCCGGGATCACCAGACATTGCGGCAGACTCGCTCGTCGCCAAAGCCGACCACACCGGTGAGCTGTCGTCGAGATCGTGCCGGGCCTAGGCCCCGTGCATCCGCCGTCATGACCGGGTGAGCTGACGACGCCGGCGGACTGCGGGCCGTTCTGCCCGTCCACCGTGGACGAGCCACCGGGAGGAGCAGGGAAGAAGATGGGGTGGGATAGAGTACACTCCGCACTACGAGAACGCCTCTCATGCAGACAGCATCGAGACTCGAACCCGGAGCCACCTGCCGGCCAGCCGAGCGCCGCCAGCCACGCGCGGCTGAATTAAGGACATTCCTCCGCTACGTCGCAGCACGCGGCGCTGAGCTAGCGAGACTGCGCGGCCCGGATCTGGTGTCATCGCTACGAGTCAGCGAGGACTCGGGGGAGGACGTTCGTATCACCGAGCCACATTGTACTCGGCAGGAATAAAGGCGTTACGAATTAATAACGTTTCTTTGGCGTTTCTGGCGCTTCTACAGTCATTTCCTAGCATCCTGACAACTGGAGAGGTCACCGCTCGGCCATCCAGTCCACCGTAGGCAACCGGGACCACAGATTTGGTGTCAGAAGTGGTCGCACCCACTGTCTACACTTCAGTAGCATCCAGTAAGAACCCATTAGAGGGCAGGCAGGGGGTCTGTCGTGTTTTCTGATCGGAGCCGGTTTTGCCTCAGTGTCAGTAATAGCCTACTGTCAGTCAGGGAAGGCCTTCAGCCGACCTGTCTGCCTGCTCGACAGATCGGACCTACGCCTGGTCCGGGGTGCGATTTCGTACGACAGCTGGAATGTTCTCGTCATTACCTCACACACCCTGACTGCAAATTTGTACACCAGTCTGATGATTCGAGCTGTTGTGCTGCCGTCTGGTCGAGACCTGAAACTGACAGCAGTGAGATTTTTGGGAAAATTTTAAGTGTATATCGACAGGATAGGCAGGTGTGGAATAGAGGTGGTGTATTTGTCACAGCAGACGAGAAAATCAAACCACCGAGGTAGAAATTGAAGCTACATGTGAAAGCGTTTGGACAAGACTCAGTATCATGGGTGACCATAAAATGATAATTGGAACCCTGTATCTCAATAGATTCATTTTCTGATGTAACCGAAAACTTTACAGAGAAGCTCAGTTCACTTGCACGTAAGTTCCCCAGTCATACAGTAAACATTGGTCGAGACTTTAATCGTCCAACAATTACTTGGGAAAACTGCAGCTTTGGCAGAGGTGGGTGTGACAAGACATTCTGTGAAACATTAATAAATGCCTTCCCAGAAACCATCTGGAACTGATAAGAACCCACTCATGATGGAAATATACTGAATCTAATGGCAATAAATAGACCTGCCTTCATATGAAACTTCCTGCCAGATTAAAACTGTGTGCCGGACCGAGACTCGAACTCGAGACCTTTGCCTTTCGTAGGTGTGTGCTTGGTAGAGCACGTGCCCGCGAAAAGCGAAGGTCCCGAGTTCGAGTCTCGGTCCGGCACACAGTTTTAATCTGGCAGGAAGTTTCATATCGGCGCACACTCCGCTGCAGAGTGAAAATCTCATTCTGGAGACCTGCCCTCGTCATGGAGTCCACATCGAAACCGGTATCGGTGACAGTGATGCAGTTGTGGCAACAGTGATTACCAAAGTACAAAGGATGGCTACAAGAATCGGAAAGGTATATATGTTCATTAAACTAGATAAAAAATCAATAGTGTCGTATTTCAACGAGTAACTTGAAACTTTCAGCAGAGGACAGGAGCTCTGGCTGGAGTTTAAAAGAATAGTTGACCATGCACTGGATAGATATGTACCCAGTAGAAGAGTTCATAATGTGAAGGAAGCTCCACGGTACACTGTCACTGTAAAGAAACTTCTAAGGAAACCGAGATTACCGCATAATACGTGTAAAAGAAAACGTAGGGCTATGGACAGAGACGTGCTAAATGAAACACATTTGGTTGTCAAGAGTGCAATGCGTGATATTTTCATAACTACCGTAGCATAATAGTGTCAAGTGATCTTTCACAGAAACCAAATAAATACCGGTCATTGTATTGTACTGTAAGGAACTAGGGACTTAGAAATGACGAAGAGGCTTCGTCCCTGCTGTAGCCCTTAGTGTTTCACAACCTCACAACAGGCTACAGCAGTACACTCACCCCACCACCGCCCCACACCAAACCCTGGGATATCGTTCGGTTCGGCTCCCAGTGGACCCCCCCCCCCCCCGCCCCCCCTCCCCCTGTGGGAACGTCTCACACGAGACGAGTGTAACCCAAATCTTTGTGTGGTAGAGTAATTCCAGTGTATGCATACGTGGACACACTGTTTGCGCAGCAATCGTCAATTTAGTGTAACTGAGGCGGAATACAGGGAACCGGCCCGCATTCGCCAAGGTAGATAGAAAACAGCCTTAAAAGCCATCCACAGACTGGCCGGCACACTGGACCTCGACACTAATCTGTCGGGCAAATTGGTGCTGGGGGCCGGCCTTCCCACCCGGAAGGCAGTGTGTTAGACCGCACGGCTAAACGGGCAGGCAATTCCACTCGTACTTAAAAACTGTTGGTGGCACCAAAGTTAGTGTGCAGTCCCTATTAATGAGACAGGAACTAAAATTGTGAGTTGTTGTTGTTGTGGTCTTCAGTCCTGAGACTGGTTTGATGCAGCTCTCCATGCTACTCTATACTGTGCAAGCTTCTTCATCTCCCAGTACTTTACTGCAACCTACATCCTTCTGAATCTGCTTAGTGTATTCATCTCTTGGTCTCCCTCTACGATTTTTACCCTCCACACTGCCCTCTAATACTAAATTGGTGATCCCTTTATGCCTCAGAACATGTCCTACCAACCGATCCCTTCTTCTTGTCAAGTTGTACCACAAACTTCTCTTCTCCTCATTAGTTATGTGATCTACCCATCTAATTTTCAGCATTCTCCTGTAGCACCACATTTCGAAAGCTTCAATTCTCTTCTTGTCTACACTATTTATCATCCATGTTTCACTTCCATACATGGGTAGCCATACAAACACTTTCAGAAACGACTTCCTGACACAAATTTATACTCCATGTTAAAAAATTTTTCTTCAGAAACGCTTTCCTTGCCATTGGCAGTCTACATTTTATATCCTCTCAACTTTGATCATCATCAGTTATTTTGCTCCCCAAATAGCAAACCTCCTATGCTACTTTAAGTGTCTCATTTCCTAATCTAATTCCCTCAGCATCACCCGACTTAATTCGACTACATTCCATTATCCCCGTTTTGCTTTTGTTGATGTTCATCTTATACCCTCCTTTCAAGACACTGTCCATTCCGTTCAACTGCTCTTCCAAGTACTTTGCTGTCTCTGACAGAATTACAATGTCATCGGCAAACCTCAAAGTTTTTATTTCTTCTCCATGGATTTTAATATCTACTCCGAACTTTTCTTTTGTTTCCTTCACTGCTTGCTCAATATAAAGATTGAATAACATCGGGGAGAGGCTACAACCCTGTCTCACTCCTTTCCCAACCACTGCTTCCCTTTCATGCCCCTCGACTCTTGTAACTGCCATCTGCTTTCTGTACAAATTGTAAATAGCCTTCCGCTCCCTGTATTTTACCCCTGCCACCTTCAGAATTTGAAAGAGAGTATTCCAGTCAACATTATCAAAAGCTTTCTCTAAGTCTACAAATGCTAGAAATGTAGGTTTGCCTTTCCTTAATCTTTCTTCTAAGAAAAGTCGTAGAGTCAGTATTGCCTCACGTGTTCCAACATTTCTACGTAATCCAAACTGATCTTCCCCAGGGTCGGCTTCTACCAGTTTTTCCATTCGTCTGTAAAGAATTGGCGTAAGTATTTTGCAGTTGTAGCTTATTAAACTGATTGTTCGGTAATTTTCACATCTGTCAACACCTGCTTTCTTTGGGATTGGAATTATTATATTCTTCTTGAAGTCTGAGGGTATTTCGCCTGTCTCATACATCTTGCTCACCAGATGGTAGAGTTGTCAGGACTGGCTCTCCCAAGGCCATCAGTAGTTCTAATGGAATGTTGTCTACTCCCGGGGCCTTGTTTCGACTCAGGTCTTTCAGTGCTCTGTCAAACTCTTCACGCAGTATCGTATCTCCCATTTCGTCTTCATCTATATCCTCTTCCATTTCCATAATATTGTCCTCAAGTACATCGCCCTTGTATAGACCCTCTATATACTCCTTCCACCTTTCTGCTTTCCCTTCTTTGCTTAGAACTGGGTTGCCATCTGAGCTCTTGATATTCATACAAGTGGCTCTCTTTTCTCCAAAGGTCTCTTTAATTTTCCTGTAGGCAGTATCTATCTTACCCCTAGTGAGACAAGCCTCTACATCCTTACATTTGTCCTCTAGCCATCCCTGCTTAGCCATTTTGCACTTCCTGTCGATATTATTTTTGAGACATTTGTATTCCTTTTTGCCCGCTTCATTTACTGCATTTTTATATTTTCTCCTTTCATCAATTAAATTCAATATTTCTTCTGTTACCCAAGGGATTACCAGCCCTCGTCTTTTAACCTATTTGATCCTCTGCTGTCTTCACTATTTCATCCCCCAAAGCTACCCATTCTTGTGGGTAGCAAAGCAAAAGCAGAAATGCTTAACTCCGTTTTCAAATGTTGCTTTACAATGGAAAACCCAGGAGAATGGCCTCTCAGTATTAGTGTCACTGGTGTTGGGAAACTATTGAAAACATTAAACATGAATGAAGCTCCAGGGACAAATGAAGTCCCCGTCAGATTCTATACTGAATTTGCAGACGAGTTAGCCCCTCTTCTAAATATAATCTAGTGTAGATTCCTCAAACAAAAGAACGTGCCCAGTTCTTGAAAAATGGCACAGGTCGCACCTGTCTACAAGAAGGGTGGTACACTGTTGTCCAATATCCGTGAGATCGATTTGTAGTAGAATCTTAGAACATTTTCTGAGCTCAAACAGAATGAGGTATCTTGAATAGAAATACCTTCTCAATGGCAACCAGCACGGATTTAGAGAACATTAACTGTGTGAAACCCAACTTGCACTTTTCTCACACGACATACTGAAATCTTCAGCTCACGGCAACCAGGTTGATGCAGTATTTCTCGATTTCTGAAAAGCATTTTACTCGGTACCACACCAATGCTTATTGTCAAAAATACGATCATATGGCGTTCCGAGTGAAATTTGTGATGAGGTTGAGGAACTTTTGGTAGGGAGGACGCAGCGTGTCATCTCGGATGGAGTGTCAGCATCAGATGGTGAAACTTCGGGTGTGCCCCAGGGTAGTGTGTTGGGACACTTGCTGTTCGTGTTGTGTGTTAATGACACTGCAGACTATGTTAACAGTATAATCAGGCTTTTTGCAGATGATGCAGTTATCTATAATGGAGTACTATCTGAGAGAAGCAGCATAAATATTCAGTCAGATCTTGATAAGATTTCAACGGGTGCAGAGATTGGCATCTTGCTCTAAATGTGCAGAAATGTTAAATTTTGCACTTCACAAAACAAAAAAAGTAGTATCCTATGGCTATAATATCGATGAGTCACTGTTTGAATCTGCCAGCCCATACAAATACATAGGTTCAGGCATGAGTTTACTGGTAGAATACTGTGGAAGTGCAATCAGTTCACACAGGAGACTGCTTACAAATAACTCACGCAAGTGGTTCTAGAATGTTGCTGAAATGAGTGGGAACCATACCAGATAGGACTAACGGGAGATACTGAATGTATACAGAGAAGGACAGCACGAATAGTCACAGGTTTGTTTCATCCGTGGAAAAGTGTCACGGAGATACTGAGGGAACTTAACTGGAAGATCCCTGAAGACACACAAACTATCCCGAGAAAGTCTGTTAACCAAGTTTCAAGAAACGGCTTGAAATACACTACAGGCCATTAACACGGCTACACAATGAAGATGACATGCTACAGACGTGAAATTTAACCGACAGGAAGAAGATGCAGTGATATGCAAATGATTAGCTTTTCAGAGCATTCACACGAGGTTGGCGCCGGTGGCGACACCTACAACGTGCTGACACGAGGAAAGTTTCCAACCGATTTCTCATACACAAACAGCAGTTGTCCGGCGTTGCCTGGTCAAACGTTGTTGTGATGCGTCGTGTAAGAAGGAGAAATGCTTACCATCACATTTCCAACTTCGATAAAGGTCAGATTGTAGCCTATCGCGATTGCGGTTTATCGTATTGCGACATTGCTGCTCGTGTTGGTCGAGATCGAAGGACTGTTAGCAGAAAATGGAATCAGTGCGTTCAGGAGGGTAATACGGAACGCCGTGCAGGATCCCGACAGCCTCGTATCACTAGCAGTCGAGATGACAGGCATCTTATCCGCAAGGCTGTAACGGATCGTGCAGCCACGTCTCAATTCCTGAGTCAACAGATGGGGACATTTGCAAGACAACAACCATCTGCACGAACAGTTCGACGACGTTTGCAGCAGCACGGACTATCAGCTCTGAGACCATGGCCACGGTTACCCTTGACGCTGCATCACAGACAGGAGCTCCTGCGACGGTGTACTTGACGACGAACCTGGGTGGACGAATGACAAAATGTCATTCTTTCGCATGAATCCAGGTTCTGTTTACAGCATCACGATGGTGGCATCCGTGTTTGGCGACATCACGGTGAACGCACATTTGAAGCGTGTATTCATCATCGCCATACTGGCGTATCACCCGGCGTGATGGTATGGTGTGCCATTGGTTACACGTCTCGGTCACCTCTGGTTCGCATTGACGGCACTTTGAACAGTGGACGTTACATTTCAGATGTGTTACGACCCGTGGCTCTACCCTTCATTCGATCCGTGCGAAACCCTACATTTCAGCAGGATAATTCACGACCGCACGTTGCAGGTCCTTTACAGGCCTTTATGGATACAGAGAATGTTCGACTGCTGCGCTGGCCAGCACATTCTCCAGATCTCTCACCAACTGAAAATGTCTGGTCAATGGTGGCCGAGCAAGTGACTCATCACAATACGCGAGTCACTACTCTCGATGAACTGTGGTATCGTGTTGAAGCTGCACGGGCAGCTGTACCTGTACACGCCATCCGAGCTCTGTTTGACTCAATGCCCAGGCGTATCGAGGCCGTTATAACGGCCAGAGGTGGTTCTTCTGTGTACTGATTTCTCAGGATCTATGCACCCAAATTGCGTGAAAATATAATCACATGTCGGTTCCAGTATAATATATTTGTCCAATGAATACCCGTTGATCATCTGCATTTCTTCATGGTGTAGCAATTTTAATGGCCAGTAGTGTATTACTCTAGGAATATACTACAAACCTCTATGTATCGCACAACACAGGGATCGTGAGGATAAGTCATTCTTCTCGCACTCCATACATGAATGGAGCAGGAAGAAATCCAAATAACCGGTACAATGGGATATACCCTCTGAAGTGCACCTCACAGTGGCTTGCACAGTATAGAGATGGATGTAGACATTCATGAACAGCATTCCAGGGGCTGTTGTCCGACACGATATCACCAACATACCACTATGTGCGACACCAACACGGTCTGCAGTGTGTCAGCATGTCGCCTCTGCCTGCTCGACCCCAGATCTGTCTCCAATTGAACATCATCAGACGACGACCCCAGAGTGGTCGACAACTGGCACAAACCGTCCCTACATCGACTGATCGAGTGCAACAGGCGTGGAACTCCAGCCCAGAAATTTACATCCGGCACCTGAACAACATGATGCATGCACGTTTGCATTCTCACATTCAAAATTTTTGCCGTTACACCTGTTATTAATGTACCAGCAATTCTCATTTACGGTGGTTTATATTGTGCTTACATTAACGTGTGCTCATGCAATGTTGATCACTTACCCATGTTACCTACACAAATGTATTCCTTAAATTTCATTACTCTACAGTTTTTGGTGTTGCGATGCTTTTTCTGTCAGTGTATATGGTGATGAATAATGCTCAGTTGTCTATTATCTACTTATCCTGTCAGTTCGATCACGCATCACGAACTCCGAGTGCAGTTTAATAAAAAAATGCAGCTGTTCAGCCAAAATATCTTTGAGTCTTCTATTTTAGGTTGTGCACAAGTGACCTGCCAAGTACGAGCCAAATCGGTCGGTCGTATCTGAGGCCTTTCCCCTATAGGATGTAAAATATCACCAAGCCATTTATAAACGTAGCATTTTCCACAAGTCTGTTATGAAACACTTGTAGAGGTTCTACAGCATTAAATACATTCTAGGTGACCATGAACCATGGACCTTGCCGTTGGTGGGGAGGCTTGCGTGCCTCAGCGATACAGATAGCCGTACCGTAGGTGCAACCACAACGGAGGGGTATCTGTTGAGAGGCCAGACAAACGTGTGGTTCTGAAGAGGGGCAGCAGCCTTTTCAGTAGTTGCAAGGGCAACAGTCTGGATGATTGACTAATCTGGCCTTGTAACAATAACCAAAACGGCCTTGCTGTGCTGGTACTGCAAACGGCTGAAAGCAAGGGGAAACTACAGCCGTAATTTTTCCCGAGGGCATGCAGCTTTACTGTATGATTACATGATGATGGCGTCCTCTTGGGTAAAATATTCCGGAGGTAAAATAGTCCCCCATTCGGATCTCCGGGCGGGGACTACTCAAGAGGATGTCGTTATCAGGAGAAAGAAAACTGGCGTTCTACGGATCGGAGCGTGGAATGTCAGATCCCTTAATCGGGCAGGTAGGTTAGAAAATTTAAAAAGGGAAATGGATAGGTTGAAGTTAGATATAGTGGGAATTAGTGAAGTTCGGTGGCAGGAGGAACAAGACTTCTGGTCAGGTGACTACAGGGTTATAAACACAAAATCAAATAGGGGTAATGCAGGAGTAGGTTTAATAATGAATAGGAAAATAGGAATGCGGGTAAGCTACTACAAACAGCATAGTGAACGCATTATTGTGGCCAAGATAGATACGAAGCCCACGCCTACTACAGTAGTACAAGTTTATATGCCAACTAGCTCTGCAGATGACGAAGAAATTGAAGAAATGTATGATGAAATAAAAGAAATTATTCAGATTGTGAAGGGAGGCGAAAATTTAATAGTCATGGGTGACTGGAATTCGAGTGTAGGAAAAGGGAGAGAAGGAAACATAGTAGGTGAATATGGATTGGGGGACAGAAATGAAAGAGGAAGCCGCCTGGTAGAATTTTGCACAGAGCACAACATAATCATAACTAACACTTGGTTTAAGAATCATGAAAGAAGGTTGTATACATGGAAGAACCCTGGAGATACTAAAAGGTATCAGATAGATTATATAATGGTAAGACAGAGATTTAGGAACCAGGTTTTAAATTGTAAGACATTTCCAGGGGCAGATGTGGACTCTGACCACAATCTATTGGTTATGACCTGTAGATTAAAACTGAAGAAACTGCAAAAAGGTGGGAATTTAAGGAGATGGGACCTGGATAAACTAAAAGAACCAGAGGTCGTACAGAGATTCAGGGAGAGCATAAGGGAGCAATTGACAGGAATGGGGGAAATAAATACAGTAGAAGAAGAATGGGTAGCTTTGAGGGATGAAGTAGTGAAGGCAGCAGAGGATCAAGTAGGTAAAAACACGAGGGCTAGTAGAAATCCTTGGGTAACAGAAGAAATATTGAATTTAATTGATGAAAGGAGAAAATATAAAAATGCAGTAAGTGAAACAGGCAAAAAGGAATACAAACGTCTCAAAAATGAGATCGTCAGGAAGTGCAAAATGGCTAAGCAGGGATGGCTAGAGGACAAATGTAAGGATGTAGAGGCCTATCTCACTAGGGGTAAGATAGATACCGCCTACAGGAAAATTAAAGAGACCTTTGGAGAAAAGAGAACGACTTGTATGAATATCAAGAGCTCAGATGGAAACCCAGTTCTAAGCAAAGAAGGGAAAGCAGAAAGGTGGAAGGAGTATATAGAGGGTCTATACAAGGGCGATGTACTTCAGGACAATATTATGGAAATGGAAGAGGATGTAGATGAAGATGAAATGGGAGATATGATACTGCGTGAAGAGTTTGACAGAGCACTGAAAGACCTGAGTCGAAACAAGGCCCCCGGAGTAGACAATATTCCATTGGAACTACTGACGGCCGTGGGAGAGCCAGTCTTGACAAAACTCTACCATCTGGTGAGCAAGATGTATGAAACAGGCGAAATACCCTCAGACTTCAAGAAGAATATAATAATTCCAATCCCAAAGAAAGCAGGTGTTGACAGATGTGAAAATTACCGAACTATCAGCTTAATAAGTCACAGCTGCAAAATACTAACACGAATTCTTTACAGACGAATGGAAAAACTAGTAGAAGCCAACCTCGGGGAAGATCAGTTTGGATTCCGTAGAAACACTGGAACACGTGAGGCAATACTGACCTTACGACTTATCTTAGAAGAAAGATTAAGGAAAGGCAAACCTACGTTTCTAGCATTTGTAGACTTAGAGAAAGCTTTTGACAATGTTGACTGGAATACTCTCTTTCAAATTCTAAAGGTGGCAGGGGTAAAATACAGGGAGCGAAAAGCTATTTACAATTTGTACAGAAACCAGATGGCAGTTATAAGAGTCGAGGGACATGAAAGGGAAGCAGTGGTTGGGAAGGGAGTAAGACAGGGTTGTAGCCTCTCCCCGATGTTGTTCAATCTGTATATTGAGCAAGCAGTAAAGGAAACAAAAGAAAAATTCGGAGTAGGTATTAAAATTCATGGAGAAGAAATAAAAACTTTGAGGTTCGCCGATGACATTGTAATTCTGTCAGAGACAGCAAAGGACTTGGAAGAGCAGTTGAATGGAATGGACAGTGTCTTGAAAGGAGGATATAAGATGAACATCGACAAAAGCAAAACAAGGATAATGGAATGTAGTCTAATTAAGTCGGGTGATGCTGAGGGAATTAGATTAGGAAATGAAGCACTTAAAGTAGTAAAGGAGTTTTGCTATTTGGGGAGCAAAATAACTGATGATGGTCGAAGTAGAGAGGATATAAAATGTAGGCTGGCAATGGCAAGGAAAGCGTTTCTGAAGAAGAGAAATTTGTTAACATCCAGTATTGATTTAAGTGTCAGGAAGTCATTTCTGAAAGTATTCGTATGGAGTGTAGCCATGTATGGAAGTGAAACATGGACGATAACTAGTTTGGACAAGAAGAGAATAGAAGCTTTCGAAATGTGGTGCTACAGAAGAATGCTGAAGATTAGATGGGTAGATCACATAACTAATGAGGAAGTATTGAATAGGATTGGGGAGAAGAGAAGTTTATGGCACAACTTGACCAGAAGAAGGGATCGGCTGGTAGGACATGTTCTAAGGCATCAAGGGATCACCAATTTAGTATTGGAGGGCAGCGTGGAGGGTAAAAATCGTAGAGGGAGACCAAGAGATGAATACACCAAGCAGATTCAGAAGGATGTAGGTTGCAGTAGGTACTGGGAGATGAAAAAGCTTGCACAGGATAGAGTAGCATGGAGAGCTGCATCAAACCAGTCTCAGGACTGAAGACCACAACAACAACAACAGGTGACCATATTTAAATCCACAGCCAGCTCAGTCACAAAAGAAAGAAAAAAAAAAAAGGTCATCTGACTCGATAATTCACAATAAAGTTCCAATGCATTCAACTGTTCTGTGCTTGAATATCTGGACCAAAACATGCAATGCCAACAGTTGAAATGATACAAAAAGTCTTCAGTAATCTGTACTGGTATCACTGGATCTGCACAACCCCTTCTGACGAAAAGGATTTATATTCCTTTCGGTCAAATCTTCTATGAAAGTGCTACTTGAAATACAGCAGGTCACACGAATAAAACAGAGAATATACTTTATACTCTGAATTTCAGAGAATATTCTTAGGTTTGCACAAATAAAGTGAGTCTGCAAATATACTCCACCCGAGAATGTTCTCAGCTCGAGTAAAAGGGTGGGGGGAAGTTGCTCAACATTGAGATCATTCTTCGATTTCGTACGAATAAAACTAGAAAAGTTTCTCACAAGTGGAGAACATTCTCCATTTTCCTAATGTGAGTTGCATAGCATACTTTGAGCTGAGTAAGTTATGTTTTGTTTATGTGTTACCAAGTGTTTTTAGTGAAAACAGCAAACTTTATGGTGCTCAAAAGGCAAAAAAAAAAAAGATATATGCAGCACAAAGGAACACAGAAGAAAAAACTGTAGTTTATACAGATTTGACAGTGAAAACTTAATTCCATTCACAAATCACTTTCTACATGAAAATCACGAAAAAAGGTGTGCCTTTCCAATGAATGTAAAATGAAAACATTTTTGTGCTATTTAGCAGACCCGAGCTTTCAGACTTGTGTAGAAGACTTAGGAACACACTAGACAATTGTGTGGCTAACATTTTCGTATGTTCTTCAGCAAAATTAACAGAAAAAACCCTGTTGCAAATCCAATTTCAGAGAAACGTAAACGAATTAAAAACAGCAAAAGTTAAGCGGCAGTCAAGATACCAGTTTCCACGGGTGGTGGGGGCACTCGATTGCACAAACGTACCAATAATAAAACCTTCTGCACTTGGAAGTTAATAAATTAAGGGGACAGTGAACGTGAAATTCGTAGAAATTTGATATTTTCTGTTTTCTACTCCATAATGTACTTTGGACTTTCCTGAACATTTTGGTATATAATACATTAAAGTCCGACAATTGTGAGACCTCCAAATAATATTTTGAATGTTGACGTGTGACTGTCAAATTTTGCAGCTACGCGTAGACTGCCACAGTTGGGCAGTCATATCTTGGGAACTACAGATTCTAGAAGGTTGCTGCTACATCAGAAGCTGTTGAACAAAATGAAGGTGACACAGACATCAGCAATGCTGCGGACGGATCCTGGAAAAAGCATGGGTTTAGTTCTAAAAATCATCTGCAGTAAGTATCGACACTGTAAAAGTTTTGGATTTTGAAGTTCTCAGCAAGTACTGCCAAGGTTGTACAGTGAAGCAGAACAGATTACTTCATAAGCAGCAGTGTATAATAAATTACGATGGCACAAGTGGAGGAATGGAGGTACAAGGAGCAGTGAAAATTTTCCAGCATTTGCAGGAGAGAGGTGTCAGATATGTGAATTACTTAGATGATGGAGACAGCAAGGCTTTCATTGCAGTACAAAACACTAAGCCATATGATGTTCCTATATGAGGAGCATTCAAGTTCTAAGGCCTCTGATTTTTTTTCTCCGGACTGGAAGGAGATAGAAACATGCGCATTGTTTTAAAATGAGGCTGCATTCATTGTCAATACGTCCCAGAGATGGCAGCACCGTACGGCAGATGGAATTTTACCACCAGCGGCGAGAATCAGAACTGTTTTAAATACTTAAAATGGCGACGTTTTCCTTACTTGAACAGCGTGCAATCATTCGTTTTCTGAATTTGCGTGGTGTGAAACCAATTGAAATTCATCGACAGTTGAAGGAGAGATGTGATGAAGGAGTTATGGATGTGTCGAAAGTGCATTCGTGGGTGTGACAGTTTAATGAAGGCACAACATCGTGTGACGACAAACCGAAACAACCTCGGGCTCGCACAAGCCGGTCTGACGACACGATCGAGAAAGTGGAGAGAATTGTTTTGGGGGATCGCCGGATGGCTGTTGAACAGATTGCCTCCAGAGTTGGCATTTATGTGGGTTCTGTGCACACAATCCTGCACAATGACCTGAAAATGCGAAAAGTGTCATCCAGGTGGGTGCCACGAATGCTGACGGACGACCACACGGCTGCCCGTGTGGCACGTTGCCGAGCAATGTTGACGCGCAACGACAGCACGAATGGGACTTTTTGTTGGTTGTGACAATGGATGAGATGTGGATGCCATTTTTCAATCCAGAAACAAAGCACCAGTCAGCTCAATGGAAGCACACAGATTCACCGCCACCAAAAAAATTTCGGGTAACCGCCAGTGCTGAAAAAATGATGGTGTCCATGTTCTGGGACAGCGAGGGCGTAATCCTTACCCATTGCATTCCAAAGGGCACTACGGTAACAGGTGCATCCTACGAAAATGTTTTGAAGAACAAATTCCTTCCTGCACTGCAACAAAAACGTCCGGGCAGGGCTGCGCGTGTGCTGTTTCACCGAGACAACGCACCCGCACATCGAGCTAACGTTACGCAACAATTTCTTCGTGATAACAACTTTGAAGTGATTCCTCGTGCTCCCTACTCACCTGGCCTGGCTCCTAGTGACTTTTGGCTTTTTACAACAATGAAAGACACTCTCCGTGGCTGCACATTCACCAGCCGTGCTGCTGTTGCCTCAGCGATTTTCCAGTGGTCAAAACAGACTCCTAAAGAAGCCTTCGCCGCTGCCACGGAATCGTGGCGTCAGCGTTGTGAAAAATGTGTACGTCTGCAGGGCGATTACGTCGAGAAGTAACGCCTGTTTCATCGATTTCGGGTGAGTAGTTAATTAGAAAAAAAATCGGAGGCCTTAGAACTTGAATGCACCTCGTACAAAAACTTGAGTGTGTAGAACAAGTCAAGGAAAGGATGGGAACACGTCTGCGTAACCTAAAAACCAAAATTGTCTGATGGCAAGACAATGAAATGTGCTGGAAGACTAACGGACAAAGTAATTGATGAATTACAGGAATATGATGGGAAGGCCATTAGAGATAACTGTGACAGTTCGGAGAAGATGAAAAGAACTGTGTGGAGCACTTTCCTTCATCGAATATAACCGATGAAAAGCCATGTTGTGCTTTGTGTCCACCTCCACCAAACACTTGATGTAAATACAGGCAAGCTGGATTTTCTGGCACTCTGCATGAATTTACACACAAACATTCTCTTCCTTTGGCAGTAATGGAGGCAATAAAATCTATTTACAGAGATCTGGCAAATCCTGAGCTACAAAACAAGTGTTTTCATGGGAAGACACAGAATGTGAATGAGACCTTCAATAATGTGTGGTGGCATGTGCCTAAAAATATACTTGTTGGCCTTGTGACTCAAAGTTAGCAGTGTCTGATGCTGTAATAAATTTTAATGGTGGGAACTATGAAAGACTTAAGGTTGTGGAGAAGTTAGGGGTAAGATTTGGACAAAACACAGCTAAAGGACTGCGGGAACTGGATGAGCTTCGTGTACGTGATACAGAGTTAGCTGCTCAGCAAATGACAAAAGAAGCAAGGAAGAAGAGGAGGAGGAGGCAAGCACTGGGCTGTTGTGACACTGAAGAAGGAGGTACAGACCATGGACCAGGGCAATTATAGTGCATAAAAGATGCAGAAATGTACGTCTGTGTAAGAACTTGTAATAAAAGAGTTTTAAACCTCAATATCTCTGAAATACATTTTTTGCAATGACCTATTTTGTAAAAAGGTATTGATAGTAGAGACGTGAAATTTTCACAGCACGCCAAGTGCGAGATTCAACACATATGGAACTACAATAATTGAAATATCCCGAGTTGTTTTGTTTTCATGTTCATTTATTTACAAAATTCTGTCAAAAATTGAGTGTTTGAAAAAAATACAATTTCAGTAAAATGTTTTTTATTCCAGTCTTTGATCACAATACGAATTCTTTAGACGATGACCGGTTTCAGTCCGTAATGACCATCCTCAGATCTTTTTCACGCCATGTCCTAAAGTGGTAAGGTCATAATGGCACCGTCATACAGATCTAAAATAAGGTGTAGAATAGGCCGCATCGTCCACACAGTCATTATTGCAAGTCATTATTGCAGTTGCAATAATGACTGTGTGGACGATGCGGCCTATTCTACACCTTATTTTAGATCTACGAGACTATACTATGCCGATTATATTTACACGTTTTGACGATGCCTTTATGGCCTTATCACTTTACGACATGGCGTAAAAAATATCTGAGGATTGTCATTAAGGACTGAAACCAGTCATCGTCTAAAGAATTCATATTGTGATCAAAGACTGGAATAAAAAACATTTGACATTATTGGATCACTGTTTTTATACGCAACCATGTCACAGATGGTGAGACAATTTTAGTAATAATTCTAGTTCAGTGTATCTAGAAAGGTGCATTCAATAGTTATGGAAAATTGTAAGTTGGTGTCTTAAAAAGTTTCCAAGATAATGGGTCACAAAATTTGATAATTTAACATTGGTGGCATAGGACATACAATGTCACCTTAATTGAAAAGGTTTTCCTTCCATAAATGTGCAGGTGACACGTGGTTATAGTGAAATGTTCACTTGTGTTGCTGCTTCATGGCCTGACACAGTACATGATGCTAGGGCAATGAGAAACTCAGATGTATTCCTCATGAGAAAATGTGCAATGGTTTACTTTTAGGAGCTGAAGGATATGGTGCAGCACTGCGGTTTATGACACCATTCCAGAATCCTGAAACATCTGATGAGAGGGCGTACAACAGACTACACTCTACGGGAAGGGTGATAATCGAATGGTGCTTTGGACAGCTGAAAAGGCGTTCCCAGGTCTGCAAAACAAAATAAGTGCTGCCCAAACAAAAATCCAAACCGATCACAGCCTGTTTTGTTTTGCACACTGTAGCAAAACAAACTGGGGATGATAACTCTGAGGCACTTAGTGAAGATAACAATCATCCATTACAGGGAGAAGAGAAAACAGCAATCATATATGTACACAATACAAAGAGAAAACTGGAAATTGTTAGTGTAATATGTCAACTGTAGCGTGCGGGAGTTTGTTCCAAACATTGTACAAATAAAAATAATCCATGTGTTTTTTGTAAATAAAATAATTTTTACTTCTTCAAATACAACAAAATACCATTTTCATGGAAATAAAAAATAGTGTTCTGCTCTCACATAAGAATATGCAATTTACTGTTTTCTTCCTCCTCTCTCACTGATTTTACTTTCATCAAAAATTGTTTAAGCTGTAACATCTCCAACAGGTACATGTTATTCTTACAGTTCTACTTTACCAAAAATTGTGTCAAGGGTATGGTGAAGGTATTTACCAAATACTACAGTAAATAATTGTACAAACTGTTTAACCTTTAATATTTCAGACAGGAACATATTACTCTTTTTGTTCTACTTTACCGCAATTTGTTTCAAAGGTGTGGTGAATGTAATTGTTAGAAATCACAGTAAATAAAAGCACAAATCATTTAACTTTTAACATTTCAATATGGAACATGTTATTCTTATGGCGTCAGTGAAAAGAAATTTGAACTCAAATCATTTCTGTACGAGGATACGGATTTATGACGATGTACAACAAACATTTAACTTAAAAATTAATTTTTAATTTTACAAATACTACATAACAAAATATCAGATGTGAAGAAAATAAAATTGTTCTTAGTTACATAGGGAAATGAAAACCACTATTTCTCTTTTCCTTCCTCTCACATGAATTTTCATTGTTTTCGATTTAAAACATCGAGCAGGTAGAGAAAACCAGTCTCTGTAGTTCTACATCTGACAAATTTTTGGGTTTCTCAGTCTCTGTAGTTAATAACCATCATTTTGTAGCCAAAAGAGGAGAAAAAGCAATGGCTGTCACCTCAGAGCCCACTACATCTGACAGATCTTCAACTACAATTGGTGACACTTGTAAAAATGAGTGCGGATCAAAGAAAATAGCATCAGAATTGTGGGATACCACAACTTTGAAATTACCATCAGGGTACGGCACACTTTTCGATGACGACGCCCATACTGCAAAAGCCCCTGAAACAAACAAAAAAGGAAAACAGTAGTAGTGTGTGTCACAACTTTATTTGAAATGAGTACATGTAGCAAGCAGGATTATGCAGAACATGGGAGGGGTCTGTCCAATTTCATGCATGCTCCAATGCACTAGGTTTACTGAAAATATAGTCAACTTTTGATTTGATTTTGACAGGGAAGCTAAAACAGCTTCGGTATAACCTGCCACTGCCCGCACCGAAACTGAGTTTATTGTGTGGTATCGCTCCCAGTATATCCATCAAAGCCAACCAATGCCCTCAAATAGTGCAAGGAGCCCGTTTACCAGTTTTTTGTCAGATTGTAACATTACGAGTCAAGATAGCTGTAACGAAAATTGAATAGCGTAAAGTTATCATTAAAAACTCACGCCGCGTGATTTGTGACGATTTGGTTGGTCATAATAGTAGTAACATGCTTTTGAATACAATTAAAATATGACGGCGATACCTGTTTAGTGTTATTGGAAATAATATGTAGTAAATCAATGAGTAAGGTAGCCGATCCTATAAGAGAAGGTAAAATTGGGCATATTAAGGTGTTTTACTTTATGTCGACTAAGCCGATGATACGGCATCTTTTTATCCGTTTACTCTTAGAAAAAAACAAACAAGTAACGAAGTGCTAACTGTGCGTTGTGAAAAATATAGGGGCGAATTTTAAATAGCTACAGTGTATAATCAGACTAACAAATGGACATTCAGTTATGCGAAATAGCGGACAGCGAAGTGTGGTCATTAAATTGAGTACACCTACAGGGCGGTCAATTCCGGGATAAGTCTATTCGCATCTCATGAGGGACGCGGTATTGAGACCGTTTTTTTTTTTTTTTTTTTTTTTTTTAAATTATATCACGGAGAGCGGGCTTCAATTTATAAAAAGGAGAAAAGCTGTATCATTATCATTGACTGTTGGTGTTAAGCAACCAAAACTGTTCATCAAAGGGTTTCGGTGAATGAGTGGTGAATGCGAAATGAAACTGTGAACGAAGTTATGTTAAATAAAGCAGAAGAGACAAGACAGTTTGGTCGTATCTGTTATTATTCCATAAACCGTAACATTTATTCTCGTTGTACGAAGCCTTTATAGATGATCGTTATGACAATTTGCTTTGAAGGGATCTCGTTACGAGTTAAGTTTTGGGGACCTGGTCAACAGGGGATAGTTCGTAGATCTTAACTACTGCAGCTATTCTGGAATCAGGTGCTACCGTGACCGTTGTGTGTTGTCCATGGCTTAAGGTCATCATATCTCATGCTCTAAGATCGACGCGCCTTTCCTCTTGGTATAACGCTGTCTCACGGTAACAACGACAACGCCGAAGGAAGATATGGTAGAAGATACAATTTCTTCAGGTCTAGTTGTACCAAAGATTAGGTGTGATGCAGATTCTTCACCCTCATCACAGATCGTCAACTTTTACCAAATGTCATTTCATTTATGCAGAATAAAAACAGTTTGCTAATTTACAATAAAACTGTGTTAAGCACATAATAATAAATGAGGGGTGAGGGGGGAAAAACTTATCAGGAATGCTAACGCTATATCGTAGGGTTGCAGTCGACCCCATCAAAAAAGTCCTCCCACTTTTTTAATATTATTTCACATTCCCTGTCTTCTTTAAATCCATTTATACTTAAATCATGCTTCGTGCTGCGCACTTTTTTTAAAAAATATGCGACTATCTGTAATGTCTTTTCCAAAACTTGACACGTGTAGTCATTGAATTTATGTAAAGCTATCAGATTTTCCTTTTTCCTAGCAATAAGCATTTGAGATTTGGGAACAATAACTGGATAATCTTTTATTATACTAACCAGTGCAATTCCGAGTCCTCCAACTTGTGAACACAACACACACTTTCACTTCACAAACATAATCAGATCGAACTTAAGGCATACAAATGCAAACAACATGAGAACCAAAGAGGTCAGATTTTAATCATCTTGCTGAGAACTGACTCAAAAGGAGGGATGATAACAAGGAAGCACTCCCTAGTCAGAAAATATGCTTCGAACTTTTTACTCGTACGAAATTAAAAACTTACTCTGAGAATGTTCTTTTGCCCCGAGAATCTCTTCTGGATAATACTCTCACGTTTATTCACACGACCCACTGTGTAATATTTTGACGTGACGCACGAGACGGGGCTCGATGTTCAGTGACGGGACTTCTGAGACATCTGTAATGCATCTTGCGGATTGCACTACTGTGAAGGGGAAACTTTGAGTCTCCTACTTGCTAGCCACTGAAGGGGAATGACATTACAATGATGTGGAGAAAGTGCAATTCTGTAGGTTGTCAGAACAAATGCAGTTTCTGAATCAACTGCATACTTACGTTTATGAGTGGGCTGTAAGTACATGCTCCAACAACAGATTTAATGCTCTAAAAATTGACAAAATGTTTCACAGCAGCTGCAGACTTATACAATACCGTTAGCTGTTGTGTTGCCGACACAGCATTTTGAGTCTTACAAATGTGTACGGTTGTTTAAGTGCGCTGAACTGTAATATAAAAATGCGATGAACAGGTGTATACTGGCAAGAATACATATATAATCTGTTCTGGCATCAGGTAGTAGTTGTATTGGGCTATGTAGTTCAATTCAACACATCATCACGAACACATATTTTTGATTATTTTGATTTCTCTTATCTCGTTACGGTATCAGGTAGTTGTTTTGATGCATAAAGGTTATTTTAAGTCATTTACACCATAAATAACGGTGGTGTTTTTTCAACTTTCTTAGCTAGAGTTCTTATATCTTATTAGTTTGCTGATGGTTGTACGTTTGGCTACCCCCTACCAAAAAAAATTTGGCTACCCCCTACCAAAAAAAGTTCTGCGCTAGTCCCGTCACTTACATTATTTTGATTAATACCTATCTTCCATTCGTGTCATGTTTAATTTGCTTATTTCAGAGTTTACAAATATTCATCTCACTAACATTTCAGTGCAGCTGTAATTGTGACAGAATCCTGAAACAATTTAATAATAAATCTGCAGCTGGCACAAGACTGATCAATATATGAAAAGCTCATTCTCGTTATAAAATTAATCTAATAATTCCTTCACCCATGTTGTTGCAGAACCCACTACAACTGTCGTTTCGCTTGCTACCAATGGCCCTTAAAAATCATTGTTTTACAGGAAAAATCTGTAAATACTTTAAAATTGTGGTAGCTAAACAAGTTTTGCAAATTAACCATATGACAAAATACTCTCCTCTTATCATGCTATAATTTATCAAAATCTCCTTTCAATATCTCAAGCCATTCACAAGATACAAGGAATGTTATGAATATTTCATTGTTGTGCAGCTGGAACAGAGTATGTTATATACAATCCATTTTTCGAGACTGGACACACATAGAGATATCTTCCCAAGTTTAAAGAATGATTCAATATGTCAGCGGCATTTCATGTGCAGCATGTATGATGTAATACAGACCAAACACATATTCAAAGGCACACCTATTTCTCATTCCGAACTATTTGAATTTTTTGCAGTAGTTTACTTACTCTCAAAATAGTACAGTAATAAAATAGATGCTGCTAAAATGGTCCACAGATAATAGTGTTTTCAAGCACCAATAACTTTGATAAATTTCTAAAAAGTTTTTTAGAGTTACTCAATGAATTACTACCACAAAGTACCTGGCAAAGAAAAGTGAAAAGTAAACTAAACAGGATTACTCCACGGTTAAGAATATCTAGTTCATGCAAACAAGAGCTACATAAAGAGCTGAAACACAAAAGCCATGACGATTAACCATATGAAACATTCCAAAGTTAAATTAAAAAGTGTTGTTAAAACTACCAGCTGCCAAAAGAATGTCAAGTAAGTTGATTTTAGGGCATAAAAATAAGTCTGTGGCATAAAAAATAAATGAAACAACTACACTATTGTTAACCCTGTTTCAATATCTCAATCTTCAATAAATTTATTATAAACCCAGCAAAATCTAATAGACGTGATTACAGCAAGAATTTCTTTGGCCTAGACCAGAATAGTGGCCCCCTTGTGGCATTTAGTAGTTTCAACTGAAGACATTGTCAAAAAACAAAAACGCTGAAAAAAGGAACCAAATACCCAGGTAACTAAAACTGTGTATGATAAGACAGCACACCCTCTATATTTAATAATCAGTCATCTGAACAAGCCAAACTCCTTGATGTACGTAAGTACTGATATGCAGAGGTAAAACCACTACACAAAAAAGTATTAAAAGAGGACATGGAAAATTACCATCTTATCTCTTGTCTTCCCAGCCTTATCCATTGCATTGTACCTCAAAACATGACCTTATTCTTAACAGCTATTTTGTATTCCAAGAAGAGAAAAGTACCTTGAAGGCAGTTAATAGATTCATTGGAAAAAAATCACCTCATCACTAGACAAAAGCAGATGACTGGCCGGTACCTTTTGCAATCTTACAAAAACATTCAATTCAGCGAATTACTCCACGATGCTGCTTAAAATAGACAGGCACGGCATAAGTTAAAGCGCTGAGGAATGGCTCAGGACTTATTTGAAGAACAGGAAGCAAAAGGCAATCATAACATCTAATTGATGGGGGGTTAAACTGGAAAAAACACGCTGAGGATCTGCTGAAACGTTTGAGTTCAGCTACTTATGCTATTAGGGTCATTGCAAATTTTGGCGATATACATCTGAGTAAATTAGCTTACCACACCTATTTTCATTCTCTGCTTTCGTATGGCGTCGTATTCTGGGGTAACCGATCATTGACTAAAATAGTTTTCACTGCACAAAACCGCGTAATCAATATAAAACAAAGATGATGTGACTTACCAAATGAAAGTGCTGGCAGGTCGACAGACACACAAACATACACACAAAATTCAAGCTTTCGCAACAAACTGTTGCCTCATCAGGAAAGAGGGAAGGATAATAGAGGGAAACATTCCACGTAGGAAAAATATATATGTCTGCTTGTGTCGTGTCTGTATATGTGTGTGTGTGTGTGTGTGTGTGTGTGTGTGTGTGTGTGTGTGTGTGTGTGTGTGTGTGTGTGTGCGCGCGCGAGTGTATACCCGTCCTTTTTTCCCCCTAAGGTAAGTCTTCCCGCTCCCGGGATTGGAATGACTCCTTACCCTCTCCCTTAAAACCCACATCCTTTCGTCTTTCCCTCTCCTTCCCTCTTTCCTGATGAGGCAACAGTTTGTTGCGAAAGCTTGAATTTTGTGTGTATGTTTGTGTGTCTGTCGACCTGCCAGCACTTTCATTTGGTAAGTCACATCATCTTTGTTTTTAGATATATTTTTCCTACGTGGAATGTATATATATACATATTCACTTATGAAATTTGTTATTGACAATCCGAACGAATTCAAAAGTAATAGCAGTGTACATGGCTAAAACACTAGCAGAAAGGATGATCTTCACTACTCAAGGTTAAATCTAACTTTGGCTCAGAAGGGGGTAAATTATGCTGCCACAAAAGTCATTGGTCACTTACCTAATAGCATCAAAGGTCTGACAAATAGCCATATAGCATTTAAAAGGAAATTAAAAGAATTTCTTAATGGCAACTCCTTCTACTCATTAGATGAATTTTTGGATATAGTAAGTGGGATGTACAGATGGTCTAGGGGTAGCGTCTTCGATTCATAATCAAAACGTCTTCGGTCCCGGGTTCGATCCCCGCCACTGCCTAAATTTTGATAAATAATCAGCATTGGCGGCCGAAGACTTCTGGCATAAGAAGTCAGCCTCATTCTCCCAATGGCCTTGTCAAAGAGGGTGGAGGAGCGGATAGAGGTTCAGGGCACTCTCTTGTCCTAGGGGTGGGAAATTGCCCCTAAAGGCGGAAGAATCAGCAATGATCAACGACATGAGGATGCAGAAGGCAATGGAAACCACTGCATTAAAGACACATAGCGTGTATCCACAGGACATGTGGCCTGTAATTGAAGAAGTGTCTTCATGATCTCTCCATTGGCAAAAGATTCCGGAATAGTCCCCCATTCGGATCTCTGGGAGGAGACTGCCAAGGGGGAGGTTACCATGAGAAAAAGATTGAATAATCAACCAAAGGATAACGTTCTACGAGTCGGGGCGTGGAATGTCAGAAGCTTGAACGTGGTAGGGAAACTAGAAAATCTGAAAAGGGAAATGCAAAGGCTCAATCTAGATATAGTAGGGGTCAGTGAAGTGAAGTGAAGTGAAGTGAAGTGAAGTGAAGTGAAGTGAAGTGAAGAAAAGTATTTCTGGTCAGATGAGTATCGGGTAATATCAACAGCAGCAGAAAATGGTAGAACAGGTGTAGGATTCGTTATGAATAGGAAGGTAGGGCAGAGGGTGTGTTACTGTGAACAGTTCAGTGACCGGGTTGTCCTAATCAGAGTCGACAGCAGACCAACACCGACAACGATAGTTCAGGTATACATGCCGACGTCGCAAGCTGAAGATGAAGAGGTAGAGAAAGTGTATGAGGATATTGAAAGGGTAATGCAGTATTTAAAGGGGGACGAAAATCTAATAGTCATGGGCGACTGGAATGCAGTTGTAGGGGAAGGAGTAGAAGAAAAGGTTACAGGAGAATATGGGCTTGGGACGAGGAATGAAAGAGGAGAAAGGCTAATTGAGTTCTGTAACAAGTTTCAGCTAGTAATAGCGAATACCCTGTTTAAGACTCATAAGAGGAGGAAGCATACTTGGAAAAGGCCGGGAGATACGGGAAGATTTCAATTAGATTACATCATGGTCAGACAGAGATTCCGAAATCAGATACTGGATTGTAAGGCGTACCCAGGAGCAGATATAGACTCAGATCACAATATAGTAGTGATGAAGAGTAGACTGAAGTTCAAGACATTAGTCAGGAAGAATCAATACGCAAAGAAGTGGGATACGGAAGTACTAAGGAATGACTAGATACGTTTGAAGTTCTCTAACGCTATAGATACAGCAATAAGGAATAGCGCAGTAGGCAGTACAGTTGAAGAGGAATGGACATCTCTAAAAAGGGCCATCACAGAAGTTGGGAAGGAAAACATAGGTACAAAGAAGGTAGCTGTGAAGAAACCATGGGTAACAGAAGAAATACTTCAGTTGACTGATGAAAGGAGGAAGTACAAACATGTTCCGGGAAAATCAGGAATACAGAAATACAAGTCGCTGAGGAATGAAATAAATAGGAAGTGCAGGGAAGCTAAGACGAAATGGCTGCAGAAAAAATGTGAAGACATCGAAAAAGATATGATTGTCGGAAGGACAGACTCGGCATACAGGAAAGTCAAAACAACCTTTGGTGACATTAAAAGCAACGGTGGTAACATTAAGAGTGCAACGGGAATTCCACTGTTAAATGCAGAGGAGAGAGCAGATGGATGGAAAGAATACACTGAAAGCCTCTATGAGGGTGAAGATTTGTCTGATGTGATAGAAGAAGAAACAGGAGTCGATTTAGAAGAGATAGGGGATCCAGTATTAGAATCGGAATTTAAAAGAGCTTTGGAGGACTTACGGTCAAATAAGGCAGAAGGGATAGATAACATTCCATCAGAATTTCCATAATCATTGGGGGAAGTGGCAACAAAACGACTATTCACGTTGGTGTGTAGAATATATGAGTCTGGCGATATACCATCTGACTTTCGGAAAAGCATCATCCACACAATTCCGAAGACGGCACGAGCTGACAAGTGCGAGAATTATCGCACAATCAGCTTAACAGCTCACGCATCGAAGCTGCTCACAAGAATAATATATAGAAGAATGGAAAAGAAAATTGAGAATGCGCTAGGTGACGATCAGTTTGGCTTTAGGAAAAGTAAAGAGACGAGAGAGGCAATTCTGACGTTACGGCTAATAATGGAAGCAAGGCTAATGAAAAATCAAGACACTTTCATAGGATTTGTCGACCTGGAAAAAGCGTTCGACAATATAAAATGGTGCAAGCTGTTTGAGATTCTGAAAAAAGTAGGGGTAAGCTATAGGGAGAGACAGGTCATATACAATGTGTACAACAACCAAGAGGGAATAATAAGAGTGGACGATCAAGAACGAAGTGCTCGTATTAAGAAGGGTCTAAGACAAGGCTGTAGCCTTTCGCCCCTACTCTTCAATCTGTACATCGAGAAAGCAATGATGGAAGTGAAAGAAAGGTTCAGGAGTGGAATTAAAATACAAGGTGAAAGGATATCAATGATACGATTCGCTGATGACATTGCTATCCTGAGTGAAAGTGAAGAAGATCTGCTGAACGCAATGAACAGTCTAATGAGTACACAGTATGGTTTGAGAGTAAATCGGAGAAAGACAAAGGTAATGAGAAGTAGTAGAAATGAGAACAGCGAGAAACTTAACATCAGGATTGATGGTCACGAAGTCAATGAAGTTAAGGAATTCTGCTACCTAGGCAGTAAAATAATCAATGATGGACCGAGCAAGGAGGACATAAAAAGCAGACTCGCTATGGCAAAAAAGGCATTTCTGGCCAAGAGAAGTCTACTAATATCAAATACCGGCCTTAATTTGAGGAAGAAATTTCTGAAGATGTACGTCTGGAGTACAGCGTTGTATGGTAGCGAAACATGGACTGTGGGAAAACCGGAACAGGAGAGAATCGAAGCATTTGAGATGTGGTGCTATAGACGAATGTTGAAAATTAGGTGGACTGATAAGGTAAGGAATGAGGAGGTTCTACGCAGAATCGGAGAGGAAAGGAATATGTGGAAAACACTTATAAGGAGAAGGGACAGGATGATAGGACATCTGCTAAGACATGAGGGAATGACTCCCATGGTACTAGAGGGAGCTGTAGAGGGCAAAAACTGTAGAGGAAGACAGAGATTGGAATACATCAAGCAAATAATAGAGGACGTAGGTTGCAAGTGCTACTCTGAGATGAAGAGGTTAGCACAGGAAAGGAATTCGTGGCGGGCCGCATCAAACCAGTCAGTAGACTGATGGGGGGGGGGGGAGTGGGTAATTTCCCCAACTCCCAAAAAAAAGTCATGTAATATTTTGTGTAATATGTCTTGTATAGACACCTTTTATTAACCTGATACACTCCACATCATTACGAAGTCCAAGGGACGTAATAAGGGATTTTGAAGTTTAGGGTGAAGTGGGACATTTCAAACCCAATAACATATAAAAGGCTCGCTGCCACATTAAAAAAGTAGTACGAAATGCAATCAACAGATGGCATAGGGTTAACAGCCACTGCTGTTAACATACAACACGCTATATGCTCTATGCGTTTACTCCTCTGCGCTAGATAAAATGAAAGAGGCAGTGGTTGTTCGTAACAGTTTGAGTGGACAGGAAAGATGTATAAAGGAGAAAGAACTGTCGCAGCAATGAGGAATAAACTGAAACATCGAGGGATGGAATGAATTCGTAAGTCCGTGTGATAAATGTATTCCTGCAAAAGCTCACACAGCACAGGGGTAAGTCCCATTTTTATACACTAACTTACACTTACAATAACTGGACAGAATGTTAATTCTTGAGATAACAAATGTATTGTTCCAGAAGACTTAAAGAGCTCAATATCATTTATCGTCAGTAAAATAAAGTAACCTGATTTCTTATATTCCTAGAAAGCAGCATATTGTAATGCAAACACAGCAATCTACAAATATTTAAAGTACAGTGGCTGTGATTAGACAAACATAAGGCACATGCAGTTAAGACCAGGAGAAGCTTAGGAAGACATCGTCATTTTGAGAAAAGTTGAACTAGTGCAAGACGTCGAAAAACTGGATCTACCTGCCCTGGATGTACAAGCCACATCTGCAAAGAAAAGAAATATTTGATTGAAACGATGCAGCACCTGACAAATAATGACCATACACTGTTTTATAAAATCAGAATGAACTTTCACAATATTTTTGCTGAGTACTGAACTGTGGCACTTAAGAGCTTTTCATCGTATTTCTACTTTCAGTTTTTCCATACTTTTACAATACAATGTTTGTAACTTGCTTTGGAAACTAGATCCATATTATGCTTAACTGTCAAATAAAATACATTAAAACAGGGCAGTACAATTATGACCAATAATTATCTAGCATACTTAAAACTCATTTTCCTCAAATTCATGATTTTGGCACTAAGAGCCTTTTTTTTTATTTCAAGTCTTTGATTATAAATCAGTGGAATACGATTTCAAAGAGTTCCTCAGGGCTCTATCATAGAGTCAATCTTGTTCCTCTAACAGAAATGAGTTATTTGTCCAACCACTCACATTTGCCAACAATACCGCATTACTTATTGAATAAGGAAATGGGAGAGAAATTCTGAACAGTGTGAAACACACTAAACAATCTAAGTGCACAGCTTCAATGGGACAATCTTAAACTTAACATCTCAAAGACACTCTACACAATTTAAAACCAAACAATCACAGATCAGTAACATCAGTACCCTACATAAAAATCAAGTTACGGGAGCAGCTCAGTCCATCAAATTCTTGGGACTAAACTTTGACAAAAATGTACGCTGGCAAACACACAAATTATTTAGCCACTAAATTAGACAGCCTTGTTTTTGCAATGCGCATACTATCTGCAGTAAGGAAATGGTGTACAACAGCAACTTCTGAAGCCATTGTTAGATATGTTGTTTTTTTTTTTTGGGGGGGGGGGGGGGGGGGGATTCATGTCTCATCATGAATCCTGCTACTTCAAAGACGAATCATTAGAGATATGTTGTAATACCTCTATAAAAACATCTTGTAGACCAATTTTCAAGAACATAAAAATGTTACATACATCTGTGTTGTTTGTATTTCAGATCATTGTTTTTACACAGTAATTCCCAGCTGTAGAGGGAGCAGCGAACAATGGTGGTCAAGTTAAGGGGACCACACTGTGGTTCAGGTTGAAAAAAATCGATTTTCGGTTTTCATCATATTTCAATAGATTAAGGTTTTATTTAAGTACTGTGAAAAGGATTTTGCTGAAAAACATTTTTTTTCGAG
The DNA here is from genome assembly GCF_021461385.2 of Schistocerca piceifrons. Lineage (NCBI taxonomy): Eukaryota > Metazoa > Arthropoda > Insecta > Orthoptera > Acrididae > Schistocerca > Schistocerca piceifrons. The sequence goes on from NC_060148.1 coordinate 4,565,316, forward strand.
CATTTTCCTACGACATGTGTTTATGTGCCTTGGAACGCAACAGTCAGTATTCTTTTGTTTCTGCTGTTTGTAAACAACATGCTTTCAAACACGTGGTTATTTTTGTTCAATGGGCAGGCAATTAGGAGAAATAAAGAAAATCTGGAGGGAATGAAGAGAGGTGTTTGGGCCATATTCTTCCATAAGTCCTCTACTGCTGATAAGCTATGTCATGGATTGTGTCCGTCAGGAGAAAATTCGTGGTGGAAATACAATAGGGCTCAAGCAACTGGAGAATCTTATTCTCACCAGCATTCTCTTCCTGCTGCTGTTATTACAGCAATTAAACCTATTTTCAGAGACTTGGCTCACCGTGACCATCTAAGGAAATGTCTGCATGGGCAGAGACAGAACCCAAATGAAAGTTTCAACAGCATAATTTGGAACTGCCTTCCTAAAACTGTATTTTGTAGGCATGCATACAATGAAACTAGGAGTTCATGATGCTGTTGTTACATTCAGTTGTGGTGGTATTGGAAAGTGTTGGGTACTGAAAAAGCTGGGAATTAATCCTGGCGAAATTATGACGACTGGGCTGTAGCATTGCGATAAAATGAGGATAGCCGATGCAGACAGGTCTGCACCTAATACGGCCAACAAAGCAAGACAAACATCCAGGAAGGTGAAAAAGAAGCTGGAAGACCTTCTAGAGGCCAAAGAAGGGCCATCATATGCAGCAGGACAGTTTAACTGTAAGTAACAAATTTCAAAAGTTTTTTCTTTCAAGTCAATTTCCTGCAAACTAAAATCTTCAGTGCATATGCCCCATTATATCAGAAAGTATCATAGATAAATGAATGAAATTTTCAGAGACTCTGCATAACATAAAAAGCCATCTCTGGTACTACAATCATTAATATTACCCTATTGGAAGTTCACAAAAAAATATTTTCTGCAGAAAAAACTTAATATTTTTTGTTAATAAATTTAAAAAAATATTTCTTAAAAACTATAAAAAGGATACAGTAGATTATAGTACAGTTGACTTTATTGTCATCATGTAACATACAGTAAAAATATTAAGGTTCTGCATCAAACAGTTTTTTCGGAAATGGGTCAAATACTTGCCTAAATTAACACGGGTTAGATAGGCAGGCTGGGGTCCCCTTAAGGTTCATTCTCTGCTTGTACGTCAAGCATTTTTTGACAGCCGACGAGCATTCAGTAGTGTTCAAAGCAATCTGCTGTGAATGTCACTGCCAATGTAAGAATTAAATGTGATCATAGCACATTACTTGGTGAATTTCTATTCCATCTGTTGAAAGTTGTCATCTCCGATTGTCGTGCTACGTCATAAACTCTACACACGCGAGCGAAGGAAATAATTTTAGGATGCACACTTTCTTCAAGCGCATAGCATGTGTGCACATACTGCAACTTTTGCTCGGAGGTGGCAACAGTGGAATCCCTGTCCATGCCTTGACCTGTCAAATCACCATCATTCATCAGTTAGATCAACTGCAGAAAATCATTTCAAACATACGTACAACACGGGACACAAAAAAACCATCTGAAACTCCAAAAACACACACACACACACACACACACACACACACACACACACACACACCAGTACATGAGAACGAAAATCTATAACAAACTTGAGGGTAGGCATGTAATGGACATGGAGACAGGTTCACTGAAGAGGAAACTACACAATCTTCTGGTGGAAAAATGCTATTATTCAATGGACAAATTTATGAATAATGGGATGATCATTTGAACAGTGTGAATGTTTAATTCCCAGGAAATTTAGACACTAAGTTGTAGTACATCATAAGAAAAACAATTTAATGTAACTGTGCTCAACCGAAAACTGTGCTTCAAAAAATAACATTAGAGAAGTAAGTAATTATGTACATCATAAGAGAACAGCCGACACGCTTTGTGTACAATATGATCAGCTTATCTGCAAAATGTATGATATAAGATGAACAGAATAAAATACAATATTGCTTTTTATAGAGAAGAGTAACGTGATCAATGAGGCACAGCACGGGCTTTAGAAGCTGTAAGGCTACCAATACAGTCACAGGTAACAGCGTAGCTTATGTTATTGGGGCATTAGATGAGCGAAGAAGAGCCTGTGTTGTTTTCCTGGACCTTTCAAAGGCACCAATTGTGCGTGTCACTACAGACAAATACACAAACTAAACTTACAGTATCAGGGGAAAAGGAGCTGACATATCATCATTTGTGGAAAACAGATAGCAGTGTGTAGAAGTAAAGCATAAAATAAGTGTAACTCCGTAAACAAACACTGTAACTTACAGCCAATAAAGTTTCAGATACCTGAAGCACCAGTTGTAGCCTAGTGGGATGTGGGGAACCAGCTAAAAACCGTATCCAGGACCCAGGCTGACCGACACACCGCTCCTCGTCATTAATCCGACAGGCAGATTCGATCTGGGCCAGTACACCTCCCCATCACGGAAATGGTACTTTAACGTGCACAGCTGTTCGAGCGGGTTTGCATACGATACTTCAGTCGCAGGAAAAAGTGATCCAGCAGAAGACCTGGAATCGAGCATCTCTGAGAATCCGAGGCAGGTTTATAAATATTTCAGTGAAAACAGCGGGCATACTGGTTGTGAGGCACCACCCGTCTGCTCTGACCGTTGACGTACTTGTGCCGTGATTCGAGGTTTTGTGTGACATTATCAAGTCACGTTGTGTGTGTTTCGGATTGGAAGTGAAATAATGTTGTAGATGATACAGTGTATGAAAAGCTGGTGTGTTCTAGCAGTTTAATTATGTGGTGGCGATGTGTTTGTGAGGAATGTTATTGTGTCATTTGGTGTGCTACAGTCATCACGGTGTGCCAAAGTGTGTGAAATTACATGGTAGCACGATGGATATATTGTGCACACCATTGAGTGGGTGGATCACTTTTTATTTAAATCATGGGAGAAGGTATGTGGATCAATGTTTCTTAATACTATATCAAACATGTGACTATCATTAATAAACACTGATCCCATTACAAAGATTATTCAAAACTATTTTCTCGTGGGTTTCTTTGTTCTATCCGGCTCATCACTCATCACGTCCACTTCCCATCATTCACCACGCATACTGTTACTGACTGCAGTATGCAACAGAAAAGCCACCGACACTGCAACTGCACTTTCACTCTAGGGTTGAGCTATATAGCAGAACTGGAGATTGGGATACCATTATCTTATGGTGTGTTTAGTATTGTTTTGTTAGATTTTATTTTTTGGGCCGTTTAGATTATTTCGTTGTTTGCTTGTGTTGGGCCTCGAATGGTGTTTTATTATTATTGAATTTTTAGTCTGTCCCCAAACAAAACCTTTTCCCATGGGTGTCCCACTAATTTAATTGGCTTTAGTCTGCATACTGGTTCACATAGCATTTGTATTTGCATGCAATATGATCTGTGTTTTGGTTGCCAAGTCGGATATGCTCGAAACAGTGGTTTCCGGCACTGTGATGACATTATTGGTCAGAGCTGACAGATGGTATCCCTGTCTCCAGTAATCCCACAACAACTTCTTTGTAAGTGCAAATAATATTAGATTAGATACAATTACAAGCAAATAAAACTACAACACTAACAATGTATGTCTAGAATTATGTAACTCAGATCTCAATGAAATAGGGAATTACTATAACAACGGCGTGCGACGAGGGCCTCCCGTCGGGTAGACCACTCACCGGGTGCAAGTCTTTCAATTTGACGCCACTTCGGCAACGCGCGCGTCCCCGAGCGGAGAAAATCTCCGACCCAGCCGGAAATCGAACCCGGGCCCTCGGGATTGACAGTCCGTCACGCTGACCACTCAGCTACCGGAGGCAGACCGGGAATTACTAATTCCTGGGTGTTATTGTTGATAAACCCTTGACATGGTAGGACCATACCAGCAAAGTATGTTCAAAACAAGTACTACACATTCTTCACGAGAGAGCTATTTAGAACAGTATAGACAGACATGCAGTTAATATACTATGACAACATCTAATCCCACTTATATTTCACTACAGTCCAAAGAAATGTAGCATGCACGCATATACCAGTAAAAAAGTTAGGGGGGCATTCCATATCAAGTAGCCTAAGGGTCCCCACTCGACCATCTCCAATTTCGATGAAATGTTTACAGGATGTACTTACAGCTTCATAAGTAGTACGGTTGGACCACTAGCCACCTTTTCATAAAGGCTCGTTTTTTGACATTGCGACTGAAATGAATAAATGATCAACTTTGTGATCCTGTTCAACTTTTTGGGTACGATAGCTTAGTTGGAATGGACAGTGTCTTGAAAGGAGGATACAAGATGAACATCAACAAAAGCAAAACAAGGATAATGGAATGTAGTCTAATTAAGTCGGGTGATGCTCAGGGAATTAGATTAGGAAATGAGACACTTAAAATAGTAAAGGAGTTTTGCTATTTGGGGAGCAAAATAACTGATGATGGTCGAAGTAGAGAGGATATAAAATGTAGACTGGCAATGGCAAGGAAAGCGTTTCTGAAGAAGAGAAATTTGTTAACATCGAGTATAGATTTAACTGTCGGGAAGTCGTTTCTGAAAGTATTTGTATGGAGTGTAGCCATGTATGGAAGTGAAACATGGACGATAACTAGTTTGGACAAGAAGAGAATAGAAGCTTTCGAAATGTGGTGCTACAGAAGAATGCTGAAGATAAGGTGGGTAGATCACGTAACTAATGAGGAAGTATTGAATAGGATTGGGGAGAAGAGAAGTTTGTGGCACAACTTGACCAGAAGAAGGGATCGGTTGGTAGGACATGTTCTGAGGCATCAAGGAATCACCAATTTAGTATTGGAGGGCAGCGTGGAGGGTAAAAATCGTAGAGGGAGACCAAGAGATGAATACACTAAGCAGATTCAGAAGGATGTAGGTTGCAGTAGGTACTGGGAGATGAAAAAGCTTGCACAGGATAGAGCAGCATGGAGAGCTGCATCAAACCAGTCTCAGGACTGAAGACAACAACAACAACAACAACAACAACAACAACAGCTTAGTTGTAGTACAAAAGGTCAAACTATGGTAAATTCATCATAGTGTGTTATCGAAGTTGCTCATAAATCTTGTCGTACCAAATTTTGGCTATATTTTATTGCATTATATCTACTGAAAGAGTAACTTTCTCAAGCTAATACTTTGGTTATCTGCAGCCTGTCTGCATGTCATAAAGCTCTGCAAGTGGCATCCAGATTGCTCAAATAATAATCGAGTTATCGAAGTTCAAAGTTTGCTAAAAAAATTTAATCAATCAATGTTGGTTCACTTTCAAAAGGTCATATCTCAAAAGGGGTCACTCAAATTTGATTTTTGTAGGCACCACTGGAAAGGGCTCACCTTGTTTGATCAGAAAAAGCTGTTTTTATTTCGGAGACTTTGCATTTAAGAACAAGTAAACTTATATTTTCATTACATTACATTTCTCGATGTAGTGACTTAAATGAATAAATGATGAACTTTGATTTACCATTACTCGGGATCTAAGAGACCTGCCATGCTGAAACTTTGTGATCCTGTTCAACATTTGGGTATAATATCTTAGCTGTAAAACAAAAGGTCAAACTATGGTAAATTCATCATAGTGTGCTATCAAAGTGGCTCATAAATCTTGCAGTACCATATTTTGACTATACTTTATTGCCACGCATCTACTGGAAGAATAGTTTTCTGAAGCTGATACTTTAGTTATCTGCAACCTGTCAGCATGTCAAAGCTCTGCAAGTGGCACCCGGATTGCACAAATAATAACTGAGTTATCTGAGCTCACCTTGTCTGATCATAAAAAGTTGTTTTTATTTTGCAGACAGACCAGTTTAGTGTCAACAATGGAGTTTGGTAACACGCTTCAACAATCTGTCTGAAGCACACTTTTGTGCAGCGAAGAGTGTTCAGATGATGTGTCTGCCTTTTTAAATGATGTAAAGTGTGTTCTCATTACTGGATAAACATCTTTTTTCGGTAAGTAAACATTATTTTAAGGTACGGGGTGACACTCTAGAAATGTTTATCAGGTTATTTAATTTTTTTCTGTTGTATTCTCAAGGAAGTTCCCATTATCTATGTTTAATATTTTTCAGTTGGAAATATACACAACTTCTACTTTATCTAATATTGAAACAAATGACAATTGGGAGCATAAATTTAATTGTAGTGTAATGGATATCCACGAGGTTTCAGTACCGTATGTAATTGGCCTTGCAGATAATTCTGCACGTCATCTGAAAACACACACACACAACTACAAGGCTTCATTCCAATCAAAGAATTTTCAGTAGAGCAACAGGAATTAATAAAGCAATGAAGCGACATATATCTTACCGGAAATGCACAAATATGCTTTCATCACAAAGCAATACTTGTGGACAAATATGACTTTCTAGAGAGATCTTTTAATCCTTTTGGTGCAAAGAACCATTCTGTTAAAAAGGATTTACAGATTGTCAATGCGGAAACAGCAAAACCATTACAAGCCGTGACTAAGAGCAATGTGAAACCTGGTCAGAAGCTCTGTCCAACTTGCAGAAAACAATTTTTAGCACAGAAAGCAGAAAAATCAGTCAACTTCAAAGCAGTCAGAAGATCAAGCATATCCAGAAGTATCAATCGATTCAAGACTAAATGCTTTTGAGGTGTCCGCTCTAAAATTTTAGTGTGTATCAAAAGGGGACGTGAAAGGTTACGGAAAATAAAAATTCGCGAAGCTCAAGAGCAAATTGCGAATAACATTGCCGGTGCTGGAGGATTCGCCCCAAAAGGTCTTCAAACACCTAGTACAAGCAAGACACGTCGTGACTGTGAAGATTATAAGCAGCTGATTAAAAAACTGAAAGAGAAGTTGCAATTGTCAAGGTAGCCTGAGAAACTGCAAATACTGACATTAGTACCACTAAGCTGGACTGTAAAAGAGACAACGCAAGAATTGGGTGTTTCAGAGTAGTATTAGTAGTAGTAGAGGGTTTTTTGGGTGCACGACAGCAAGATCTTCAGCGCCTGTTCAGTAACATAGTGAGACGGGTGACAAGAAAAAACTCAGAACAGCAATATAAAACAGAACATAAAACACAGGTAACAAGGTGTGAAAAATATGTGCCTACCCACACCGAAGCGTCGGATGAAGCAGGGCGTCAGCAGTAAAACACAGACAACCCAGGAAGAAAGTGGTAGAGGGAGCTAAAACAATGCAGCAGATGGAAGTGGCTGGCTGACTGCAAGGAAAAAGGGGAGGAGCCAGCCATTCTGCAGTACACTAAAACCTCCAGCCTAAAAGTTTAGGTGAGACTCCAGACACATCACAAAACTTTAAAACCCTACACACACACACGTCTCATCATAGCTCAAACACAGGGCAGATCCCCATCAACTTGTGCTTCCGCCCTTGCATCGCGGTAAAAATGCAGTGTGTTAAAATGTGGCAGACAAAGATGTGCACACCACAAGCATCACAGAATGGGGGATCCTCCCGCCGTAATAGAAAGCTACGTGTGAGAGGACAGTGCCCGATCCGAAGACGTGTGAGGGCCACCTCTTCCCACCTGAGCAACCGGCAGGAGGAACGCCACGGCCGAGTAGTTGACTTCACTGACCGCAGTTTATTGGCCGTCACCACCAGCCATTCGTCCTCCCACAACTCCGTGCACTTCCTGTGGAGTGCAGAGATGACAGACAGCGAGGGAATAGGACACCGGGCCACATCCTGCTCTCTGCGGGCCTCCTCGGCAGCCAGATCGGCCTGTTCATTGCCCCATTTTCCTACACGGCCAGCCACCCAGCAGAAGGACACCTCCTTACCCCGCCGTTGGAGCAGGTACAGTTGGTCATGTATCAGCTGGACCACTTCCTCAGTCGGGTATAGGTTCCGCAGTGATTGTAAGGCACTAAGAGAATCGGAGCAGAGAAGAAATCGATCGCCCCGAACACGATTCGTCTGCTCCGGTGCCTTCAGGATCGCGCAGAGCTCCGCTGCGAAAACGGTATATTCGTCAGGGAGGTGAAGCCGGGTAACGTGATTGGGGAACACTACAGAACAGCCGAGGAAATTCTCCTGTTTGGAGCCATCAGTGTAAACGACGGTGAAACTGTGATACACATCTAAAATGTTAAAAAACAGAGATTCAAATCTAAAATCTGGTGTGCTATCTTTCTTAAAAGTAGTCAAATCTAAAATAAGTTTGGGTCGCCAGAGGAGCCGAGGTGGAAATCTGCTCCAACCGCGACGTAAAACACGAAGACCAGCCACAGATATCGCAGCGAGGCTATTCCGTGCGCGAATCCCACAGGGCTGCGTCGCTCGTTGCCGGTAATGAAATAGACGTGCCAGAGGACGCTGAGCAACGGTATGGTATGCAGGTGTGCATGGTGTGGACAAAGTTTCATAGGCCTGGCGCGCCGTAAGTAGCCGTCGCCGCATATGAAGTGGCGGTTCACCAGCCTCTGCTCAGAGGCTCGGTACGGGGCTAGTTCGGAATGCCCCAGTGGCCAACCAAAGCCCTTCGTGGTGCACAACGTCTGACAACTATAAGTAAGAATGCCTCGCAGACCCCTACACCGTGCACCAATAATTGAGCCAAGATTGCACAAACGCCCTGTAAAACTGGAGCAGACGAGTCCTGTCGGCTCCCCGTGTACTGTGGCTAAGATATTTTAAAATACTTAGAGCCTCAAGTGACCGTCGTTTCAGGTCTTTAAGATGAGGTAACCACATAAGCTTCGAGTCAAAAATGAGCCCCAGCAATCTCACCGTGTCTTTAAAAGTAAGAATAGTGTCCCTCATCCTCAACTCGGGAAAGGTTAAAATCCAACAAGAACGGTGAAAAAGAACACATACGGACTTCTCGGTGGAAAACTTAAAACCACTCTTCTGCGCCCAGTCAACCGGACGTCTAAGAGTAAGTTGCAACTGACGCGTTGTCGTTGCAAGGCTGGGTGTTTCGGAGGGGGTGGTAAAAGCAGCTAGGAAGTTACAGGCGGAAAATGGTGTATTAGCTCTGCCAAAGAGTAAGTGGCACAAGAAGATTAAAGATGCTGTAAAAGAAAGATTGGTAACATTTTTTCAGAATGGAGAATTTAGCCGAATTTGTCCAGGTAAAAAAAAAAAAAAGACTGTGTATCAATTAGAATAGAAGGAAGGAAAGTTTTGATGCAAAAATACCTTCTGAATAATTCGAAAGAAATGTTTGCTGCACATCAACTTCAGCATGGGCCTGAAATTGGATTTTCCAAATTTTGCGAACTGAGTCCGAAATGGTGCATCACAGGGGGTGCTGCAGGGACCCACTCAGTCTGTGTTTGCACTTTACACCAAAATGTGAAACTGATGCTCGCAAGCACTACAATTAAAGAAGATTATAAGAGTCCGATTGCTAAAACAGTGCGCAATTTGGAATCCACAGACTGCATGCTTCATCACTGTGAAAGAACTACTGGAACAGTTTTTAGAAAGTAGTTTTGAAGACAGTCATCCAGATGATGCGATTGGGTTCAGATAGTGGTATGCACTCTGATAAAGATACATTAGAAACCGAGCAGATGACCACCGAGGATTTTATTGAAGATCTGATTTCAAAAACTGACAAACTTTCCACTATCATTATGTTTTCAAAGCACCAGAGCAAGCACCTAAAATGCATAAAAGAAAGCTGTAAGCCAACTGAACTGACATATTAATGGACTTTGCTGACAATTATTCTTTCATTGCCCAGGATGCAGCTCAAAGTTTTCACTGGAATAACAGCCAAGCAACTTTTCACCCATTTTTTGTGTACTTCAGAAATAACTTGGACATCAGCAGCATCAGCTACTGTATAATAAGCAACAGACTGAAACATGGTCCAACTGCTGTACTTGCTTTCATACACATTTACTACTTCAGTGTTGGTCAGCAGCACAGTACAAAAACTTCAAAAATTTTCTGAATCTCTGCCACCATCAAAATGACTTTGGAACTTTTTTGCTAGAAGCCATGGAAAATCTCCACGTGATGAAATTGGAGGAACTGTAAAGCGCCTGGCAGCAAGAGCAAACCTTCAAAGACCATCTGAGGACCAGATTTTGACACCAACTGATTTGTTTAAATACTGCACAAAGAATATCAGAGGAATCCAATTAATTTTTGTTTTAAAAGAAGAAACTGAAACATTAAAAACTGAGCAGGAAGCAAAGTTCAAAAATGGATGCACAGTATCAGGAACAAAAGATAATCACCATTTTCTGCCATTAAATGAAAAGCAAGCTTATATTAGAAGAGTATCCAATCATACAAATTTTTTCGTGGCAAATGTTGACCAAAGTCAAGCAACAGCTTCATTCAGAAATATTACAGCCTTAAAACTGGGCCAATACATTGCCTATATAGGCCTATATGATGGAAAATGGTGGATTGGTAATGTGTCTGAAGTTTCAGAAGAAGAAAATGATGTTTTAGTCAGTTTCATGCACCATAATGGACCTGCACATTCATTCTATTGGCCAGCTAGGAAGGATGCTTGTCGGATTCCAAACCAACACATTATTTCTGTCATTCCAGCTCCATCAGCAACAAGAATGGACCGATATTGTAGCTTGTTCGAATCAACTATAATTGCTATTAGTAACAAATTTTAGCAAATGAATTAATAAGAACTGAAATATTTGGCTTGGGAACCATAAAGAGTAAGACTGGTACATGTATTTTTTAATGTAATATAAATGTAAGTTTATTTGGTACGACAAGATTTATGGGCCACTTTGATAGCACACTATGATGAATTTACCACAGTTTGACCTTTTGTTTTACAGCTAAGATACTGTACCCAAAAAAGTTGAACAGTATCACAAAGTTTCAGAACAACAGGTCTCTTAGATCCTCAACAATGGTAAAACAAAATTGATCATTTATTCATTTCAGTTGCACTGGTAAAAAACGAGCCTTTACGAAAAGGTGACTAGTGGCTCCACTATACTACTTATGAAGCTGTAATTTGGCAGTGCTTCATGTAAGGTCTATATGTACATCCTGTAAAAATTTCATAAAAACTGGAGATGGTCAAGTGCGGAGTTTAGGCCACTTAACATGAAATAACCCACTTGTGCTTCAAAACAAGACTGTTAGATGAGTTACAAATTTGACCCTAAGATAATCCAGCATAAATAGAGAGCTTAATATCATAACTGTCATTCACTACATATATTTGCAACAATAGTATGCACTTAAAAGCATATAATAATGTGCATTTAAATACACATACAAAATTAGAATAAGAGAAATAGGGATGGTTACTGTCTACATAACAGGCCACTCAAGTTAACTGTGAAAGATTTAGACCAATTATCCTGCTGCTGATCGTTCTTGTTGTTTGCTCCGAGTACCATAGACAGACAAGGCATGACAAGGTGAACCTGCCAGATTGCAAGATAGAAATTTAGTGGGTGCATGATGTAGGCCTACATTACAAAAGTGAAATGATGGAAGTGCAAAACTGTGAAAATAAGTGCGTCAATTTGTGTCGACATTAAGGCCTTAAATTTCAAGTTTTTATCTCATCCACCTTACTTTCAGGAGGTGGTGGCTCCATAGCTCTTAATTTGAAAAAAAAATGTCATTACCAGCTTCAGCTCCTGATGCAAGACTTTAGTATACAACCAGTTTCAGTCTAACCATCACCAGGTTCATAAAAGTACTCACAACATCGTGTTAGGCGAAATATAAAATCATGAATTATACACTATTGTATAATGGTCGTAACATCGACCACAGTTGTAAGATGAATGAGCACGCAACCCAGCACAGTTATTTCTGTTATGAAACAATAGTGCATTATTATTCATGATTTTACATTTCGTCTAACATGATTCTGTGAATAATTTTATGTAGGCCTACCTCATGATGGCCAAACAACAAACTGGGTGAGTAAATAACGCAGTTTAGCAGCAGCTCAAGGCGGTAATATGACATTTTTGAAACGTCATCCAACATACGTTGAAGAAATCACGCATTTGTACAAGGCCGATTAAACTTAAGTATTCATTAAACTAGATATGTCAGCGTTGTGTTATATTTACGCATAAATACAATTGAAACTGTATGCCCTGACTGCATCTATACCGCGAAAATTGCCTACAGATGAATTATCGTAATGACGTTAATAAATAATCTGTTTACATTACGTACATTTCCCTCGCTTTAAATTTTCAAGTCCATTTTTCTAATACGATCCTCGAGCCGTCCACTGCTATACAATAAACTACCAATACAGATCCTGTGTAGGTGCATACAATGCAAACTGTTCCATTGCAGTCATTGTACTTTCGCATATGCAAACCCTTAAATGCTTCATTAAATTCTTGCCACATTTAGCTTGGACATAAATCATGATTTCGTAAAACACTAATAGCGTCAACTACTGAAGGCAAACAATACGCCAGTCTGCAGGAACCAAAATACTTACCAACAGGAAAAATATTGACCTGTCATATGAATAACGCCGACGCAGCCGACTACATATATAAATACTATGGTGACAGAACAAAGATGGCCGCAAAGTATCACAACTCAAAACATTTTCAAAATTAACCTTTATTCCTCTTATGTCTCACAGAGTCGCATTAACTGGGAAAAAAACTTCACGAATTTAATTTTTATTCAGTCAAAAGTACACTAATGAGATCATTGCGGAATGATGGCATACACATAACTAGTCGCGGAAACATTGAACCTGCAGACACTCGTCTGATTGATATCATCAATAACATGCAGAACATAAAGTACTCATCGATTGTGTGAAAATAATCCTCTTGACAATACTTCGATGGGTTCGTCAATTTACAAACAGTCACCCGGATCGCAATTAAAACAAACAGAAAATACCTTTCACGCGCTCTGTGAAATTCGTGATCGGCTGTAATTAACCCACACGCACTATATTACCACTCTATGCCAAGAATTAACAAAACCGTTGACGTCCATTTAGCTAAGATTCCGAGGAAACTTCAATTATTGCAATTACATAACATTAAAACATTAATTTATCGTTCCGCTCTCCCACTAACCAAATGAAACTGAAAGCTTTCAAGTAGTGGTGGGCAGGAAATCGCGTATCTATTAAAAATCACACTGATTGAAAAGTCACGGATATCACATTTACCATCTGTTGCTAAATTTCGTACTGCTTTCTGAAAACTTGGTGTCATTCTATGGAATTAGCTGCGATTTCAGTGACAAGTCGCGGCTAGAAGGCGCAAGTAGCAACTAAAGAGCGCAGTTAATATTCTTTGCCTAGTGCCATCTGTTGACCGACGTTACGTACTTCGTTATGAGAGCCTTGTCCCTCACGAGATCGATATTTTTAGTGCCATCTGTTGACCGACGTACGTACTTCATTATGAGAGCCTTGTGCCTCACGAGATCGATGTGCCATGTGTGCAAATGAAGGGCTTATTTCAATAGTGGTACAAGTCCACTTTTGTTCATTTTGAGAGTCCTAAAGTTAAATGAGCGCTGAAAAATCTGCTGTTGAGATACATTAAATATTCAAGCTTATGGCTTCTTACTAGAGATGAACCTTTCATTCTGTTTGTTTGGATCATCAACAGTCAGCAGATATGTTAACTCTACCCAGTTTTAACTCAGTCAATCTGAAATGTCAGCTATCTTTTTTGCCTCAGAATATTCGAGGACTGAGAGATAAAATTAATGAATTAACTATCTGCATAGATGAATTAGAGTCTTCAAACCCAGCTGACATAATCTGCCTCTCTGAACATCATGTGACCACTGCTATAGAACTTTTAAGTGTTACAGGGTTTAGGTTAGCATCTCAATTTTGTAGATCAGAAATGGAGAAAGGAGGAGTTGCCACATTCATCAGGAACTGTCATAAATTTAAGAACATAGACATTCATACATTTTGCCTAGAACAATATATGGAAGCATGTGCAACAGAAGTAGAATTTCAAAAAAAATCCTTCATAATATTACGTGTATATTGAGCACCTGCAGGTAACTTTAATCTGTTTGTAAACCACCTTGAAGCTGTACTGGCCCATTTAACAACCAAAAACAAAGAAATAGTGGTTGCTGGTGATTTCAATGTAGATTTCCTTAAAGACTCTCCCAATAAGAACTTATTTGAGTTAGTAACACTATCACTCAACTTAATTCCCGCTGTAAAGTTCCCCACTAGGATAGCCACTAGCTCACCAACAGCCATTCATAATATCTTTATAGAAAAGTCCAAGGAACAAAATTATATTACAAAACCAATAGTCAATGGCCTCTCAGACCATGACATGCAGTTCCTTCTGTTAAATGTTAATACTGAACAGGATATAAAATCTGTTAAATCTGAGCTCATGAGAGTAATCAGTAAGCCAAAAATTGATTATTTTAGGACACTCCTCAGAGACATTCACTGGACTGATGTTTACAGTGCTCATGGCATGAATGAAAAATACAACACTTTTGCTAATAAAGTGCTTACCTTATTCGAACACTGCTTTCCCCCAAAACTTACCAAGGTTAGAGCAAAGTCTACAAAGAAGCCATGGATTACTCGAGGAATAGGAGTACCTTGTAAAACAAAAAGAAAACTGTATCTGTCAATCCGAAACATTTCCGATGTTGATGCTATAGCACATTATAAGAAATACTGTAAAATATTAAAGACTGCAATACGGACATCAAAGTAAATATATTACAAGGAAAAGATAGTCATATCAGATATCAAAATAAAGACAATATGGGATATAGTGAAGGGGGAGACCGGTAGAACCAGACATGAAGAGGGACAAATAGCTTTAAGAGTAAATGATACATTGGTGACAGATGTGTATAGTGTTGCAGAACTTTTTAACAAACATTTTGTAACTGTTACTGAAAAGATGGGGTTGCCAGGTTCGGTAGATGCTGCTATGGAATACCTCAGACCAGACATTTCAAGCAACTTCCATAATATGAATTTGAGCCTCACTACCCCAACAGAAATAATGTCCATCACAAAATCTTTAAAATCAAAAACATCTAGTGGATATGATGAAATATGAACAAAGTTGATTAAAGAATGTGATTCTGAGCTAAGTAACATGTTAAGCTATCTGTGTAACCAGTCGTTTATCAGAGGAATATTTCCTGAATGAATGAAATATGCTGAAGTTAAGCCACTGTTTAAGAAGGGAGATAAAGAAATAGCATCAAATTTCCGTCCAATTTCACTGTTGGCAGCATTCTCAAAAATTTTCGAAAAAGTAATGTACAGTCGGCTTTATAACCATCTTATCTCGAATAACACACTGTCAAAGTCACAGTTTGGATTTCTAAAAGGTTCTGATATTGAGAAGGCTATCTACACTTACAGTGAAAATGTGCTTAATTCATTAGACAAAAAATTGCAGGCAATTGGTATATTTTGTGATCTGTCGAAGGCATTTGACTGTGAAAATCACAATATCCTTTTAAGTAAATTAGAATATTACAGTGTAACAGGAAATGCTGCAAAATGGTTCAAATCTTATATCTCTGGCAGGAAACAAAGGGTGTTATTAGGAAAGAGACTTGTATCAAGCTATCAGGCATCATCCAACTGGGAACTAATTACACGTGGGGTCCCACAAGGTTCCATTTTGGGGCCCTTACCTTTTCTTGTGTATATCAATGACCTTTCATCAGTAACATTACCAGATGCCAGGTTCATTTTGTTTGCCAATGATACAAACATTGCAGTAAATAGCAAATCAAGTGTAGTCTTAGAAAGATCATCCAATAAAATATTTGTGGACATTAATCACTGGTTCCTAGCCAATTCTTTGTCACTAACTTTGAAAAAACACACTACATGCAGTTCAGAACTTGTAAGGGGTGTCCCAAGAGTATATGTCTAACATATGATGACAAGCAGATAGAAGAAGTGGACAGTGTTAAATTCTTGGGATTACAGCTAGATAATAAATTCAACTGGGAGGAGCACACCACAGAACTGCTGAAGCGTCTTAACAAATCTCTGTTTGCAATGCGAATTTTGTCAGACATAGGGGATATAAAAATGAAAAAGCTGGCACAATATGCTTACTTTCATTCCATAATGTCATATGGGATTATTTTCTGGGGTAATCCATCAAGCCAAGCTAAAGTTTTCTGAGCACAAAAACGTGCAGTGGGAGTTATATGTGGTGTGAACTCAAGAACATCCTGCAGAAGCCTGTTTAGGGAACTAGGGAGACTAACTACTGCTTCCCAGTATATTTATTCCTTAATGAAATTTGTCATTAAAAATATATCACTTTTTCAAACCAACAGCTCAATTCATGGAATCAATACTAGAAATAAAAATAATCTTCACAAGGATTTAAAGCCACTTAGTCTAGTACAAAAAGGTGTGCATTATTCAGGAACACACAATTTCAATAACTTGCCAGCAGCCATAAAAAGCTTAACAACCAATGAAATTCAGTTTAAGAGAAGCCTAAAGGATTTATTGGTGGCCAACTCCTTCTACTCCATTGATGAACTTCTCAGTAAAAGCAACTGATTTGTATATAAGTACAATATAACTTCTGCACAATTTCAGTGCAGTAATGTGTCCATTGAAAGAGAGAGTGAGTGTGTGTGTGTGTGTGTGTGTGTAAGTACAATCTTAACTTCTGCACCATTTCAGTGCAGTAATGTGTTCATTGTAAATAAGTATTATAGTAGTTGTATTACATGTTTATTACATTATAAATAAATACAAAACTTTTTTATTTTAATTTCAGTGCATTAGTATTTGTAAAATTACACTTTCATATAGTGTTCATTAAAAAATGACAATCATTCCACTTGGGACCTGTGGAATGGTACATTAGCTTATTTGTTTTAGTTGTAAATATTTGTCATGTATTGCTGTTTTTCTGACATGTTCCACATCCTGGAGGACCTCCTCACTACGGATCAATTTGAATGAAAGTAAATCTAATCTAACCTATTAATTTCAGAAGCATTATAGACAGAAAAGTGGAGGTAATGGACTTGTACCACTATTGAAATAATCCCTTCATATTATATGACGGCATGCACATTCAGCATCAGTTATGGTTGATCAAACATAGCTGTGACTCTGAATGTATTATAACAACAAGAAGCAACACTGCCTTTTTCTCCTGAAAACATCAAGTAACCTAAAAAAGTGTGTGTGATTCTGCTTCCAATATGACAGTTTTGGTTAATACTCCACATGCCTACAGGACTTTGCATGTTAACACAGCAGAACTCAGACATCTGCATAAGTGTAATGAAATGAAAACAGAAGTATTGAGTCATATGAACACCTCACTTTTGTTCGAACACAGTTGAAGTCTCTGGAGAAAAGTTTTACACCTGGTGTTCTACACGGCAACTTCACACACAAGAACTTTGTGCCGACACTACTAACACCTACATAAGTAAGCTTTTCCTGTGCTACTTTCAAGTAATGCACTTAAACTATTCCTGACTTAACAGGAAGATCTCTACTTGCCACTTTCATATCAACAGCCTCAAAATGCATATTCTAGACTTTGGGATATGTTACAGGTCAGTGTCACACCAAGATTGTTGAGAAAGGGGGGAGGAGGGGGGGGGGCGGCATGTCACTCTCCAACAAGTGTTTACCAATAAATAGGTGGCGGAAAATTTACGGGTATAGCACGGCTTAACATGTGGAAAATGAGATTTTCATTATTCACTCACTGTATTTAACTTTTATCATTCCTTTAAAATCGCATAACAACTTCAATTAAACACAGTTTAATCGCTCATTCTGCACACTTATTTCATAATTATGGCACTTTTAAGCTGCAAATCCTGTCTTGAATCCCCACGATTCACTCTCAGGAGCCTTGATATGGATAGATACGTACAGTAACCAGTAATCAGAGTCAGAACTGCGTCTGCAAAATCACAAGGATTATCAAACATTTTTGCTGTCACAAATTACAAACAATGTAATTGACAGAGTAGATTGCTAATATTTGCTGAATTGAAAGCCACTCAATGGGGTATATTTCACATTTGCAAGAACAGTCTCACTTAAGTAACTGAGTTCATCAAAACACTTAGAAACTAACCTCTTGTTTGACGAAGACAGGCTACAGGGTGGCAATTTCTCCAGATCTGTTGACAATGAGTGACTGAAATGTAGTTCGGGTACCTTTGAACATAACAATATGTCAGAATTCATTTTCTAAACACGAACTATTACGGTACTGTGTGGCTACTTACATATTAATTACACTATTAATATTTTCACAGTTGTTTCTTTAATACAAAATTAAAGCCAACGGAAGAACAAACGTAAAACATACTCACTAATGACAGTTTTGTTGAGATGCAATTTTCTGTGTGGACAGATTTACCTTTTTCATACGGTGGTAAGTCACAGAAATCCCAGAATTAGCAGAAATCGCTGTGGTAGAATGCGGAGGAATACGGCGACCTGGATCCTCTATAAGGGGTGCTGCCTGGGTTCCTTAACTGCGACAAATCACGATTAAGAATATCAGATACTGAAAATTAGCATTCGCACTTCACTCAAATCGGAATATCACAGTTCAACCCATCACTAGTGCATTGCCGTTTAATTAACCACTCCCAAATATACAATTCTCATTAATATATGAGCATTACTGGCAAACCAGCAATGCTGTCAAAAATTGTAAAAATGTTGCTGCTTTTGGTGGTCTTAATCGTGTGCTGGAAAATAATGTCATCTGCGCACTCTGGTTAATATTACTTCGATGTGATAAAACACAAAGTGAGAACGTCCTGTTACTGACAGCTTGATTGGCGTCAGTAATAAAATCAGTTGCCCGAAAAACAATTAAAATTAAGATTACTGCTACAATGAGAAGTTGATAATGCGATGTCTCGCTTATGGTTTAATTTCCAGCTTCTTTTCACATCAGGTGTAAAACGCACATACATGCAGCGCTCAACAGCGGCTGCGTGAGGAACTATTTGCCCGTTTCCCTAAATGGTCGCCAGATGGCTGGAAGCTCTGTTTGAGCTAACCATTCTGCGATACGTATGGTAACACGTACGAAACCAGTATTATATGGTCTGGAAGACTTTTTCCGCTGTGTCCGTGTGTATAATGATTTTGCGAGCTATTTCTTTTCTTTCTTACGATTATTTCGTATTACCTCAAGTGCACTTTAGCATCATATTGCGGTCCATGGTTTCAGAAAAAAAAGTGTTGCATTACTTGCTGAACGTTTCTCGTAGTTTGAGTATTGAGGTACTTCTGTTACGCGCCACGTTAACGGAATGAACAAAGCTAAGAAAAATGTTAACGCCACAGTGAGGATGGAACGGATTTGGGAAAAACATCCATTCACGAACTGCAAGAACATTATGGATGTGGAATCAAGAGACACTTGTTTTAGAGCTTTGGCATTTGGCAGAAATCTTCAACCAAACTTTTTACAGTCGTGGGAAGCTCCATTTCTGAGGTTTTAATCACATTTTTGGACTGTAAAACGGCAGAACGATGTGACATCTGTTGCGCGGTTTTCTCAGTTCCTGGTGCCGCCGCCTGTGTAAGCGTATTTTTTTTTGTTTTCTTTTTCCATACGAATGCCCGTCTCAACTCAGTGGTCCTTCAGAAATTGAAACACTTCGTGAACACGATAATTTCTGATGAAATGCGCTTGCAGTTAGGAATGTGGACTACCTTAGGCTGTATACGAGAATGGTGACAGTGAAAATCTGTGCCACTCCCAAGTAATTGAGTTTATGTCATTAACATGCTCGTACATTGCAGGATATGAAGCTCAAAATTGGCCTGATGTCCTGCAATATATGTTAATGACAAACTCAGTAGCTTGAAATTTGGATAAAAAGCCGAAACTTGAGTCATAACTAAATAAACAACAATACAGACAATTGGCAGTGTGTTGATTTAAAAATTATTGTATAACATCAAAAACTGATTGTTAACAACAACTGATTGAAAGTATACACTAAAAATGAAAAGTAACTGAACTGCTGTCTACATAATACGCCTTCTGTTTGCTTGTAGCCCAGACTGACAAATTAACATGAAAAACATTTTCGATAAAATAATTTTGGGTCATCGTGTTTACCTTGACGCGGCCGAATACCCTACATTATTTTATTCAAATTGACACCGGGCGTGGAAGCCTTCGAACTTATAACACGATAAACAGCTCGACTTCACTTTTCACCCTTCAAGCACTGACTATTTGTAATACCCCAAGAACGGTATGATACACAGTTACAATATGATTTTTGAGCACCGTCTCAAAAAAATTAGGATCAATCGAATACTTTTTTAGTACTATGCAAACACGTTGTCACTTTTCAAGGAAAGCAGCGAACGGTGGAGGACAAAATTTTCGTTTATTTGCCTATTTAATTTAATACTTGGATACTTTTGTATGTATCTTGAAACTAAAAGAACCATAATTTTTTTTTTTGAAATTTTGTTCGATTTCTACGTGTCTTACAGGAAACAATAGGAATCAAAAATCGAAGCTCGGTTTTTTCACAAACTGGTTACTTTAAGCTGTTTTAACGGTCAGATTAAACTGGTGGAAAAAAAAAAAAACATACAACCGAAGGAGCCCGCAGCGGCGCATCCTCGTACGTCCGCCCTCTAGGAAAACCGTCTGGCTCGTTTACGTTGTGCGACTGCACGCGTTTTACGCAGCACGTTGCGGGAAATTCCCGCACCTGGGAAAACGTAGTTACTGGGAAGATCACAGCACTGATGTGTGTGAGCGCGCGCCCTTTTAACACCTGTCAATTTGACGGTGACGAATTCGCCGAGCCGGTGCGGGTAGTAGGAGAGCAGAGCACTGGAAGAGGTGGCGTAAAGGAAGTGAGTCACTGCGCGCCGTGCCATCTGTCCGTCGTGTTTAGCACTACTCTGACGGCGGAACACTGCCGGCGGCGCCTTGTACTACAATGTAAATTGCATCACTACCTCCTTCACTTCTCTATTTCCCTGGCAATGCTGACATGTGCGGTTCGGTTCCTTAGCCTGTTCGCAAACGCTGCCCTCGGGATTGACTGGTAGCTCTACACATGTGCTGCTGATTGGCTAAAAACTCGTGGTAACTGATGGGTGATACCACAGTTGCACACAGTCTGCGTAAACCAGTTATATTGGCCACTCACTGATGCGAGCGTATTGAGGGCGATTCACATTTGTTAGACTACCACAAAAAAAAAAAAAAAAAAAAAAAAAAAAAAAAAAAAAAATAATAATAAAATAATAATAATAATAATAATATTTCATATAAACATAGGTGTGCAAGTGTTTAGTTACGAAGTTACGACTAATAAAAGATTTTTGCCGGAAATTTAGCAACTTCACTAAAATGAAGCTGTTGCAAACCTGTACGAGGTTAAAGTAAAGCACGATTTCCATTTATTTTGTTGTTATTGTTTTAGTGAATCTAATAAAACTTGTCTCAAACGTGTATCTGCAGTACTTTTTCCAGAACATCCAGAGAAGCAAAAACGTAATTTGGTAAAATTTTTAATTCACTACCTACATGGCCCAATCTGCTTTTCAAATTCCAGTCAATTGCACAAAGTTTTCAACACAAGCTGTAGAGAATTTAATTTTGGAAAAATGATGGCAATAACGTTAACAGAAACTGTATGGGTGTGTCAGAAAATCTGCTTTTATCAATACCATGGCACACGTGAGACAAACAACAGTTATTATATGGTTTCACTTAAATACACTTTTGTTATGTTCTTTCATTGAACAATACAGAAAACTTTACTCGTTTCAAGATTGAGAAACTTCTTAAACAACTCTTAACTGTTCCCAACAATGACAAACGTTTCTACAGTCTTAACGGAAATTAAACAAATTTATTTGTACAATAGTTTGTTTCTCTGAAATGTTCTGGAAAACTTCTGCAGATACACTTCTGGGTCATATTTGATTAGATTGAGCTATATTTATTGAAATTTTTTCTTTAGTTTTGCTTGCAGAATAACACTTTGAAATAGTTGCAGTCACCCTGTATATGGTTTGTGATAATCCCTTCAGCACCCATAAGGCCTGAAGATGGATGGCACACACAAGTGCCAAAACTGGTAGCTACACAATAAATAAGCCTGAGATCACAAGGACGGAGGTAGGCGTTTCATTTTCTTACAAAGAAATTCTGGTCATATGTAAAGGCTGTTAGATCCACAAAAGTTTGTGTCCAGTCACCCATGGTCAAAGCAGGAACTAAAATTGGAGCAGCAAAGCAAAAGCATTAAGAATCAAGAACATTAATGAGATACTATGCATTTCTCATTAATTTTAAAAATAGGGGTCGTCAAAAAAATGTTTTCCCAATCCAGACTTGTTATTTGATAAACTCTGTTGCGGGAATTCTCAGAAAGTATCGGGACAGCTGGTCTAATGAAACCAGTTTGTGTTTTGATAAGTTTGTGAAAAGCTTTTACACTATTTCATCTCTGAATTTCCAGCACGGTGGAAAAACAAACCTGTTCCATTAGAACTAATATACGCGCTTCACTTACTGAGAACCACGAATACAGTTTACAGCAATGACGCTAATGAGTGTACTGCATGGCCGTATCCATGCACAATAATCGAGGGATGTGTCAATTGTTTACTTCGTTCTAAAGATAGTTCGTAAGGATTGGCGAAGAGCTTATAGTAGAAGAGGTGTGTTTCACAGTAGCGAAGATGAAAAAGTGGTCACAGCTCGTAAGTTATGCTTTTCAGAGCTCGTTTACTAACTTTTTTCTGGGTTTCGTCCATGCTACAACCTCTCAAAATAGGTAATACTTTAATTTTAATTTTTATGTGGGACAGTTACAACACTGATCAAGGTTTTTGCATGATTATATGCAAATCAAAAGGAAAATAAGCATTACGGCGAACAACAGAAGTGTAAATCCCGAAACAATGCTTCACAAAGTGGTGTAGATACCATCCTGAAATTTTTAGAAAACGTTCATACTGTC
The DNA here is from genome assembly GCF_021461385.2 of Schistocerca piceifrons. Lineage (NCBI taxonomy): Eukaryota > Metazoa > Arthropoda > Insecta > Orthoptera > Acrididae > Schistocerca > Schistocerca piceifrons. Next base: position 4,588,309 of record NC_060148.1, read on the forward strand.
ACTTTCTTTCAAATTGTACCATCTGCTGGAATATCTAAATAAAACAACTCACCGGCCGTGTGGCCGAGCGGTTCTAGACGCTTCAGTCTGGAACTGCGCGACCGCTACGGTCGCAGGTTTGAATCCTGCCTCGGACATGGATGTGTGTGGTGTCCTTGAGTTAGTTAGGTTTAAGTGGTTCTAAGTTCTAGGGGACTGATGACCTCAGATGTTAAGTCCCATAGTGCTCAGAGCAATTTGAACCATTTTTTAAAACAACTCCACAAATGGGTTGAATGTGCAGTGTTGTGAGGTCAAAGAACTGTCAACAACCAGCAGACGAAGCATTGTAGTGATAAGTGAGTTTGAAATACACGAGGTCTTGTTAATTACAAAAGCCTTTCACTTGTACAGAAATAGTATCCTAAATCGAATATCTCCGTAATACGAATGTTTAAATCAATTTCATTTTGTCCACCATTATGGAGAGATTTTTATTAAATACAGCCTGAGGGCCTGAGTTGTACTAAAGATTAATAATGGATTTTCTAAATATGGTAAACATCTGGATATACTGTACAAACATTTTAATAATTGTCAGTGTGTCCGCACCGGGGTACATTTTTACGTAGCAACCTGACAACAAATCACCTCTATTTTGTTATTTCAGAAACATTTCATGAGTGGTGGTGTTGTTGTGGTCTTCAGTCTTTGAGACTGGTTTGATGCAGCTCTCCATGCTACTCTATTCAGTGCAAGCTGCTTCAGCTCCGAGTACCTACTGCAGCCTACATCCTTCTGAATCTTCTTAGTGTATTCGTCTCTCGGTCTCCCTCTATGATTTTTACCCTCCATGCTGCCCTCCAATACTAAACTGGTGATCCCTTGATGCCTCAGAACATGTCCTACCAACCGATCCCTTCTTCTAGTCAAGTTGTGCCACAAACTCCTCTTCTCCCCAATTCTATTCAATACCTCCTCATTAGTTATGTGATCAACCCATCTAATCTTCAGCATTCTTCTGTAGCACCACATTTCAAAAGCTTCTATTCTCTTCTTGTCCGAATTATTTATTGTCCATGTTTCACTTCCATACATGGCTACATTCCATACAAATACTCTCAGAAACGACTTCCTGACACTTAAATCTATACTCGATGTTAACAAATTTCTCTTCTTCAGAAACGCTTTCCTTGCCATTGCCAGTCTACATTTTATATCCTCTCTACTTCGACCATCATCAGTTATTTTGCTCCCCAAATACCAAAACTCATCTACTACTTTAAGCGTCTCATTTCCTAATCTGATTCCTGCAGCATCACCCGAGTTAACTCAACTACATTCCATTATCCTGGTTTTGCTTTTGTTGATGTTCATTTTATACCCTCCTTTCAAGACACTGTCCATTCCGTTCAACTGCTCTTCCAAGTCCTTTGCTGTCTCTGACAGAATTACAATGTCATCGGCAAACCTCAAAGTTTTTATTTCTTCTCGATGGATTTTAATATCCACTTCGAATTTTTCTTTTTTTCGTTTATTGCCTGCTCAATATACAGATTGAATAACATCGGGGAGAGGCTACAACCCTGTCGCACTACCTTCCCAACGACTGCTTCCATTTCATGCCCCTCGACTCTTATAACTGCCTTCTGCTTTCTGTACAAATTGTAAATTGCCTTTCGCTCCCTGTATTTTACCCCTGCCACCTTTAGAATTTGGAAGAGAGTATTCCAGTCAACATTGTCAAAAGGTTTCTCTAAGTCTACAAATGCTATAAACGTAGGTTTGCCTTTTCTTAGTCTAGCTTCTAAGATAAGTCGTAGGGTCAGTATTGCCTCACGTGTTCCAATGATTTTAATAATTGTCAGTTAGTGTGTCCATACCGGGGTACACAAGCTGAGTACGTGTTTATGTAGCAACCTGACAACAAATCACCTCTATTTTGTTATTTCAGAAACATTTCATAAGTAATAACTAGAATAGTGTTTTCTTTTGTCTCTACACACTTTAACGAACCCTGACCGATTAACATTTATGAGCTCATGCTCTATGTTTGTGACCACCCACGTAAAAAATAGTTCCGAACCCTACAACATATTACATAAAATTTTGAAAAGTCAGTCGAAAGGCCCGTTATAACTACTTAACCATAAATCAAGCGCGTCATAATATCTACGCTACATGCTGAAAATAAGTATCTAAAGAATCGCAATACTTAAAACTGTAGGGTGCAAAAATAAAATAGAACATTATGGGAGGCAGCTAGTGATCTGCCAATGAATGTGGGGTGCTACCTGGACACATGTACAGATGCCTTAGGGTACAGCAGGTTATAAGACAGAATGATAATGGAGTCGGCACAAAATAAAGCACTGAGAATTAAGCAAGTAAAATGCTTGTTTAGCACAAGTTTGCTGTGAGGCTACTGTGCTAAGTAGATAACTGCACTCCTTGTACGAGACTTTTTAAGAATATTGGTATTCTTGCACTAACTACCCCATTAAATTTCCTTTTTCATGGTTTTTCTTGCAGACAATATTTTAAATGAACTGTGACATACACAAGCCTAAGACAGTACCACAATTTTCACGCAGACTCTGCCTTCTCGCGGCGAACCAGAGTGGCGTTATGTACCTGCTTGGAACGTATTCGACAAGCATAAAGCAAAAAATTGGGAGCCTCAGTCAGACTAAAACAAAATTTAAAAAGAAAAGAAGAACTGTCAATAATCTGCCTAAAAGTAAGAAATAAAATAGATTACGGAAACATTTGATGTGCCCTCGAATAATGCTCGAAATTGTGTACAGCGAATGAGGTGTCGACAGAACAGTCCTCTCTTTCCTGATAATCGACAGATTCTCTGTTGAAAAATTTCTGAGACTGAAAAATTCTTGGAATTTTGTTACACCACTGATCATAGTTGACAGAAATACAAGGGTTGGCCAAAAATGCGGAGACACCACGAGAGATGCATGCTTGAACATAAATGTGGATGCTAGCCAAACCTCTAGTTTCCACTCTAAGTATTTGACAGCAAATGACACCTATGCCGTGTCCTCAATATGTCGGAAATGTCAGTCGTCGTCATAACAGTGTTCCGTGTAGTCGTGAGTGCACTGTGTCGGAGGTAACTGAAGTTGACCTAGGGCAAACTGTCGGTGGCTGCTTCTGTAACAGAGGTACACTACGTGATCATAAGTATCCTGACACCTGGCCCAAAATGACGTACAAGTTCGTGGCACCCTCCATCGGTAATGCTGGAATTCAGTATGGTGTTGGCCCACCCTTAGCCTAGATGGCAGCTTCCACTCTCATTGGCATACGTTCAGTCACGTGCTGGAAGGTTTCTTGGGGAATGGCAGCCCATTCTTCACGGGGTGCTGCACTGAGGAGAGGTATCGATGCCGGTCGGTGAGGCCTGGCACGAAGTCGGCATTCCAAAACACCCGAAATGTGTTCTACGGGATTCCGGTCAGGACTCTGTGCTGGCCAGTTCATTACAGGGATGTTATTGTCGTGTAACCACTCTGCCACGGGCCGTGCATTATGAACAGGTGCTCGATCGTGTTGGAAGATGCAATCGCCGTCCCCAAATTGCTCTTCAACAGTGGAAAGCAAGAAGGTACTCATAACATCAATTTAGGCCTGTGCTGTGATAGTGCCATGCAAAAGAACAAGGGGTGCAAGCCCCCTCCAGAAACACACGACCACACCGTAACACCAATGCCTCAGAATTTTACTGTTTGCACTACACATACCGGCAGGTGACGTTCACCGGGCATTCGCCATACCCACACCCTGCCGTCGGATCGGCACATTGTGTACCGTGATTCGTCACTCCACGCAGTGTTTTTCCACTGTTCAATCGTCCAATATTCACGCTCCTTACACCGAGCGAGGCGTCGTTTGGCATTTACTGGCGTGATGTGTGAGCAACCGCTCGACCACGAAATCCAAGTTTTCTCACCTCCCACCTAACTGTCATGGTACTTGCAGTGGATCCTGATGCAGTTTGGAATTCCAGTGTGACGGTCTGGATAGATGTCTGCCTGTTACTCATTACGACTTCTTCAACTGTCGGCGGTCTCTGTCAGTCAACAGACGAGGTCGGCCTGTACGCTTTTGTGCTGTACGTGTCCCTTCACGTTTCCACTTCACTATCACATTGGAAACAGTGGACCTAAGGATGTTTAGGAGTGTGGAAATCTCGTGTACAGACGTACGACACAAGCGATACTCAACCACCTGACTATTTGGCCCGGTGCCCCACTGCAGGCTGTTAAAGAACGCACAAGCATACGGAACAGGTTCCCACATATGTGGGAGTGATTCTTACTTCTTAAGTAACAGGACCCAGAGCGTTGCCCTCGACTGTGGCGAGTGTTCGTCAGAGATGAGGGTACTGCCAGGAGTGCCAAAGGGAAGTGCGATAGGACTGCTGTTATTTTCTACACATATCAATGGTCTTTCGGATAGGGGGAGCAAAAATCTGCTGAGGATGCTGTGGCGTACGGTAAGGTGTCGAAGCTGAATGACTGTAAGAAGAAACAAGACGACTTAGACAAAATTTGTAGGTGATGTGATGAATGGCAGCTAGCTCTAAATGTAGAAATATAAATTAATGTGGATTAGTAGGGGAGAAAAACGTAATGCTCAGATATAGCATTATTAGTGTCTTGCTTGACACATTTACATCATTTAAATCTGGGCGGAATGGACAGTGTCTTGAAAGGAGGATATAAGATGAACATCAACAAAAGCAAAACCAGGATAATGGAATGTAGTTGAATTAAGTCAGGTGATGCTGAGGGAATTAGATTAGGAAATGAGACACTTAAAGTTGTAAAGGAGTTTTGCTATTTGGAGAGCAAAATAACTGATGATGGTCGAAGTAGAGAGGATATAAAATGTAGACTGGCAATGGCAAGGAGAGCATTTCAGAAGAAGAGAAATTTGTTAACATCGAGTATAGATTTAAGTGTCAGGAAGTCGTTTCTGAAAGTATTTGTATGGAGTGTAGCCATGTATGGAAGTGAAACATGGACGATAACTAGTTTGGACAAGAAGAGAATAGAAGCTTTCGAAATGTGGTGCTACAGAAGAATGCTGAAGATAAGGTGGGTAGATCACGTAACTAATGAGGTGGTACTGAATAGGATTGGGGAGAAGAGAAGTTTGTGGCACAACGTGACTAGAAGAAGGGATCGGTTGGTAGGACATGTTTTGAGGCATCGAGGGATCACAAATTTAGCATTGGAGGGCACCGTGGAGGGTAAAATCGTAGAGGGAGACCAAGAGATGAATACATTAAGCAGATTCAGAAGGATGTAGGTTGCAGTAGGTACTGGGAGATGAAGGAGCTTGCACAGGATAGAGTAGCATGGAGAGCTGCATCAAACCAGTCTCAGGACTAAAGACCACAACAACAACAAATCTGGGCGTAATCTTGCAAAGCAGTATGAAACGGAACAAGCGTGTGAATGCTGTCAGAGGAAAAGTGAATGACTGAGTTTGGTTTATTGGGAGAATTTTTGGAAAGCGTGGTAGATTTGTAAAGGATACCATATATAGGACACTAGTGCGACCTATTCTCGAGCTTTGGGATCCACTCCGACTTTGGAGCAATTCAGAGGCAGGTTGTTAGATTTGTTATTACCGGTAGGTTTGAACATCAAGCAATTACTAGATAAATGCTTCAGTAATTCGCACCGAAGCTACCTGCCGAACGATTTTGCTGCCGCCAATGTACTGTAAAGATGCGGTATTAGGAATTACGCCTCATACGGAGGCATACAGACATCTGTTTTTCCCTCGCGCTCTTTGAGAGTGGAACAGGAGACGATGTGAACAGTAGTGCTACCAAGTGCCCTCTGACACACACTGTTTGGTGGATTACAGAACATGTACGTATATTTAGATGTACGTCTAGACACAGGTGATCTGCAGCTCGCAGTTTGGCACACTGGCAGGTCGTGAGTGGAGCTCGGGTAGCTCAGTCGGTAGCGCACTAGCCCTGAAAATGCAAAGGTCCCAGGTTCGAGCCCCAGTCGTGCACACATTTCTACTCTGTCGGAATGTTTCAGTTACTTCTTTGTTTACAGCGACGTGCCTGCACTCCTGGTACCCACTGCAACCTTCACATCACAGCAGCATAACATGTGGCCAGAGAAAGCAAATGACAATGATGCAGTCCACCGATGAAGCGGAACATTGTGCGAAAATTCATTTTCGGCAACAGTGAAAATATTGCTGCCGAGACGGACCGATCCGGACGATTTTATTAGCCGGAGTTTCCTACTGCTGCCAAAAATTGATTAGTGGACAATACTCCACTGTATCAATCGGCTGTTCCATTTTTCTCCACGGCTTCATGTGGTGTGAGAATCTCAACGTATGCCACTACTACAGATTTGTAGACTGGACCACATTCATGTACATATTGTATATCATCTCTCCTTGTGGCTCACCCATATTTTTCTCAGGATTTCTGAATCTTGCACCATTTTACATTATCGAATTCTTTTTCCAAGTTGACAAATCCTACGAAAGTGTATTTTTCTTTAGTCTCGTCTCCATTATCGACCACAACATCAGAACTGCCTCTCTGGTGCCTTTACAATATGTACGAGAGGCAAGTGGGAAAAATAAGAGGGGAAGACCGAGAACGAACTGCTCGGATTGAAAAGGGTATAAGGCAGAGATGCAGTCTTTCGCTCCAGTCGTTCAACCGGTACATTGAGGAAGCAATAATAGAAATAAAAGAAAGGTTCCAGAGTGGAGTTAAATTTCGAGGATAAGATTCACTGACGACGTGCTATCCTCGGTGAAAGTGAAGAAGAATCACAGGATCTGCTGGATGGAATGAATAGTCTAACTGGTACAGAATACAGACAGAGACGAAAGTAGTGACAAGTACCAGAAATTGGAACAGTGAGGAACTCGCACAAGAAATGAAGACCACGAAGCAGGGAAAAGTTAAGAAATTCTGCTACCTAGGCAGCAAAATAAACTGTAACAGACAGAGCAACGACACAAAAAGTACACTAGCACTGGAGAAAAGGGCATTCTTGTCCACGAGAAGTCTGTTAGTATCAAATATAGGCCTTAATTTGAGGAAGAAATTTCTGAGAATGTACGTTTTGCGCACAGCACTGTACGATAGTGAAATACGGAATGTGAGAAAACTGGAAAAGATGAGAATTGAAACATTTGAGATGTGGTGCTACAGAAGAATGGTGAAAATTAGGTGGACTGATGAGGTAAGGAATGAAAAGGTCCTCTGCAGAATCAGAGACGAATGGAGTATCTGGAAAACAGTGACGAGAAGAAGGGACAGAACGACTGGACGTCTGGTAAGACATCTGGGAATAGCTTCCACGTTACTAGAGGCAGCTGTAGAGGGTAAAAATTGTAACGGAAGACAGAGATTGGAATACGTCCGGCAAATAATTGAGGACGTAGGTTGCAAGTGCTGCTCTGAGACGAAGAGGTTGACAGAAGACAAATTTGTGGCATGCCACATCAGACCAGTCAGAAAATTGATCACTCAAAGGAACACCCCGTCTTTCCTATTCTCAAATTAACCGTTTTCATTACTTCCGCATTCACTAGAGTCTGAAGCAGCATGACCTACCTTCTGTGGCACGTACTTTTGGAACAGTATTAACATTTCGAACACTACGTCGACTGATTGTCTACCAGGCTGAATTTTAATTTGGCTATCTTCTAGTGCGTTTATTAGACACACTATTGGGCCACTGTACATAGCAACAAAGTATTCACTGCACTTTACTGCCTATCTCGAATTATCAGTTCGATAATTTATATCCTCCATTAAACACTGTGACTGCATACACCACAGGATCGAGAACAGTGACTAAACTTACCTCGAGAACTTCCTCCTGAAAGTTAACTAGACCGTCTACTGTTTCAGCTGATGGGACAAATTTTGAGAATGTAAAGTTGCCAATCATTTCAAAACAGTTATTTAAATTATGTTTTAACGAAACTGAAACTTGCTCAATAGAACCAGATTCGAAACTGATGAGACATTTACCAACTTCCTGTTCTTACACAGAGACTTTCCAAGGAACCTTTAAAGTTGATAGTTGTCATTTGAATGAAGATAATTTACAAGATAATTTACTCTTGAAAGTTCCATATGATTTTAAGGAAATACACTTAATGCAAAAACAAATTTTGCTCTAGTACTGCAACAAAGGGAACTATATGCACCACTCTGTCTCATTAAACTCAACTACACTCCTGGAAATGGAAAAAAGAACACATTGACACCGGTGTGTCAGACCCACCATACTTGCTCCGGACACTGCGAGAGGGCTGTACAAGCAATGATCACACGCACGGCACAGCGGACACACCAGGAACCGCGGTGTTGGCCGTCGAATGGCGCTAGCTGCGCAGCATTTGTGCACCGCCGCCGTCAGTGTCAGCCAGTTTGCCGTGGCATACGGAGCTCCATCGCAGTCTTTAACACTGGTAGCATGCCGCGACAGCGTGGACGTGAACCGTATGTGCAGTTGACGGACTTTGAGCGAGGGCGTATAGTGGGCATGCGGGAGGCCGGGTGGACGTACCGCCGAATTGCTGAACACGTGGGGCGTGAGGTCTCCACAGTACATCGATGTTGTCGCCAGTGGTCGGCGGAAGGTGCACGTGCCCGTCGACCTGGGACTGGACCGCAGCGACGCACGGATGCACGCCAAGACCGTAGGATCCTACGCAGTGCCGTAGGGGACCGCACCGCCACTTCCCAGCAAATTAGGGACACTGTTGCTCCTGGGGTATCGGCGAGGACCATTCGCAACTGTCTCCATGAAGCTGGGCTACGGTCCCACACACCGTTAGGCCGTCTTCCGCTCACGCCCCAACATCGTGCAGCCCGCCTCCAGTGGTGTCGCGACAGGCATGAATGGAGGGACGAATGGAGACGTGTCGTCTTCAGCGATGAGAGTCGCTTCTGCCTTGGTGCCAATGATGGTCATATGCGTGTTTGGCACCGTGCAGGTGAGCGCCACAATCAGGACTGCATACGACCGAGGCACACAGGGCCAACACCCGGCATCATGATGTGGGGAGCGATCTCCTACACTGGCCGTACACCACTGGTGATCGTCGAGGGAACACTGAATAGTGCACGGTACATCCAAACCGTCATCGAACCCATCGTTCTACCATTCCTAGACCGGCAAGGGAACTTGCTGTTCCAACAGGACAATGCACGTCCGCATGTATCCCGTGCCACCCAACGTGCTCTAGAAGGTGTAAGTCAACTACCCTGGCCAGCAAGATCTCCAGATCTGTCCCCCATTGAGCATGTTTGGAACTGGATGAAGCGTCGTCTCACGCGGTCTGCACGTCCAGCACGAACGCTGGTCCAACTGAGGCGCCAGGTGGAAATGGCATGGCAAGCCGTTCCACAGGACTACATCCAGAATCTCTACAATCGTCTCCATGGGAGAATAGCAGCCTGCATTGCTGCGAAAGGTGGATATACACTGTACTAGTGCCGACATTGTGCATGCTCTGTTGCCTGTGTCTATGTGCCTGTGGTTCTGTCAGTGTGATCATGTGATGTATCTGACCCCAGGAATGTGTCAATAAAGTTTCCCCTTCCTGGGACAATGAATTCACGGTGTTCTTATTTCAATTTCCAGGAGTGTATAACATCACAGTTACTACTTTTGCTTTTACACAGAGCAATGACACCCTTTATAATACTGGTACTCGAAATTATGCAGTAACAAAATTGAGATATAAATGCCACTACAGTGACCGAAAAACACACTTGCTCCCAGTATGTGTCGAATTATGTGCGGTGTGGAGCTGAAGACGCATTGCCAAAAATACTTCTGCAAATGCGTCGTCACATCTAAAGTAGAAGATGACATGACAAATGTTTCTAATGGCATTTCTATTTTAAAGTATTTCATAAAATTATAGTTGAATTATTGAAGACTTTTATTACTCGTTTGAACAGTTACATTTGTACAATTGTATACGTGCAACGACTGGCCAGAATATTACGACCACCAACCTACTATCAATATAAACCCATCCGCGCGACAGCAGTGTCACCTTCTACCGTATCTTCCTTCGCCGTCGGCATTGTCGTGGTTACCGTGAGACACCGTTATACCAAGAGGAAAGGCGCGTCGATCTTAGAGCATGAGATATGATGACCTTAAGCCATAGACAACACACAACGGTCACGGTAGCACCTGATTCCAGAATAGCTGCACTAGTTAAGATCTACGAACTATCCCCTGTTGACCAGGTCCCCAAAACTTAACTCGTAACGAGATCCCTTCAAAGCAAATTGTCATAACGATCGTCTATAAAGGCTTCGTACAACGAGAGTACATGTTACGGTTTATGGAATAATAACAGATACGACCAAACTGTCTTGTCTCTTCTGCTTTATTTAACATAACTTTGTTCACAGTTTCATTTCGCATTCACCACTCATTCACCGAAACCCTTTGATGAACAGTTTTGGTTGCATAACACCAACAGTCAATGATAATGATACAGCTTTTCTCCTTTTTATAAATTGAAGCCCGCTCTCCGTGATATAATAAAAAAAAAGCGGTCTCAATACCGCGTGCCTCGTGAGACGCGAATAGACTTATCCCGGAATTGACCGCCCTGTAGGTGTACTCAATTTAATGACCACACTGCACTGTCCGCTATTTCGCGTAACAATGTCCATTTGTTAGTCTGATTGTACACTGTAGCTATTTAAAATTCGCCCCTATATTTTTCACAACGCACAATTAGCACTTCGTTACTGGTTTTCTTTTTTTTCTTCTAAGAGTAAACGGAAAAAAAAGACGCCGTATCATCGGCTTAGTCGATATAAAGCAAAACACCTTAATATGCCCAATTCTACCTCTTCTTAAAGGATCGGCTACCTTACTCATTAATTTATTACATATTATTTCCAATAACGCTAAACAGGTATCTCCGTTATATTTTAATTGTATTCAAAAGCATGTTACTACTATTATTACCGACCAAATCATAACAAATCGCGCGGCGTGCGTTTTTAACGATAACTTTACGCTATTCAAGTTCCGTTACAGCTGTCTTGACTCGTAATGTTACAACCTAGTATCGGTGAATGTCCCTGTGTAGAACACGGAAGGTGCAAGCAATCTGAGTTTTACCGAGGGTAGAGTGTGAAGGCCCAGAGGCTCGGCACGAGCATTTCTGAAACTGCACGGCTTGTCCAGGCATGCCGTGGCCAGTGCTCGACAAGTGGCGAAACCGAGTCAAGAAGTCGTGGGGCTGGGCCCTCACTGCAGATGTCCGATGTCACAGTCTCGGCATCCGGCTTTAATGCCGGACAGAGTACGAGTGGGTCCGACCACACCGTGCACCGAACACCGTTAACGACGGGCCTCCACAGCTGGAGACCCGCGCATGTGCCGACGTCAACACCGCGACATCGGCAACGACGACCAAATCTGGCTCGTGACTGTCGGTGCTAGACGTCGCGACAGTGGCAGAGCACTGTGCGGTCTGACGAATCGCGACACCACCTTCACCGTGCCGATGGGACTGCGCGATCTGTCACCTTCCGGGGGGGGAACAGCTCCTCGACACCCGTACCGCTGGACGGAGGTAATCTGCCGGCGGCTCCACTGTGCTCCGGGGAACATTCGTGTGGGCTTCCGAGGATGTACCGGAGCTCGTGAAAGGCACTGTGACAATCGAGGAGTACCGTACACCGGTCGCAGACCGCATAAACCACTTTGGGGCGGTCACATTTTGCGACAGCATTGACATTTTTCAGCAAGATAATGCACCGTGTCACGAGGCCAGGGGCACGACGGAGCGGTCGGAGGAATGCAGTGGTGAGTTCCAATTGAAGTGGTGGCCCCCAGCTCGCCAGATCTCAATCTGGTCTGGTCGAACACATCTAGGATAATTGAACCTGGCGTCAGAGCTCATCACCCTCCGACCCGCAATTTACGGGAATTAGATGACTGTGGAGAGGGGGAGGGGGGGGGGGCTGCCAGCTCCCTACAGAGGCCTCACTGCTCCCACACCATGATGGATCACCGTGATATCTGTGCCAAAGATAGACATAATGGGTATTAGGTAGGAGGTCCTAAAGCTCTGCCTTAGCAGTGCACAACTCTCCTATTATTTTTACATTGTATTCACAACTTTTAACATTTTTTACATTAAGTTCTGTTCTCACTGGCTATAGCTGAGATGATGCAGCAAATGCTCGAGCCTTCGTATGCTATCTAACCTGTGCCAGAACAGCCTTTAGAAACTTTGACCACACGCAACTGACGTCACGTTGTCAGCTGCAGCCAAACGGGTAATCATCACGCCACAGTATTTCTGAGCTTTTGTATATGTTACATGAAGGCTGACTTCCCTAATTAACAAGCACTTTAATTTATTTAAAGTGCTCACAACCTTAAGATAGCCGTTTAAATGTCCCGGAACGAGTCATTTTAATAAATGAGATATTCTGCGATCTTTACTATTGTTTCTGTTCGACAAACTATTTTATTGACAAAGTATTTGCCTAAAAAAATAACATTATACATATTCTACATTTATTCTATTTATCATCCACATTTTGATAATACATAGAGAAAAAAATACATTGATTTTCGGACCATTTTTATGCTGCTCCTAATACTGCAGCTCAGAAATTTATATCTTCTATGTTACAAATATTTCGCAATTTCTTCCAAATATGATGCGACTTCTGAGGTTCCAGTTATGGGGGGAGCTAGAAAATGTCACAAATACATGTACAAAGTTTTATTACAGAGCTGTTCAAATACAATTGGAGTTTTTAAGTTGATAGAGTTCAATACTATTTGGTCCAGTGTTTCACAAAACTGTAAAATTTTAAGCAGAGCAAAAGATTGTTGTAGTGACTAGTTTGTTGTTTCTCACATTTTTGCCGGCCGCGATGACCATGCGGTTCTAGGCGCTGTAGTCTGGAACCGCATGACTGCTACGGTCACAGGTTTGAATCCTGCCTCGGGGATGAATGTGTGTGATGTCCTTAGGTTAGTTAGGTTTAAGTAGTTCTGAACCATTTTGAACCTCACATTTTTTTGCACTGGCATCGTGCGAGTCAAATGACACAATTATTGGAACAGGGATGAACGCTTCGACGTGTCAAGAAATCTCCAGCCCATTCGAATGGGAGTATCGTTTACCTGCTCTGCCCTTCAAAATAAATCTGCACCTGACCTCTATAGCCAAAAGTTCATCTGTAAATATAAGGCAACACCTATATACTGTATTAAACAATGTATAAATGTTGACCTCAGCAGCAACGATAAATCTGCAAATCCGAGACAATCCTGTATTTTTCGAATAACAAAATTGAGAAAAAAAAATACATCTTATAATTGGTTAAATATCATTGCATTGTATGTATTAACATGATAATTAAAATTTTATAACTAGCATCTTTTTTTGCAACTAATATGCAAACACACAATATACCTCTGTCAGCCAACCTGCAATATTATTTTCCTATAAAAAAGTTTATGACAGTAGCTTTGTTTGTACGAAAGATCTGAAGTCCGATTAAAATTACACAATAGCTGATGTATGTCACTTGCTACATCAACTACCCACTAGGTTATACGTGTCACTCAAGATAGCTATGTCAGATACACAATATTTTAAATGACCAATAAGTGAACTGCGGTGGATGATGTGTTTTGTAGCCCTGAATTTAACCTCGTGTGCTAACCTAACCACAACCTTATTACGCAAAATGTATCAGAGAAAATGGCAATTAACAATCTGCAGCAGAACTGAAATAGCAACCAGTTAGTTCACAGAGATTAAAGCTAACCTCCGTGAGCAAACTCGAGACATGTAAATTTGAGTTTCAGCACTAAAACACAAAGTGTAATCTCTGGCTATCATCGGTTACCTGGAAGTAGTTTCACACCAGTTACACGAGCTGCCGTGTCACCAAATGACGAGCAGCTCTCGTTGGCACTCGGCTCCAGGTTATACGTGGCACACACAGGTTACAAACGAAAAAAGAAAAAAATAGGAGCAAATAAAAATGTCAGTATGGTGATGAAAATGACAAGGCAAAGAATTGTAAATAAAAAATTACATTTCAATGAATTAATTAATTTAATAAAAATAATAATGAAAGTCTTTTCATTAGGTTTAGAAACAAAAAATAATTTTGCTGCATTTAACGAGATTCAAACCTGTTACCTTCAACACAACACGTTAATATGCACCCATTGTGCGTGCGTGCGTGCGCATGTGTGTGGTTATCATTTGCGATTAAATAGGAAATAAAAGTACCAATCCCATGATTTGGGATCCAGACACATCAACAAAGAATGCTAGATAAGAAATAGGAAGAGAACTGCCCAATTGTTATGGCAGCAAACAGTTCGGGCTCTGCCTGAATGAAACCTGCTACAAAGTGTGAAGTGTCAACTATCGAGTAATTTTAATGGGACTATAGACCAGGAGTATCAAACTGCAGTGGGTGGTACTCCAGAATACAAAGGTTGGAAAGGGGAAAAGAGGAGAGCAGTGGTACAACAATAAATCTATTTAACACACAAATAGCTCTTTATTGATTCATTTGTTACATACCAGGTAGGGTGATTACAAAAAAGAAAGAGATATACAGTACAAATATTTATGGAATCAGAAATTTGGGGCACACCAATACACACTGCTGATAAGCAAATGCACAAAACAACTAGCACATCATGTTCATAAAGAATCATTAGCCATGGCTGCTATCTTTTACCTTATTCAGTACAACATAATCTAACAATTCAGTATATAAATGATTAACAAATGGAAACACCTAACACAAGTAAATTTTCCACTGAAATCATATGAAGGAACTAGTTCACTACAACATTTCAACAATATTCAACACTGTGCATATATACATATCAGATACAGGTGCTAAGATCGCAAGCTTTACCTTTTCACTTGAGTCAAGTGCGAGTTCTAGAATGAGTCGCACGAGAAAGCGACACACAAAAATCTCTACTCTGCCTGCCTCGTAACGGGAGAAAGGGTAGTCTACATAAAGATTAGGGCAGACAAATTTAGTAGTCGGAGATTAACCGAGGGCAGAACTGTGTCGATTCACGTACTAATGAATGGCAGATCAGAGGGCAGTACGGTCACAGACATCCGCCACGTTCTCGGGAGCTGAAACTCGTACGAGCGAGGCAGAAACTGTCGCAAAATGTACGGAGAGATTTTTAATTCTGTTATGACACACTTTCCACTTCAGGCAGAAGGGGAAAGCAAAACTGCTACTTCCTTCTCGTGTGAACATCGGACATCAACATTCGGCATCTACAGTTGTAACAATGGGGTGAAATAACTGGAAACTGTCAGAGAAATAACAAGACAAGAACTGAAAGAGATTTTAGTTAAAAAAGGAACAAGTCAAACGGAGGACAAAATGGAAGCAAATCACACGCAGAATGGGAAAGACGACATACCAAACACCTCATACGGAGGTGAGTCTTTCGGGTCACACTCCACAAACAGCTTCTTGCTGTAAGGTGACTGATGCAAAGTTCCCCACTGGATTATGGCAAAATTTAATAAAATCTGTCAACAGGTATAATTATCTCTGTAACTGTGTGTTAAATTTGTGATACTCAATTGTATTTCTGTGTGTTCTGATCAGTTTGTTTCACATAAACGCATTGCACGTTACAGTGACAAACTTACAGTTACTGGGGTCATGTGACTGTCACACATCTATTGGTCATTGGCATTTAAGACTACAGGACATTGACCCTGTTCAATGGTAAATATACGAATTGCATCCGTGTGAATTTAAGTAACAATCCTGAAAGCTTAGTTGTTAGTAGAGCTTCAAAAAGTAAACAGCACGTACAGAGACAATTCTCACAACCCACAAGTAACACCGATTTTACAATCTGAACCAATAATACTCACTATTGCACGCAGTGGACAACTTATTACTTTGCGAAATAGATTTCTTTCAAAAACTACGGTAGTGCTACCGACATCAAAACAAAAGCAGCCAGAGCAAACGTCCAAACTGAGACGATAACGGTCAACTAGCAATGATGAAAGACGGCATTTTGACGTGCCGAGCAAGAAGTCAAAATACAGAGGACAGAAGAAAGGACAACCAAAGACACAGCAATGCTTTCCACATTGTCACAGAGCAGCAGCAGCACCAGGCTGCCGGGATACGGTACGCAGTGCGCAATGTCACTTGTGCGGCAAAAATGTAATAATCAGTAAGTCAAATGATAATTAAATAGACACCCTAGCTGCAAACAGGCGTTGATATACTTCACTGGGGACATGTTGAAAATGTGTGCCCCGACCGGGACTCGAACCCGGGACCTCCTGCTTACACGGCAGACGCTCTGTCCATCTGAGCCACCGCGGGCACAGACGATAGTGCGTCTGCAGGGACTGATCCCTTGCACGCTCCCCGTGAGATCCACATTGCCAACATGTCCACACCACTACATTCGTAGTGCACCTAATAGATGTAGTGGTGTGGACATGTTGGCAATGTGGATCTCACGGGGAGCGTGCAAGGGATCAGTCCCTGCAGACGCACCACCCTCTGTGCCCGCGGTGGCTCAGACGGATAGAGCGTCTGCCGTGTAAGCAGGAGATCCCGGGTTCGAGGCCCGGTCGGGGCACACATTTTCAACATGTCTCCAGTGAAGTATATCAACGCCTGTTTGCAGCTAGGGTGTCTATTTAATTATCATTTCATTTCTAGCAAAGCTGCACGGTCATCCACGGTATGTGTTCTTTCGGGAACAGATACTACCGTCATATATAATCGGCAAGTCTCCTACAAAAAGCCAAAACCGAAATGCGTGTTGTGCTGACATATATTGAGATTACGGCGTGTCCGGCTTCAGAGACCCATTCGTGTTGTACGGAACTCATTACTCATTCTACAAACATCAATTCGTAATGATAAATATGCCTGTACGATTTGCCCGTCTTTAATTGTTCAGTAGCCAAGTGGAAGCAGGCACAACATTGGCGAGCTTCCTGACCAGCGCCCGGCACGTGACAGACAGTTGTGCCCCGGAAGAATAAGCCGTCGAGACTGTGGATGTTCTTTGCTGCATTTATTATCTGATAATGTAATAATTTTGTTGATGTGGGGAAAAAGAATATCTGGATTTCAGCTTCCAGTAAGTCACTTTTTGTCTTCAGCCGCAACAACCTACAATCGTATAACGTCGTACATTTGATGTGTGTGGCATAACATCACGTATATTCGCTGAAGAAACTAAATTGGTGGAAACAGATTACATTTCAAAATGAATATAATGGAGCTGTGAATATTTATTTAAAAAAGTGTACCTGCTAGAAAGAATGCTGCTATTTCAATTTTTCAATTTCAGTAGAGTAGAATGTGGCAGTAACTCACTACAATTTATGTAATGCAGTTCCTTACGAAGTACTGTATATCTGACCGTCATCAATTATGATAACTTACATTTTTTTAATACCGGAAACGACCTCAGGTTGAAGTGAAGACAGTTTAATTGGAGCAATTGTCAAAGAACAGAGAAAATTAATTTGCCTTGCCAATATTTTTTAAAAACTCTAATTTTTGTTTTAGACTAAGATGATCTACATGGAAGTACACTCTTTAAGACACTAATATACAGAATGTTATCTGTGGCACCAATAGAAAATGAAAATACATTGAAACTAGATTACGACAAATTACTAAGCTTGGGGATGAATTTTGTTCTTCAGTATTAAATTAAAAGTTTGTGGCCTAATCTGGATAAAAGAGCACATGCAGCATCGAAAGTAAATTCACATACACGAATATTATTTTATCCACACCTACAGTTCATAAACAATTAACCAAGAAATCACTATAGTAAAATAACCCAGAGAGCATTCTGAGTAGACAAAGATACGACAAATACCTACGTTGCTTTAATATCAACCACAACTAGTTTAAAAACCAGTATAGTTGCCTCTGATCAATGACGTGCAGGAAAATATCAGTATAGTGTGCATAAAATATTACTTTTTTTTACTTCAGCTGTCCACAGTTCTTTTTTCTGTATTTTGGCATTCATTTCACCATTTAATAGTTCCTAATTCATATAAAATCTCTTTTAGGTCTTGTCTATCTTTTTTCTTGGCACTCCATAGTAGTACCTGCAGCACTCTCTACATGGGAAATTATCAGGTTTTTTCCGCACAAAAAGATGAGAACAGGGGGAGAAAAAAAAGGGTGACTGGCCCAGAGAGCACAGTTGCATGGAAAGAGCCGAAGACAGGCAGAACACTCGATATCACAGTGGGGAACACAGCAAGAACTCGCAATGCCATGACATTCTCCCGAACACTAACCCTGTAAACTCTTACAGGTGTGTTCATTACTGCTGTTTGGTTATCAATCATTCCTGAAACAGCTGAGGTGTCAGAAGAACAATGCCGAAACCGTACATCCACCGGGTCACCAAGTGAATGATGCCACAATTACGAGTCAAAAATTAACAAGCAGCAATGCCGTGTACACCCGAGTCCATAAATTTCATAACAAATTCCCATCTTCTGAAACAATCCAAATTCCCTCCCTGCCTTCTGCCTCTGACTCACTCACTCACTCACTCACTCACTCACTCTCTCTCTCTCTCCCCCCTTTTTTTACTTTTTTAATTTTTCAAAATCTGTGCACAAACTGCTATGGCGAATATAAATATTTCTCTACCTCTAATCATAGGTACAATGACCGACGTACAATATTTTCATAAGTGACTACCCTCTACTACGCCTAAAATGATAGTTAAACTCTATGTTCAAAACAACTACTTATGCCTCAACTCACTACAAAAGAAATTGTGTTACATTTTTTTCCCATATTTCGTTTCTTACAAAATCTCCTTGCTGCAGGTTCAGAAAATGTCAAAGTGCCCTGCCTGACAATTGTCCGGTATGTGGAAGCACCAGCAGTGAACGTAAGTGTGTGTGTGTGTGTGTGTGTGTGTGTGTGTGTGTGTGTGTGTGTGTTTTTTATGGAAGTGGATTGGCGGCTCCTTTGAGTGTCCTGTGCACCACGACCAGATAATGGATATACTTGGAAGGAGAGACGGCACTGGTTGTATTTTTTTGTTTTATTAACCGCAAAATCGATTTTCGGTCACTCAGTGACCGTCCTCAGTGCTGTAATATACAATTTAAATTGTTAGGTACTGGTGTCAACAAGCTTACAGCGATCACATAAACTGTCTCTCCTTCCAAGTATATTTTACGGAAGTGTCTTCATCTTTCCTGTCTGCAACTTAATGTGTCTTTTTTACGATAAGTAGCAATCTGTCTTCCTATATTGTTGATATTCCTACCTGGAGCTCCCATTGTTTAGTAACTAAGTACAAAAGTAAAGCATGATATGAAAAAAAAAAACGTGAAGAAAGGCATCTGATGGAGATAGGGAATATGCAAAAGATTATAAACCATCATAACAAAAATCTTAGATCCAGAAATCTTATGCTGCTTTGTGTCGTTAACAGGGTTACCATTGTTGTGTCATTAACAGGATTACTACTGTTGAGTCACTAAAATAGGAGTGGAAAATAGCAATAATAAATCTGCTGCGTAAAGAGGGTGAGATAGGCAACTTCTCAACAATTACATTTCTGCCTGTGGCATATAAAATATTATCAAAAATTCTCCTGAACAGAATTGAATAAACTTTAGACAAACAACTAGGAGAATATCAAGACTTTCAAAAGGAAAGGTATTACACAGAACAGAGTTTTTAAATTTAAAATCAATAATCTGCCAGGGAATGTTAACCAGCAAATCTATTATGATCTCTTTTACATATTTCAAGAAAGTATTTGATTCGGTAGACAGAGAAATAATAGACAAAATCATTAGAGAAATTAGTGTTGAAGTGAGATTAGTAAACACAATTTGTGAAACTCCAACAAATACATTATCTTAAGTGAAATTCATGAGAGAAATATCTCAGCCCTTTGAAATAAAACCTGGTGTTAGACAAGGAGACAGTTTATCACCTTTACTGTGTATATGTGTTTTAGAAGGAAAAAAGTAAGAATGTGGAATTTGGAGCTAAAAGAAGAGAGGAGGAGGAGGAGAAGGAAAGAAAGAAAGAAAGAAAGAAAGGACAAAACTGGATCAATAATTCTGAGAAAAGAAATGGAACCAAGAGAATTAATCAATCTTTTTACAGACAATTTTGCAATACTTTCAGAAAATCCGACAGAAGCAGTTACTCAAATAAATCTTCTGGGAAAAAAATAGCAAATAAAAGTCGTTCCAAAATTTCAACAGAAAAAGCCAAATTCATGACAATTACAACAAATGCACCAAAGTACACAGAAAAACAGCAGGTAAAATAAAGAGAAATAGTTAATTTAAATATCTTGGAGAAACTGTACAGCAAAATGAGCTAGAAAAATTTGCAATAGATGCTAAAACCTCATAAAATGGAAATAACATATACACACGAATGATAACGATGAACTATAAGCAGGAAAGAAGAGAGGTACTTGAAAGACGGATAATTAGAAAAATAATGAATGCAATTTAAATTACACATGGCTGGAAAATGAGAAGTAATGGCAAAGCAAAAATTAACTTTTTTTTGTACACTTCTACCAAATAAACGAGAACTGGCTAATGAAACAAAATATTGATGTATTTATGGAAAAAGGAACAAAAATAGCATAAAAACGAGAGAACAACAACAAAAAACATCACAGTTCGCAAATAACAGCGGGAAACTTTTTTAAAGAATAACGTAGTAAATTTAGAAGGCTTTCAAAGCAGAAGATATGAGAAAAAAGAACAATATGGGCAAAAGACCGTATTAAGAAGTCAAGAGACAGAAGATGAAGGAGTACTGGGGAAATAGGAAACGACAAAGAAAGTAGTTACATGGTTCAAGATCATCATCATTAAAGAGATTAAAAAGTAATAATAACAATAATAACAATGACACATGCTTTGAAAAAAACACCACAGGACCACACTTAAAAAGCAGTTTACAACAGAATGGAAGTGAAGTAGATGAGTATATACGGCAGAAACAAGTTTGCATTTCAATTAACATTTGTCTCCTCTTCATAGTTTTCATACAACTTTTACTAATAACCCATAACCTCACAAGCCGTTCACTGCTACCTCTCCTGCCTGTGATAGTCTACTAACAAGGAATATCCAGAAAATAACCTCGGTTTTGGTGTAGTGTGTTATGCTGCAACAGTGAGAAAGGCAAGTCGCTTCTTATTCGCTAACAGTAGCCTTTCAAAATAAGTGCTGCAATTTAAAATCCTGGCGAATGTGAAATCTGCTATGTAATGCTGCTCTTAGTAGCAAAAGATCTCAATGCAGTTAACATTACATCATAAAATTCGTGCCACGTACGAACAGTCATGTTGTTTATTTAAGAATGGAAAGATGAATGTTAATGATGAGGCAGTATGCAAACTGAAAATGGAGGAAAAACCTCGTTATGGAACCTTTTTGACAGGACTACTTGATTTATCATCATCATCATATGAAGTGGTGATGATAGCTACGCAACACAATCTGGTACCACCCATTTCGGACAACTCCCCCACATGGCATAACAGCACCGACATCATCTGACCTAATGGAGACAACACCCACAAATCTCACTGTTCTGGCCAAGCAAAATAGAACTTCAAAAATAACAGTGACACTGTCCATCACATAATTGTCACATTCTCGGGGCAACAACAATTGTTGCTCTTAAGCAAACACTAATTCTTCTCCTTTCTTCCCTTCAAACATCGCTTCAAAAAATATAAATATACACATTCACGAGTTCGCACTTACATAAATATCTACACAGATTCAATTGGACCCCCGCACCTCCGAGGCATCCCTCTGAAACGGCAGCTCGCCGGGACGCACCGACCTCTGCTCTGGGGGACAGACACGTCCCGGGTGTGACGGAGAGTGTCTTATACGAGAGAGCACAAATCGATACACACGGGTGCGTATTCTTTGGAAAAAAACACCTGACTAATATAAAAAAATTACACTGCTTATTGACTTTATAGTTTCTTTTTGAAATACAATAATTGTTGTTATAAACACCTGGGCTTGCCCATTGTCCAAACAAAATATCTTCCTGTAATACAACAACACTTCACTTTAAATGTCAGTGGCTACATGTTGACCATGTATAACTGTCACTCACAGTTTTAAATCCAAGACACAGTCACAACTGGCTCACATAGGTAAACAGTGAAGGATGAGTTGCTACAGGGAAACTGGATTTATAAGTGTAGGGAATGCCTACACGTGTACTGTGACAAGACTGTTGCAAGTTCTAGACACAAAAAACAGTTGCAGTTACGGAAACTTTGGGTCATGTCACAGGCTCGTAGAGCTGGTCGGCTATCGTGTGGAAGGAAAAAAGGTCTCAGTTTTATTAGGAGAATAGTGAATGACGGGTGAACAAACAAAGGAGCCAAAGCGATCCTCTTCCTATCTTTCCAACTCTCACAGACAAAATGTACAAAGAGTTGGTGTGCAGAATGCATTTTGAACATAACAACAACAGACATACCACAACATCAGTGCACTCAGAGAGCAGTACCTCACAGAATGTAACAAGGCCATTTTACTAAATCTGCACAACTAAAGGTAATTAATAGACAGTAATCATCAGCAGTTTAAAATTCCTACTGTGTCAAACGGGACCGTGTTATTTACATTACCACAGAGGTAAATTATACAGCGGGGACAGAAAGTAGAAATGAGCGAAGGGCGAGCTCACCGCAAAACTCTAGGAAAATCTTGTTTCTCTCGTTTGGTACCCGTACAACTGTGTCATTTGTAAACAATCTGCTACTATTTTCCGCACCATCCTTGGCCAGAAAAGAAGCATATTCAGTTTCACAATTTCAATTTTTTCTGTATAGATGTGACTACTGGTCTGTATAACGACAGACCTGGGCTCCACACAATCACTCGGTGGAACTGAAAAACGTCCTGTTAGCAGTACTTAGAACTTACGAGAACGTACCCACTTTGCGAGAAGAAATCTGCACAACGGTTTACAAAATGTGTGAAACTAGCAAGAAATTGCGTTCGGTCTCAGACGAGCTGTAATAACTATCAGATCGATAATGTTCTGCCAGACCAGCTGCCGAGAAACGGGCACCCTCCCTTCTGTTTCCGACAAACATTTTCAAAGGTCCGTGTAGAATATCACTCGTATAGGTAGATTAAAGAATATACCGCAGATCTGACAATCTAAAGAGGACCTAGGTAGAGCCCAGACAGAAGCAATGGAAGAAGTAAACACAAAACTGTTCAGCCAAAAGATAAACTGCTGGACAACATGGGGAAAAAAACCTGCACTCTGTGGTCCAACAGGACCTGTACAGAAATAATAAAAATATTAACAATAACTCATCAAAGCTGAGATACTCCGGCTCAAGTTTGAGCAATTTCCAAGTCACAGAATGACAAACATTCGCTCTTTCACTGTAGTTCTATATCGACAGTGAAGTCTGGCCGAGCCTCTACTAACCGAAATGTGCAGTAATGGAAACAAAGTAAACCGAAACTTTAACCCACCGGCCGGCAGCCGATGCGGCAGAATTTGTCACTCTGACAATCTACAGAGTCTGTGCACCCTGTTACAAGGAAATATTGTAATAAAAATTTACGTAACACCAACTGCTCCAGAGTGTGGCGCACCGCCACGTCGCCTGCCGAAACAGACTCCCTTTTCAGTACTCGGTACAAGCACAGTGGCGGCACACCCGGGCCGCAGCTCCTTCCCCGGCGCGTCGCTAGCCCGGCCGCAGCCAGAGCACACTACACGAAGCAGCTGCAGCAGTGTCTGTGGCGACGCGTCTGGGTCTGCCGTGCGCCCAGGCAGCGGTCTAGCGCTTGCGGCGGCAGAAGCGCTTGTGCTCCTTCTGCCAGTGCAGCTGCTGACAGTCGATGCTGCAGTACGCCGTGTTCCAGCAGCAGTGGTAGATGGCCTCGCTCTCGCAATTGTAGCACTGAAACAGGAGTGCGGGGCTTAGTAAACGCATGTGTCCACTGAAGTTTAGTATAATTTAGTTATTTGACAAGGGGGCATTACAGACTAGGGACGAGAAAAACCGACCGACCGATAAGTATTTTACTTCAGAATAACTGCAATCTTTTGGTATTTCCTTGCTCTCTGCTACTAGAAATACACTAATGGCCATTAAAATTGCTACACCAAGAAGAAATGCAGGTGATAAAAGGGTATTCATTGAACAAATATATTACACTAGAACTGACATGTGACTACATTTTCACGCAATTTGGGTGCATAGATCCTGAGAAATCAGTATCCAGAACAACCACCTCTGGCCGTAATAACGGCCTCGATATCCTTGGACATTGAGTCCAACAGAGCTCGGATGGCGTGTACAGGTACAGCTGCCCATGCAGCTTCAACACGATACCACAGTTCATCGAGAGTAGTGACTGACGTATTGTGACGAGCCAGTTGCTCAGCCACCATTCACCAGACGTTGTCAATTGGTGAGAGGTCTGGAGAATGTACTGGCCAGGGCAGCAGTCGAACATTTTCTGTATCCAGAAAGGCCCGTACAGGACCTGCAACATGCAGGCGTGCATTATCCTGCTGAAATGTACGGTTTCGCAGAGATCGAATGAAGGGTAGAGCCACA
This sequence comes from Schistocerca piceifrons, assembly GCF_021461385.2. NCBI lineage: Eukaryota > Metazoa > Arthropoda > Insecta > Orthoptera > Acrididae > Schistocerca > Schistocerca piceifrons. The sequence goes on from NC_060148.1 coordinate 4,613,022, forward strand.
GGTCATAACACATCTGAAAGTAACGTCCACTGTTAAAAGTGCTGTCAATGTGAACAAGAGGTGACAGAGACGTGCAACCGATGGCACCCCATACCATCACGCCGGGTGAGACGCCAGTATGGCGATGACGAATACACGCTTCCAATGTGCGTTCACTGCAATGTCGCCAAACACGGATACGACCATCGTGATGTTGTAAACAGAACCTGGATTCATCCAAAAAAATGACGTTTCGCCATTCGTGCACCCAGGTTCGTCGTCGAGTACACCATCGTAGGCGCTCCTGTCTGTGATGCAGCGTCAAGGGTAACCGCACCCACGGTCTCTGAGCTGATAGTCCATGCTGCCGCAAACGTCGTCTAACTGTTCGTGCAGATGGTTGTAGTCTTGCAAACGTCCCCATCGGTTGCCTCAGGGATCGAAACGTGGCTGCACGATCCGTTACAGCCATGTGGATAAGATGCCTGTCATCTCGACTGCTAATGATACGAGGTCGTTGGGATCCAGCATGGCGTTCCGTATTACCCTCCTGAACCGACAGATTCCATATTCTGCTAACAGTCACTGGATTTCGACCAACGCGAGCAGCAATGTTGCGATACGATAAACCACAATCACGATAGGCTACAATTCGACCTTTATCAAAGTCGGAAACGTGATGGTGCGCATTTCTCCTCCTTATACGAGGCATCACAATAACGTTTCACCAGGCAACTCCGGTCAACTGCTGTTTGTGTACGAGAAATCGGTTGGAAACTATCCTGATTTCAGCACGTTGTAGGTGTCGCCACTGTCGTCAACCTTGTGTGAATGCTCTGAAAAGCTACTCATTTGCATATCACAGCATCTTCTTCCTGTTGATTAAATTTCGTGTCTGTAACACGTCATCTTCGTGGTGTAGCAATTTTAATGGCCAGTAGTGGGTTCTTTTTTTTTTTCTGATGATGGGTATAAAAGCGATGTATCAGCTTGCTCATAACAGTGGTGCAAATTTTTTTTTTTTTTAAGAAAAAAATTTTCTAACGACAAGTTTGGTAGGGCACCTTGTGAGTTCTGATAGATAGATATCACTTTTGCATGATAGTGAAAGGAGTCAACCTACAGGTCAACACATTATAGAATGAGTATTTACGAACAGATTGGAGAATAAATATTTGCCGTTTGGTTCATTCATTCATTACTAAAATTTTAACTATTATAATGTAATTGTAGCTGGTAAATGCTATTTTGGCCACTATCTAAACTGTTCATTGGAATATTTTAAGAGAGCATTTTTTGTTTTTGTCAGCAAAAAGTCAATTTATTCAAATTCACATTAAAAAGTAAAAATGCATACATATTTGACTAAAAAACAGCTGTTTCATTTGAAATAGTTAAAGGAAAATGAACACTACAATTTTTACACAAAAACTTATTATTTGTCTGCCAGTTCTATGAAATAATAAGAAAGAGGATGTTGTGGCACGAGTAATACATTGAAAACTTAACGAACAATTCATAGTTTATGATAAAAACAGAAATTAGTTCATACGCTGCTGTCTCTGTATAATATACCTTCGCCTGCTTGTAGCCCCCAGAAACAACTTAATACGAAAAATAGATTTCTCCAACCTTAGTTTTGATGCTTTTACGCACTATTTGCACCAAGTAGTGGTACAATCCTCTATTACAACTGATTTTTAACAGAGATTTAAAAAATTTGAATAATTAGTAGAATAGTGGTCAATTTTTTTGTAGTATTCGAACTCTCCATACTTTTTCATGAAAAACAGCAAATGATGGATGGACTAAGTCTTTTTTTACCTATTTTATTTGATTTATGATTCTATGTATCATGAAAAGTATAATGAATGCGAAAGCCTGAGAGGGTCATAGAATTTTTCAGTCTTTGTGCAATGTCTACATTTATTGTTCAAAAGTAATAATAGTACTGAAAAACAAAACGTCAGTTATTTTAGAGACTGTGACAGTTAGGTTAAACTGGAGATGAAAATAACTGGTTTAACTGAAAACCAGTTATTCCACTGAAAACCACCATCCCTATTACAAATGCCCCTCTTAAGGCCTCTGTAAATGATCAACTCATTTGTAAAATTTAACCTCACTTTTGCAGCAATGCACTCTACATATCGCACCACGAAATATTTTGACACTAGTGAGCATTGTATGAAGTGCAATGCAGGGCATACACTTTAAACCTTGAAATCTGCTCTAGTTGCCAGATATCTCAAAGTTACAGATATTAGTTTGGCAAGCAACTAGCTATTATTTAATAAACACATGCATAAAAAGGTCAAACTTGATTGTCAAATTGGTCAGCAATCAAAATATCCCTCAATATTTAAAAATACAGCTGATGTTCGGCAAACATCTCAAACAGAACGGCAACTCTCAAATAATTTGACAAACGCATAAAGTCTGACAAACTGTCGGATCTTCTACAGACGCCTGCAGATTCTCTTCGTACTTTAAGCATTTGAAGGTAAATGCATAGACACCACCTCCCTAACACAGAAAGAAAAGTTTTGGAGCGCTGTTAAGTACGATGCATTTTGAGCTTTTTAACAGAGCCCCAATGGCTGAATGTGTGGTCCTGTAACGGCGAAGTCGATGGTTTGACTCTCAGCATTAACAATTAACAACAAATTCCTTTTAATTTTTTTTAAAATTTTACATTAATTTTCAAATGAGAATGTTGACAGACAAATATTGAATCATAATTTTGAATAAAACAGCATGTTTTTACTTTCAATTGGTAACTGCATAAAAATGTGAATAATGAAACAGAAAACAAAATCTTTTTCTAGTTATAGAGGTTTAACAGTATTATTAACATATAAACGTTTTTCCTTTAACAATGAGGCATTTTCGTATCAAATTGTAATTTATTTTCATTTAATCTCTTGCCACTGATATTCAAATTCTGTAACTACAAAGAAAAAGAAAAACACACAAAATAACAAAAACGTCTATTGCTGTGATGTGGAGCAAATTAGTTTTGCAAATATAGGACACTTTCTCAGTGGAAAACATGACAATATGCTCTCCACATACCTGATTGAAGTTACCAACCCCCCCCCCCCCCTCACACACACACACACACACACACACACACACAGAGAGAGAGAGAGAGAGAGAGAGAGTGGACAAAATACTGGAGCATTCTCACCGATGTGCTCCCTATCTCTAAGAAATTACAGGTGAAATGACTTAATAGTAATGTGATTGTTTAGCTTCACTGTTTCAGATTTTTTAAAAATAGCAGAATTTAAATTGTTTTAATCTCATATTTTGAACAATATAAAGAGAATGAAAGTAAGAGTAGTTTATTCGTTTTACTTGCTGCATTTCCTAAACTTTTCTGTATTTCACACTTTTTTGGGGGTCAGTCTGCTGAAAAGTGTAAAAAGGGAATTTTACAGTAAATTGTTGAAGCCAAACTAACTCTAGTATGATACTTTGGTGCTCGGAAGAGAGTGCACAAATAGATCCTAGACAGACCCACGAGATTGTGATGGAGGTCACGAAGGGAGAGGTTTCGGCCGATTTCTTACCGTACAGCCGGTGCCGTCGGTGTTCGACAGACGAGTAACCTGAGAGAAAATAGACATCTGTACGAAGGCAACATTAAGTGCTTCCACTCAAAGTGACGAACAACCAAACTGTGACTATGTCTGAGGCAGCACGTGCTGAAGCAAAGCATAATTTTGTCAGCCCCATCACGAGCCAGACATCAGTCCAGACGGAAGCAAACAGAATGGGGCAGGGGCGACTGTACTCCGGACTTTTACGGCCTCTAGTTAGCCTACGAGGCCAAAACAAGAGCAGTCACCAAACGTGTCGGCAAGCCAGCATCGGGGACTACCTGCCGTGGAGAAGGAGCTGATTATGTCTTCTGCCAAGATAGGTTTCACATTCTGCCCCAGTTCCAATTGTCTGAAAACTGTAGTCACCGTATTCCTACACCTCCACGGGGAAGAAAACAGAAGCTGTTCCAACTTTTGTGTATTTTTAACAGTTACCACCATTTTGAGCAAGCTGTCACCTTTTGAACAATGACTGCATACCAAAATCAAATTTTGGATTCAGTTCCTCAGTACTTCTGGCATATGTTTATTGGTCTCCTTAACATTATAATTTATATTACAAAGTTAATTTGCAACTGACATTCAAGCAATCTCGAAATAAAAATAACGGCTGTAATATAAATTTGGCTGTATGCTGGTCATTAGAGAAGAACCCAGGATTTCTTAAGTATATGGAAAGATTATTAATTATTGAGTGGTGTCCTGTTTGTGTCAGAGCATATGTTTCCTAACTAGAGACAAGAAATGAGATGAGGTCTCTAAACTCATTTTAAACCCACCAGTGGATCCTCTGACATCACCTTCAAACACACAGTCTCCGTACACTCTAGCACTCAGATTGTCAGTCTCCGTAGCTGTCTGTTTTAACTGAAGACCCGTCACTCGAGTCTCCTGTCCAGGGCAAGTGGACTATGCCAGCGTAGAAAGAAGAGTGAGTACGCATACTGACTTCTCTCTCTCTCTCTCTCTCTCTCTCTCTCTCTCTCTCTCTCTCTCTCGTGTGTGTGTGTGTGTGTGTGTGTGTGTGTGTGTGTGTGTGTGTGTGAGAGAGAGAGAGAGAGAGAGAGAGAGAGAGAGAGAGAGAGAGAGAGAGAGGGAGGCACTTGCTCATCTGCCGGTATACAGGTATCTGATCTATATACCATACGTAGATTAAGGAAAGGCAAACCTACATTTCCACAACCCCCCCCCCCCCCCCACCGTGGCAATAATATGCCATTCAAATTCACCGTCATTCTGAGCAGTGGTTCTCTTTCCACAGGGTTTTGAAACTGGAACTTCAATTATGAACACCCTGTAAGTTTATGTATTGGGGAGGGGTGGGGGGGGTGGGGGGGTGGATCAAAGAGGGCTGTAAATTTAGTAATCAAGAATGTAACCATTACGACTGCATCGGACGAACTTTGTTCGTTCTCCATCTAAAGTGCGGACTAGCATCAAGCTGTTTCCAGACATCAGGCATTCCTGTGATGGAGCAAACCTGCAATTGAACACACCGGATCCCTTAATTTTCATCTCGTATCCTCCACAATCTCTCAATACACAGCCCGTCAGAAGCCACCCAATCCCGGCAGTCTATCTTTTCACCTCATCACGGCAGTGAGCTACGGCACGCTTCAGTAAGATGCAAAGAATTGGTGAGCACGAAGCGACCGCAACGGTGCCGCTCTCACACTTGCAGAAGGACGGAAGCCGGCACAGTGCCGACGTACGCGACCCCCGACACCCGCGGAGGGAGTGCCGCCGGGACTCACCCACTGCTTGCGCTTCACCTCGGACACCTGCTGCTTGTGGCGCGCCTCCAGCGCGCGCAGCTCCTCGGCGTGCTTCTCCTCCAGCTGCCGCACGGCGCGCTGTCGCTCCAGTTCCAGCTCCGCCCTCACCTGCGAGGTCAAACTCTCGATATTTACTGACAGACACGAAACAACATTTACTCGTAATACACGAAGTGTGATCAGAAAGTAATGGTAATTTTTTAATTTTTCAGACATTATATATTTAATTTTCAATTTTTTAAAATTTTTTATCTTCTCGAAACACACGTTCGGTGCACATTTGCATTTGCAGCTGTTTCGAATATTTTGTTTTCTGTCTATAGTTGAAAAGGTCGTACGTGTTTTTGAAAGCTCGGTGAATTTTTTCTTTCGAAAAAGACTGATCGAAGAATTTCCATTACATTTTGCTCGAAAAGTGGAATAAACGTTCCACAGAGGGTCGAGAAGACGTCTGAGATAACGACCGCACTAGACGTCCTACCCCTCCAGTTACCGACAACAGCGCGGAATAAGTACAGAAAATTGCCGAATCACCGTCAGAGAGGTTCCTGACGACGTAAGCACATCCTTCGGCCCATTCTGAGTAATTTTTTCCGGATGTTTTGTACACAAAACGTGCACTGTTTGTTCCGAAATCTCTCGAATTTCAACCGAAAATGGCGTCACCTCGATATCACGCAGGAACTGCTGAATGAAATCGACGACAATCCAGAACTTCCAAAAAAGGTTATAACAAGTGACGAATACTGATATATAGGTATGTTGTCAAAACCGAAGCCCAATCGTCCCAATGGAAACTGCCTGGAGGGAGGGAGGGAGGGAGAGAGAGAGAGAGAGAGAGAGAGAGAGAGAGAGAGAGAGAGAGAGAGAGAGGGAGGGAGGGAGGGAGGGAGAGAGAGAGAGAGAGAGAGAGAGAGAATAATAATAGACAAGTTCAATCACATGTCAAAATTATTCTCACCGTTTTCTTCCATTACAATGGGATAGCTCATCATGAATTCCTGCCTTATGGTCATATGGTCAAAAACAACCAGATTTGTGGCACATCCACTCATGGGAATTGCATCACGATAATGCTCCTGCTCACACCTCAACGCTTGGTCACAATTTTTTGGCACAAACCAAAACAGTTACATTGCCTCGGCCACTGTCTTCGCCGGACACTGCCCCGTGCAAATACTTTCTATTCCTGAGGCTGAAGAGAAATGTGAAGGGACATTGTTTTGCCACCAATGATGAAATACAAACAGAATACCAAATGAGCTGAATACCACAACAAAAAGTGAATTCTAGAACTGCTTCCAAGTTTGGAAAAACGGGCTGCTGCAAATGTGCGGTATCTGAGGGGAATTACTTTGAAGGAGAAAAAGTAGTAGAAGATGATGATGATGAATAAATAAAGATTCTTTAAAAAAATGAAAATTCCCATTAATTTTTGTTCACACATCATACAACATGGGCCAGTAAAACTTCATGTACTTTTTTATACCTGTATTTATGACCTGAATATTACTTACATGATTTTCTCACATGTATCAATATAAAATGCAAATATAAACTGGATTTACATTCACACAATATTTATTAAAAATTACAACACACATATATTTTTTTTGTAATAATGAAATTATAACTAACACAGAAGTGAAATAATGTTGTTGTTGTGGTGGTGGTGGTGGTGGGGGGGGGGGGGGGGGGGGGGGTTGTTAAATCTGGATTTCCCAACTAAAAATACACTTTTCCCTGAGTGACAATAACACACCTTTTTCCATGTTAAGCGAAAATATAAATTCCCTTACAGCTGTAAAATTTCCCAATCCTTTGGATGTTCAGAGTTTTATACACCAGTGTAGAATTTCCCGGCACTACTGGAAACAAAAAAAAAAAAAAAAAAAAAAAAAAAAAAAAAAAAAAAAAAAAAAAAAAAAAAGAGTGCATTTTGGAAAGATCTCTGATGTGCACCAACATGTACACTGCATAAAAAGTATTACGAAAGTATAAATACAAATTCCACCAAATACAGCACAGTAGCTTTTGAAGCACTGAAATCGAGATTGCACAGCACGATGCGCTTTTGACAGCCAATTGTTCACATCATGTGATCTTGCCAGCCAATAACAGCAGATATTCAGAGCATACGACATGTGATGTAGCCAGCCAGTAGGGACATCACAGTTTAGCAGCACGAACACACAAATAGGAAACGTTAATACTTTAAATTAATATACACACTGTAGAGGTGCAAGAAAAGCTAAGCTTTCACATGTAACATTTATCTTTTTTGGTGAGTGTTAACCATTAAGATAGAACAAACATGAATGTGCCACTAAAATTTCAAATAATGCCATAAGTGGCTGGTGTTCCGAGTCCCAAAATTTTTCTATGTAGTTGGCCCTCCAAGTGTTACTTGTAAGTTTTGAGTGAGAGTCAAACAATCAATGATTTAAGAAATTCTCTGCAAGTTATCACAAATAACATAATTTGTCTTGCATAAAAGTAAATTTACTTTGAAAGTAAAGCTTCTCAAACCCCCATTTGCAATATTTTCCCGTGGCCTGCTAGAGACGTAAACAGTTGTGACATCACACTCGATAAAAGCAGTTTGTTGTTACAAAGTACTGCATAGTCTTCATCCTAAAGCCTTTCACACATTTTGTCATTAGCAGATGCTTGTGTGTACATTGCGTTTTGCTGTTGTTGTAAATGGTGCATTTTCTTTGCAACAAATGGTGCATTTTCTTTGCAACTCAAGTTTTATTTGGGTGTTACTCTCTCGTTTATGTTTTATTGCCACAGCATTATTCTGCAGTAGTGGGATGAAGTAAAATTCTTTGTTAAGAGTATCAGTTCTTACCCATCAAAATTACAAAAATATAAAGCAAAACTAAAACCATGAAAAATTCCCTGAATTTTTCCCAGATGAAAAAATTTCCACATTTTTCATGGATATTCAGGGGGATATAAATCCTGCAAAAAAGAGAATATGAGAACAAAAAAAACAAGTAAGGAATAAAACAATTGTTACATTCCATCCTGGATTTTCCACATTTAACAAAGGAATAAAACTAGACAAGGACTATTATGTAAAAACTGGCCAAGTGCAAGTTGGAAAGTTCAGTACAAACTATTATAAATACAGATAGGTTATTTATACCATAGCTATGACTTTTGCCTTTCATCGATATTGATACTGGCAAGATTTCAGTCTTGGGAAATCTAAGAATTTATCAAAATCTCTACAGTAATTTCTCACATTAGCCTGGACATACAAAAAGAAGTGAGCACGGGACTTCAGTTTATATACACAGAAAGAGAGAAGATTTAATAAAATAGGTTTTATTTACTTTCTAAAACACAACTACAACTTACATTTTATGTTTCACTGCAGTAAAATTTTTCTTTTACGCTTTAGATGGGTGGACGATGCCATTGTAAGTCCTAATGGCAAAAGAAACTTTTATGTGCTATTATGACAAGTTACCCAATTTGCGATCTTTTTCTTTGTTTATACTGTGAAAACTTGCTGCTTGTCAAATTTCATGATTCTAGTCCAATGGGAGATGAATGAGTTCATATGTAACACAAATGACCGTCTCTTTTGACTGCATTGACTTAGAGGCTTACATCTGCTGCAGTGCGAAGTGACCTGATATGACTACCCATTCCTGAGAAAAAAAATTTTGACAGTTGGATGGACAGACATAGGGGTAGAGCGATGGACAGAGATTGAAGTTACCGTATAAGGGTGCTGTTTTCACCGATTGCGGTACAGAATCCTAACAACATTATTGTGTGCTGATAACCAGACCATAATAGCCACTTCAGAAGAAGAACTACAAAATAATATTTTTAAACTAAACCAAACTGGTCAAAATTATAACTTCAAAATGTCTTTAGAGTGACAAAAATAATGGCATTCTAAGGAAAACACAGGAGTGACCAACAAGAGTGATAGAAAACAAAATAATCGATCAAGGTAAGTTATCCTAACTACCTGGGCTATGACATTTCTTTCAATTACGATAAAGAGATAAAGAATAAAGCTGCAAAAATTACAGGATCCCTGTGGAACAATAAAAAGAACATCAAACAAAGACAACTAAAGAAACACAATTGAAATTCTATAAACACTAGGCTTGCCTTGTGAACAAGGAAGACATAATTTATCAGTGAGATGAGAGACAAACTTCCTCGATTAAATAATGTAAAACAGAAGACAGATTAGAAAACAATGGTATTAGAAATGGTCTGCAATAACAGAAAACAAATTACAAGCTGGCAATGGAACACAATTCTATTATTATTATTATTATTATTATTATTATTATTATTATTAGCTACTGAAACATATACAAAACATGAAAAAAATGTGGAATATGAAAGAAGCAGTATTGTTTATGTCTTTGGCGGAAGTACTTTGATGTAAAAAGTTTTGGCAATAGTAATAGTATGGCTAGCTTGTCCCTGCCATATGATTGTGATTAGCAGCAAAAATAATTAATAGAATGTGGAAAACTGAAACAAATAGCCTGTGACATTTCCATTTATTTGTGTGCACAGATGTACACCAAACCCTGAAATAGTTTTTGCAAGTCGGATTAAAGCACTAGGGAAACTGTGCAAACAACAACAGGTGCTAATTAACAACCATATAGGCAAAAGATCATTTTTCAAAAATGTCAAATTTAATGTTTTTCTCTTACTTTCTTCCTTCAGGTATTGAGAAAATATGACGCAAACAAAATAACAGAAGATACTTGTGAGGTTTGATGGCCAATCACAATTCCTGTAAATTGTAATTTTACATTACGTAAAGTAAGTGGGAGGTTAGAAAGGGAACACTCGTCACTGAAAACACAAAAGAGAGCATTCAGTCAGCTAAACAGACAAGCTGGAGAGAAGTCTGCTCATTTTATGTGCATGGGAATACACTTTTACACATTCTAAAGTAGCAGGGACGAAATACAGAGAGCAAAAGCTTATCTACGACTTGTACAGGATCTGCTGCAGTTGTAAGAGCCGAATGATACAAGAGTGATGCAATCATTACAACTGGACTGCACTGAGAAAGTGTTGTAGTTATCCTCAATGTTGTACACTCTGTACACTGGGGAAGCTGTGAAGGAAACGAAGGAGAAATAAAAACTTTGAGAGTTGAAAATGACACTGTAATTCTGTCAGAGATGATGAAAGACTTAGAACAGTAGTTGACTGGAATGGATAATGCCTTGAAAGATGTTATAAGTTGGATATCAATAAAAGTAGGTTTTTTTAAGGGTAACTGTGTGCTGCAGAAATAAGTCAGGAGATCCAGAGATTAGGACAACAAAGTAACTGATGATGGTTGAAGTAAAGAGGATATAGGATGGGTGCATTTGAAAAGAAAGAGGTATTTTTAACATATAAAATTAAGTGTTAGGAGATCTTTTCTGGGAGTGTCTAGGGCTGTCCCTTAAGAATAAGTAAAATGTGAAAAATAAGCGGTTCAGACAAGAAGAGCACAGAAGCTTTTGAAATGCAATGCTACATAAGAATACTGAAGATTACCATATTTACTCGAATCTAAGCCGCACCTGAGAAATGAGACTCGAAATCAAGGAAAAAAATTTCCCGAATCTAAGCCCCACCTGAAATCTGAGACTCGAAATTCAAGGGGAGAGAAAAGTTTTAGGCCGCACCTCCAAATCGAAACAAAGTTAGTCCATTGTAATATGAGACACAAATTAGGTCGAATGAATGACGATACAGCTACAGTAGATTGGTTCGAGTCTTAAGCTTAGCAGTTAAGCTTTACCAGGTAGCCACTGCTATGCGTCAGGCGCTCCGTCCGTATTTATACGGGTACCCTTCCACTTTCAAGTGCTTCGTCTGATTTGAAATGATTGCTTATTTTGCTTTGATCTGATAAGTGCCGTTCTCTTTGTTATAGGTGTTTACGTCAATAAGCTGAAAATGCATTAATGTTCTGTGTCATGCGTTGTTTGTCGCATTCTGATAGTGCGTGTTTACGGCCTGTCGCTGCTCGCGGCATGGCTTGCTTTTGTGTGCTTAAAAAAAAATATGAGAGGGGAGAGGGAGAGGGAGAGGGAGAGGGAGAGGGAGAGGGAGAGGGAGAGGGAGAGGGAGAGGGAGAGGGAGAGGGAGAGGGAGAGGGAGAGGGAGAGGGAGAGGGAGAGGGAGAGGGACCGTCTCATTAGCAAAACAATGGCAAGAAACTGCTATTTGTTGTTACTTACACTGCTGCTTTCTTTGATAATGATCAACAAGAACCAAATAATAGACTGCGTATGATAGAACATGTTCTGAATTAGATTTTAACGAAAATTTTTCTCCATTTGAAAATCTTTGCAGATGCCTCTTTAGTACATTACACATTCTGCACAGAAATTAGAGTCATCTTAGATTTAAAAATCTAGTCAATTGCCGTGCTTCATTTCTGACTGCTCACTATTAGGCATAAAAATAATATGAATATAAGCATGACAATATGTATATTCTTCCGCGTTTGCTGTTGTCTCACTCTAGTTTCGTAGTTTATTACGCGGACAGGATTTAAATGAGATAGCAGCAAACACGAAAGAATACATGGAAAAATGTTTATATTCGTACTACTCTTATGGTGAAGAGAATAGGCCTACTGCATGTGATTCACAATTCATAAAAGTTCCTATTAGCAACCATCTCTTCTCACAGGTAGGAAAAAATTCAGAATGTCGAGTTCGCCATACTGACAAACATTCCGAACAGTCTTGCCAGTCGGATTTTCGTAGTACATTGAAATGCTGCTACATTCGAAGATGAACAATACGGAATTTGTATTTACTTCGTTGGATAATGTATGAAAACGCAGTGGTCTAAACTCTGGACGGAGAAAAAAAGCTCATTTTCCATCTTTTTTAAAAAAAATTTATTTACTGATGCAGAGGTTTTGGCGCCAGTATTTATTTTTGTGCCTGTAAAGCATGCCTGTGTAGCCCTACATATATTCGACGGCAGAAGTTAGTTGTGGCGGCACCTACTAACATTTTTCAGAACTTCCGTTTACTTTGCACTTGATTCTAAGCCACAGATGGTTTTTTGGGTTACAAAAACCGGAAAAAAGTGCGGCTTAGATTCGAGTAAATACAGTATATATCCAGATCGTATAGCTGCTAAGGTACTAAATTAATTATTAAACGTAATTTCTGGTATAACTACACTAAAAGAAGGGATCAGTTGATGCAACACATATTGAGACATCAAAGAACAATCAGTTTCGTACGGGAGAGGGGTGATTGGGGGGGGGGGGGGGGTGGGAGAAGGGGGGGGGGGGGTAAAAATAGTAAAGGAAGATAAAGGCTTGACTATAGCAAGCAGGTTCAAATGAATGTAGGTCCCAGCAGTTACACATCAACAAAAGTTTTGAGTCGCTCTTTTATTTCAAAATCCATGGCATGGAAAACAAAAATTTGCTTTGAGGCATGTGTGTGTACTCATTTGTGATGTGTCAAAAGAGAGAGAGAGAGAGAGAGAGAGAGAGAGAGAGAGAGAGACAAAGCTAACCATTTCCGACAGCGGAGTTTTTCACAGCACTCCCGAGCAATGTCAGTACAAGGTGCTCCACTGTAGACTCTAATCTGTCACGAGATACCACCGACGAGATCATAGAGTCCACTCCAGTCCACACACATTCACTCTCCAATGACAATTCCACGACAAGTCGTGCAGACTGCACGGTAGTTGTCGGTGCCTAAAAACAGCTGACCCTACACGAGCTCTGTCGCGTTCGTGTCCGGGGAACGAGCACGTCATTCCATTCCGGTGATCCTAACGTGCCGAAGGGATGTGTTCACGAGAACAGCACGATGGGCACTCGAGTTACCACAAATCTAGATGATACTGTCACCATATTGGAGTCCACAATGTTGCGGTGTACTACACGGTTCTTGCCACAGTCACGAAGAACGGAGATTCACAATGTGCAATTGTCTCCTAACAGATCAGGTGACACGTGGCGTCCTGTAGTCTCTTCCGACTACAAGTACAGTTCTGGAGGATTCGGCCCACAGTTCCTTCAATTCAAAAATTGTAGATATCGGTCGTCCGTGCGCCTGTCGAATGTGGACGGCCTGCGTCGAAGTCCTCGACACTACCTTTCGACCTGACATAATTTTGTGTCTGCACCGTGTCACCTTTAATCTGGTGTGCATGTTGAGCAACTTCCCTGGTTCACAAGCCTTCTGTGCATAATGTGACAATGTGGACCCGATCACTGGTTACGACTGTACTTCGTGGCCAGACTGATGTTCACTCTATATTTCCACAGATGTCTTTAATGGATACCTTCTGGTGCCTTACTTTCAAACGAAATACTGCAAACCACTCTAACGAGACATTCTACCCCCACACGTGTGTTTACGTACGTCAGGGGTGACCTTCCATTCAGTACAGGAACAGTGACAATGGCAACACACTGGAAGGTATATCCGGATGGTACGGCATTTTTGTTGATGAAGAGGCTTGCATGGGACAAACAAGCTGCACCACACGAGTCTTCTGACTGAAGACGACAACAACAGGACTACCAAAACCCGGCTTACCGAACTACCTACACAGCAGCCTCAATTTTCAGTGTTCGAGAACCGTGGAGAGAACTTGAAACAGTGTTGATGTCAAAACAAGTAATCTCCATTATAACAGAGTTCTTGGCTGGTGATAGGCCTCTGGCTCTTCATTAACAGGAATTGTATGTTCCTGCCTTAATCCCTTCTTCCGAACCAGGGTCAAACCCAACTACACGTGACTTTTCATCGTCATCAATCTGACTTTCTCTTGTTGGTTATGGTCACTGTCAGGCCAACAGCTGCAAAAATAACTGTGTCCCTCGTTGTAAAAATGCTGAATAAACATAAATTTAGATAAAAACATACTTGTTCCAAGAAGTGTCACGATATAAAACGAAACCGAGCCCACAGATTAGTACAGTAATAACACAATTCCGCAATAGGTACACGATAGAATAACAATTACTTAACAAATAGGAACACTGACCTCGCAGATATGTTTCACACAAATGAAAGCAACTTTAATTTTTCATTCCAAGTTTTTGTGCTATTAATATTCTGCACGTATTGTGTAACTGGGAGACGTCAATAGAAGTCGGCAATTCTGTGATGCTGCTACACAAGTGCACATCTCGGGTGCATCATCTAACATGGGCTGTGAGAAATTTACGGAAACAATAGAAAGACTAAATCCAGATGGGGATCTGAACCAGCGTTGTCCCACATGCGGGTCCAATTGTTTTCAAATGTGCCACACCACTCGATTTTACGAGTTCATCCAGTCGTGCGGCATAGCGTACGGTGCCCCTAACTTCTGAATTGTACTCGCATTTCTCTGACCTGTATTCGATTCCTTTTCGTTCTCGAGACTAGAATTCTTAAAGTTCTCAATTCTGCCCATAATTAGTACGCACTACGGTCGAGAAAAACAGACATACGTATTGGTGTACTTACATTTGTCGTAGAATTGTGCCAGCATGTTTTATGCTCACACATTATGACCTTTCTGGAGCACAACAGCTTGAAAATCAATGTGAACACGAAAACAGATCTTGCGAAACTAAGCTCGCTCTGTTCACCCGAGCAATTCTGTATCGTACACAGAGGTGCAGGCCTCCATTCTCACTAATGGAACAAAGCCGACAGATGTAACGGTAATTTGGAGGGTATACAAAAGGAATCTTACAAGGCCGTCACTGTTTACTAGTTGTGCATAACACCAGAAGTTTCTCAAAGCTGCTCACAGTAGATACTGTTGGCGGGAGGAAGGTAGCACTGCCAGAAGGTCTGCAAATGATCGACGAATGGTGCAGGAACTGACAGTTCGCACTCAATGTAAATAAATTTGATGTGCTGTGCATAAATAAACACAGAAATCTACAATATGGGCAACCACCTGAAACAGTAACAAGCATCTGATAAGAGTTCTGCACTGTCATTTAGTAAAAGCAATACGAGCTTACCAAGTATCGGACCCAATTTGTTAACGGGATTCGAGACTTTCTTGCAGATAAAACTCCACGTATCACTCTCTATGGAACAAAACTGACAAATGCAAATGTAATTTCAGAAGTACCTCAAAGAAGTGTGACAGGACCATTACTGTTTACAATACAAATAAACAAGCCAGTGAACAACATTCTGAAGCTCCACGAGGCCGTGTCCAGATGACGTGGTTGCCTGTAAGAGGGTAACAGTGACAGAACACTGCAGAAAATTGCAGAAAGACCTGCAGGGCATTGAAGAATGGTGCAGGCTCTGGCAGTTGTAAATAAACTAACATATTGCACATACAGAGGAGAAGAAATATGCTACTCCACAACTACACTGTTGGTCTCAAATTGCTGGAAATAACAGCTACTGCAGAACACCCATGAGTAACCATTGTGAATTAACGAGCATTGTGCTCTCGTGTAAGTATATATCCGAAAGAGTCGGCCTACAAGAATTGTGAAACAAGTCCTATCGTCCAGGACTGGGTGTCAAAAAGGGCGCAGATTCACCACGAGATGGGGAAACTCACAGTCGTCTACTGTCCATTGAGGCCTACGCGCTGTAATGTGTGAGTGAGACAGACGAGAAGCTACGTCATAGGGAAACCCAGTAGAAACTGTTACTGGCTGAGGAGACGTAGCAGTGTTAAATACGGTGGAGCTACGATCGCGGCTATAAAGGGAAACATTTATGGAAACTATTTAATTGTGTAGTAATGCAGGGAATTAAAACACAGTAATTTTAATCTGCCATCCTTCATAAAATTTTTTTGGTGATCCTAATAAAACTTGAATATTGATCATATCTATAGTAGTTTAGGATTTATTGTTAAAGTGAAATTAACAAGTTTTGTAGCAAAGACACGAATGCTAAAATCTGTACACTTTGGTTGATCTTAATGATTGACATTTCGTATAAAAACGCATCATTAAAATGGCAAACATTGTATATATCAACTCTGTAACTTTATTTGTTTAAAAGATATAGTAAATTTAAATTATCAGTAATTTCAGTTAAGCATCTGATCATCATTTTCTCCACACAGAACACATTGAACGATGACAGCATGACACCTTATCGAATCATTAGGTAACAGAATATTTGTTGTAAAGTTTAGTGCATAATGGTTACATTTGTTCTTTATTTATTTATCAGGAAACACATTGGTGCAAGGCTACTGGCTGTGACATTCGAAGTTAAGCAGGAAATTGTACTGATTTTATGTAAAAGAATTTTACGGTTATTATGTAATTGTTATTATTGTTACTTTAATTAGAACATGAAGTGGTCAAGATTTGATTATTTAAATATGCTAAAATGTAAAATAAATGATTAATGGAAAATCTCATAAAGATGTGAAACAAATACTAACAAAGAGATAGAGGGGCTGGCCAGTACTTACCTCAGCTCAGTACAGCCGATAGATACACAAAAAACAGAACCGAAAATTTACGTTCCTAGCTTTCGGAACAAATGTTCCTTCATCGGGGAGGAGAGAGGGGAAAGAAAGGGAAGAAGGGAAAGGAGATTCAGTTACTCACAACCCAGGTTATGAAGCAACAGGGAAAGGAAAATACAGAGGGTAGCAAGGATGGAGGCATGGTTGTCAGAGGGAAGCCAAAGATATTCTACTGTAAGTACTGTGCCAGCTTCAAACCAAAGAGGATGCATACAGAGGTAAAGAGGTATATAGTATAAAGATAAACACAACTATGTAGGATGAAAATATGCGAGGAAAGATGCGAGGAAAGGGAAAGAGGAGAAGACTGAAGAGTAAATGGGAGTGAGGTGGTTTAACGTAGGTTCAGTCCAGGGGGATGGCGGGATGAAAGGATGTGTTGGAGTGCAAGTTCCCATCTCTGCAGTTCAGAGGGACTGGTGTTGGGTGGGAGAAGCCAAATGGCACATACGGTGTAGCAGGTTCCTAGGTCCCTAGAATTATGCTGGAGGGCATGCTCCGCTACTGGGTATTGGGCGTCTCCTAGGCGGACAGTTCGTCTGTGTCCGTTCATGCGCTCAGCCAGTTTAGTTGTTGTCATGCCGATGTAAAAGGCTGTACAGTGCAGGCATGTCAGTTGATAAATGACATGTGTGGTTTCACACGTGGCCCTGCCTTGAATTGTGTATGTTTTACCAGTAGCGGGGCTGGAGTAGGTGGTTGTGGGGGGATGTATGGGGCAGGTTTTGCAGCGAGGTCGGTTGCAGGGGTAGGAACCGCTGGGTAGAGAAGGTAGTCTGGGAATATTGTAGAGTTTCACAAGGATGTTACGGAGGTTAGGGGGGGGGGGGGGGGGGCGACGAAAGGCAACTCTGGGTGGTGTGGGGAGAATTTTGTCAAGGGATGATCTCATTTCAGGGGTTGACTTGAGAAAGTCATATCCCTGGCGGAGTAATTTGTTGATGTTTTCGAGGCCAGGATAATATTGGGTGACAAGGGGGATGCTTCTGTGTGGTCTCAGGGTAGGAACATTGCTGTTGGACGGGTAGGAATGTATTGCTCGGGAGATCTGTTTGTGGACAAGGTCTGCAGGATAGTTGCGGGAGAGGAAAGCACTGGTCAGGTTATTGGTGTAATTGTTGAGGGATTCGTCACTGGAGCAGATACGTTTGCCACGAATACCTAGGCTGTAGGAAATGTAAAATAATGAATACGCTGTAGCCAATGAGATGGACGGCGTCAGGAAAGGGAACTGCCCTAGTCAGCTGAGCAAGGATATTCGGCACGCGGGAAATGTGGCCGGGGACGGACAGAGGACAGTGCTGGTGCAGACGCGAAAGTGGACACTTTGGCTGAAGACACCAAAGGGTACATTTCGGATCGAGATGCGAAAGCGGCCTGTCAGTCTTTAGGTATCTAGGAAATGAAATAACTTAGAAAATTTTGCGTTGTGTGGTATCGCAGGACTTAGTCTCTGAGCAGTGAGCAGCCACGCGCCTGGTGTGAACTAACTTTTGGCATAGATAACTTTTATTTCGCGATGAGATTTTGAATGATCGAACTGTGTCAAATGGATATGCGCTCGAGTGTAAGAGTAACTCTAAATACGACCACTTTCACAGTTTGCTTTCTGAGTACACATTATTCTAACCCAATTGCAACTGAGTGGCCTAAGTCATTTACGGGTCGTTGATTTGGTTCCCAATATTATTATTACGGTTATTGTATGTTATATTAACTCTGCATTTAGCAAACTTGCCATCAGCCAGACAAGTTAACCTAAGGTTCACAAGTGTCCAATTTAGGGTGTATTATGCAACACACACGGTTCAACCCCTAGACGAGTTTGAGTCAAGACATTTCAATGAAGGGGAACCGCACGTGAGCCCGAACATCCTCGGGATGTTAGCTCGCACCATCCCGAACAACACTGCACGGAACAACCGCATAAATCAAATACAGCTGAAACCGATAATAATGACAGGGCATAAGCCAACTGTTTACTGATGTTTTAGTCAATAGTCACACAAATTGGGTTTTCGCTCTTTTTTTCCTTGATAGAAATTTTGCATTTTTAAATTTTAGGCTCCCACAGAGTTAACACTTCAAAAAGTAACAAACACAATAAACATACGGTATTTACGGTAGAGCATTTTTGGAGAGGAACTGAAGAGAATTTTTCTGATAGTTATGCAGTACGTACAGCAATAAAATGTTAACCAAATGTAAAAACCTTTAAGATGCAGTCTTTGATAATGAATGGAATAAAATGTTGAGCAATGTTTAAAATTTACTGTAAGTGCTGGATAGCATAATAGTCACAAACGACACAAGTTTGCTGCAGTTACTGTATCACAATAATTACCCAACAGTAGCAAAATGAAGAGACTGCAGTGTATCGATAAATTAGACGAATGCCTACACCTTTCCTATGTTCCTTTAAAATGTTGTAGAAATGTGTTGTACTGTACCTTAACAAGCTGAAAATATCTAACACAAATAACCACAAAACAACAATAATGAATATACTATTATTCCAATTCAGTGTTTCGAAGGAATTCAATTTTTTAGTTTTCTGCAATCATAGCAAATGCAGTCTTATTTACTTTTTTAACTGGTTGATACAACTTTAAACTGCAGCATGTAATGCAATGTAATTAAGGTTGTCAGTTATCTTTGTTTTCTTTTTTGATTTAAAAAGAGCGTTATCATTCTGCATTTGTTTTAACCCTGATTTGAAACCAACAATCTGCAGAAAACAAATTCGAAAATAACTGTTACATTGCTGTTAATATCCCCCAAATACATAATAAACAAAAATGAACATTCTATGTTATAGCTGATCTATTTATCCAAAAATGTAATAAAAATATGTGGTTTTATACGATAAGTCGCAATAAGCGATGTCACAGTAAGCGATTTTTTAAATCTAGCGTTCACATAGGGTTTAGACAGGACCGCTGGATTCTGCTGTTGTAGTCAATACGTCGTTAAAGGGGACATCACTGTAAATGATACCGACGCTAGTAGGAAAAGCAGATGCCAGAGAGAGTCGTAGGAGAATCCTGAGGAAATGTTAACTGCTTTTCTCAATCAATTACAACATACTTTCGATTGATTTCTGAGCATTTTACTTTGTCTGGGGCCCTTGGCAAGCAGGTTTATTAGGGGGGAACAGACAAGATCGAGAGCAAGAGTGGCATATTTCATCACAGGGTCATTTAGGCAGTGTGAGAGGGTTACAGAGATGCTCAATAAACCCCAGTACAGTGACTGTAAGAGAGGAGTTGTGCATAATGGAGAGGTTGAGGTTTACTGTCGAAACTCGAGAGGGACGAGTGTTGCGCAACGTATGGCTTCTCACTACATACATCTCACGGAATCACCATAAATAGAAAATCGGGGAAATTGAGCTCATATGGAGATTAACTTACAGTCATTTTTCCTGCGCACCATACATGACTGGAACAGAAAAATAGGGAAATGAGTAGTACTAAAAGTACCCTCTGCCATGTGCTATTGTGTGGCTAGTGGAGTATAGAGAGGGGAGAGGGGGGGGGAGGGGGAGGAGGAGAGAGAGAGAGTGAGAGAGAGAGAGAGAGAGAGAGAGAGAGAGAGAGAGAGAAGGGGGGGGAGGGGGGGGGTTGGCTGCGGGGGAGATATTCTAAAGCGGGATGGGGGGTGGGGGGGTGGGGGGGGTTGGCTGCGGGGGAGATATTCTAAAGCGGGATGGGGGGGGGGGGGTGGGGGGGGGGTTGGCTGCAGGGGAGATATTCTAAAGCGGAGTGGCCAGAAACCGGTGCGCGTTGTAATGTAATTAACTGTTGGAGATAAGTTTATCTCGTGCGAAAAGTATGATGCCCACAGTAAAGAGTTAAGGTAATTTCATTATGTTGCCAGAAAATGTGTTTAATGTATTTAATTATGAATATTTTCTTGTATGATAAATAATGGATTTGTTTAAGATGTTAAATGCTGTATATTTATATGTATTTATTTATGTGTGTCTTTAGAGTTTATTAAGGTCAGTAGATCAAAGAATCTAGAATGCAGGAATGTCTGCAACTTCCGGGCACATGTTGGCTTGCCAGCCACTTCTTTGTCTGTATTGGAGGGAGATGGACGTGTTTATGTGACAAGTGCAGTATAATGGATTTAGAGTATCAATGTTCATAGTGAAAATGGTGTAGTTACTAACAAAAAGTAGGAATAAGTATAATTTTTAGCTGAAAGTATTTCAGCTCTGCTAGTGTTTATTTCAAACAAGAAGAAAACCCAGGCCATGCTTGTTGGAATGATTATTTTGCAGACAAAACTTCGAGAACCCCCAGACAAACGAGATCTGTGGTGTGTAATCTTTCAGCAACTACTAAAAAATAAGGCTTGCTGAAATTGTGCTGGAACCAGTCGTATTATTCTCATTCAAAAACATGTGGTGAGAGTGGTCCTACCACAATATACCACATAAGATTCCACAATTTTTCAGTTATCCAAGAAACGAGATAGATAACAACCAGTACAGCATACCTTGGCGAGGGCGTCTGCGTGCGTCTTCTCCAGCTCCTTGAGCACTCGCTGCTGCATGTCACGCACCAGCCGCGGCGGCGTCTGCACGCCCACCGTCTCGGTGCTCAGCGGCTCCTGGCACGACGAGGACACCATCTCCTCCTCCTCGCGCACCTGAGGAAATGTCAGATAAAGCTGTCGGGAGCAACGTTTGGGAAATACAGTGTCGTGGACGGCATTCGACTGCTGCTAGAAGTCCACATTGACATAACAAATGGGAGCCGAGAACATTTGCACTCTTACAGCGCAACTTGTTAACATATTATTACAAATAAACAAAATCTGCGAAGTGAAACGAGAAAGATATTAACAAACTCGCTCGACAAGTTGTCCACTGGCCCTTCTGTTTTGTTTAATACTTATGATGCTGGTCTGGTCTCACTGGTAGCTGTCATTACCTGTGGACTGGCTAAAACGTATCCTCTTTTGGAAGTTACAAGTTAAATGTATTATGGTATAACTCGTATGTAGAAATGTATTTTGGTATTGCTAGTGTTGAAAATGAATACAAAGATAAAACTTCAATGCAGTAGTACACACTACAGGGGGGGAAAAATTCTAGTAATCAAACACATACATAAGTACTGTGTAATCTTTTTGTTCCAACTTCTTATATAGCTAATTTACATCACAAACACGCACACTAAACACAGGATCAGAGTAATTTCCTATTGAAGTACAGTATGCTTGAAGCCTGGAGAGATAAACAGTAAACTACATTCACGACACTTACGAGCTCAGACTCATTTAGCAATGTACCTGCAGGAATATCATTCACAACAACACAATCTGTGAAAGTAAGATAGCAAACGGACTCGGCAACTCAACTCCAAAAAAAATCTAGACTAAACACTATTTTCAGATGACATGTAAACCAAATCATCCTACTTCAGTTTCACGGCCTCTTCACTCGTCAAGGACTCTGTACATACACTTTGAGATCAAAAGTACCCGGACACCTGTCTGAAAATGACTTACAAGTTTGTGGCACCCTCCATCTGTAATGCTGTAATTCAATATGGTGTTGGCCCACCCTTAGCCTAGATGACAGCTTCTACTCTCGCAGGCATACATTCAATCAGGTGCTGGAAGGTTTCTCGGGCAATGGCAGCCCATTCTTCACGGAGTGCTGCACTGAAGAGACGTATCGGTCGGTGAGGCCTGGCAAGAAATTGGCATTCAAAAACATACTAAAGGTGTTCTATAATATTCAGGTCAGGACCCTGTGTAGGCCAGTCCATCACAAGGATGTTATTGACGTGTAACCACTCTGCCACAGACCATGCATTATGAAGAGGTGCTCAATCGTGTTGAAAGATGCAATCACCATCCCTGAATTGCTCTTCAACAGTGGGAAGCAAGAAGGTGCTTACAACGTCAATGTAGGCCTGTGCTGTGATAGTGCCACGCAAAACAACAAGGGGTGCAAGCCCGCTGCAGGAAAAACCACACTCATGACACCACCGCCTCCAAATTTTACTGTTGGTGCTGCACAGGCTGGCAGATGACCAGGCATTCGCCATACCCGACCCTGCCATCGGATCGCCACATTGTGATTCGTTACTACACAGAACGTTCTTCCACTGTTCAGTCGTGCAATGTTTACGGCCCTTACACCAAGTGAGGTGTCATTTGGCATTTACTGGTGTGATGTGTGGCTTACGAGCAGCAACTCTACCATGAAATCCAAGTTTTCTCACCTCCCACCTAACTGTCATAGTGCTCTTAAACATTCGGCGATCTCTGTCAGTCAACAGACGAGATCGGCCTGTACGCTTTTGTGCTGTACGTGTCCCTTCACATTTCCACTTCACTATCAAATTGAAAACAGTGCACCTACGGATGCTTAGGAGTGTGGAAATCTCGTGTACAGATGTATGACACAAGTGACACCCAAATCATCTGACCACGTTCAAACTCTGAGTTCTGTGCAGCGCCCCATTCCGCTCTCTCAATGTCTAATGACTACTGAGGTTAGTGATATGGAGTACCTGGCAGCACAATGCACCTAATATGAAAAATGTATGTTTTGGGGGTGTCGGAATACTTATGCTCACATAGTGTAATCTGATCCAAGCATTTCTAATCTCCAGGGAAGGGAAAGGGTATTAGCCAGTGTGCTAACATCAGCTTGTGACCTCCCCTTCTCTCTTTGCTCCGTTCCTATCGCTGATCTTTCCTCTTCTTTCTTCCTTCTTCGTACCGCGGCTATATCTCAGCGTTTTCAATGCAGAAATGTAGTGAGAAGGGGGCACACGCGTGCGGTTGTTCACGATATCGTAGTGCTGTGAGGGAGCGTCACTCGTGCCTCCGGTTTGAGAAGACTGACGACTGAAGTCCGAACATTTCTCAAAAGAAAAACAGTTACGTGCTCTCTCCTCTTTTAAAACTATAAACAGTAGCATGGCTAGTACTATCTATCATTCTAGTAAACTGAATGAGCGCGACACCATTGATGAAGTTTCAACCTTGAAAGAAGTTTAAAACTCCCAATTAACTGAAACGAAAACAAACCCATCAAATCTAGAAGTCACTCACACTTAGAGTAATCACTTACTGATGTGTGTGTAGTGGTCATTAATACTTAAAAGCTCATTTCAATAATTCTATCACTGTCCGCTTATCAGTTGCTAAACAACATATCAACAAGCTGACTATGCAATGATTAATATTTGTCGTATCCAGACAGTAAATCGCTTCTCGCTCGCTTTAACCATCTAGACGATTACTATGCCGCTCACACAAGTCTTTGATAGTTACTATCAAGCTAATGCCCATAAATTGCGGTTTATGTTGCTGAATCACACGCGCGACGATGACGTACGATATCCAGCAGCGTATCTTACACTCCACGCTGATATTTGAGAATTCGCGCGCCATTCGTTTGCACCAACGTCGGGCCGTGATTCCTAGAATAATTTTTAAATCAACTGCGGGCTGTAAATTAACAATTCTATGCCCATTCGTGAAAGTTAAAGCAGATCTGCACTCGACGACTACTTGAGCAAAATGGAAGTTTTTGTTCTTACAAAGAGAAAACATATCGTGCATAATGCGACAAGGTTATATGCTATGCCGAAACATATTTATATGTATCTCATTAAAACTCATTACCTATTAAATGTTGTACATAATTAAATTCTTTACTCTGTAAATAATCCATAAAATTTAGAAATGAATGAAATGCATATTAAAAAATAAAATCCTCAAGTTGATATGACATCATGGGTCACTACTGGTTTCAACTCCCCTACACTCACATGACACAAAGTAGATCCGACTGTATGGGACATACTCATGTAATGTTACAAGCTAACACCTACAAAGCAACAGACAATAAGAAAGGTTTCAAGAATGATGAATTTTTCCAGTGATGCAACTACTGCCATCAAGCGGTCACAGGAAAACCTGCGAAGTCTGCAGAACTCACTCACGTTAGTGGTAGTCAGAAATATACGCTACCTCATGAAAAGTATACAGACCACCCTTTATTATGCGGAAATGAGTACGAGACCTGCCATTATGAAAGGAAGCGGGAAGTATTGTAACAGCAGAATCTACATCTACATTTATACTCCGCAAGCCACCCAACGGTGTGTGGCGGAGGGCACTTTACCTGCCACTGTCATTACCTCCCTTTCCTGTTCCAGTCGCGTATGGTTCGCGGGAAGAACGACTGCCTGAAAGCCTCTGTGCGTGCTCTAATCTCTCTAATTTTACATTCGTGATCTCCTCGAGAGGTATAAGTAGGGGGAAGCAATATATTCGATACCTCATCCAGAAGTGCACCCTCTCGAAACCTGGCAAGCAAGCTACACCGCAATGCAGAGCGCCTCTCTTGCAGAGTCTGCCACTCGAGTTTGTTAAACATCTCCGTAACGCTATCACGGTTACCAAATAACCCTGTGACGAAACACGCCGCTCTTCTTTGGATCTTCTCTATCTCCTCCGTCAACCCGATCTGGTATGGATCCCACACTGATAACCAATACTCGAGTATAGGCCGAACGAGTGTTTTGTAAGCCACCTCCTTTGTTGATGGACTACATTTTCTAAGGACTCTCCCAATGAATCTCAACCTGGTACCCGCCTTACCAACAATTAATTTTATATGATCATTCCACTTCAAATCGTTCCGCACGCATACTCCCAGATATTTTACACAAGTAACTGCTACCAGTATTTGTTCCGCTATCATATAATCATACAATAAAGGATCCTTCTTTCTATGTATTCGCAATACATTACATTTGTCTATGTTAAGGGTCAGTTGCCACTCCCTGCACCAAATGCCTATCCACTGCAGATCTTCCTGCATTTCGCTACAATTTTCTAATGCTGCAACTTCTCTGTATACTACAGCATCATCTGCGAAAAGCCTCATGGAACTTCCGACGCTATCTACTAGGTCATTTATATATATTGTAAAAAGCAATGGTCCCGTAACACTCCCGTGTGGCACACCAGAGGTTACTTTAACGTCTGTAGACGTCTCTCCATTGAGAACAACATGCTGTGTTCTGTTTGCTAAAAACTCTTCAATCCAGCCACACAGCTGGTCTGATATTCCATTGGCTCTTACTTTGTTTATCAGGCGACAGTGCGGAACTGTATCGAACGCCTTCCGGAAGTCAAGGAAAATAGCATCTACCTGGGAGGCTGTATCTAATATTTTCTGGGTCTCATGAACAAATAAAGCGAGTTGGGTCTCACACGATCGCTGTTTCCGGAATCCATGTTGATTCCTACAGAGTATATTCTGGGTTTCCAAAAACGACATGATGCTCGAGCAAAAAACATGTTCTAAAATTCTACAACAGATCGACGTCAGAGATATAGGTCTATAGTTTTGCGCATCTGCTCGACGACCCTTCTTGAAGACTGCGACTACCTGTGCTCTTTTCCAATCATTTGTAACCTTCCGTTCCTCTAGAGACTTGCGGTACACGGCTGTTAGAAGGGGGGCAAGTTCTTTTGCGTACTCTGTGTAGAATCGAATTGGTATCCCGTCAGGTCCAGTGGACTTTCCTCTGTTGAGTGAGTCCAGTTGCTTTTCTATTCCTTGGACACTTATTTCGATGTCAGCCATTTTTTCGTTTGTGCGAGGATTTAGAGAAGGAACTGCAGTGCGGTCTTCCTCTGTGAAACAGCTTTGGAAAAAGGTGTTAGTATTTCAGCTTTACACGTGTCATCCTCTGTTTCAATGCCTTCATCATCCCGGAGTGTCTGGATATGCTGTTTCGAGCCACTTACTGATTTAACGTAAGACCAGAACTTTCTAGGATTTTCTGTCAAGTCGGTACATAGAATTTTACTTTCGAATTCACTGAACGCTTCACGCATAGCCCTCCTTACGCTAACTTTGACATCGTTTAGCTTCTGTTTGTCTGAGAGGTTGTCTGAGGTGGGTTAGTTGAGAGAGCTCACACCCACGACTCCCGATGACAAGACTCAGAATGGTACAAATATTGTATGTCCATAAGAGTACCCACTAAAACACTGATTTACTTCGAGCTGTGTGCTGTCGTCCACGAGAACATGCATAAACAGTAATTGAAAGTAACACCAGAACTACCGAGCACAGGAAAAGCCTATCTGTGAGCAACAGATAGGAAGGTCTCGCATAGATGAGGAGGTAACCACACTGAAGGTCCCACACTCTAACCTCAGTGACTATGAGGGTGGTTTGAAAAGTTCTCAGAATGAAATAAAAAAAAAGTACTTACATCACTGAAACTTTTCTTGTTTTTCAATGTAGTCTACTCGTAGATTAATGCGCTTGGTCCCACAATGTTTCGTCCTGGCCTGCAAAATAGTTGTCAACTCCGGGCATCAATTTTCCATTTGAAGTGAACCTTAGTCACCAAAGAAAAATTTTCAATTTTTGGAAGAGATGGAAGTCTGACGGAGTCATATCAGATGAATAAGATGGGTGTGATAACAATTTATACCTTAGTTCATGTAATTTGGTCGTGGCAACGGCACATGTGCAGGCACACATTGTCTTGGTGGAAGATGGCTTTCTTCCTTGGTAAACTAGGCCTTTTTTGCCATATCTTTTGTTGCGATTTGTCCAGCACATTAGCATAGCATTCTCCAGTAATTGTTTGCCCAGTGGGGAGAATCTACGATCAGAATCGCCTTTTCATCCCAGAACACTGATGCCAGGACTTTTCCCGCCAAATGAATTGTCTTTGCTTTCTTTGGTGGTGGAGAATCGGCATGTTTCCACTGCTTTGACTGTTGTTTTGTCTCTGGGGTACAGTAGTGCAGCCAAGTTTCATCTGTAGTCAAAAACCGGCACAAAAATATAGTTCATTTCTCCTAAAATGGACCAAACATTGTTCCGTATGTCCATTCTCACGCATTTTCGATCTGGCATCAAGAGTAGCGGCACCCACTTCGCAGATAATTTTTCCATTTCTAATTTTTCAGTTAAAATATGATTTACCCTTTCAGATGACATACGGCAAGCGGGAGTAATTTCACGCACTTTCAATCGGCGATCCTCCCTGACCGTTTTGTGCACTTTTGCAACGATTTCTAGAGTAGTGACACATCTCGGCCAACCACTGCGTGGATTGGCATGTAAGCTCTCCTGACCTAATTTAAATTCATTTGTCCACTTGGCAACAGTTGAATACGAAGGAGCAGAGTCTCCCAGTGTACTCTGAAAATCAGCACGAATGTCCGTTGCTTCCATACCTTTCTTTACGAACTACTTAATCACTGCTCAAATCTCAATTTTTTCTACCTTCGCAAATCAGTAAGTGGGAACAACAACAGAGCCACGAAACTGCCACAGCTCTCTTCCAAGAGCACTGACGTGTCACGTGTTTACAGGCAACAGTCCAACAAATATAGAGTTAACAACTCATTGCGCTAGCGCTGACCTCTCGTGGTGATTCTGAAAACTTTTCAAACCGCCCTCCTGCAATTTTTTTTTAGCTGTTCATGTGTGAAACTTTATACGGAAGAACATATTTCTGACATGTCGAAAGACCTTTCGGAGTTTGTAGCAATATTCTTTTGGCAGTCTTCTTTTGCTCGATTATTTGAAAGTAGCAAACCTATACAGTCCATTTTTATAGACATGTCTGACAGAAAACCACACCAGTCTATACAAATGTACTCTATAACGTTGCTACTTTCAACTAACGAAGCAAAAGAAAGATCTTCGAATTCCGGCAAGATGTACGCTGCATATTTTCAAATTACGAAGGCAGAAATTTGAATTCCGCCAAACAACACGTCACTTTCCGATGGGCTTCTGTAAGCCAGTCATAGCTCATGTCACGTGATCTCATGATCTCACCAGCTGATGACAGCATAGGACACGTGATATAGTCAGCCAATATCAAGATACTCTTAAGTAGCGCGAACACACAAATAAGGAAAGTTAATGGTCTAAAGTAATATACGTAGCATTCACATATAATACTGGTCTCTAAGATTAATAAACCGGAAGAAAAGTTAAGCTTCCACATATAAGAAGAGAGTGTGGGATGGGAGGAGAGAGTGTGGGGGAGGGGAGGAGAGAGTGTGGGGGAGGGGAGGAGAGAGCGTGGGGGAGGGGAGGGGAGAGCGTGGGGGAGGGGAGGGGAGAGCGTGGGGGAGGGGAGGGGAGAGCGTGGGGGAGGGGAGGGGAGAGCGTGGGGGAGGGGAGGGGAGAGCGTGGGGGAGGGGAGGGGAGAGCGGCAGGGAGGGGAGGGGAGAGCGGCAGGGAGGGGAGGGGAGAGCGGCAGGGAGGGGAGGGGAGAGCGGCAGGGAGGGGAGGGGAGAGCGGCAGGGAGGGGAGGGGAGAGTGGCAGGGAGGGGAGGGGAGAGTGGCAGGGAGGGGAGGGGAGAGTGGCAGGGAGGGGAGGGGAGAGTGGCAGGGAGGGGAGGGGAGAGTGGCAGGGAGGGGAGGGGAGAGTGGCAGGGAGGGGAGGGGAGAGTGGCAGGGAGGGGAGGGGAGAGTGGCAGGGAGGGGAGGGGAGAGTGGCAGGGAGGGGAGGGGAGAGTGGCAGGGAGGGGAGGGGAGAGTGGCAGGGAGGGGAGGGGAGAGTGGCAGGGAGGGGAGGGGAGAGTGGCAGGGAGGGGAGGGGAGAGTGGCAGGGAGGGGAGGGGAGAGTGGCAGGGAGGGGAGGGGAGAGTGGCAGGGAGGGGAGGGGAGAGTGGCAGGGAGGGGAGGGGAGAGTGGCAGGGAGGGGAGGAGAGTGGCAGGGAGGGGAGGAGAGTGGCAGGGAGGGGAGGAGAGTGGCAGGGAGGGGAGGAGAGTGGCAGGGAGGGGAGGAGAGTGGCAGGGAGGGGAGGAGAGTGGCAGGGAGGGGAGGAGAGTGGCAGGGAGGGGAGGAGAGTGGCAGGGAGAGGAGGAGAGTGGCAGGGAGAGGAGGAGAGTGGCAGGGAGGGGAGGAGAGTGTGGGGGGGGTATGTATGTTTTGAAAGATCTTCGAATTCCAGCAAGATGTACGTCGCATATTTTCAAATTACGAAGGCAGAAATTTGAATTCCGCCAAACAACACGTCACTTTCCGATGGGCTTCTGGAAGCCAGTCATAGCTCATGTCACGTGATCTCACCAGCTGATGACAGCATAGGACACGTGATATAGTCAGCCAATATCAAGATACTCTTAAGTAGCGCGAACACACAAATAAGGAAAGTTAATGGTCTAAAGTAATATACGTAGCATTCACATATAATACTGGTCTCTAAGATTAATAAACTGGAAGAAAAGTTAAGCTTCCACATATAATGTTGATCTTTTTTGCGCGTGTTACACTTTAAGATACATCACACAATTGTGCCAGTAAAATTTTTAATAACGACATAAATTTATAATCTTCTGGGCTCGAAAATTCTTCTAAATGGTTGTCCTCAAAGAGTCAAACACTTTGCGATTTAAGAAATACATCGTACATTTTCACACATAGTTCATCTTGCGCGAAAGGAAATTTGCTTTGAATGTAACAGTTTTCGAACCACCATTCGCTAAATTTTCCCGCGACCTGTTAGAAACAGGTTTATTTCAGCAGTAGCAAGAGAGTGCCAGATAACAGGTCTCACCGCGCTTGCGCAGCTACGATAACGGAGGAAGCCCATATACACGTTCGTACGTGTAAAACATTAAAAGATCTTACATTATGTCATAAAAGAAACAAGACATCAGAGGATACTTCAACAGCGTCAGAATTTCGTGAACCATACTAAAATGCATAATTCGGCTTAAAATGCACACTCGTATGTAGATTTTCTTGGAGTACCAGTTACCGTATTACCTCATGTTTGGCTCTTTTTATTATTTATTTTATGGCCTTCATTGGACCACTGTAGTCAAAAATACAAAGTTCTGAACAAGATGTTACAAAGGGATACAATTTGGTTTGACAATAACTTAATATGATATTTAGGTAATATAATTATTAGAGGCTATTCTTATATGAAAGATGTTTTGCTCTTCTGTCTGCCCAATATTTCTTCATTATTTCAGGTATTTTCTTTCTTTCTTCATCTGAGACAACTCTTCCTGTACTCCTTTTACTGATTTTCATTTGTAGTCTGGTTTGCGGGTCTTGCAGTATTCTGGTTTTCTCTGTCTTATTTTTTAGGTCATCTACTGTAATTTGAAGTTCTTTTATATCTTCCTTAATTTCTGTGATCCATTTAATGTTGCTCTTGCTATTTCACAATTTTTGTATTATTTTTTTACTAATTCTGTTTTCTGGAGTTCTCATCAGATGTCCAAAGAATGAGATGCGTTTCTTCCTGATTGTGCTCATGACTGGTTCTATTTTCGTATATACTGTTTCATTTGATGCTATTCTCCAACGTCCATTTATTTTATACTGTTTATTTATACATGTCCTAATTATTCTTCTTTCTATTTTTAGTATTCTGTCAATTTCTGCTGTATTAGTTGTTTTGAAGATAGTTTCAGCTGCATACGTTATTTCTGGTTGTGTAACTGTTTTATAGTGTTTTAAATTTGCATCTATAGATAGGCTTTTTTTGTTGTATATAGTTTCGGTAATGTAATTTGCATAGTTCAGTTTTTTTATTCTATTTTGCCATGATGGCTTCTCATTTAGATTGTATGTTATTATTTCGCCTAAATATTTAAATTTATCAACAATTTTGATTTCCTGTTCTCCTATTGTAATTTTGTTTGCAAGTGGTGGATCAGTTAGCATAATCTCCGTTTTTTCAAATGATATTCTAAGGCCTACTTTCTCTGCTATTTCTTGTAGTGATTTCACTTGTTGCCTGGCTTCTTGAACGGTGTTGGCTAGGAGAGCAAGATCATCAGCGAATCCGAAGCAGTTTAAGCTAATATCATCTTTTGCACTTCCAATTCTTATCCTCTTTGGATTGTCCTTGTACCATTCTCTCATTATGTATTCCAGTGCACAGTTGAAAAGTAATGGTGATGGGCAGTCACCTTGTCTTAAGCCTGTTTTTATGAGGAATGGTTCTGAAATTTCTCCTCTAAACTTCACTTTTGATTTGGTGTTGGTTAGAGTGAGTTGTATTATTTTAATTAGTTTTGGATGGAGTCCTAGATTTCTTAAAATTTTTAATACTGAAGGTCTGTGGAGACAGTCATATGCCTTCTTAAAATCTATAAATGTTATTGCCAGAGGTTTGTTCCATTTCTTGTAGTATGCCATAATCAATTTTAAACTAATTATCTGCTCTGCACAGCTTCTCCATGGTCTGAAACCTCCCTGATATTCCCCTAACTCCTAATTGCTCCTTGATTCTTTCATATAGGATCTTGGATAGAATTTTATATGTGCAGTCTAGGCATAATGCCATTCGTGCACTTGAAATGCAGCGAACAGTTGAAACTAGCCAATAGTGTGAAATTAAATACTTCATTTCAAATAAATTGATTGCCTCAGCAGAAATAATTAATGAAAGCCTAATGTCTTTAGCAAACCAGCAAAAATAACTTCAATGTTCCACAAGGCGATTAGTGCTCGACTGTCAGAAAGCTCGAAATAATATCTGAAGCTAATAACATATTTTGGCCATCCATAACTATGCCAACGTATTTTAACAAAATACACAAAAATCCGGTTTGTTCTCATTTAACATGAGAGCAACAAACAAAGAGGAAACAACCAAATCACTGAACATAAACACGTCACGTGGAGACGACCCACCTCTCCACCACAACTCAGACTGCTGTGTGCATCAGCCCCGGATCTACGATATTTCCGAACCGGGGCAATATTAAGTAGTGCCGCCCAGCCACATTTCTGTAACCAGAAGCGGGAGAAGATACTACTCGTACGCGACTCAAC
This sequence comes from Schistocerca piceifrons, assembly GCF_021461385.2. Lineage (NCBI taxonomy): Eukaryota > Metazoa > Arthropoda > Insecta > Orthoptera > Acrididae > Schistocerca > Schistocerca piceifrons. The sequence goes on from NC_060148.1 coordinate 4,645,713, forward strand.
TGCACATGCGCAAGAGCCCGCCCGCAACTGCTCAAACGAATCTAATTTAAACAGTTGTCACGTCACGAATCATCGGAGGCAATTTGCTGACGTGAAGCATTACATAGTCTTCCTAAAGCCTTTGACACAGTTTGCTGTTGGCAGACGCTAGTATGAGCACTGCTTTGTTGTTGTATATGGCGCATTTCCTTGGCAACTTAAGTTTTATTTTCGTTTTTTTTTTTTTTTTTTTGTTGCTGCAGTATTATTCTGTATGTAATGACTTTGTTGGATCACATCCAATCTCTGTTTTCAAGTCCTGACACACATTCGTGTGGATGGTTTTTTGCTCCTGTGTGAGAAGGCACAGAACAAATTTAGCAGCAACACGTCTCATGTGCAAATCCTCACTCAAAATCCACTGGCACGAGTTCCAACTGATTCCTGTCTCTGCTGAAATTTGGTCGATCGTTTGGCGACGATCCTCGTCGATCTTTTGGCGGACCTTTTCAATGTTCTCCTCATTTCGCGATACTGAAGAGTGTCCAGAACGAGCTCGGTCTTTATCACACATCTCACCACGTTTAAAGCAAACAAACAACTCGAAAACCTGTGTGCGGCTCATAGCGTCCTCCTGGAAAGCTTCCTGAAGCATTTGGTGTGTCTCCGTTGCAGTTTTTTTAAGCAGGAAACAAAATTTCACACACACTCTTTGTTCTTTTAAAGTTGCCATAATGACTTCGCAGAGGTAACCCGCCAACAGTCAGAGAAACAGAATACCACACTTGCACGTTCAGCTATACACTGACACCGTCTGCACAGCTGTTTCGTGAAGATCTCTACTAACACCATCTAGCGTGAGAACCCTGCACTACGTCTACGAGTGGCAGCGCCCTCCACGTCTGCTTTCTTTTGGGTCCCCCCTCGTAATGTTCAGGCCAAAAATAGGAAAAACAAACGCGAACTGTGTGTAATATGTTTATAGGAATAAACTGGAACACAGGCACGTAGGCATTGTTCCACGTTTTGGTTAAGCAAAAAAAATTGGCTAGGTGTGAGCGGACACACACACTTTGCGTTCCGTGCAAAACTTAACGATGTACACAGACAGTTTATCCGTGCTGGGAATCGAGGAAACTTAATTATTTTTGCCCATTAGGAACATCAACACTGGCAAGATATCAGTCCTACAATTTCCGAGGCTGTAGAGAATGTTGTAATTTTAATTACGAAGTTGTATAACAAATGCAAGAGAAGTATTTTTTTCTGTGTAACATAATTACAAATTAACAATTTTCTCGCCTTTACTTGTAATGAGAAATCTTGCTTGTTGGCAAATTTCATGATTCTACATGGGAAGTACCCTATAGGTAGTCAGCCTGCGAGTATCAAAATATGTGACACAAATGGCTGAATCTTTTGACTGCATTGACTGAGAAATTTTTTACACCGCCAAGGGACAGACGTCAGTAGGTGATAAATTTGAACTCGATACATCCACCTGACCCTGAGAAAAAGGGTTTCCGACAGTCACACACACAACAAAGCAATCCAATAAGGGTTCTGTATTTGGTTACTGAGGTACACTACCCTAAAGAGAGATACGTGTCATTTAGAAGATTTTAATTTTAAAAAAGTATGTCTTATCAAAACGACACACCAAAGGATTTATAAATTTAAAACATACATTTACACCAATTAACTGAATATAAATTATGACGAAAGTCTTTTTGACAGAGATTTAAAAATAATTTAAAAGCGTGTGACAGAATTCAAATTTACAACTTCCAGCTCCTAATCACTATGGATCACGCCGTTACTTTTAACACTCTAGATAGTCACGCGAAATTCTTTTTTGTGAATTACTGGCAGACAGTGGTCCACTGGAGTGAATGGCTACAGGGTTCAATACCCGGGACCCTAACCTACAGCGTCATACTGGCGGTTCTGAAGAAGTCGATCCCACCGCTGGGGAGCTCCTGTTGTAAGAAAGAAAACTAAGTATAGTGAATACATAAAACTGGAGGAGAACAACTAGAAACAAAATGAGAGAAAGGAGGATACCTCAGTGAAGTGCCAGTAGAAATGTACATTTACAAAGGCCATAAAAACTGCATATTCTCATCAACAGATCCTGACAATGTCATCGGGATACATTGCGGCCACTTAAACTGAATGCAACTGTACTGCCAACTATTCCCCAGCAATGTTTGCGACCATACATTTCCGGGCCACAGGTGTTTACCAGGGACCACAACAGTGCCACAGAATGGTCTGGTAGAGGTGAGCACACCCATACTGCTTTTTCATCACACAAGGAACGAACAAGAGAAATTGGGTTTTGTGGGGCATTCTTTTTTAAGCACGTAGAAAGCTTCATAAAATTTATCGTATGAACTGATGCTGAACAGATAACTTTTCCAGAATTTTACACAATTTCGAATATGTCATACGAGTCAATGGTCCAAGAATTACTAAAATCAATAGAACTGTGTGTGTGTGTGTGTGTGTGTGTGTGTGTGTGTGTGTGAGAGAGAGAGAGAGAGAGAGAGAGAGAGAGAGAGAGAGAGATATTGGATCAGTTACAATCATACTGGTTGTCATCTTTCAGTTTGCAGCTGTAGATGATTAGATGATTAATTCAGTAGTTTGCTGTACATCTTTAAAGTGCACTACTAATCAACAACACTTGCAATCCTAAGTATGCAGTGCTTTGGCTGAAGAACGGAAGGATTTCATTAACGTAAGTCTGAAATAAGAACAAAATATTTATTTGTATTTTATTTTTGTTCACCAGCGCATGGAAATAATACAATGAAGCTGGCAACAAAGTCTAGTACCATACCGACCTACAGCTTCCGAACTGTATTAATGAAATTCATTGTCCTCTTGTTTGCTCACTTCCCTACTGCTGTGTGCAACAAACTAACAACTAACAAAACAGGTGGCTATACATATGCACTCAAACACAACTGTAACACTTTTGGTGAGAGAAGTAAGAAATGAGGACGAGAGCGAGAGAGAAGCATTTACTGACGAGGACAGAGATACGTACTGTCCCGCAATTTGAAATATTAATCTCCCCGGTCGACAACACTGGTAATCCGTTGGCAATACGTCGGCAAATACCTGCACCCTCAGGAATACTACACAGCAATACCTCAAAATTGTCATTTATTGCAATCGTATTGCAGCAATGCTGATGGCAGTACTATTGCAGCCAAATACTGTTGTAAAATATGGCCCACATTCATGCACCGTTAAGTAAACAATGACAAAATTGTCACAAAAGTCACTGTCAGGCAAGACCCGAGACATCATACCTTGACCTCTGCCTTGACCTTGCTGGTGGAGGATATGGAGCTGTCACCGCCCTCCGAGAGCGCGGGCGTGGCCGACGCGGGCGTGGCGGCGGCGGCCGTGGCCGGCGGCAGCTTGGCCTCGGCGGGAGGCGTGGCGGAGCCCGGCGTGCGCGGCGCGTGTTCCTCGTCTTCGGACACCGCCACGGGGACACGTGCGGGAGCCGACACGCGCTTGTCCGCCTTATCTGCGGAGGAAGGACGGCATCGTGCGAATACGAGAAACCGTCTAGACTACACTGGTACTGATACGGACATATTAAAATCGTTACACTGTTATCTGCTTCGCCACAGATTAGGAAATCCTCCTGTAATATAGCTGCCAATGTTGTGTAGTACTGGAGTATAAGATACACACAACTAAATTTTAACACGATACACTTTTATATTTCATTTTTGTGATTTACCTTTATCTTCACCTTTTAATCTCTACATTTCCTTTTAGTCTTGCTCTGGCACTTTTCAATTTTGATTTTTTATTTGTAATTTTTCTTTAATTTAACCTCATTATCCAGTAAATGGAGAAGTTGGAAGTCAACCAGTTACAAGCATACATCAAACCATAATATTGATAACGGTATTTCATTCACATAATTTCACAACTAGAGATCAGTTTTGTAAAAGTCACATTTAATGGAAAGGTGTACATACAACCTGGTATTCTAACTGTTGAGGACAAATGTTAAGAGCCCATTACAAATAATAAATTATTAATTGGAAAAAGCAAAAGATAAAAGTGGGAGACTTTGCAATGTAGTCAGAAAATAATAGTGGTCTAATATTTAAAAAAAAATTAATTTTAGTTATGTTGGTTAAGAAGACCAAGTAACACAGCATACAGTAAAAACACTATTACAAATTTCTTGATTATGAAAGTTATAATTATATCATACACAGTAACCAAGAAGAGAGTATGTAGACTGTCAAAAGTTGCAACCGTAAATGTGTTTGCCACCACACGGCTCAGTATTGTCTTAGCACAGTTCAGATCCAACTGTTATATGTAATATTTGTTGTACTGTGTGCTGCATTATAATGGTGAAGATTGGACTCCAAAGTGCGCATCATTTATGTTGGCGTCCGAGTTTGGTTCGTTCTGCGCATCTGACGTCACAAAACACAGTCAGCCAATGAACAGAGAACGACGCTGCCAGAACTCGACTGCAGTGCAGAGCACGGACGAGTCGCTTCAGTTTTAGAAATGTTCAGTCATAAATAAAGTAACAGAACAAAAGCAGTGTCTTGATAGCAGACATTCTTTTATAGAAAGTTTGGAAAAAGCATTCTTTATACCAATTGCTTCATATTCTATTAATTAATTAAACCAAACAAGCAATAAGCCTCCTAATTCAGGCGATAGCAAGGAAAGGTGTTTGTATCATTCTCACGAACCGCTTTTTCGCAATAAAGAACAGCGGTAATTGTTTATTTCCTATTGTACTTCGACAAAACGTAATTCATAGTCATACCAACAGTGTTTGTCAGTATTTTGCGTGACGTGGTATAGTCCTCATGGCGTTATGTGATCAGACGAGGTGCGTTAGAGTAACGGTAAAGGTGTTGGGCTGCTATGCGTCAGGTTATGAGTTCAAACCTTGTGCGGTGCTTAATATTTTCATTATTTAAAAACAATATCAAAGTGCCTTACTTCACGAATTATATTCGTTTGAATGCAATTTTTTGAAATTTCTAGTGCTTTGTCTCTTCATTAACCCTTTCGCTGCTGCAGACACGTGCTCCCCACATTTTGTCATCACTGCACTGCTCGCCTGTGCAGACACATTGTGTTCCGACTGCTTTGACACTCTTATCAATCGATTCCACAAAAACTATTTGGCCCAAAAATTAGATTTTTACACATCTTCTTGACTGATACCTTCCCCCCATAAATGACCTAATTTTGTTTCGATGTTTAACGCAGTTATTGTGCAGCATTAGATGTAGTAAACCATTGCACAATATTTTGAAAAGTTTGCAGAGGTAAAAGTCCATAGTGTATACTTTCTGTACCGTCAATTTTAGTTGCCACAATGTTGAGAATGAAATGTGGACAAGATACCTAAATTTCATATAAAATTTACTGTTTAACAATATCTCATTTAATTTAAGTACGACATAGGTGTCCTATGTAATATTGAGAAATATTCCGTCTTTCGCGACTGTAATAAAAGTATTATTTACACCGGACGCGTTTGGCTTTATTTTAAAGCACTTCAATCAAGGATAGGTATGGCACATACACAATGGTACTCATGTTCTCTTTCTTGTTTTTGTTCCACAGTTACAATTTTACCAATGGTACTGAAATATATTCCTCTTCTGCAACTGTAATAAGGGGCTTATTTAGACCAGACGCGTTTCTCTCTTTTGAAGCATCTTCAGTGGACAGTATTTTGTCTCCTCCATTGCCAAGTCACCTTTCGTAGTTTTGTGCTGCGGTAACACAATATTCAACGTTGTGTTGGCAGATCAGTGTTTTAGAAAATAAATGATGTTTGTGTGTGCCACACACAAAAATTATATTTGACATAGCTCAGAGCACTTCACTGATAGACGGTATATTCAAGTCCTAATGTTTTTGTAAGTCCACAGTTTTGTTAAATGTATTTTGTTTACTTCCTTTTGATTGATTGAAGTGCTTTAAAATAAAGCCAAACGTGCTCAGTGTAAATAAAACTTTTGTTACAGTTTTGAAAGACGGAATATTTCTCAATATTACATACGACACCTATGTCGTACTTAAATTAAATGAGCTATTGTTATACAGTAAATTTTATATGAAATTTAGGTATCTTGTCCACATTTCATTCTCAACATTGTGGCAACTAAAATCGACCATACGGAAAGAATATGCTATGAACTTTTACCTCTGCACTCTTCAAAATTTCGTGCAGTGGTTTACTACATTTAATGCTGCACAATAACTGCGCTGAACATCGAAACAAAATTAAGTCATTTATGTGGGGAAGGTATCAGTCAAGAAGATGTGCAAAAATCAAATTTTTGGGCCAAATAGTTTTTGTGAAATTGAATGATAAGTGTGTCAAAGCAGTCGGAACACCATGTGTCTGCACAGGCGAGCAGTGCAGTGATGACAAAATGCGGGGAGCACGTCTCTGTAGCAGCGAAAGGGATAATGCGGCCGTGGTGGCTTTACTGCATAAACTGCGTGCTCCCCCCTAAACTTAAGTCTGCGAAGTATACTATACTAACTATACTATACTATGGCGCTGCTTCTCTTGGTGCGTGCGTCGTTTGCAACTGGCAACAGAACAAACTCCCGCGTCTGGGCGGGCATGCGCGAACCGCCAAGATAAAAGAATTGAACTATAGTTTGCATTCAAACTGAAATTGATCACTATGGAAAATTCTTAATTTATCTGTTACACCTGGAATGAATAAATGCAAAATTTTGTGATTTGTGAGTGAGGTTACTTCTTTGAATTAAAGACCTTGGACGTTTCCATTCAACACAAAAGTTCAATTATTTCTTTATCATTGTTCTAACAGTATTTTGTGAATACTTTTAATCTTATATTTTCTGTTTGAACGTTACCAGCTTCGTACGATTACGCAGTTAATTGTAGCCTCCAGTTCCAAGCACCAGGACGCACGTTCGCATTGCGAGTGACTCTCTCGCCTCGTCTAGTCGACAGAGTACTCGTGGGGGCAATCGAGTGAATGTAGCTGTGTGCAGGTGTCGGTGCAATTTACAATTTGGTTCCCCTGTATTTTACTGTCTGCCTTTATTTTTTTCTTTTTAAATAGATCGTCTGATCACGAACAGATAATGGGTCGAAATTAGCAGTGATTGCATTTGTGTGAGCTGGGGCTGTAAAATATAATGAGAAATTCGTCAGGTGCGAGGACGACTCTCGCACTGAGGATTCCGAACAAACTTATTTGTGCGCACAGGCAATTCAGCATCCTGCGAATAGAGAATCTCGACGAATACTGGCTGTCGATATTGGTACTGGCAAGATTTCGGTTTTGGGAATCCCACGACCGCATTCAAATTTTTACATTAATTCCGGAGACTAGCCGGGGGGTGAAAGGGGGGGGGGGGGGGGGGGGACGACACAGGAGACTTCAGCAGAAAAACTGTCTTAGGTGACGGACGGGTCTTAGGAGACAGACAGTCACTCAGATACCTACTGACAATTTTTTTTTCTTTTTTTCCCCCCGCACGACATAATAAAAACTTAACAATACTTGAATTTTTTCCTTTACTTGTACTGTGAAGGCTTGCTTCTTACCAAATCTCACGGGTCTAAGTCAACAGGACATATCTTATAGGTTTAGGGCAGCGAGTTTGCAAGTGGCAAAATATGTGAGAAGCTTACCAGGCCAGAAACGGAGTGGAGATACAGATTACTGCAAGCCGAGCCGAGACATCGAGTCGCAGTGCATCTCCTATCACTTACGTCAGATACTTGTACAGAGTAGAGCTAGAGTCAGCTAAGACATTGGGAGGCATACTGAGGTGTTCAGTAATGAGCCTCATTTGTGTTTATTGTGGCCAAATTGACACTAACATGTCTGTGGATGAACTGGTGAAAGATCACAGGAATCAGTCATACATCTACACCTATGAGATGGTTACTCTGTTCATTAATTGGTGCATTCACAGAGTATGGAGATATATATGACTGTCCTGTGTACATGAGGTGTGCTTGCTTGTTTGAATGACTCTGTGTGTGTGTGTGTGTGTGTGTGTGTGTGTGTGTGTGTGTGTGTGTGTGTTTTTCCCTTTCTGTTTCTGACAAAGGCTGTGGTCGAAAGCCAATGTGTAAACGTCTGAATTGTGACAGTCTGCACCTTAAAGTGTTGTCTTAACAGTAGTAGCACTCTCTCTTGAAACTTCCAGGCAGATTAAAACTGTGTGCCGGACCGAGACTCGAACTCGAGACCTTTGGAAGGTAGGAGACTAGGTACTGGCAGAAGTAATACTGTGCAGACGGGGCATGATTTGTGCTCGGGTAGCCCAGTCGGTAGAGCACTTGCCCGCATAAGGCGAAGGTCCCGAGTTCGAGTCTCGGTCCGGCACACACTTTTAATCTGCCAGGAAGTTTCGTATCAGCACACACTCCGCAGCAGAGTGAAAATCTCATTCAGCACTCTCTCTTACTTACATTGTCGATTAATAAATTGTAACTACATTTGTAGCGATCTGCAGTGCCTGCAATCTAGGTAGTTTGCACCTGTTATAATCTCTTACCGCCTAGCGACGGTTGATGTGGAGCCTTCAAAGCTTAGTACAGTCAGCTTGTATCTATTAAAGACAACAGATTATCGGTAATTTTTGTAAAGTATCTATTTTCTTATTTTCATATGTATTCTGAGGTCATTTAATAAGGACTTGTTTCTTACATGCTTAAAGGGCGTCAGGACTATAGGGAGGGTCCTTAGAGTCTATCAACAATGGAAAATAAAACAACAAGGAGGAGGGGATGCAAGAGCCAGAGGATGGGGGTGGAGATGGGGGACTGAAATTTAGACTTCTTAAAATGTTATTGTTAACAGTTCTCTGCACATTTAAAAATTAGAATACAACATTTGTACTGGTAAAAAATGAAGTTCTATTGTACGACTTCTCAAGATCTGCAGTTCTGATACTTACTTATTTATTTATTTATTTATTTATTTATCCCTCGTCCCCTTCCCGTTGCAATTTCCAGTAGCAGGTGATGTTGCATACCGTCACAAATCAAGCACTGAACCTTGCTTGGAAAACATCTTATTCCACTATCACTCTTAGTACTTGATGCCAACAAAAGCAATGCCCATTTTACTTTTATTTTTATATGGTCTCCAGTCTCTTAAAATACAATCTCCAACTACGGTCTTAAGGTAGCAAGCTCAGACTTCTTTCATATGAATGCTCATTTACATAAACTCTAACAATGCCACTTACTATTCCATTTACAGTAAACTACATTCAGTTCAGGTAACTACTACAAATATATTGTCCACTCAGACTCACTATAAATCGCAAAACAGCACAGACTGCACTTCATCGAGACCAACCTTTTACAGCCTTTATGCATTCAATCTACACACAAACCCCCCCCTCACCTCAGAAGGCCACAATATTTGAGACACTGCACAGCTACCTGTTGACCAATTTACCACCGACGTTAGCTACCGTGTCATCGTGCGTGCAGATTGAACAACCTGTTGGACAAGGTGTTGCCAAGCAAGTTCTTAGTTTGCTTCCCTAAAACTGAACAAGAGAGCAATACAAAAATTGGAAATTAGACGGTAGCAAGAAACAAACTTGCTACCGTCATTTGGCAACATCACTTCTGGCAGGCTGTTTGGATTTGCACGCACCGCAATCTAATTGGCTAACTTCAATACTAATTACATCAGAAACTGCACAATACCATGAATTTTTTTTTTTTTCCCTCTTTACAATTATTTCTCAGCACAGTCCGCAGCTCGTGGTCTTGCGGTAGCGTTCTCGCTTCCTGAGCACAGGGTCCCGCGTTCGATTCCTGGCGGGGTCAGGGATTTTCTCTACCTCGTGACGACTGGGTGTTGTGTGTTCTTCATCATCATTGACTCGCAAGTCGCCAAAGTGGCGTCAACTAAAACGGGCTCGCAATACGGCAGCTGAACTTCCCCACACGGGACCTCCCGGCCAACAATGCCATACGATCATTTCATTTCATTTCTCAGCACAACATACACTGCAACACCCTTACAAGTTTTACAGACCATTTCTGAGCACCCCGCGTATAGAAACCACACCCATTAGGACCCACTGGAAACTGCAGGTTCCTCCCACCAACACACTCAGAACGTAACCTTACGGACTATCTCTGTTCCATTTCCTCCATACTTTGACGAGTTGAAGCTAAGTGCCCAAATATCAATTTCCTAAAGCAGTACAGTGCACTTCTCACATACACTCAAAAAAAAAATCTTCCAAGCACTGTTAAGCATAAGAAGTTTCCCTCATTTTGACAGCTGCGCACACACGTGGGACATTTTCAATACCGTACAAAAAAATAATTACTTTCTTTTTGATGTTTCACAATTAGTACCAAATTTTAATTTATTATGAACCCCACACTTTTCATGTGATTAGTAGCAAAAATAAAAAGCGTTCTTTTTTATTAAAAAACTGGCCAAACGCAAGTAGGACATGTGTATTGAGTATTTCATAGCAACCTAATTGTGTACGTATGCAGTTCATCCATCCTGAAACTCTAGAATCGCAACAAATTTTGACTTATTTATATCGATACTGGCAAGATATCGGTCATGAGAATTGTGAGACCACAACAAAATCTCCACAGCAGTCTAGTTCCTCAGAACAGCCCAGACATACAAAACAAGTGAGCTGGGAACTTCAGTTTATATACCTAGAGAGAGATAGAAGATGTAACAAAACATTTTTACTTGCTTACTAAAACATGACTGCAACTTACAATGTATGTTTCCCTGCAGTAATGGTTCTGAGAGGCACATTATGCTGTTTCAGGAAACTGATGTCCTAGCATACCTTCAAACACTACAATTATGAAAAAATTTGAGAGAGCTAGTCTACAAGGTCCTCTTATATCCGAACAACTTTTGAAATTTTGTCAGCGTAGTTTGGGTCGACTCACTACAGCTCGAGCTTTACTCTTTCTACACCTTAGAGGTTTTCCTTTTCGGTGCAAACTACAAAATGTGACAAGCTAATAGAGAGAGAGAGAGAGAGAGAGAGAGAGAGAGAGAGAGAGAGAGAGAGAGAGAGAGAGACGTACCTGCTGCTGCGGCAAGAGCCGTGGTCGTCTTCCTGCGGGTGCCGGCTGCCGGGGCAGACTGTCGCTTGGCAGGCACCACCTCCTCCTCTTCCGATTCGTCCTCGTCGTCGTCGTCATCGTCTTCCTCCTCCTCCTGCTCCTCCTCTTCCTCATCTTCGTCGTCGTCGCTCTCCTCTTTCACTTCCTCCTCCTTCACCACCTTCCTCGGCCGCCCCACCTTCCTAGGTGCCCGCTGCAGTTTCTTTGCCTCGGCCACCGCTACTGCCGCGGGGTTCTTCGGGGGGCGGCCCCGACCGCGTTTCTTCGGCGGTGGGGATTTTGTCTCGGAATCGTCATCCTGCAATCGGACAGGTGTCGTAAGCTGTCAAATAACGTACAGAGGGACGTAGTGCGACCCTGTCTCAGTGGGTGAAGTGACACTCGCACTACGCTCAGAAATAAATAAATGACAGAGCAGCAGCACTCGGAAAATCACCGTATTACACTGTTGATGTATGAAATGTTTTCTGTCATATATGATCAATTTCAATATTGTGATATTAATTTCTTACAAATGATTGGCAACAACTTTTTATGAGAATTTCATAAAAAAAACCGAAGGAATGACAGAGATGTTGGTTTCTATGAAGTCAACGATATAGTCTGAATCCTAGTATCCTAAATATTGTGAAGCACATTACGAATGAAAGAAATATTGTAATATTTAAAAAAAAAATTAACTTCACCAGAAAGTAAAGCTAAATTTCTTTCTCGACACGAAAAATCATTCCTTGTCGATTAATCAAAGCGATTATACGAATTTTGTACTACCACAATTTTATTATTTAAAGTAATATTGAGAAATTACTGAACCTGGTAAAAGAATGAATTTTAACCTTTATTCAAAAATACTAGCCACTTCTATGTTTTTAATAAATTCACATAACCAGACCTGCCTTGTAATTTCCTTTCCTTTGTGCGACAGTTGTATTTAATTATTATATTTTTATAGTGATTTGCAAATATTTGGAAGTCACGAAATCTATTCGCAGTTACTAATGCGGACAACCATTAACAGTTGTATAATGGAATGGCGACAGTGAAAATTTGTGCCAGACTGGGACTTCACCCTGAATTTCCCACTTACTGCGAGTGGTAGCCTTAACCGCTCCGACTATCCGCACCTGACTCACGGCCAGATCCAAACTTCTGCACGGAGTCAACTACACATCAAAAACTTGCACATAACGCTAAGGCGACCACTCGTGATAAGCGGGGAATTCCGGTTTGCGTCCCAGTCCGGCACAAGTTTTCATTGCCGTCATTCCATTACAGAGCTGACAACTGTCCATACTTGCAACGGCGAGTAGTCGCCGCAGTGCCCGTCCGAAGGGGCATCGCATCGTACTTCTGAACAGGACAGGCACTGCGATACGGTATTTATCTGCCGACACCAGGCAAGAGGCGTTCAACTGAAATGTTTCCCCTGTATGGAAATATTCATAATGAAAGTATCACTGCACCATTGTATACTTGGAAGTGTCAGTTAGTCAAACTCAGGAACATTAAACATTGTCCGAATTATACAGTTTGTAACATATTCTCGTATTTGAGTAACTAACTTTCGCAATTACTTGCCAGTACAAATGTGTTTCTTCATACACTTATTAGTAATTGTTACATAGGCTGAAATTCAATCGAGAGCAACTGTTTTCAAGAATTAACTGTCCACTTTAGGACTGACAACAATCTTATTTCTTTATATAATTAAAATTTTACTGAACTGGAGTTTCTTCAACTAATGACAAATTAATCTTTATAATTACGAAAACGTTATACTGATCCATCATCAGGGCTGTGTATCCATCTGCCAAATTAGTGATTAGTTGCATACCCTATCATTCGATCGCAGCATATACTGAAGGTCGTGGCAGGGTTACAGCTTCTATCGTACACGGGGAACAGACGTAGCGAGCGCACGTACCTCCTCGCTCGACTCCTCGTCCTCGTCTTCGTCGTCGTCGTCCTCGTCCTCACTCGATGACGCGTGCCGCCCCTTGCTCTCCAGCTTCTTCAGCAGCTCCTGGTGGCGACGCAACTCCTCGCACGCCTTGTTCCACGACGACGTGCGCTTCACCTGAGTTTGTAGAAAAATTTAGCGAGACAGTCGTGCCAGTTCAAATTCGTCTGTTACACAGTACAGTACGTCCAAAAATAGTGCCTAAAACTCTCTACTGCATCCAAACGGGCCTCGGAATGCCCGACGACACCGACCGACCGCGATGCCGTCCTCGGCCGATAGGCGTCACTCGGTGCAGTCGGAGAGGGGTACGCAGTCGGCACAAAGCTATCCCGAACACTGTCACTTTTCGAGGCCGGAGCCGCGACTTCTCACTCGAGTAGCTCCTCAATTTGCCTCGCGAGGGCCCAGTGCACCTCGCCTGCCGACAGTGCTCGCCAGACCCGGACGGTCACCCCCCTGTCTGCTAACCGAGCCACCGGCACTTAACTTTGGTGATCTGACAGGAACCTGCGTCACCACTACAGCCGGCCGTCGGCATAAAAGAATGTCCGAGTTATAAATTTTAATAGTATCCACTGTGAGCAGTTTACAATTTCGATTTGAGATCACTAATTCCCACAGCTTTAGATAACCACACTTAATGGTGCTATGTCCTCTACCAACTTGCAATGCCACATACACAAAATGCAAATCCATAGCATCGAGCATTTTGTATTCTGCTGTCTGCTAAGAGTGTACAGTAATTTCAGTTCAACATGCTGTCCATCTAACATTTAATTGCAATCCCCCTTGTGGGAAAATCATCAGCCGACAGTATAGTCGATTTGAAACAACTAGATATTAGATTGGTGCGTAAGTTCATTGCACTTTTGTTCTAGTCATTCCACCATCGCGCGACATTTGCACACAACAGGAAAGATTTAAGAATCGGGTGTACAGGTTGCGCAGCAAAAATCGGCAGGTGTCCGTATTTGCATCTCCGATTGCTCGTCATCAATTTGCTCACAAACAACACCGAACATTCATCACTTATCATTACTGGTGACAAGAAATGGTGTGTCTATGGTAACAAAAGGAAAGGAAAGGAAAGGAATCGTTTAACCCCAACAAAGCAATAACTCTCCACACAAAGACAAGCATGCAGCCACAAAAGATAATTTTTTGCACCTGAAGGAACAGCAACAGTGTGGTGTACTACAAATTGCCTCTCCAAGTTCTAACAGTCACCCTTGACATTTACTGTCAACAACCGACAGCTCTTGCAGGCACAATGTGACAACAATGACCAGGAAGACTGCACGAAAATGATGCTACTCCACAATAACGCCTGCCCACAATCTGTTGAGACTGTCAAAACCACTACACCTTGTTTACCTGATCTCGGGCCCTCTGATTTTCACCTTTTCCACTCTTTCGAGCAATATGCACTCCGAACACGGCTCGGTGACTTTTTGTTTCAAAACCGTGTGATTTCTGCAGTTGTGGAATCGGAAAGTTACCCCAGCATTAGCATAAAGTTGTTAACAGTGAAGGGCAAATATTACTGATGACTAAAGTCCCTGTTATGTGTATCTGTCGTGTTTACCAAACTCACGGAAAAACGCTACGAACTAATGTACCGACCCAGTATGTGTGTGTAAAGGGAAAAGAACAATCAGAAGTGTCTGGTGAAGATGTTGACCATTTCAGAGCATCTTACCTTCACAGTCCTAAGGTAAGTCAGTCCAGATAGCAAGTCTTGAACTTCAGTTGCCAAAGATGGCATTGTGGGAGGTTTTACGAAAATGTTTACACAGGCGTCCATACGAGTTACGGTCGGTACACACTTCACAGTCAGTCGAGTGTGGCGCATGTTGTGACTTTGCAAGTAAAGTGTTCCAGCAGTAAGACGACCATCTCGATTGTGTCATGTTCAGTGAAAAGGCAACTGTCATATAAGTGGAAAAGCAAATAACCACAATGTCAGACTGTCCTCACAAACTCAAACAACAGCAATGGAATCTCCAAAAATAAACATTTTCTGTGCTATGTTCCATCATGTATATGGACCGTGTTTTCCCCCTGAAGCCACCATATTGGGTGTTACTCAACTTATGTATTGCAGGTGTGGCTCTTTCCCCAATTACAAGGTGAAGCTGAAAACTTTATTTGATAACAAGATGGAGGCCCTCCCCACTGGCAACTCTTTGTACGATAGGGGTCGGACGTCTTACAAGGGGAAGGCTTCAGACACAGCCCACCGATTCGGCTCAAATTTGGCGGGTCACTCGTGAACAACCTAAAACGAAGGACTGTTTAAGATATTTTGGCTCTTAAGACCATTCCGTTTTTGAGAAAAATCACCCCTAAAGGTCATGACAAGCAATCGACGCAGCAAAATTGGCGGGATCGGTAGATAATTTTCACGAGTAGGTGTGGGTTCCAAAAAAGTATACTTTTCC